>NC_080407.1:8464166-9178333 GCF_030265065.1 Corythoichthys intestinalis | reverse complement strand
CACAAAAAGGGTTTGGAGGATATCTCTTTGTGAAGTTAGGTATTATAACCATCACCTTATCTAAAGTATACGTACATGCAATCAAGCTTCTTGAACACACATCTATATAAAAATTGAAAAGATTATAGTGAACAAAAAATACATATAACATTGAAAAAAATATTTTCAAAAATATTGCCAAGTACTTCAGTTCAATTCAATTTTTTTCTGGCATGCGACCCAATAATTTTTTTTTTTTGCGCACTCAATAAAGCTTCTGCTTGAACAGGTCACAGAGCTTGAACGTCACACAGCCTATTCTTTCGCCGTTTCCGCGCTGCTGTCACTTCTACTCGCCGAGACGTCGACTCATCCCAGGAAAACAACGACAAATACGGGTCATCTTCATCCTTGAGTTAATGAAATAACGCATTAGCTTGCGCTAAATTTAGTTTTAGATTCATTCTGCGCGTTTCAAAGTCGCTCGCTCAAACCAACAGGTGTTGCGCACAACACCGGCCGTTGCTTGTTTCGCATGCCTCCTTTTCCTTAGTTGGCGCCTCGCTCGGAAATTTATTAAAAATGTTCACATTTAGTACGTCCTTCTTGACATCACAACGGCTCTTGGGATATGTAGACTTTTGTGCTGCTTTCGGTTTTGAAAAAGGACAAGAAATGATGGAAATATGGAGATAGATACATGGTACATGCAGCGTTTTAATGCATATTTATGAGTGCAATAAAACTATAAAACTCAAATGACATTATCTCCCGTTTTTCTTGGTCGATTGATTTCAAATAAAAACTGGTGTGGACATCAACTTCCGCACTTTCAAATGAGACCAACCACCGGCACGTGGGTGACGTAATTACAGCGTGACGAAGCTTCAAAGACGACATGCGTAAACGCGGCGCTGCCGACACGTTCGGTGTTAAAGGGTTAAACTTGATAGTAGCTGAGATCTGTCATGACAGAACATCGCTTCAATGATATCTGGCGCCATCTAACGTCGCGAATGGGTATAATGTCTAGTCCGCGAATATACAGTGGGGCAAATAAGTATTTAGTCAACCACTAATTGTGCAAGTTCTCCCACTTGAAAATATTAGAGAGGCCTGGAATTGTCAACATGGGTTAACCTCAACCATGAGGGACAGAATGTCCCAAAAAAAAAAAAAAACAGAAAATCACATGGTTTGATTTTTAAAGAACCTATTTGCAAATCATGGTGGAAAATAAGTATTTGGTCAATACCAAAAGTTCATCTCAATACTTTGTTTTGTACCCTTTGTTGGCAATAACGGAGGCCAAATATTTTCTGTAACTCTTCACAAGCTATTCACAAAGTGTTGCTGGTATTTTGGCCAATTCCTCCATGCAGATCTCCTCTAGAGCAGTGATGAGAACACGGACTTTCAACTCCCTCCACAGAATTTCTATGGGGTTGAGATCTGGAGACTGTCTAGGCCACTCCAGGACCTTGAAATGCTTCTTACGAAGCCACTCCTTTGTTGCCCTGGCTGTGTGTTTGGGATCATTGTCATGCTGAAAGACCCAGCCACGTCTCATCTTCAATGCCCTTGCTGATGGAAGGAGATTTTCACTCAAAATCTCTCGATACATGGCCCAGTCATTCTTTCCTTTACACAGATCAGTCGTCCTGGTCCCTATAAAAAAAGCAGCCCCAAAGCATGATGTTTCCACCCCCATGCTTCACAGTGGGTATGGTGTTCTTCGGATACAATTCAGTATTCTTCCTCCTCCAAACACGAGAACCTGTGTTTCTCCCAAAAAGTTCTATTTTGGTTTCATCTGACCATAACACATTCTCCCAGTCCTCTTCCTGATCATCCAAATGCTCTCTAGCGAACCGCAGACGGGCCTGGATGTGTACTTTCTTCAGCAGAGGGACACGTCTGGCAGTACAGGATTTGAGTCCCTGGCGGCGCATTGTGTTACTGGTAATAGCCTTTGTTACTGTGGTCCCAGCTCTCTGTAGGTCCCCACGTTTGCTCACTGTTCTTGTTATCATTTGGAAGCCCCCGGGTGAAATCTTGCATGGAGCCCCAGATCGAGGGAGATTATCAGTGGTCTTGTATGTCTTCCATTTTCTAATAATTGCTCCCACAGTTGATTTCTTTACACCAAGCGTTTTACCTATTGCAGATTCCGTCTTCCCAGCCTGGTACAGGTCTACAATTTTGTCTCTGGTGTCCTTCGACAGCTCTTTGGTCTTGGCCATAGTGGAGTTTAGAGTGTGACTGACTGAGGTTGTGGACAGGTGTCCACAACCTCTATAGAGGTAACGAGCGGAGCCTCGTTAGAAGAAGTTACACCGCTTTGACAGCCAGAAATCTTGCTTGTTTGTAGGTGACCAAATACTTATTTTTCACTCTAATTTGGAAATTCTTTAAAAATCAAACAATGTGATTTTCTGTTTTTTTTCCCACATTCTGTCTGTCATGGTTGAGGTTTACCCATGTTGACAATTACAGGCCTCTCTAATCTTTTCAAGAAGAAGAACTTGCACAATCTGTGGTTAACTAAATACTTATTTGCTCCACTGTAAGACGACCCCCTCTTTTTCAGTCTTATTTCAATGCAAAAAACACCGTCTTATATTCGGGCCAATATGCTATTATTCCTGTGCGGCCCGGTAGCATATGCGCCACGGACCAGTTCCGGTCCCCGGCCCGCTGGTTGGGGACCACTGGTCTTGAGTACCAAAAAAACATGGTAAATAACTTTTTACCTCAGCATGATACTCTGGTCTTTCCACCTGTAAAAAAAAAAAAAATCAGAATTCAACTTGAGGATTTGACATTTAAAGTGAAAAACACTTCCACCTTGTGTACATATTGGAAGTTGCAGCCACCTATTTTTGTGACGCAGAGGGTTTTTACGGAGCCACAAAAGGGACATCCAAGATACTTATACTTAAACTCAACTGAATATTGTATTATCATTTTTAGCACGCCAAAATTGATGTTGTCCGATGCGCGCCTGCAGTTTTGTGGCCTAAAAATTTCTTGCGCTGGTGCGCACCAGATAGTTTAAATTTATTTTATTTCTGTTGAGATCCATTTAGGATCTTCGTAGGTTTCATTAAAGGTTTAGGGCCTACCATACACTTCAAAACTCTATTGACCTGACACTTTGTCATTCTTTGCGTCACGCCTTACCTTAGGGGGCTGAGCGCCATTAAGTAATAGTCATTTGAAGACAGCACACGCTCATGTCCGAGCCGGATTTAAGCTTGGATTTTTGAAGAATTACGAAAGCTGTACCGCATACAAATAGGAAGGATTGTCTCAGGAGTGATTTGTTCGAGGATTCAAGGTAATTATATTTTTTAAACGTGAAAAAAAATCAATGGGAGAAATCAGCCGCTACCGCATTGGCGTCATAGTTTGTCATATTTACGTAAAATAAACGCTTACTGCACGGTTACTTTGCTTTTAACCAGGAATCAAGATTGTTTTACATCCATATTTATGAAGAATTCGGGGATTTAAGCATTTACACACAAGAATTTTCACCAGAAAAGCTCTGTTTACATCAGGCGGCCGCTAGCCTCATTCGCTAACAGAGTAGCATTGTACTTCGACATATTTACGAAAAATAAATGCTAACTGCATGGTTTCTTTGCTTTTAACCAAGAATCGAGACTGTTTTACGTCCATATTTATGAAGAATTAGAGGATTTAAACATTTATTCACAAGAATTTTCACCAGAAAAGCGCCGTTTACATCAGGCGGCCGCTAGCCTCGTTCACTACAATTATATAGCTAACTATACAACTGTATAATGACAATAAAGGGTTATTCTATTTTATAATAAGTTGTAATTGCATATAGAATTTATTTATAATCTATTTATAAATTATTTATAATTGATTCTGCATGTTTTGCCTCAAGTATTAAGTTTATGATGTGAAAATTGAGTGATTTATTAGCTGTTGAAAAAAATGTAAGTTGCTATTTTGGGCAAAAACGTATATGATATGTTAAACACTGCTATTGATCCTGAAAATATAGGTGATTATCTCTGCATTTTTGTGTATCTAGTGTAAAGTCTGAGAATTTTATTGCCATTTTAAGTGTTCTTATATAAAAAATAATTGGGATTTTAGAAGGGAACGACTGAATGTTTTAATGCCGTTGCTAATGGAGACTCATATATGGCTAAGGTAGGTGCCTGTTTTGGTTTTAGGTCGGTAGCAGCAAAAGTAGGCACCCTACGGATCGGCCCTGCACCCTGTCAATATATTTTTAAGTCTATGGGCCTACTAAGCTCAACTAAAACCTACATTCTAAGATTCAACCTTTAAATTCAAATTCTATTGACAGTTATTTTCCCATTGAATCCTCATCCTTTTTTTCCCTTTGCTATAATATTCAATCAGTTATTTTGAATATTGATTTGTCAACAAAATTTAACATGACATTAACAAGTAAACGCAAAGAACTTCATTCCTCTTGATGCCCTCCCCTCGTAAGTACTTGAAGTCACTTAAATATTTGTCCAAATTCCTTTTTGTGCTCCCTCCTCATTGCCCTTAGGCTGCAAGCACACTTCCTCCAATAGAACCACAGGAACCGCCCTTGGACTTTTTCCTCGGGAAGCCTCTGTTTGCCGCTTCCTGAGCCGCACCCGCGTGCGGTATACGCCACCCACTCCGGTGTCTCCTCGCACGGCCATTGCCAGAACGTCTCACATAAACCCTTTTTAAAACTCGTTCGTTGACAATGATGAGCAATCACAGGAGTAAAAATAGATAGGAAGTGAATAGCCATCAATGGCAGCTGATGAGTTCATATACAACCCCTAGCAAAAAGTATGGAATCACCAGTCTCGGACGAGCACTCACGAAGACATTTTATTATGTAGAACAAACTCTGATAAAAAGCTTGAAAAAATAATGAATGACTTCAAAAGTGCAACTATTTAGCATTCAGAAACACTAAAAGAAATGAATAGAAAACATTGTAGTGGTCAGTAAATGTTAATTTTATAGAGCAAGTGCAGTGGAATAAATATAGAATCACTCCATTTTGAGGAAAAATATATGGAATCATGAGAAACAAAGAAATAACAATCAAAACACATCTCTAATATTTAGTTGCACCACCTCTGGCTTTTATGAGAGCTTGCAGTCTCTGAGGCGTGGACTTGATGAGCATTCTTCATCAATTTGGTGCCACCTCTCTTTGCTTGCAGTGGCAAGATCATTCTTGGAGCCATATGCGGATCTACTATTCAGGCGAAGTAGGCGATCGCCTTAGGCCCCCAATCAGTAGGGGGCCCCCAACCAGCTCCCCTTACCCCAACGAGCAAGGGCTCGGGCCACCGGAGCCAGCAGCACCCCCAACTATTCGTCATGTATAATAATATAGAAATAACCATTATTTTTTTCAAGCTTTTTATCTGAGTTTGTTGTACATATATTTTTTAATAAGCACAAAATGCAGTGAAGCACTGACTGATGATAATAGCTCACAAATTTAACAATTGTTTTTGGTGACGTCAAATGTTGGGGCAGTCATCTTCTGCTACGCGGTATATGTAAAAGTAGTTTTCGTATGCTTTTAAACCGTAATTCATAAACAACCTCCAATCCATTTTGACTGGGGAAGTGGGAGGGATCATTCGTAATGAGTTAAAATTAGGGCTGTCAAAATTATCGTGTTAATGGGCGGTAATTAATTTTTAAAATTAATCACGTTGAAATAAGGGGTGTCAAACGATTAAAATTTTTAATCGAGTTAATTACAGCTTAAAAATTAATTAATCGTAATTAATCGCAATTCAAACCATCTATAAAATATGCCATATTTTTCTGTAAATTATTGTTGGAATGGAAAGATAAGACACAAGATGGATATATCCATTCAACATACGGTACATAAGTACTGTATTTCTTTATTATAACAATAAATCAACAAGATGGCATTACCATTATTAACATTCTGTTAAAGCGATCCATGGATTGAAAGACTTGTAGTTCTTAAAAGATAAATGTTAGTACAAGTTATAGAAATTTTATATTAAAACCCCTCTTCATGTTTTCGTTTTAATAACATTTGTAAAATTTTCAATCAAAAAATAAACTAGTAGCCCGCCATTGTTGATGTCAATAATTACTTACACAATGCTCATGGGTGCTGAAGACTATAAAATCAGTCGCGCCCAAGCGCCAGCAGAGGGCGCCAAAACTCAGAAAAACACTAGTACACATTTCACTGTGCTGTCATTTTAATCTGTTTGAGCGGGGCAGTTGTGCGTTAATTGCGTCAAATATTTTAACGTGATTAATTTAAAAAATTAATTACCACCCGTTAACGTGATAATTTTGACAGCCCTAGTTAAAATATTTGACGCAATTAACGCACATGCCCCGCTCAAACAGATTAAAATGACAGTACAGTGTAATGTCCGCTTGTTATTTGTTTTTTGGTGTTTGGTGCCCTCTGCTGGCGCTTCGGTCCAACTGATTTTATGGGTTAGTACCATGAGTGAGCATGGTGTAATTATTGACATCAACAATGGCGAGCGACTAGTTTATTTTTTGACTGAAAATTTTACAAATTTTAATAAAACGAAAACATTAAGAGGGGTTTTAATATAAAATTTCTATACCTTGTACAAACATTTATCTTTTAAGAACTACAAATCTTTCTATCCATGGATCACTTTAAGAGAATGTTAATAATGTTAATGCTATCTTGTTGATTTATTGTTATAATAAACAAATACAGTACTTATGTACCGTATGTTGAATGTATATATCTGTCTTGTGTCTTATCGTACCATTCCACCAATAATTTACAGAAAAATATGGCATATTTTAGAGATGGTTTTAATTGTGATGTAATTAACTCGATTAAAAATTTTAATCGTTTGACAGCCCTAGTCAAAATGCATATTCTTGAAAACTAGGGTTGTTCCGATCATGTTTTTTTGCTCCCGATCCGATCCCGATCGTTTTAGTTTGAGTATCTGCCGATCCCGATATTTCCCGATCCAATTGCTTTTTTTTTTCCAATTCTAATCATTCCCGATAATTTTTCCTGATCATATACATTTTGGCAATGCTTTAAGAAAAACATGAATAAAACTCTGACGAATATATACATCGAACATACAGTACATAAGTACTGTATTTGTTTATTATGACAATAAATCTTCAAGATGGCATTTACATTATTAACATTCTTTCTGTGAGAGGGATCCACGGATAGAAAGACTTGTGACTTTGTATATTGTGACTCAATATTGCCATCTAGTGTATTTGTTGAGCTTTCAGTAAATGATACTGTAGCCATGCCCAAAAGCATGATGGGAAGCGCAACCATGAATGTGCGTAGTGCTACCAATTGATATATCTTCTCTGCGTTGGGAAATAACATAGGGTGTTAAGAAAAAGATCAGTTTAGAGCTGAAACGAATACTCGAGCAACTCGAGTAACTCGAGTTTAAAAACTGATCCGGTAATTTTATTCACCTCGAGTAATCGTTTATTTTGACAGCTCTACGCATCACGTTTCGCTCCGACTACTTTTAATACGGGACAACGCGCTGACGTCACGTGCGTAGAGGAAGAAGCAATAAAAAAATATAAAAAAAATTTCCGCAGCCGACAGCCGCTCCAAACTACGCTGACGTTGCTAAAAACTAGCCCGCATGATGTTAAGTTGGTAGCTAGCAGGTAGCATCTGATGAGTCTCATAGAGATCACATGTATGTTGAACTAGATGCGAAATGACAGACTCGGCCGCGTCTGGGCAGCATTAATAAACAGCCGCCATCTTAAAGCAGTAGAGCGCTAAGCGCTAATAAAGAGCGCTAATAAATAAGATTAAAGTTACTGTCTGAGTCACTAGGTCACGTAACGTTAGCCCTGCGGAGGGCTAGGTTTCTATTAATTATGACCACTTTCGATGCATGGCTAATGTGTCTTACATACATGCTTTAACATAACATAGCTTTGTGGAGTGATGAGGGTGTAAAATAAAAACTCAATAATGCTAACTATCAATTTTAGCTTAGTAGTCATTGCTGGATAAAACACCAAGTAGCACTGGTCCCTAATGTGCTCCAATACAGCCTGTATCATACATTTATTTTGAACACTGCAAAAACTCAAAATCCTATCAGAACTTACAGTTTAGAGTAGCGTAAAACTTAACTAGAACTTAAAAATGGCTTGACACAAATAGAAATTCAATCGAAACACGTGGGAAAAACACCTACCAGTAACTTTTAAGTAATGTGTGTTATCAAGCGTAATGGCATTTTTAGGTATATATATACAGTGGGGAGAACAAGTATTTGATACACTGCCTATGGGTTTTCCCATTGGCAGTGTATCAAATACTTGTTCTCCCCACTGTGTGTGTGTGTATATATATATATATATATACATATATATATTTTTTTCTTTAAATAAGATCTAAAGGTTTTTTGAGTGAAAGCAGTGAATTTGTCTTTTTTTTAAAATTCTAGTTACATCTGAGATGCAATTGTTGGCTGTTTTCAACAATATACATCGAAAATAAAGACATTGATTGACTGAAAATGGTTCAAGATTAGATGAAATGTCTTGTTTTCTCATGTATATTTATAATCGCTCTTCACCCTAAGAATATATTTGTTTTATCCGATTACTCGATTAATCGATAGAATTTTCAGTCGATGACTCGATTACTAAAATATTCGATAGCTGCAGCCCTAGATCAGTTACTACCTTGCTTCCCCACATTGCTTCCCATGATATTTCTAATCGTAGGGAGAGGGATTGTAAGGCTTTAGCCAATTAAAAAAAGGCTCCAAAGGCTGCCAAAATTCACTCTACTCATTTTACGCTGCCTTTTATCTCTCTATATAGGTAAAACGGCGTCATTACAGATTGAGCGCGACAATGCGTGAGTGGATCGTGCAGCGCATGCATTAATTTCGTTAAATATTTTAACGTGATACATTTTTAAATAAATTAATTACCGCCGTTATCGGGATTAATTTGATAACCCTACCTTAAGCCTAAACTAAAGACTCTGGATGAGTTTAACATATTATGTCTGTAACGTTAAATACAATTAGAAAACGACTTAATTAAAAAATAAATAAAAAAATAAAAAAAAAGGCATGGTCGATATTTTTTTGCCGATTCCGATACTTTGAAAATGACGTGATCCTGATCGATCTACTGAAAACAATATGGTATTCATAGGCAAAACAGTCTGTTGTGGATCTTGCCAACAGTTATCTCTGTCACCGTTGTCTCCTATCTGGGGAATGTTATCCTTTCCTCACTTTGACCTGCAACTCTATCTCCTCTTGAAGGAGAAAGCACGACAACCAAAAACAAGGACTGACAGTGAAGCAGAAGAGGCATCTGTTTCAACCCAGAACTCCCTGACACAACCTTTTCGCCCTCTTGTGAACACTCCTTAATGCTCCAGATGCCGCTCCACTTGGTACCAGGCCTCCGATAACAAGGTGAGGAGTGGTCTGCGTCCCATCATGACGTGGCGCATCCTCCCACACCGCACGCCACAGCAAGTGTTAGACAAGCAAACGCTGATTAAATATTTGTAACACCCGCCTTCTGTCAAAAAAATTACCTTGAGTTTAAGCCAAATATTTCAAAGAGGAAAGGAAACACATCTAGAGACTGGGAAAATACTATTTTGCATCTGAAAGCAAGAGTAAAGATTGGTTTGACTGACGAGATGACAAACAGAGGAAGGGAGCCAAGGAAGGATGCGCTACATCATTTCCTGAGAAAGTGAGCCTTGTTTCTCTTTTTAGTCATGACTCAGACCCATTTTTTCACAGCCAAATCCTGCTCCCCTGTCAATCAACTTACAACTACAAATTGATGAAGAAAATTCGTCCTTTCCGCTTTGGATAGGAGTGGCGAGCGTTCCTTAATCACCAGGGATTTGTACGCACAAACTAGTGGCATCGTGCCCTGCCCTCTCACGTCTGAATTCCTCACTCGTGAGCTCAGCCGCTCCGTCCCGTCCAACTTTTTTGTCATTGCGGGCCAGCGAATCTCGGGGAAAAAGCACGCTGGAACCCCTGCGCCACAACTCATTCACCTACTACAATGTCACAGGCATGTTAGGAATGCGGCGCACAAATTCACTCTTTTGAGCACCTTGTGGTACATCTTCAGAACCTCCTCCATATCTACAACCCCCCCAATCCCCTAAGGTCTGGTGCTCCTCAGCGGCTCTATCGCAAAGTTGCGAAACGGTACCAATCACAGGGCGGTAGCCTCCTAATCCGGCTCATATTTTAATTCTGCCTTCTTGTTTTACTTAGTAGTTCATTTACTGCGCTTAGACATCTTAGACATCTTCATTACATGTACAGTGGGGCAAATAAGTGTTTAGTCAACCACCAATTGTACAAGTTCTCCTACTTGAAAAGATTAGAGAGGCCTGTAATTGTCAACATGGGTAAACCTCAACCATGACAGACAGAATGTGGAAAAAAAACAGAAAATCACATTGTTTGATTTTTAAAGAATTTATTTCCAAATTAGAGTGGATAATAAGTATTTGGTCACCTACAAACAAGCAAGATTTCGGCTGTCAAAGAGGTCTAACTTCTTCTAACGAGGCGCCACTCGTTACCTGTATTAATGGCACCTGTTTTAACTCATTATCGGTATACAAGACACCTGTCCAGTCACACTCCAAACTCCACTATGGCCAAGACCAAAGAGCTGTTGAAGGACACCAGAGACAAAATTGTAGACCTGCACCAGGCTGGGAAGACTGAATCTGCAATAGGTAAAACGCTTGGTGTAAAGAAATCAAATGTAGGAGCAATTATTAGAAAACGGAAGGCATACAAGACCACTGATAATCTCCCTCGATCTGGGGCTCCATGCAAGATCTCACCCCGTGGCGTCAAAATGATAAGAACGGTGAGCAAAAATCCCAGAACCACACGGGGCGACCTAGTGAATGACCTACAGAAAGCTGGGACCACAGTAACAAAGGCTACTATCATGCCCCTTTCCCACTGAAACTAGTGGGTCAACACGCGTTTTTTCCAAGCCGATGCAACCAACTAGCAATTGGCATTTGGCACGTTTCCCATTGACAAAAAAAAAGCCGTGTCTTTTTTCTTTTTTTCCACCCGTCTAACACCCCACCACTCCTCGCCGTGCGTAAGGTTACGTGACGTCACCACGCTAAGATCAACGTCGACAAGTGCGACCGAATTCATTCGGTTCAAGGAAGTAAACAATGCAGAGCATTATGGAAGCCTCCTTTCCGTTTGTGTTCTGTTTTCATGCTTTTTATTCCCCTCAAAATGGTCAAAATGCGGCAAAGGATCAACACTCTGCTTGTGCTGAGGCAACGTGAGTTCTTCTTCTTCTACTAGCTTTGTTGTTAGCATCGACGTAACTACGGTTGTGGGGCGTGTTTAATGGGAGGTGACTGGCATGTTGTTATGACGTATCACGTAAGAGGTGACTGCTGACTGTTGACCCGGGGTTTTGCTTTCATACTGCATGACGATCAGAGCCGAGCTGATTTTAACGCGGGTCGCTTGGCGGGTTGATAGACACGGGTCGAGGTGGGTCGAGGCACCTTGCCCACTGCCACCAAAAGCCGATTGTTAGTGGGTTGACACAGGTTTTTTGGCCAGTGGGAAAGGGGTATCAGTAACACAATGCGCCGCCAGGGACTCAAATCCTGCACTGCCAGACGTGTCCCCCTGCTGAAGAAAGTACACGTCCAGGCCCATCTGCGGTTCGCTACAGAGCATTTGGATGATCCAGAAGAGGACTGGGAGAATGTGTTATGGTCAGATGAAACCAAAATAGAACTTTTTGGATGTTTGTTTGGAGGAGAAAGAATACTGAATTGCATCCGAAGAACACCATACCCACTGTGAAGCATGGGGTTGGAAAAATCATGCTTTGGGGCTGTTTTTCTGCAAAGGGACAAGGACGACTGATCTGTGTAAAGGAAAGAATGAATGGGGCCATGTATCGAAAGATTTTGAGTGAAAATCTCCTTCCATCAGCATGGGCATTGAAGATGAGACGTGGCTGGGTCTTTCAGCATGACAATGATCCCAAACACACAGCCAAGGCAACAAAGGAGTGGCTTCGTGAGAAGCATTTCACGGTCCTGGCGTGGCCTAGCCAGTGTTTTTCAACCGGTGTGCCGTGGCACACTAGTGTGCCGTGAAAGATCGTCAGGTGTGCAGCGAGAAATTATCTTATGTCGCATTTATGTATATGTATTGTAATGTCCGTAACTATGCAGGCCCTTGACGTAGCAGGAAGTCATCACCGACTCCTCTCCTTTCTATTTCTCCATTCGGGGCTATTACAATATTTTTTTTACGTCGTCGGGCGGAGCTGCAGTAGGAAGAGGATAGTGAGCCTACACCGGGAGTAGGTAGAAAGTTCTCGGTTGTGTGCAGGTGAGCGAAGTTTGCTCGTGTCACGTTCAAAAACTGCTTGGATTTCTAGCCATCAACGACCTTGCTGTCCGCGACAATGTGGACCCCAACACGTCTACTGCACATTATTTGGTTAGACTCGTCATGTGTCGATATACTCGAAAGTGTTGTTTCTATTTTATCCATATGTGACAACTGTCAATCCTCCCCCTGTGTTATATTACAACTAGGGCTGTCAAAATTATCGCGTTAACGCGCGGTAATTAATTTTTTAAATTAATCACGTTAAAATATTTGACGCAATTAACGCACATGTCCCGCTCAGACAGTATTCTGCCTTTTGGTAAGTTTTACAGCAAGGCTTTTTGTGCTGTCTAACAGCGAACTCTTGTGGTCGCTTTGCGACATGGTTTATTGTTTTCTTGCCAGTTCAATATGGCTGCACGACGTCTCTGTTGTGCTTATATGATCCTTGGACAAGATTTGTCCGTAAGTATGGTTGTTGTAAAGAATGTACATATTATATTAATAAGCAAAATGTTTTTTTAAAAAAATTTTTATGAGACGCTTTTTTTTTTTATGAGACGCTTTTTGTTTATGTTTAGTTAACCTGTATAGCATGCTAAGCTAACGTTGCTAATGCAATGCTTGTGTACTTTTTTTTTTTGTAGTTTTAGGACGGTCTAAAGAGGACAATGGCTTGAGGCCGTTTTATTAAAAAATCAGATGAAAAAGGAAGAAGTCTGATTATTAAGGCGTCATTCACTAGCTGTCTACCTTTGGAAAAAGTAGACGCTTCGGGGTGAGGACAGCATAGACAGATTTAAATGACAGTAGAGTGAAATGCCCACTACAGTCCTTATGTACCGTATGTTGAATGTATATATCCGTCTCGTGTCTTATCTTTCCATTCCAACAATTTATTTTACAGAATATATATATAATTTACAGAAAAATATGGCATATTTTATAGATGGTTTGAATTGCGATTAATTGCGATTAATTAATTTTTAAGCTGTAATTAACTCGATTAAAATTTTTAATCGTTTGACCGCCCTAATTACATCACATTGTTGAGAAGAGGCTAATGGTTAAAAATCCGAGCAGTTCTTGAACGCGACACGAGCAGCAGAGCGCTATGGTGCCAAGCAAGTTTAAACGTCATCTCCAAACGAAACGCCCGTCGCTTCAAAACAAGCCGATGGACTATTTTGTTCGCCTTTGTGAAAACAGAGGAACAGGCAACTTTTTTTTTTTGTAATATAAAACTAAAAAAAAAAGGAAAATGAGAACGCCCTCAAAGCTAGTTACCTTGTTGCTAAATCCAAAAAGTCCGACACCATGACAGAGACATTAATACTACCTGCCTACAAAGCCATTGTCTGCGAGATGCTCGGCCCTGATGTGGTTAAAGACATTGCTAAAGTCCCCCTGTCTGATAATTCTGAGCTTTTTCAAGCCTGACTGCTATAAAAAAAACAAAATAAAAACAAAGACTGAGAGCTGTTGAAGAATAAGGATATCGACTTTGTGTTCATCTAAACAAGCTCAAGTTTCACACTGTGTAAGTATACATACTGAGAAATTATTTTATAATTGAATATACTGTACAGAAAATATTTTTGGAACATTTTTGGTTTGTGGTGTGCCGCGAGATTTTTTCCAATGTAAAAACGTGCCGTGAGTCAAAAAAGGTTGAAAAACACTGGCCTAGACAGTCTCCAGATCTCAACCCCATAGAAAATCTGCGGAGGGAGTTTAAAGTCCGTGTTGCCCAACGACAGTACCCAAAACATCACTGCTCTAGAGGAAATCTGCATGGAGGAATGGGCCAAAATACCAGCAACAGTGTGTGAAAAGTTATAGAAAACGTTTGGCCTCCGTTATTGCCAACAAAGGGTACATAACAAAGTATTGAGATGAACTTTTGGTATTGATCAAGTACTTATTTTCCACCATGACTTGCAAATAAATTCTTTAAAAATCAAACAATGTGATTTTCTTTTTTTTTTTTTTTTCCACATTCTGTCTCTCATTGTTGAGGTTTACCCATGTTGACAATTACAGGCCTCTCTAATATTTTCAAGTGGAGAACTTGCACAATTAGTGGTTGACTAAATACTTATTTGCCCGACTGTACATCGGCCGATATATCAGTCGACCTTTACTGGATGTAACTCAGAACTTTTCCTCCTATGAATGTGCAGCCCGGGTCTGTTTCATGTTCGTGTTGACGTCTGGGGAGAGAAATGGCTTGGATAAGATCAGGGGTGTGGAAGTCTTCCTGGCCGTTTCCTGCCACTGCATCAGTTATTTCATAATGGGGGTAGGAAAGAAGAAAAAAAGCTTCAAAGATTGACATTTCAACAATATAAGCTGTTGCGTTTGCCTCCATTTTGATGAACTCTGAGGCCTACAACGCGTCAAAATGGCACAAGGGCAGTAAAGTATTTTTTAGGTGGTTTCCGACAATGTATGCTGATGGTACGTTTTTAAGACTACGTGCCGTGTTTGTATCCAAATGTCAAAAGATGACAAGTTGACACAATGCTGACTTTGTTGTGATCAAACGCTCAGCTTCACCCCTCGTCCTTGATGTCGAGCACCATTTTGGGAGCCCGATTGTCTCGCCGTTTCCTTTGTTATTCAAAATGCTGCTCCGGGATTGGCCCGCGCTCTTGATAAGGGAGGCAAGCGTTGTTCGTGGATGGCAATGAGCAGCGTTTTAGTGTTAGAGCGAGGGCCTGGTCCAACGCAGTACCAGCCAGGAGCAGGAGAAAGAGAGAGGGAGGGAGGGAGCGCAGCCAAGGAGACCACAGAAAAACTCACCCTCTGCCCCCAAATCCCCAACTCCGCAAAGAAGGCCGGGGACACAAGCGTGCACAAAAGCATTCTTGGCGTTCACTTTTAAGCAAGAAAACACAAAGGGCCGGCGCGGCGAGATCATTTACTTCAAATTGGACGAGAAAGGCGTGACGGGACAGCGCGGCCGCGGTTTTAGGACACTTGAAAACTCATCCGCTGGATGAATGATAGCTACATCTGGGAGAAGAAGAACACGCAAATAGGATGGGAGCCACTATGAGGATCACGTGTCTGCTGTTTTCACTCAGTGAGTACATTTATGGAGTTATTTTTACTCTTTGTATGGATGCTAAGAAAAAATGGAAGCGTAATGAGGTGAGAAGAGCGAGCGCTGCAACAGGTGTCACATGTGTTATCAAAAGAACAACATTTACTTATACAAGTTTGAGTTCTAACTTTTTTGTAGGCGTTAACTCGCCATCATAACCATGACTTTTTCAATGAAATTTGTTAAGAAAAATCCAAGTAAATTTAAACTGAACTAAATATTTAGGAAATGTGTAAACCTTTTATAAAGAATTGAATTCTAAAATCAATGCTCAATTTAAATAGGCACATTTCAAATGAACAGGATTGGATTGCATTTCATTTCATGCGCATTCATTTTATTTGCCCAAATAAACGTGGCATCACATCATAATGAGAATTAACTTTAATCATTAGAGATGCCGATCGATCGGGTCCGATCACGTCATTTCAAAGTATCGGAATCGGCAAAAAAAATATCGGACATGCCTTTTTTAAATATATATATATATTTTTTTTTAATTAGGGCTGTCAAACGATTAAAAATTTTAATCGAGTTAATTACAGTTTAAAAATTAATTAATCGTAATTAATCGCAATTCAAACCATCTATAAAATATGCCATATTTTTCTGTAAATTATTGTTGAAATGGAAAGATAAGACACAAGATGGATATATACATTCAACATACGGTACATAAGGACTGTATTTGTTTATTATAACAATAAATCAACAAGATGGCATTAACATTATTAACATTCTGTTAAAGTGATCCATGGATAGAAAGACTTGTAGTTCTTAAAAGATAAATGTTAGTACAAGTTATAGAAATTTTATATTAAAACCCCTCTTAATGTTTTCGTTTTAATAAAATTTGTTAAATTTTCAATCAAAAAATAAACTAGTAGCCCGCCATTGTTGATGTCAATAATTACTTACACAATGCTCATGGGCGCTGAAGCCTTTAAGATCAGTCGCACCCAAGCGCCAGCAGAGGGCGGCAAAACTCCATAAACACAACAAGTGAGCGTTTCACTGTACTGTCATTTAAATCTGTCTGAGCGGGTCATCTGCGTTAATTGCGTCAAATATTTTAACGTGATTATTTAAAAAAATTAATTAACGCCCGTTAACGCGATAATTTTGACAGCCCTATTTTTAATTAAATCGTTTTCTAATTGTATTTAATGTTACAGACATAATGTGTTACACTCATCCAGAGTCTTTAGTTTAAGCTTAAGGTAGGGTTATCAAATTTATCGCGTTAACGGCGAGAATTAATATTTTTTACAATTATCACGTTACAATATTTAACGCAATTAACGCATGCGCTGCACGACCCACTCACGCATTGTCGCGTTCAATCTATAATGGCGCCGTTTTACCCATACAGTATATAGAGCTAAAAGGCAGCATAAAATGAGTAGAGTGAATTTTGGCAGCCTTTGGAGCCTTTTTATAATTGGCTAAAGCCTTACAATCCCTCTCCCAACGATGAGAAATATCGTGGGAAGCAATGTGGGGAAGAACAGTCGTGGTTGATTTTTTTCTTAACACCCTATGTTATTTCCCAACGCAGAGAAGATATATCAATTGGTACCACTACGCAGTCATGGTTGCACTTCCCATCATGCATTTGGGCAGAACAGTTAAATGGTTACAGTATCATTTACTGAAAGCTCAACAAATACACTAGATGGTGATATTTAGTCACAATATACAAAGTCACATTTATCCTGTAAGAATTACAGGTCTTTTTATCCGTGGATCCCTCTCACAGAAAGAATGGTAATAATGTAAATGCCATCTTGAGGATTTATTGTCATAATAAACAAATACAGTACCTATGTACTGTATGTTGAATGTATATATTCGTCCGAGTTTTATTCATTTTTTTTTTAATGCATTGCCAAAATGTATATGATTGGGAAAAATTATCGGGAATGATTGGAATTGAATCGGGAGCTAAAAAAAAAGCAATCGGATCGGGAAATATCGTACTTAAACTAAAACGATCGGGATCGGATCAGGAGCATAAAAACATGATCGGAACAACCCTATTAATCGTAGATGCTGGTAAAAACAAATTATTTTTCCCTAACGCTGCCAGTCAGAAAGAAAATGCACAAAAAAGTGTATATTGTGGCTTATACTTTGAAATTTTCCATTGGATAAAATTAGGGCTGCAGCTATCGATTATTTTAGTAGTCGATTAATCGATGAACTAGTTTGTTCGAATAATCGAGTAATCGGATAAGGAACATGAAAAATTAAAATACCTGAGCTGAGTCTCAAACGGTATAATTTTTTTTTTAATGATCTATGTACAACAAAAGAACAACTGGCTAACTTACATAGCAAAGGTCCGCTAGCTTAAATGCTATAAAATGCTAACTTTTTTTAATTTTTTTTTTTTACAATGCTCTTAACAAAAGGTTCAAACACATATTCCCACAAAAAAACGGCTAAATATATCTATAAACGAAATTACGAATGCATTAAAAAACATTAGCGCAAACAAAAACTTAGAAGTTGGATTCAGCCATGTGAAATGAAGCAGACCAGAGGGCATTGTATCCACCCTAATCAATAAAACTAAACTACTAAAATTACTTTCAAAATACACTATTACAACGCCACTTTAATTAAACGAATACTCGAAGCAATAAAATTTAATTTGAATATTTTTTCTGATCGAGTACTCGAGTTAATCGATCAATCGTTGCAGCACTAGATAAAATGTTGCAATGAGGTTAAATGAGGTCAGGAAAATATTTATCAACAATAATGATGGTGAACCTACAACATGTGCCTTTTAACTAAATGCAATACAAAATCTACATTCTAATATGCTATTTGTGCGTCTATTTTGCCCGTTGAACAACTTTAGTCGTATGCCAGCCCATCTTACGCCCTCACGTTGGCACTATGTAATCAGTCTGAAGGTCATTGTAATCATATCTGTAAACACAGTAGAACTAGGCCCCCCCTTCCCCAGTGAAGGGCTTCTCACCACACTCCTCACATTTAGCACACCCACCGCACAATTAGAATTAGCTTGAATAATGGAGCAGACCCATGACCTCCCTCTCCCTTTCTCTCTCTCTCTCTGGCTGCATGTAAAGAGATTTTCTTTAATTAGGCACCTGCCTCAGCGACGACACTACACGAATTCAAATGCGAGCTTTTATTTTTCCGCCCTGGGAAAAGCAACGTGCGACACAGCATAACCCCGCCTGCTTTCCTGATAGAAAACCTCCATTGAAAGCCTGTCAGCGCAACACAAACTCCCCAAAATAGAAAAAAAGCGTGCGAACATGCGCGTCTGTGTATTTGGCATTGTTGTTTTGGCAGCCCTTTTAATTTTCGTCTCAGTCTTTCAGACAATAATACTGATTAGTATAATTTAGTCATTTTTTCACCTGCTGAATGTGCAGGTCCATTTTTCCCCCTTTAAACGCATATTTGATTGGCTAATAACCCACACACACACAGCGCTGACACAGACAACATGTCAACAACATGCTGTCTCCTCCACCCCCTTCGAACAGGATAGATATTAGAAGTATTTTTTCGGCCAGCAGCAGCCACTGTAAGTAATGTAAAAAGATGTCAATGTTGTGGAGGTGGGGAACACACCACAAATTTTTAGGGTTGTTCCGATCATGTTTTTTTGCTGCCGTTCCGATTCCGATCGTTTTAGTTTGAGTATCTGCCGATCCCGATATTTCCCGATCCGATTGCTTTTTTCTTGCTCCCGATTAAATTCCAATCTTTCCCGATAATTTTTCCCGATCATATACATTTTGGCAATGCATTAAGGAAAAATGAATAAGACTCGGACGAATATATACATTCAACATATGTACTGTATTTTTTTATTATGACAATAAATCCTCAAGATGGCATTTACATTATTAACATTCTTTATGTGAGAGGGATCCACAGATAGAAAGACTTGTAATTCTTAAAGGATAAATGTGACTTTGTATATTGTGACTAAATATTGCCATCTAGTGTATTTGTTGAGCTTTCAGTAAATGATACTGTAGCCATGCCCAACTGCATGATGGGAAGTGGAACCATGACTGTGCGTAGTGCTACCAATTGATATATCTTCTCTGCGTTGGGAATTAACATAAGGTGTTAAGAAAAAGATCAATTGCGATCTTGCTTCCCCACATTGCTTCCCATGATATTTCTAATCGTAGGGAGAGGGATTGTAAGGCTTTAGCCAATTAAAAAAAGGCTCCAAAGGCTGCCAAAATTCACTCTATTCATTTAACGCTGCCTTTTATCTCTCTATATAGGTAAAACGGCGCCATTACAGATTGGGCGCGACAATGCGTGAGTGGGTCGTGCAGCGCATGCATTAATTGCGTTAAATATTTTAATGTGATACTTTTTTTTTTTTAAATTAATTACCGCCGTTATCGGGATAAATTTGATAACCATACCTTAAGCCTAAACTAAAGACTCTGGATGAGTGTAACACATTATTTCTGTAACGTTAAATACAATTAGGAAACGATTTAATTAAAAAATATACTGTATATATATTTAAAAAAAGGCATGGCCGATATTTTTTTGCCGATTCCAATACTTTGAAAATGACGTGATCGGACCCGATCGATCGGCACATCTCTAATTAGAGGTATTTTTTCGGCCAGCAGCAGCCACTGTAAGTATTGTAAAAAGACGTCAATGTTGTGGAGGTGGGGAACACACCACTAATTTGCTAATGCTAATGAAAGTCCAACTTGCATCAGAGTTGGCATACCATTAAACTGTGTGAACTTGCTAACCTGCAAAACTCAAGGAAGAAGCTGCTTAGAAGTGTCCTCCCGTATGCAACTGTGAGAAATGTAGTGAACCGAGGTTTACCCCCTTCTCCCCAATTTTCATTTGTGTTTTATTTATGTGGTCTTAAAGCAGCCCAAAGCAGCTTTCATTTTTTGTTGAATTTGGCTGTGTTTGTGGACAAAAGCAGTAGTGTTTTACCTGAAGGAAGGCTCCATTTTTATTTGTTTATGTTATTATCTGTCTAAGATTTTTCAGTTATATTTAACATATTTTAGGGCTGTCAAACGATTAAAATTTTTAATCGAGTGAATTACAGCTTAAAAATTAATTAATCGTAATTAATCGCAAGTAATCGCAATCCAAACCATCTATAAAATATGCCATATTTTTCTGTAAATTACATATATATTCTGTAAAATTATTGTTGGAATGGAAAGATAAGACACAAGATGGATATATACATTCAACATACGGTACATAAGGACTGTATTTGTTTATTATAACAATAAATCAACAAGATGGCATTAACATTATTAACATTCTGTTAAAGTGATCCATGGATAGAAAGACTTGTAGTTCTTAAAAGATAAATGTTAGTACAAGTTATAGAAATTTTATATTAAAACCCCTCTTAATGTTTTCGTTTTAATAAAATTTGTAAATTTTCAATCAAAAAATAAACTAGTAGCCCGCCATTGTTGATGTCAATAATTACTTACACAATGCTCATGGGTGCTGAAGCCTATAAAATCAGTCGCACCCAAGCGCCAGCAGAGGATGGCAAAACTCTATAAAACAATTAACAAGTGGGCATTTCACCCTACTGTCATTTAAATCTGTCTGAGCGGGACATGTGCGTTAATTGCGTCAAATATTTTAACGTGATTAATAAAAAAATTAACGACGATAATTTTGACCGCCCTAATATATTTAGTCAGATAATGTTGAGTGGTCTTAAGACATTTTTTAACGTTCTTGGATAAGAGTGTATTAACACGTTTGTATTTATTCTAGGGCTGTCAAACGACTAAAATTTGCAATCGAGTTAATCACAGCTTAAAAATTAATTCATCAAAATTAATCGCAATTCAAACCATCTCTAAAATATGCCATATTTTTCTGTAAATTATTGTTGGAATGGAAAGACATCACAAGACTGACATATACATTCAACATACTGTACATAAGTACTGTATTTGTTTATTATAACAATAAATCCACAATATGGCATTAACATTATTAACATTCTTTCTGTGAAAGAGATCCACGGATAGAAAGACTTGTAATTCTTAAAAGATAAATGTGAGTTTGTATATTGTGACTAAATATTGCCATCTAGTGTATTTGTTGAGATAAATGAAATGTTTGAATAGAGTTTGACCAAAGTCTGAGTATCATTTTGCATAGCTATTTTGATTGAGAATAGGAATATTATTTTTGTTGTGCTTTCAGTAAATGACACTGTAGCGACTTAACTGTTTCGCCCAAATGCATGATGGGAAGTTGGGCAACGATGACTGTCAGTGGTGGCTGCAAATGGTATATCTTCTATGCGTTGTGTTCAATACAGAGTGTTAAGAAAAAAATCATCTGTCATTCTTCCCCACGTCGCTCGCCACAAAAGTTTTAATCGTTGTGGAAGAGATGCCAAAGCTTTTGCCAATAAATAGCGCGACCCCAATGAATGCCTGTGTCCACTCCACTCGCTTGTCTCTGCCTCTTAGCTCTCAATATACACAAAACAGCGCTACTGAAAAAATTAATTACCACCCGTTAACACGATAAATTTGACAGCCCTAATTTACTCAGTATGTTAATTTTTATTTAATAATTGCAATTTAAATTTGCTAATAAAGTCCAGACATTTATTCTGGAAGTTTCTTTAGTAGTTTTTGAAAACAAAGGTTTGAATTGAATGGTGTATCACCTCAACTAATACACATGAAAGTTAGTCCAGGTCAATACAGATTTATTTTGCATTGATCATTTAGCCTATCAATTATTTAGGTTCATATTCTTGAAAAATGTTGCCCTGACAGTCCACAGCAAAAAGTGTACATGCAGGTTATGCTGTTAATTGGTCCCTACCAATATTGAGAACAAACCGACGTCCTTGCCTAATGCTAAAGCAAATGTGAATCCTATGCTAACGCTACGAGTTACATTTGGTGTGATGATCATTCAGCACAGACCTTTAAAGGCCAAAGCAACATTGCATATTCTTTCTTGCCAAGATAAGAAAACAAATCTGACTGCGTGTTTCAAAACAAGCAAGCCTGGAGACCGGAGAGGACACTGGTGAGTTGTGGGGGAGGCGCAGCACGTCACATGAGTGACACAACTAGACACTACTACGATGCAGGCTAACTACACATAAAAATGCCACACATTGTGAACATGTGACGGAAACCATGGCGCATTTTTATTTCGTTCTCGTCTTTCTGACTTGTACATGACAAGGGCTATTAGATGTATTTTGTTTGTCAGCTGATGCCATTAAGAGCAGTTGATGGCATCAACCGACATGATATTGGGTGTCAAAAGTGGCCATTTACGTACCTCTGCCACTTGGAGATGGGCCATCAGGAAGAGGAATCATCATGAGTTATCAGTCCTCTCCAGGACTTCCTAACCCCATGCAGATGGTCTCTCCTCTGCTTTTGGTCAGGGGTCGTGACCTGTCCATTTCCTACAAGATAACGGGTGGTCCAGGTGCCGAGGGGAGAAGCTGCACGCCCGCCGGTTCGGTGTCTTTGCTGGCCGGTGAGCATGGGAGAGAAGAGAGAACAATGGGTGGAGGGGGGAAAATACTTTTTATCAACATCCTGGTTCCCAAGGAGGGTGCGGTGGCAGGAGATGGCCTTGAGTCGGCTTTTTTTGCTCACTCGGAAGAGCCTTTTCATGTGTCCTGAATGGTTTTCATACAGAAAATATGAAATTTGTGTTAACAGTACAGTGGTACCTCTAATTACGAACGTCTCAAGCTGTTATATTACTGGGTTTATGTGTTTGTTTGCTTTGTTGTAAAAATAAATGAGACAACTTTACTATCTAACAATAACTCAAGTGCTCATATGCTTCTCCAAAACACAATACAAACGGACACTTAAAACACTGATTAGCATTATCGCTAACTACTAGCTTAGTAAGCTAAGTCGTAACGTCTCATTAACCAAGAATGCAAACAATACAAATGGCGTCATCACTTCTGACGGAGACACACTGGATCTAACAACAAAATAGTACGGATGAGGGCATTTACATGGAAAACGTGACTCTACTTACAGTATTTTCACTTACGAAACTGCTTCCAGAATCAATTAATTTTGTAAGTAGAGGTACCCTGTACTCTGTAACTTTGCGTAGAACATACAGGAAGAGCTGCTTGGCATTTCATGACAGATAAGCTCCACATTCTTCTTCTCTTGCATGCCACGCTCCTCTCCCAGGTGTCAGGCATTAATCAGGCCTTGCAACTGGTACCGACCCGGACCTCCTCCGCTCTGCATGGTGTCCGCCTTGTTTTTAATCTGCTTCATCACAGCATGTCAACTCCTCCCAATGATTGCAGCATTAACCAAAGCAGACTTGCCTGCACTTTTCAAGGTTCATCAGATAAATGTCTGTTTACAAATGCTGTTAAAGTCATTAACTGACATTGAAGGTGATTGACGATCGCTGCCGCCCTCTCAGTCTCAATGGTTTGGACATCGACCACCGTCAATGGCAAGGAATGAGTTTATAATTAGAGATGTTTATGCTGATCGATCGGGTCCGATCACGTCATTTTCAAAGTATCGGAATCGGCAAAAAAATATCGGACATGCCTTTTTTAATTTTTTTTTTTTTTCTTAAATCATTTTCTAATTGTATTTAACGTTACAGACATAATATGTTACACTCATCCAGAGTCTTTAGTTTAGGCTTAAGGTAGGGTTATCAAATTTATCCCGTTAATGGCGGTAATTAATTTTTTTACAAATTTATCACGTTAAAATATTTAACGCAATTAACGCATGCGCTGGACGACCCACTCACGCATTGTCGCATTCAATCTGTAATGGCGCCGTTTTACCTATATATAGAGCTAAAAGGCAGCGTAAAATGAGTAGAGTGAATTTTAGCAGCCTTTGGAGCATTTTTTTAATTGGCTAAAGCCTTACAATCCCTCCCCCTGCGATTAGAAATTACGTGGGAAGCAATGTGGGGAAGAAAGGTAGTAATTGATCTTTTTCTTAACACCCTATATTAATTCCCAACGCAGAGAAGATATATCAATTGGTACCACTATGCACAGTCATGGGTGCACTTCCCATCATGCATTTGGGCACAACAGTTAAATGGCTACAGTATCATTTACTGAAAGCTCAACAAATACACTAGATGGCAATATTTAGTCACAATATACAAAGTCACATTTATCCTTTAAGAATTACAAGTCTTTCTATCCGTGGATCCCTCTCACAGAAAGAATGTTAATAATATAAAATGCCAACTTGAGGATTTATTGTCATAATAAACAAATACAGTACTTATGTACTGTATGTTGAATGTATATATTCGTCCGAGTTTTATTCATTTTTTTCTTAATGCATTGCCAAAATGTATATGATCGGGAAAAATTATCGGGAATGATTGGAATTGAATCGGGAGCAAAAAAAAAAGCAATTGAATCGGGAAATATCGGGATCGGCAGATACTCAAACGGGAGCAAAAAAACCATGATTGGAACAACCCTATTTATAATCATTGTTTAAAAAACAAACATTTGCCATGACTAGGCCTGTTGCGATAAACAAATTTTAGTGATAATTTATCTCACATTATTGTGATATGCGATATTATTGCGCCCCCCCAAAAAATGTACAGTAAATTTACAATAACAGTGATAATCCAGTATATATTAATAGATCAAGTACACCCATTTAAACGCAATAAAGGTTTACTCTTAAGTTCAACAATACTTTTTAAGAAATCACAACTAAAAACAATAGACCATGCTTCTTCTAAGTAAAATACAACAATATTGGTACAGCACATAAACACTGAATAAATGTCTTTTTGAAGAAAAAAAAAAAAAAAATACAATTGCACGTAATAATTTCAGCATTTAAGTAGGCAAATGAAAACTTTTCCCCCTCATAGCTTCTGCTATGGCGTTCCATGTGTATTTTTCTGAGTGGATGTTTTCCGAGGCACCCTGAAGCGCATGCAACGGTGATGACAGCCTGTCGAAAGCCCCAGGTTGAGGAAATGTTGCTCGCGCTGTGTGTTAATAAAAAACAAACTTGTCAGCACGTCGTGTGTGATATCACTGCCAGAAAAACACACATAATAGGACACCTTGCAGCTTCCACCTCGCGCCCGGTGTATTTGAGCCCCAAGCCCTCGTCGCAGCATATTGCATAGTTGGTAACAAGGAAACCGAACTTTTAACAGCACGTCTGCCGCACACGCGTAGGAAAGTTACCACGTTCATTTTTATTTATCGTGCGATAAATGGAATTATTGCATATCGCGACAGGCTTAGCTATGACCAAAAAGTGTTGCACATTTGTGAGCTATGATGATCAATCCTGCTGCAAATGAGTTAAGGACATACAGTGGGGCAAATAAATATTTAGTCAACCACTAACTGTGCAAGTTCTCCCACTTGAAAATATTAGAGAGGCTTTTAATTGTCAACATGGGTAAACCTCAACCATGAGAGACAGAATGTGGGAAAAAAACCCAGAAAATCACATTGTTTGATTTTTAGATAATTTATTTGCAAATCATGGTGGAAAATAAGTATTTGGTCTATACCAAAAGTTCATCTCAATACTTTGTTACTTTGTTGGCAATAACGGAGGCCAAACGTTTTCTGTAACTCTTCACAAGCTTTTCACACACTGTTGCTGGTATTTTGGCCCATTCCTCCATGCAGATCTCCTTTAGAGCAGTGATGTTTTGGGGCTGTCGTTGGGCAACACAGACTTTCAACTCCCTCCTCACTCCGTGGCGTCAAAATGATAACAAGAACGGGGAGCAAAAATCCCAGAACCACACTGGGGGACCTAGTGAATGACCTACAGAGAGCTAGGACCACAGTAACAAGGGCTACTATCAGTAATACAATGCGCCGCCAGGGATTCAAATCCTGCACTGCTAGACGTGTCCCCCTGCTGAAGAAAGTACAAGTCCAGGCCCGTCTGCGGTTCGCTAGAGAGCATTTGGATGATCCAGAAGAGGACTGGGAGAATGTGTTATGGTCGGATGAAACCAAAAGAAAACCTTTTGGTAGAAACACAGGTTCTCGTGTTTGGAGGAAAAAGAATACTGAATTGCACCATACCCACTGTGAAGCACGGGGATGGAAACATCATGCTTTGGGGCTGTTTTTCTGCAAAAGGACCAGGACGACTGATCTGTGTAAAGGAAAGAATGAATGGGGCCATGTATCGAGAGATTTTGAGTGAAAATCTCCTTCCATCAGCAAGGGCATTGAAGATGAGACGTGGCTGGGTCTTTCAGCATGACAATGATCCCAAACACACAGCCAGGGCAACAAAGGAGTGGCTTCGTAAGAAGCATTTCAAGGTCCTGGAGTGGCCTAGCCAGTCTCCAGATCTCAACCCCATAGAAATTCTGTGGAGGGAGTTGAAAGTCCGTGTTCTCATCACTGCTCTAGAGGAGATCTGCATGGAGGAATGGGCCAAAATACCAGCAACAGTGTGTGAAAAGCTTGTGAAGAGTTACAGAAAACGTTTGGCCTCCGTTATTGCCAACAAAGGGTACATAACAAAGTATTGAGATGAACTTTTGGTACTGACTAAATACTTATTTTCCACCATGATTTGCAAATAAATTCTTTAAAAATCAAACAATGTGATTTTCAGTTTTTTTCCCCACATTCTGTCCCTCATGGTTGAGGTTTAACCATGTTGACAATTACAGGCCTCTCTAATATTTTCAAGTGGGAGAACTTGCACAATTAGTGGTTGACTAAATACTTATTTGCCCCACTGTATTAATTCATATTTTTTTATCATTAGTACATTCCTTGTACAAATACACATACCAGTCTGGTTTCCAAGGACAGGGAGTGTGTTGTTAGTGGATAATGAGAGTGTAAGTGCGTGTGTGTGGCCATTCGTCTCTATTTAGCAGTTAAATTTACAGCATCTCTTCATGTTCTTTCCTCTGACCCTCCTCCCTTTCACTTGTCTCGCGCTTTCTTCCCACCCAACACACTCACGCCTCCTCAACTCCCGACGCCCCACGAGGGGAAGACCCCTCCCTTATACGGCTCCCATCCGGTGCACCCCCTCACAATGGCTGAATTAGCTCTCTTGGCTAACGAGGCGCAGGGATGTGCAACCGTCATGCGGCCGCACGTGTGGGCTCTTTGTGTGGAGTGTCACCAAACTAATGGGGAAGATTTGTCCCACTAACTCTTTTAGATGTGTATTGTTTAAAGTGAATTGTGCAGCGGGCCACAGTATTTGGCAAGGTGGACAAACTACTGGCTGGCTGGCAGACAAAAACAGGCATAAATGTGTCCCATTTGTAGTTGTAATGCCTGCCTGAGTCACTAACCCCAATTTGGCATCATTGGAACCGCCGTTTTTGCTACGCAAGAGTACAGAAAAAGAACAAGAAATGAGATAACTTAATTGCTGTTGTAAACAGGGGCGTTACTATTGGGGGGGTAACGCATATTAAGCATTTTTTTTTTTTTTTTTTTTACATTTTATCAAGTTTTCACCAGTGTTCACCTGGCTGTTGAGTTTAGTGAGTTTTGAAGCATTCTGAGCGGGTCAAAGTCGGGTTCAAAGCGTCGGTGGGACAAAGAATGACTGCTCGGGGGCGCTACATAGTGTATTTGGAATTTGTCGTTACATGGTATGAAAGATTGCACCTGTCTTGAGCTGCCTGCCGATTTTGGTGCATTTTGAAGCATCCTAAGGGGGTCAAATTGAGCTCAAAGGGGCTGCGGAACAAAGAATAACTATCATAATAATAAAACCGAGGAACCACAATAGGTTACCTAAAAAAAACATTGTCACCTGCATATCCATTCTGTTCAGTTATGGATGTGTTCTAAGTAGGGGTGTCAAACGATTCAAATTTTTAACAGAGTTAATTACAGCTTAAAAATTAATTAATCGTAATTAACCGCAATTAATCGCAATTCAAACCATCTCTAAAATATGCCATATTTTTCTGTAAATTATTGTTGGAATGGAAAGATAAGACACAAGGCGGATATATACATACAACATACTGTACATAAGTACTGTATTTGTTTATTGTAACAATAAATCCACAAATGGCATTATTAACATTCTTTGTTAAAGTGATCCACGGATAGAAAGACTTGTAGTTCTTAAAAGACAAATGTTATAGTTACAAGTTATAGTAATTTTATATTAAAACCCCTCTTCATGTTTTCGTTTTAATAAAATTTATAAAATTTTCCATCAAAAGTAGAGTTAATATAATAATAATAAGAATAAAAATAACAATAAGAATAGAGTGACCAAAGTCTGAGTAAGTTTTACGTGTATTTTGCATAGCTATTTTGATATGGAATGCCAGTTCATTTTGCATTGTTGTTTAACTGTGAGAATAGGGCCTCGTTACTATAGAATGAATTGCTTTTCTTTTTGTGAACATTATTTTTTTTGAGAGGGATAGGAATATTATTTTTGTTGTGCTTTCACTAAAACGATACTTATGTTTGTTGTGAAGGAGAAGCTTATGCCAATAACGGCGCGGTCCAAAGAACGCCTGTGTCCATTCGCCTTTATAAGATATATATCTCTGCACATATCTTACCCAAAATACAACAAGAGACACATAATTGCCACTAAAAGAAAGAAAACTTACCGAAATATGTGTGGAGCACAAATAGCAATTTGCATTGCATTGTGCATACAGCATAAACATCTCACAACTACTAATTCTCCCACGTTTAGAAGAAATAACATTAGTATGGAACGGCGCTGCCCCCAAGCAGCCGGTGGCATTCTCTTCACTCTTAATGTCCATAAACGGCCTCATTGTAATCTGTTTGTGGCAATGTGGGAGCTGGTCATTCAGTGCATGCGTTAATTGCATCAAATATTTTAACGTGATTAATTAAAAAAAATAACGCCCGTTAACGCGGTAATTTTGACAGCCCTAGTTCTAAGTCAAATCAACTTTTATTTGTTTAGATCAAATCACAACAACAGTTATCTCAAGGAGAAAACAAAACATGTTTTAAGGTGCAGTAGCCCCACGCTGGATTTCGAACTATTTGAGCATTGTAGCTTTTTATTTGCCCCCCAGATAAGACTAATGCCCACCCACTCCTGGCAACCTGGTAACACCACTGTTTGAAAAAGTTATAAAAATGACCAAATCCAAGTCTGAACTCAGTTTAACAACACGACCAGATTTTGTGTTTTTACTGCAGTTTTTCCCCCCAATTATTACAGGTACCTAGACTGAGGATCCCTAATCAACATGCTTATTGTCAGTCTCCTTCCTCTTTGAGCTCGTTTCTCTAGACAGGGGTCCACGCCCACAGTTGGACCTTCTACCAGAAAGGCAAAGTGACCTCCCCAAACCCTTTTCCTTGACATGCATCAGAGGTTTATTATAAAAATGTTACTACCTCTGCCAAGCAAATCTCCATGATAGTAGATCTGATAGCCCGCGGGGTTAGGAATGTGTAGGCGGGGTAAAAACAATCTCTGCAGAGATAGTGGCAGGATGACGGGTGCTGTCACCCACAAAGAAACAGATGCGGCGGTGACAGATGGAGGTCAGGGAGTAAGGCTTTTTCAGAATTTTCAGAGGGGAAATGTCATATGGATCTTTGCTGCTCAACAAGTTTCAAAAGCAATCACTCACTCACTTCTAGGAAATCATTGAACTTTTTATAAAAAACTGCATAGACTCCGAAATGGAAATTCAAAGTGAAACATGAATTTGTAATACAATACTTATAACTGTCTGTCTCAGTTAGTGAGAGTACTCAGGGACTGATAAGCAGTGCGCCTGTGCCTGCCTTTACCAGCTTCCATTTGACCAGAATGCACTCTTATCTGCACACCACTGACCCCTTGGGAGTAATGATGGATTCACAGACTGGGAAAGAAGCTACAGTGCTGGCCAAAAGTATTGGCACCCCTGCAATTCTGTCAGATAATGCTCAATTTCTCCCAGAAAATGATTGCAATTACAAATGCTGTGGTAGTAACATCTTCATTTATTTTGCTTGGAATGAAAAAACACAAAACAGAATGGAATCATTATCATTTTACACAAAACTCCAAAAATGGGCCTGGCAAAAGTATTGGCACCCTTTGAAAACCCAAGTGATGCTTCTCTACTTTGTGTAATTAACAGCACTTGTTATTTACCTGTTGCACATAACAGGTGGTGGCAATATCTAAATCACACTTGCAGCCAGTTAAAATGGATTAAAGTTGACTCCTCCTTTATCCTGTGTCTTTGTGTGTACCGTATTGAGTAAGCCTGAACGATGTATCGTTTAAACATCGCCATCGCGATGTGCGCGATAGTCCCATCGCAAGCACGTGCAATAGTTTTTATTTTTTTAATCCACATACACCTTGCTTTCTGCTCTGCGCACAGCCTCACACCCTCCCTCTCTCAGCCCTTTGTTCCTCACAGTCACTGCAGCACTTGCTTATTAAAGTTAACGATGCTCGTTGTCTTTGAACTTGCCAAAGAAGCGGACTTCAAAGCGGAGCAACGTGTCAATCATCGTTTAACTTGTTAAACAGTTTCTGCAAGGAAGTCGCGCTGGAATGAATGTGTGTGTGTGGAGACGTTGGAGACATATAGGGGCCGTTTACATTTTGATTCTCCGAGAATACGAAAAATTTCCAAATTTGCATTTGCGTCTTAAGCCCTACTACTGTGGGACCATTGGTCTTACGAGGAAGTGAGTAAACATCTTGTTTTTTATGTCAAATATGAATACAGCAATTACAAAGTAAACCCTACAAGCTTTCTTTAACTAAAGGACTACTAACTAAAGGACTACTTACGTTTGATCATTGATAGGCATGTAAAAAGGTCTCCTCATGCACATTAGCTGCACTAGGGCGGCACAACAACTGCAGCTGCCCTCCTCCAGGGAACGAGCTGTAAATTTCTCTCCGCCGGGTGGTTTGCCGATCCGCGAAGACAATCGACAACCCAGTCGTCATGTCAAATAATCCGGGCTAGTTATGTGATTTTCCGCTTCGAAGACTTTGAAACATCACTCGGTTCGGGTTAGCATGTCGGCTAGCTGTCACGCCTCTTGGTTTGTTTACATTCTCCGAAGCCGGGGAAGGGAAATGACATATGTCCGATTTAGGTGTCATAAAATATCGTTCAGGAGGTGCGACAGTAAAGGTGAAGTCGACAGTTTTGACCATTATGGAGTAATTTTGCCATGTCGTCCTGAATAAGTGCATTTTTGTTATTTGATATACCATTTAGCACAAGAATGTTATTTGTCATGACCATGCCATTTATTTAGCAGTTGTTCTCTGCTAGCAGTTCTCGTCATCTGCGCTTTGCTAAATTGTTTTATATAGTCGAATCGCCTCAAAATATGATTCTAATTCACATGATAATGCTATTTAAGACTTTTTCTCCTGTCGTATGCGCTTTAAAATGTTGTGCGCCCTATACATTAAAACTGTTTTGAAATAGACCATTCATTGAAGATGCACCTGAGGTGCCTTATAATGCAGAATATACAGTAAATGTTTATTTTCCCTGCAGTGCATACTACTCTGTTGTGCGATGCCGCCTCAAGTTTAACTTCATTACAATAATAATGAGTTAGAAGAATGTTTGTGCCATGTTTTTCCTACAAAAACCATAATATACCTAAAAATATATTTCCCTCCCGCATCTTTTTCCATTTTCAAACATTTTTTTGGTAACACTTTATAATAACTATCCGTTTTACTAGTTAATAGATCATTAGTAAACTGTTGATAAACGATTTATTGTTGATTAGTGAAGTATTTGTTAACAGTTTGTTAAGCATTTACAGGGTGTTCTAAACCTGAAACACATTTTGTGTCGAAACGTTTCAAGTTTTTGTGTTTAACGTTTGGCATTTCTATCTTTTCAGGTTAAGAAATGCCGTTCACTTCAAAAGAAAAGGCTTTTTGATAAGGCGTTTTGCAGGCAGCGCTCATGTTGCACATTTATGAAAATCTGCCATAGAACCAACAAATATTTGTACTTTTCTTTGTATATTTAACCAATAAAACTTATGACCTTCAACATGAAGTGTATATAGTTTAATTAAGATCCATCAACTAGCATGGGCATTTAGAATGGGGTCAACCATATTGGAACACCCTGTAAACACTTAACAAACTGTTAACAAATACTTCACAAATCAACAATAAATCATTTATCAACAGTTTACTAATGATTTATTAACTCGTAAAACGGATAGTTATTATAAAGTGTTACCCATTTTTTAAAATGCTCCAGGTAGCCACTATGGCAGCGCTAAAGAGCCGCATGTGGCTCTAGAGCCGCGGGCTGCTGACCCCCGGCTTAGAAACTGCTTTCAACACAAACTAAATTGTCATACAAGGGTGTGCTTTTGAAATTGGACTTTACTGTAATTAAGAACTGTTTGATAAAGAAAACCGATTCATTACAGTCTGCTTCTGTCTTATCCCATTTTGTTGTTTAGTATGTATAAAGAAATGAGTCATTGACACAATTTTTATCAGTGTTTTGCCTACAAGTAAAAACACACTTTTGTTTAGTTTGACTGAACAGGACTTGTCTGATTTGTGTACTGAGATTTGTTTTCATGTTTTATACTCAAAACCTTTCGTAAAAACTTGTGTGACAAAAATCAGACAACTCGCGTTTCATTCAACCAAATTTTAGTAACGCGCCCCTTCACATCCTCAGTAACGGTTACGGCGAAAAGTAATTATTTAGATGTCTCACTAACGAAAAAAATAACGCGGTTATACTCCAACGCCATTAAGCTGTACACTGAATGTGTGGCTGGAAGTTAGTGCCAAGATGATGACATCATCTATGGTAAATGTCATTGTGGCTAATTGTGCTGTAATATGTCATCAGTGGTCTTGCGCGGGGGATACAATACAATAGATGGGAGGAGGTCACAATTCACAAAGACGCCACTGTGGTGCAGACGTACAAATAGGCAGTGAGCTGCATAGGTGTGGTGATTCCAAGTTTATTGTCTACAACATCCTGGCCCAGTCACTATAAATAGAGTGACAGAGGAAGATGGATGACCGAGGTGTTGAATGTTAAATGTAACTTCTTCTCTGATGTTTGATTGTGGTTCTGTCTCCAGGAAATATATAAATTAACACAAACACTTTGTCTACTTTTGCATTTTAGGCCTTTTATGTCAGAAATCCCACTGCGAATCTTTGACAGCAGCTACCAGTGTCACCGTAAAAAAAGACGCATCGGCACAAGTCCCGACTGCTTTACCCACCAAAGTGCCAACCGTCGCCAGCCTAACAACAATCCGAGCTGTAGAAGCGCCGGCTACTGACAAAGTACAAACTGTGGCCCCGACAAATGGCGACGCAGTGAAGGTCACGCAAGCCACGACCGGTTTGCCGTCGGTCACCATTCCTCCTGTTGTAACAGCACCAACTGCTAAGATAACGCCGGCACCCACGCAACAGCACCAGCCTCAAACAAACAGCCCTCGGAATGTCCTTGTCTCTACTGCGCCACCCACTGTTAAGATTATTACCCTTGCAGCTGTAGCCACGACGGGACCATCCAAAACCACACTTGTAGTTCCGACAACGGGTAGTGCAAAAGAATCGACGCCAAGCAAGACCACCGATGCCACGGTCACGCTGACGGCCAAAGCGTCCACAGGTGCCACCACGGTGATCCAAAAATCTGCCGCGCAGACCACCAACGTTGCCCTCAAGACGACTGAACAGCACATCGCCACAGGTAATGCCAGCGATATTCCATGAACATGATAGTATTGTATTTATCAAATTATAATTAATCCAACACATTTGACCACAGTGCAAACCTCAGCGACAATCACCCAACAGATGGTGACCGCAGGGACCACGAAACTGACTGGGAGCGAAAAGATCACCACAGGGTTGTCCGTTCTGGCATCACTTTCCCCCTCAACTATTGCGACCACCACTGCAACCCCTACTGTTTCATCGTCACAAACCACTATGAAAATCACAATTACCGAATCTTATCCCAAAAAATTCTCGGTAAGTTACAGTAGAATCAAAATAATTAGTGAATTATCTTTGATTCATGTTATATTGTGTTGTTTGTTTGTCTAGTACTCGCTGAACAACGGACAAGAGGTAAGGACTGCCCTTTGAGCATCCTAGACTTCCTATGTGCAAGGGCGTAGGTTTGCATAGGGATGGTAGGGACAAAAAACTACCAACTTTTCAGGAGGTTCAAATTGTCCCCACCAACTTTTGAGCAATCTTATTTGCATTAGATAATGTGTTCAGTTATATAGGTCATTTAGATTGTCTTCCCATATGTTGTAACGATAGAATCGACCCTACCGTTTTTTAGCTTCTAATAGTTTTTTTTTTCTAAATAATATGGGACCTTAATGGAAAAAAAGAGAAAAATTCAACCTTCAATACAAGTGCATTTATTCAGTCGAGAAAAAATCCCACATAAAGAAATAATTATTTGACATCAAATAATGTGTGTCACAATTATTAGCACCCCTGGCGTTAATACTTTGTACAACCCCCTTTTGCCAACAAAACAGCACCTAATCTTCTCCTATAATGTTTCACAAGATGGGAAAAGACAGAAAGAGGGATCTTCAACCATTCCTCTTTGCAGAATCTCTCTAAATCATCGAGAGACCTGGGTCCTCTCCTCTGTACTCTCCTCTTCAGCTCACCCCACAGGTTTTCAATGGGGTTGAGGTCTGGGGACTGAGATGGCCATGGGAGGAGCTTAATTTTGTGTCTGGTGAACCATTTCTGTGCAGATTTGGCCATATGTTTAGGGTCATTGTCTTGCTGAAAGACCCAGTGACGAGCCATCTTCAAGTTTCGGGCAGAGGGCAACAGATTTTGATTTAAAATTTCCTGGTATTTCAAAGCATTCATTATGCCATGCACCCTAACAAGGTTCCCAGGGCCTTTGGAAGCGAAACAGCCCCACAGCGTCACTGACCCACCCCCATACTTCACAGTGGGTATGAGGTGCTTTTCAGCTTGCGCATCTTTCGTGGCATGCCAGACCCACTTAGAGTGTTTGTTGCCAAAAAGCTCAATCTTGGTCTCATCTGACCAAAGCACACGGTCCCAGTTGAAGCTCCAATACCGCTTGACGAACTCCACACGTTTGCGTTTATGATTGTGAGTGAGGAAATGTTTTCTCAGTGCATGCCTCCCAAACAGCTTGTTGGCATGTAGACAGCACCTCATACCCCCTGTGAAGTAAGGGGGTGGGTCAGTGATGCAGCCCTGACCGCCTTTCATCCAATCTGTTTATTCTTATTAATGTCCCGTCCCCAGCAAAATGCATGTACATGCAGGTTATGCTGTTACAGTGCCTTGCAAAAGTATTCGGCCCCCTTGAACCTTGCAACCTTTCGCCACATTTCAGGCTTCAAACATAAATATATAAAATTTTAATTTTTTGTCAAGAATCAACAACAAGTGGGACACAATCGTGAAGTGGAACAAAATTTATTGGATAATTTAAATTTTTTTAACAAATAAAAAACTGAAAAGTGGGGCGTGCAATAATATTCGGCCGCCTTGCGTTAATACTTTGTAGCGCCACCTTTTGCTCCAATTACAGCTGCAAGTCGCTTGGGGTATGTTTCTTTCAGTTTTACACATTGAGAGACTGACATTCTTGCCCATTCTTCCTTGCAAAACAGCTCGAGCTCAGTGAGGTTGGATGGAGAGCGTTTGTGAACAGCAGTCTTCAGCTCTTTCCACAGATTCTCGATTGGATTCAGGTCTGGACTTTGACTTGGCCATTCTAACACCTGGATACGTTTATTTTTGAACCATTCCATTGTAGATTTGGTTTTATGTTTTGGATCATTGTCCTGTTGGAAGATAAATCTCCGTCCCAGTCTCAGGTCTTGTGCAGATACCAACAGGTTTTCTTCCAGAATGTTCCTGTATTTGGCTGCATCCATCTTCCCGTCAATTTTAACCATCTTCCCTGTCCCTGCTGAAGAAAAGCAGGCCCAAACCACGATGCTGCCACCACCATGTTTGACAGTGGGGATGGTGTGTTCAGGGTGATGAGCTGTGTTGCTTTTACGCCAAACATATCGTTTTGCATTGTGGCCAAAAAGTTCAATTTTGGTTTCATCTGACCAGACCGCCTTCTTCCACATGTTTGGTGTGTCTCCCAGGTGGCTTGTGGCAAACTTTAAACGAGACTTTTTATGGATATCTTTGAGACATGGCTTTCTTCTTGCCACTCTTCCATAAAGGCCAGATTTGTGCAGTGTACGACTGATTGTTGTCCTATGGACAGACTGTCCCACCTCAGCTGTAGATCTCTGCAGTTCATCCAGAGTGATCATGGGCCTCTTGGCTGCATCTCTGATCAGTTTTCTCCTTGTTTGAGAAGAAAGTTTGGAAGGACGGCCGGGTCTTGGTAGATTTGCAGTGGTCTGATGCTCCTTCCATTTCAATATGATGGCTTGCACAGTGCTCCTTGAGATGTTTAAAGCTTGGGAAATCTCTTTGTATCCAAATCCGGCTTTAAACTTCTCCACAACAGTATTTCGGACCTGCCTGGTGTGTTCCTTGGTTTTCATAATGCTCTTTGCACTTTAAATAGAACCCTGAGACTATCACAGGGCAGGTGCATTTATACGGAGACTTGATAACACACAGGTGGATTCTATTATCATCGGTCATTTAGGACAACACTGGATCATTCAGAGATCCTCACTGAACTTCTGGAGTGAGTTTGCTGCACTGAAAGTAAAGGGGCCGAATAATATTGCACGCCCCACTTTTCAGTTTTTTATTTGTTAAAAAAGTTTAAATTATCCAATAAATGTTGTTCCACTTCACGATTGTGTCCCACTTGTTGTTGATTCTTGACAAAAAAATTTAATTTCATATCTTTATGTTTGAAGCCTGAAATGTGGCGAAAGGTTGCAAGATTCAAGGGGGCCGAATACTTTTGCAAGGCACTGTATATCGTCCCTACCAACATTGAGACCAAACCTACGCCCTTGCCTGTGTGTGTGTGTGTGTCACTATGCTGTAACTTTACGGATTTTGCTTGTTTAGAAGGAGGAAGAGAAAGACCTAGCGGAGGTGTGCAGGCGCCTCATGGGCAACCTAAAAGATGGAAACTGCACACTGACATGGCGCCATCATAAAGGCAAACTGATTTTTGACTGTGTGGAAATAAATGGCAAAGGTACTGTAGCCTTCAATCGGATACAATTTGAGGAAAACTAACTATTAAAAAAAAGGTTTCTGTTGTGTTCCAGTGAAAACAGCCCTGGCAACTCAGTATTATGAGGAAATAACAAAGGTGAGGGCTATCAAGTGTTCCGGGCGTGCAAAATTAAGATGGATAAAAAACCCTAACATTTCTTCTCAATTGTTCTTTTGTTGCCCACAACAAGAAACCGACAGATAACAAAACCCTCATTGCTATCTTGGCCTCGTGTGGAGCTTTGCTGATTATGATCATCATCCTGGCCGTGTGCGCATCACACCACCGCAAGCCTTACAGCGAGAACCAGGTACATACGTCGGCCTTTGCGTTAATGGATGCTATCATGCAAGCCTCAGGAAGGGGCCAAATGCTTTAACTTTATGGATAAAAACAGTCCTGATTACTATGTATGAATGTACAAAGCCCCTAAAGGGACATTGACAGATTATTAGTATTTTTTTTAACACTAGAACTACCAAGGGTGGATCAGTTGATACAAATCACTGTCATTACCAGGGAAGGGTCATCTGACTCTAATCAGCATATCTTTTGCGAGCATTGAGGCCCTCATTAGTCATTCCCATTCACACTCTCAAAACCACAGGGTTGGATTGCTCCAATTAGCATTTTGAGTGTTTGCAAGGCAGGGCTGCCTCGGCTTTGTCGGACAGTGGACCCCTCATGCAGGCAATCGGGCGGACAACCTTTTTACAGTATGTACTGTATACTGAAGCTTGTGTTTGCTGTGAGAAAACAGCTGTTTGAGCTGCTGTGGGACGTTCTTTCGTCATTGTCAAGACAAAGTCAAGGTGCTTGATGGTATTTGTCCCAGTTGTTTTAACACTCAATTTTCTAAAATGTAAACAGTCTGGTTTAGCTACAGTTCTGGATGCTAGTCTTAGTTTCATGCCACATGGCCCTCTCATCATTTTTACACTAACCCAGGAGTTAACAAGTCTAGATTTGCAAATATTAAAGATACTAATTGCAGCTATCCAGAGTGAAACCTCCCCCCCTTCACACATAGGCTGCTTGATTGCTTGTTTGAGTGGTCTATTGTTTGACAAAGCAAAGTACCGTATTTTTCGGACTATAAGTCGTTTTTTTTTTTCATAATTTGACTGGGGGTGCGACTTATACTCAGGAGCGACTTATGTGTGAAATTATTAACACATTATATCATTTCACATGTTATTATGGTGTTTTGGAGTGACACTGATGGTTTGGTAAACTTGTTAGCATGTTCTTTATGCTATTATTCTTAAAAGCTATGTTACATTAACATACTGGCCACGTTCGCATTTTGTTGTTCATGCATCATGTAAAATGATCGTACTGTTCATTTATTCAGCATGTTGTTCTTGATTGTATTTTTATTAGGGCTGTCAAAACTATCGCGTTAACGGGCGGTAATTTTTTAAATTAATCACGTTAAAATATTTGACGCAATTAATGCACATGACCCGCTCAGACAGATTTAAATGACAGTACAGTGAAATTCCCACATGTTAATTGTGTTTTATGGAGTTTTGCCGCCCTCTGCTGGTGCTTGGGTGCGACTGATTTTATAGGTTTCAGCACCCATGAGCATTGTGTAAGTAATTATTGACATCAACAATGGCGGGCTACTAGTTTATTTTTTGATTGAAATTTTTACAAATTTTATTAAAACAAAAACATTAAGAGGGGTTTTAATATAAAATTTCTATAACTTGTACTACCATTTATCTTTTAAGGACTACAAGTCTTTCTATCCATGGATCGCTTTAACAGAATGTTAATAATGTTAATGCCATATTGTTGACTTATTGTTATAATAAACAAATACAGTCCCTATGTACTGTATGTTGAATGTATATATCCATCTTGTGTCTTATCTTTCCATTCCAACAATAATTTACAGAAAAATATGGCATATTTTATAGATGGTTTGAATTGCGATTAATTACGATTAATTAATTTTTAAGCTGTAATTAACTCGATTAAAAATTTTAATCGTTTGACAACCCTAATTTTTATTTTAAATTGCCTTTCAAGATGACATATCTGCTCTATGTGTTGGATTTTATCAAGTAAATTTCCCCCAAAAATGCGACTTATACTCCAGTGCGAGTAACAGTATATGTTTTTTTCCTCTTCGTTGGGCATTTTATGGCTGGTGCGACTTATACTCAGGTGCGACTTACTAGTCCGAAAAATACGGTAGTCAGTTTGGTATCAAGGCCATTTGACGCCTGTCTGGGATTTCTTTATAGCCAAAAAAACCCCCAGGGTCTTCAAGTGTTAAACAATTTTGTGGGCATCAGATAGTATATGGTGTGCACCAGATTGTTTCTAGTGTGTTCCGAGACAATGTAATGGTGACGATGTGCAAGTAATGCAGTAATATCTTTATAGTTGAATCCAAGATTAAAGTAAAGCTCAACTAAATCCTGTATTATCATTTTTAACGCGCCGAAAATGCCGGTATCTAATGCGTGTCTGCAGTTTGTGGCCTATAAAAGGGAACCTTCTGGTGCACACCAGATAGTTACTGGTGCACACCAGATTGTTTAAATTTATGTCGATGTCCGTTAAGGGCGCCGTATAAATATGGCGGAAAACACAGACAAAGCTGGAAAAAGCACCCCTCTTTAAAATAAACTGTATTTTAAGCCCCCAAAAAAACTTGTGTATGATAGAACAATTTGTCTATATCCTGCCATAGCGGTTTCATGGCGCATAAAGCCCCCCACACCATTTTTAATTTGTCCGTTTTTCCCTGGAGAGACCCGTTTACAGACACCGTGCAAACGCTTTTGTTTCAACCCAGCCATAAAAGTAAAGTATATTTATTATTCGAAATGTCTATCATTTTTAGCTTAGAATGAAAAAAAAAAAAAAAAAAAAAGCAAAAAATTTTCAATCGCATATTTTATACTTTTTAACTAATGACGTCACAATGAAAAAAATAGTGTCTGTAAATTAGGGGTGCACGATATCTATTTTTTGAAACAGATACCAGTATCGTTAACTTCCTGCTCCTCAAAGCCTATATTGATATCGATAACCGATAATATATAATTTTTTAAATGTATAACCTGAGTTTTTGAACACCTGGAGGTTTAAAAAAAAAAAATTGCGGTGGATTCAACATAGATTTGCCTTTGATCTCGTCAGATTTTTCATAAAGACATGGAACAAAACAGTTCGTTTCACTTCTGCACTGCCCGACAGCCAGCTAAGAATGAATGGACTTCCATAAACCACAAGGCTTGGTCTTTTCTTGCTCTTATGGGAAGACACTTGTCTTAATATTGTGAAAGTAAAACAGAAAAATACACATATTTAATACTCAATAAACAACAAACTGCACAATACACTTATATACACAACTATTATACGTATAGCATAGCACACTAGCTTGAGCGACTAAAGTATTGGCTGGCTTCTATAACACAACTTATTAAGTTCTGTACACATGACCCTTCACCACAGAAGTAAACATATTTTGCACTTCCATATGTAATAGTAAACATAAAATACTTACATATGTTTCCAAGGCGGAAACTTAACAGAAAGTATTCACGACTGTCAATGCTACCGCTAGACACCGCAATGTGTAAGTGATTGAACCAAACTACTGTAACAAAAAATAGGTGCATTGAATTATTCTGACCAGCAGGTGGGAGCAATGCCCCGCAAATGGTCAACTGATTTCCCATACTATTGTGTAAACTGCAAAGCCAGAACAGTACATATTATCGGTCCTAGTATAAATGTTATTAGATTTATTGGGATGTCATAATTCCTATTATCGGACAGATAGTTATCGTGCACCAGTACTGTAAATAGGTCACGGATATCTACCTCATAACTGTTGCTTAATTGTGTTTTTTTTTACCGTCGCATTTTTTCTGATATTTTATATGATAATTGATCCAAAGAAAGAAAAAAATCACGTTTAAAAGAGTAAATACTTGAAAAGAAAATTTGGATCATTCCTTGATGTCTGCGATTTCTGCATCGCGACCCTTGTTATATTACCGTGTTTCACCCATAAAATCCCCAAAAAGTCCCGCTGTGGCCATTCACAGCTGTGTCTTGACACTCGGTGAGACATGCTGAGTTTTTGGTTTGAAATAAGTACGCAGTAATGTCTCGTTAAAATGCTGTCTTTAATCATGCTCTCTCAGGCTCTCACCTTGAGTTCAGGTTTAGTTTTTTTTTTTTTTTTAATGCCCTCCTGTTCAAAATATTTCTTCCCGCAGAAAATTGAGATTTTAAGCTTTCCACTGATTTATCACACATGAATACAGGACAATTTTCAAATTTAGCCAAATTGGGGGTCTCAGAGCAGAATTTCAAGCCACCTGAGTGTTTTCCGGCATTAGCTTTTTAATCATATAGAATGTAGTCATTTTAAAACATCCTAATGAATAAATCTAAACTATCTCCCAATTAAAACAATGACTCACCAGCAACACTTGACCGAGGAGCTCCACACAGTGGAGAACGGGTACCACGACAACCCCACGCTGGAGGTGATGGAGGTGCAGCCGGAGATGCAGGAGAAGAAGCTGGCCCTCAACGGCGAGTTCAACGACGGCTGGATCGTGCCCATCGACAACCTGCTCAAGGACGACATCCCTGACGAGGAGGACACGCACCTGTAGAAACTGAAAATCTGGCACAGATTAAACACACCACCACCAATTAAATGGGACTGTGCAGTGAACTGTGATGGCCGACTTCAACAAAATTGAGGTGACATAATGTGCCTTTACAACAGGGCTTTATATAAATGTTCAGTATACTCTTTGTAGTCGCCATTTTATATATATGAATTATGAGCATTGTTCTATGTCAAGGCACTATTGTAATGATCATATTTAGTCTGACGACAATCAGGCACATAACTATGTGCCATTGACGGTGTTAGACGTCGAATCAATTTTCAAAAAGGATTGGACGTCTATTGCCATCAATGGCAGTGAGCGAGTTCAAACTTGCATACAATTTAAAAGCCCAATTCAAAGCTTTGAATTGTGGAACACTGTAAATATTGACTTGAGCACATTTGCTTCAACATATTCAAATGAAATTAACTCCAACTTCACATTACAGTAATTCTCCACTATTCAGAAAATAGCAAGAACCACCAAAATTGACAACCCTATAAAGATGTCCGATTTCCTAAAATATTTAACATGTACATTTACCTCAAACTATGATCCCAAATGGTTTATCCCTTAGATGCACAAGTTATTGGACCCTACACTCTTCCATAAGTGGGTCAAAAATGACCCATATTAGAACCAATGTGTTTTTATGCCATTTTGGTGAAGAATAATCACTTGTATATTAATTAGTATGACATTTAGGGCCACACAAGAAATAGTTCATGCTTGAAATATCTTTGATTCAATTAAAATTAAAAAAAAAAAAAAAAAAAAATCTTCCTTGTATTTTATTTGGTGAGACAGCGGTGCTAAGCCCTTGTGGAGGCAATGACCGATTTCTAAGGATATTGCGGCTCTGTGTTCTGCCCTGGGTGGGAGGTAATTCTCTCTAGTAAGAGCCCTACCAACTCATTCTATTGGCCATGATTTGGACACTTTTTTCTTCAGAGGACACATAAGTTGAATCTTATGAGTCATATTGATCCTGTTCAGTTGGATTTCAAGGTGGACAACTGCCACTGCCACTTGGACAATAGTCAGGGTCCTCATCATCAGAAATTTCGGACACTTGAGTCCAACCCCGTCACTGCCTCTCCGTCATCCAACATCTGTAGGACAATTTCAGTTGTAAATCTAGCACAAATCCAATTTTTTCGTGTTTTTCTGACTCGACTGAACGGGAAAAGTCGCATAAAAGTGGACCATTTTCCACTTCGATCCAGGTCACTTTCGTATGTGGTTAAAATCCCATGCGGGCGACATTTTTCCAGAATGTGGCTGCGGTCCGAACTGTCAAGTCCCCCACATTGGAATTCATGCTGCAATTAACATCAGCAAAGGGCGAGAGTGCCACAGTAGTGTTGCAGCTGTGCATTAGCTTTAGCGCCTAGCTTGAACGCGGCTTTTGGAGAAGGAGCGGGCTTGACAACAGTCATAAAAAAATAAAATGGGTTGAGAATAAGCCTGACAATGCTCAGTTTTCTCTCTGCTCCAATGCTCCTGCAGGCCAGTTTGCTCAGCGCATCTCCGACTGCGAATTAGAGCGCATGTGTGATATTTGAACAGGCTCAATGTATGCAAAAAAAACCTATGACAAAAAATCGGAAATGTGCATTACGACCTGCGTTATGAACCTAGCCTTAGTTAGCTAGCTAGTTATGGAGCAGGTTAATTTGTTGATAAATAATTAAGAGTCATGAAAGACACACAAAATACTATATGGACATAATACTTACTGTACACGTATCAGCTCTTTCTATTTAAAATAATCTTCTTAAGGGATGTCACTTTTTACATACCTAGTCAGTGTGGTCCACGGTAAATTTATTCCTGACAGACAAAGTTGATAAGAATGAAATATTCCCTTTGGATTCCATAGAAAATGCATGTTGGTCATTTTTGACCGACTTGTGGAAGAGTAGGGTAGTGATACAAAAATGACAATTTCTTCAAATGTATAAAAAGTTAATCAAAAATTTGAATGGCATTATATCAAAAACATGTTTTTGAGGAATACCTGGAATATGAATTGAAAACAATTTTTCATTCCAAAGATATTTCAAGAAAATAACCTCACCGGGTCATTTTTGAACCACTTATGCATTTAAGGGTTAATATTGTATCAGTCATTAAAGAACAATATCCATGCATATCAATAGCTTACAGGTGATGTTATTTAGAAACTTTTTGTTCTGCTTCAGCATACTTTTGTCACTTTCCTATGTGGACAAGTCTTTGCCGCCATCTGGTGGTAACATAAATGTGTGAATTTGCCATAAACTGTTTTGTTTTTGATATTCCACCAAAGTATGTTAGCAGTATTTGTAATGTTTGTATTTATGTTGGGTTTGCAAATAGAAGTGAACAACAGGGGTCTGTCACACTGGAAATTGTAAATTGTCATGTTTTTGTGTGTGCAAATAAAGCTCCCCCCTACACACACATTTCAATTGCATTTGAACAGTTATTCAAAAAACAAAATGTAAGTCGCAATATAAGAAAATCTGAACAAAATACAATCTTTATTCATTATTTACATTACATACAATGCAATACTACAAGGCTTTCTACACATTCCACAGAGAAGTGCTCACAGTCGGACAGTACCACACTGGAAACGCCACAGTTCCACCCAGTGCTCAAGTTAGAGGATGATATGGGACAATGAGAAGGAACTTAAGTAATATTTGGCATTGTTTGAGGGAGGGGGGGTGGACAAAAGGTGCTTTTTACTTTTCAACTAAAGTATTCTGGATAGGTTCCGTTCTCTTCCAGACAAACAGCAACATGAACACCACACTGTTGCAACGCCCAGAACACGACCAGCAGTGTCAATGGAAAAAAAAAACATTTGAGATTATCACTGGCTCCAGTTCCTTAAAGTAACGACAACAAACTGTCATTACAGTGAGTACACGGAATTTTGTAGGCATAAAAGAAAAAAATGGAATACCAGGGCCGCAAAAATGATGTAATGAGAACATTTTTTTTTTAAACAACTATCAATTTACACAGGAATTTTAACATTAACCTAATAAAAAAAAGTTTATTCCCATATTTGAATTGGAGGTTACTGCACAAGCATTTGCAAATGTAACTTTTTTTTCTTCGTAAAACTTTTCACTCATCGTATTTGTTTTCTCATAACACCACAACGTCCCCCGAAATGTTCTCCGTTAAATTTCCCTTCTATGACGCAGCAAACGCAAACAATCAATTCCAAAAGCACAATGCGCATCTTCTCAACTCTTCAAGTGCAAGTGAAAAGCACCAAATAATATTCATCGAGTGTTTTTAGCAGAAGAGTGACGGGGTAGGTGCGGGGAACAAAAAACTTGCGCTTTATTTTCTTACTAATGTTACAAAGCTTTATCTTGTGCTACATTTACACATGAAAACTAAGGGCATAAATGTTATCATTTACACGATAAATTGCTGTTACGCTGGGACTTGGGGGTTATATGACAGCCGAATATTGACATTACATAAAAACTCATCTGAAATATATAAATCCCCCCCCAATTGACTACTGTTACTTAAAGTTTGGACCATCTAAGTTTTGAATTAATTCCCTCAATCACTGGCCATGTCTTAAATAGACATTTTTAAGCTAATTAGCTAGGAGTGTAGATTCAAAAGACTGATGCGAGAGTAAAAAAAAAATATTGGAAAATATTGGCAGTTGGTCATCACCCATACACACCATTCCATTCTCACGCGACAGTGTTGACTAGACATGCTTCAGTTTTCAGGTGGCGGCAGCAGCAGATCATCATGATGTCAAATGGAGAACAAGATAATAGAAATGGGTAGTACCTGATGTAACTTGCTCTCCCCCCACTCCCTCCCTCTGTGCCCTTTGCATTTTTAATTCAGCAGGCGAAGTTGCGGTGATGGCAGGGGGCTAGAGGGTGATGAGGTCCACCAGGTTGCCCTTGGGCGGCGTCATGCTGTCGGGGAAAAAGTTGACGAGCGTGTCGAAAAGCTGCGTGCGTTGGGCGTACGTCTGGTCCACATCAGAGAAACCTGGGGGACGTTTACAAAACTTGCTAATATTCAATATTCTAAGTGCCAAAAGGTGAATTGAGGTTTGGATTATTACCCAGTGGGATGAAGTCATTGCTGGACTTGAACAGAGCTGAGGGGAGAAGCTGGAACTAAAATGAGACATGAATAATGATCATGCTTTAAGCACAACAATTGTCTCTTAAAATATCAACAAAGAAATGAAATATAGTACTTCTTTGGTCTCTTCGGGGTCTGTGTGGTCCACAGTGAGCGATAAATCATCCTGCAGGTATTTGAGTGCGCTCAGTGGTTCGGACTGGGCTTTTTCTTCAAACCTGGTCAAACAAAATGCAGGCATGAAAACGGCTCAGGGGTTAAAAAGGTGAGAAGGGTGTGGCAGAAATATGTTCCGGCAGGGCTGTCCCAAAGAACTAATTTTCTCTCGATTAGTCAGCCGACTATTTCTACGAATAGTCGACTAATACTAATACTAACTTAGCGATGAAATTTTTGTTGACGCTTATTACTTCACAAAAACATTTTGGAACACTTAAATTCTTTATTTAAGTACAAATAAACATGTAAATAACAATAATTAATCACACAAACAATGAGGTCAAATGTTGATAGCATTTACTACTGCAAATAAATGGAATGTAAACGGATTCAGAAGACTGACTTTGCCTTTCCAAGATTATTTAAAACAATTCTTAAAAAATATCTAGCAATATTATTATAGTGTACTACTATATATAATAGTTTCATAATGATTAAAATATTCATTGCCCATCATATTTTTCAAAAAGGGTCATTCCAAAGCTATTCTTAATGTAGAACATGAATTCTGTAGTATTATAGTATTTACATATTATAGTATGAATTCTGAAGTACGGGGGATTAACTCCAGAAATCGTTATTTATAAGAACGCGACGTGCTGTTATTTTGAAATGTACACCGGAAGTATGTTCGCTACAATTGCTAACAGCTTCACACTCCGCAAAACAAAGCACTTTTGGTACCTGCTTGTGGTGTCACTTAGATTTATTTATTTGCAAATGCTGTTAACCAGTGATTTTTAATGTTTGAAGTGTCACCTTTTAACCGCAAGTTTGCATTATGGAGAAGACTGCCAATGTTTAATAGCAGGCTTTTACTTCTAAATGGCGAATTTCGCCGAAAAGTGAGTGATTTCCATGCCTAAAAATGATTCAGAACTATGGGAGTTCCCCCCCAAAAAATCGATTATTAAATGCATCGCGATTCGACACGTGCGATTCGATTACGATTCATAAAGGTCCAAAAACGATGATTTTCCTCCATAACTTTATGACAGCTACTCGTAGCAGAACAAAATTCAAGACACGTCTGCCGCCCGGACATCTTTGACGGACGCACGCACCACGTTATGATGGATGCTGCCGGTTACTGAGCGAGAAATTTACTCCTTTTTAGGGGTGTGACAATATATCAAAATGGTGATTATATTGTGACACTTTGTATCCCAAAAGGTTAGCTATATGCTCCTGCCAAGACTCGAGATATCGTTTTAAAAAGGTGTCACTGTTTAAAAAAACAACAAAAACAAAACAAAAAGGGAACCAACAAGTTGCTACCAAAATCTTCCACCATAATAGTGTCTCAGTTGGTGCTCGACGCCCAATCATTTAGACTGGGAACGTTTGTTCATTCGAAACCAGAGCATTTACAGTTATTCTGTCCCATTTTCAGGGCATTTACTGTTCATTTTGGGGCATTTACAGGTCATTTCCTGTTGAGTTTGAGTCACTGCCTATTGATTCGGGTGATTCCCAGGTCACTTCCTGTTCTGTAACGCAAAATAAACATGAAATGACCCCTAAAATACCCCAAAATCAACAGGAAGTAACTGAAAATCACCAGGTAAATGACCTTAAATGGCCCAAAATGACCTCATTGCCTGCCATTGGCTGCCACTGACGGCCATAGACGTTCAATACGTTAGAAGTGGGTCTACAAGTGATAAACTCATTCCAATTCACAGCAGAAGCTTGTTTTTCTGTTCATTAGTTGTTTGTAGAATATCCTACAATGATTTCCTGACCAATGTATCGATAATCGTTGTATCGCCATATCGTCAGATCATCGTTATCGTGAGCTTTGTATCGCAAATTGTATCGTATTGTGAGGTACCAAGAGGTTCCCACTCCTACTCCTTTTCAATAAATTTGTGTATGAGACAGGCAGACGTTCTGTGCGCAAGTTATTTTTTAGAGCAAGAAGGGAAGACAGTTGCTCCTTGTCTTTCAGATGTCCAGCAGTAGTTTCAAGTCATGTCAATTGAAAAATGTCCAGTGTGTGTTACTAAGACCCGCGTGTGTCTAAAAGAGGTGAGTACACAAACCCTCTTGTACTGTTTAGCCTTTATTGTTGTTGTTTCTGAGATGTTATCAGTTAGTGCCGAGTGCAAAGCTAATTAGCGAATTCGCTAACGTGTATTTCATATGCAGAACGTGTAAAACCATGATTAAGTGGTAACACTGCAAACATGCGAAATAGAACAGAAATATGTGAAAACAAAGTATATTGGTTAAAAGAGGTCTTATTTCTAAAGACACTTTGTTTTCAGAAAATGTGGAATTCATTCCACCTGTGTAAATTTTAGAGGTGTGCAAAATTTCCGATTCTTAGATTATTCGCGATTCGGCCGTGGAAGATTCGAGAACGATTCACAAACATCCAAATTCCGATTATTGAAATATGCCAAGTAAAGCGGAAGTAAAACACACTCAGCGTGCCGTGCGGTCTTCGGGACGCAATGAGGAACGGAGCGAGAGTAGCTAAACATCATGCTTCTCATTACCCGGCCCCTCGGGTAATGCCAATGCTCAACTCACGGCTCTAGCTCAACTCATGCCACGAAATTAAAAAACACAACAACATACCTGACTTCTACCGACAGCTGCTACAAAGTACATCCATATAATGTCACGGCAGATATCATTTATATAGGACTAGATACAATCTTGATTCCGTAGCGTTAGCAGCACATCTACATAAAGCTAGATGCGGGCGTTAGTAAACGGCCGCCATCTTAAAGCAGTACACTTCCCTGCAAGGCTGTTGTAGCGAACCTTCCAAGCGAACCTAATTTACTTTTTATCTAAAATACTCCTAAATCGGTAAAATATTGACTTGAATCTATCTTTAAGATAGTTTTAAAACTTTCACATGTCGAAAGTAGACAAAAGGGAAATTATGGAATAACGGGAGCAATTTTAACAACTTTAACGGTTGATTCACAACATTAAATTAATTTATTGTAGTTTAAAGCTGCTGATACAGAATGGGGACTGGAGTTTTTTATTTACTGTTATTTTTGTATATTTGTTTACTGTTATATGTTAACTGAAATAGTAGTTTGGTTTAGCCTGAGAGTATTTTTGAACAATTTTGGAACTAATTTACAAAACATTAAAAAAAAAAAAAAAAAAAAAAAAAAGGAGGGGGGTGCATCAATAATCGTTCTATAATCGAATTGGAGCCTCTGAATTGTAATCGTAATCGAATTGTTAGGTGCCCTAACATTCCCAGCTCTAGTAAATTTTATTGTATTGTTGAGAGAAATAAGTACTGCCATTAAAATGGTTAATGTTTTTGCACTTTCTTGCAAAAATAAATAAATAAAAAAGCAGCTGAAGGGCATCTTTTTGTTGTATGGACATGTTTCCATCATTCCTGTTGAATCATTAGGATATTTTAAATAAATAATGGACATAATTTGTTTGGCTACTTTATTAATTAGTAATGTACGATGCATTGATAATCGCGATAACTGTGATAACCGTGATCATTGCAATACCGTGATCATCGTTCATTAATCGAATCGTAGCACCCTGAATCGTAATCGAATCGAATCGTGGGGTGGCTAAGATGGCACACACCTATAATCAGAACGCTGCAGTTTTCCCAAATAGTCACTAGGTGGCACTGGAATCTCATTCAAATGTATGTTTTGATCATATAAATTGAGTTGAGATGAACGCAACAGCACACGGTGGCAATCACAGACCTATACTTCCTGATCAGATATCTGCAGTGTCGCAGCAAATACTCCTTGGAGGGCCGACAAAGTTTCAGGGACCAGAAGTCGTCTAGGCGCATTTTGGGAGAGCAAGACTTACCGGGATTGCCACCAAACAAGTAATGCACCTGTGAAAACAAGGCACGCTCACAAACCAGACACATTTTGGAGAATCGACGTACCCGTATGCTGGGATTGATCTACTGGAATTCAAAATGGATCGGACGTCTGGGTTTGACGTCTATTGCCGTCAATGGGTCAAGTCCATACCTTGTGCATCTCGTCATAGACCAGCTGGTGAGCGAAGCGCGGGCATGGCTCCTCTTCCTGCAAGACTTTGGTGGGGTTTTCCTTAACTGCCTGGTCGTTTTTGTACACACAGGACCTTGGACGGCGAGAAAAATAAAAGAGGAAGTATATTAAGGGAACAAAACATAACCCCCTCGTTGGAGAACAACAGGCGCCAAAAGAGTAATGAGCACAGAGCCGCATACAAAGTCTCACTGGTCTGTTTGAATAGGCCCGGGGAGAACAAGAACAGCTAAAATCAATGTGCTGGAACATTGAGGACGGCCTGTTCTTTCCCAACCACTGATTCAAATGCGATGAGTGCCGATACAGGACACACACCGCTGCACCCTAGTCTGCTGCGCGTGATTAGGCGCCGTACCAGTTGTTGCGAGCGATGTCGTAGATCCAGAAAGAGTTGCGCACGTTTTCTTCTCGTTTGTCTTTGTCTTTGCTCAGGCCCGACAGGACGTGGATCTCGTTCAGCTCGGGGTCGATGGTGGCTCTCTGCGTGAAACCGGTCATCGGTACTGTAAGGAAACCACAAGGGGGAAAGTCATCATTATTCAACTCGGGTTCCAATCGAAATTCAACTTTGAGGGGAAAAAAAAAATACCAAGGTGGTCGAGCCTCTGGAAAAAAAGAAAATAACATAACAGTGCGCCGCCATGACAACAAGGCTAGAGTGACTAGAGTGCAAATTCAGCCTCACCAGTCCAAATTTGAACAGTGATTATGTTTCAGGGGGCATTGACGGCAATAGACGTCGAATTCAGCAGTGAATGAGTTCATTGGAATTTGTTAGGATGACTTTTTGCTCAGTTCTGTTGGATGTTCTCTCACTAAGAACCTAAACTAAATGTCAACAATGACTAATGTAAATATTTAGTCAAAAAACACATTTTTAATGACGACAAGATGATAATGTCTTAAAAAACGTGTTTTGGGAGTAAAAAACGTAACGAAACGCATGCCAGTTTTCGTCTGACAAGACAAAAATTTGCAATGGTTTCCGTCACATGTGCACAATTTCTGACATGTGTAGTTAGCGTGTATCGTATCAGTGTCTGGTTGTGTCACTCATGTGACATGCTGCGCCCCCACCAACTGACCAGTGACCTCAGACCACCCTTTCACACACGTAGACACAGTTGGCCAGAGAGTAGATGCAATGTTGCTTTAGCCTTTAAAGCTCTGTGCTGAGTTATCATCCGACAGTAAATATAACTCGTAGTTTAGCATAGCAGTCGCTAACGGCGAGTGTCCTCTTCAACTCAGTTGCTCCCAAAAACGTATAAATACGTTCTATTTTTAATTGTTTCAGTGTCCCAAAAACGTATTTATACGTCTTTTACGTTTTGTTTTGTTTTTTCCACAAGAGACATCTCTAGGTTCTGATGCAACTTGGCTCCAAAGCACAACGCTCAAAATCCATTTTAAAGCAATAAAACTGGGCACTGGAGGGCAGTAGCACATTTGGTAACTCGTATCCGACCATGAAAGGAAATGAATGAAGAAAAATAGTCAGGAAACGGAAGTTGGAAGAAGTAAGAAGCGTGGGAAAAATGTGGAGAACAATGGAAAACACAAGGCAAAAGAAAGATTAAAAAAAATTATGTTGATGAGACAGGACAGGCGGTGATGGGGGAAAAATTTACCCCATCTGCCGATACAGCCGCAGCCACAACAGCATCATCTCTCAGTAGTTGACTGCAGGGGTCGCGTTAACCGAATATTTTCCGTCGTTGACCGATTTTTTAAAACGGTGACGGAAAAAACTGAAGTCCATCCGTCAGTTTGACAGGTTGCAATTCCCACCCCAGACCACAGGGTGGCGAGTGGGCATATTAATTTTAGACCGTGACGTCGCATCGTAAAGCGGAAGTAAAGCCGAAGTGGGACATTATAGACCCGCCCTCGCATAGACCCAACGTAAAAACCAGCTCGGCGAATCCATTCACGTTTCATATGCAGTAAACATTATGTTGGGTTGGCATGGTCTTTCAGAGGACAAAGAGGTAAGCCATTTTTATATTTTTAACATTCTTTTAGCGTAACGTTGTGCCGTACTGGTTCTGTCTGACAATGAATGACCTGAAAAGAATTACCAATATTATCTGACTGCCACTGTTACCGTTTCTGTTATATATATATATATAAAAAAACCAACTTTAGTAAGGGGGAAGTGTAAATAAATTATAGAATTAAGATGTGTTATCAATGAAAAAAGTAAAAGTGTTCGTTGGCTGTCACTGAGTAGCATTTCCGATCGCTACACAAAGCTGACTAAATTACCCCCAAGAACGGTAAGAGACGTAGGACAACCAGAGGATATATAAGAAAGACAGGGCTGATGGTAAAGGTTAGCTTGTTGAAACAGGAGAATGTCATTGTCAGTCGCGTCGATAAAAAAGCTAAAGCTATGCTTAGGTCGGCTCGTTTTTTCGTCTTTTTCAGCCTTCGACACTAAAGCCATCTCTTTAACTGAACATTTTTATGTTCTTCCACATCTTTGCCAGTCAATTTGGCACCAGGCACATCATTTTCGAAGAGAATTGGTAGGTTTAGCTCTGTAAACATCTCCTTCGTACACGATTTCCATTCATTTCCTATTAGGGACAAACGGTGGCAACCTACTGGGGCCACAGTCAGCTGTTTTTGTCACTGCGGAGAAAAAGTTACTTATTCATCTGCTTGATGTATGATGGCACGGTGTGGATTCTCTGTTAAGCTTGTTCGGACAGAATATTAATTGAAAATGAATGAAAACTAAATACTATTGAATATGTTGAAGCGGTATGCAATGTTAAGAGTCTTGTTAGCTGGATTTGCTGTGTCCAGCCGCTGTAGCTCTGCTGCTCTCTGTGAACTGTCTATTCAAGCCTGAACGCGCGCGGCTCTTAAGTGTCTCTGTCACATGACTGTGTCGTAGCCGGTAACGCGCTTGGCCAAATGGACACACAAGTACGGAAAGTGAATTATACTAAACAAAGGGTCACCACAATGTCATTATTATCATTTTAAAAAATTAAGTGACAGGTAAAAATAGATTATGACCGGATTTTTATGACCCTGTCAGTCAAAATGACAGACAACGAAAAAGTCTAGCGCAACCTCTGAGTTGACTCAGTAGTCAATAGTTTAGTTATGTGTAATAAAATTGTTACTTTGCTATCAAAAGGTCTATTTGTCTTGTTGCTTATGTTATTTTGTAGAAGGAAAACATTATTCAGATGTTTGGGATATCACAAAAGCAAAATATACCTGTGTTAAAGTCAAAGTTGTGTTTGAAATGTATGCTTTCACAAAAAGCTCAATTTCTGTTTTTTCATCAGAAATGGGAAAACTGCTCAAACTAAGCTATTTTCTAATGCCTATTTCTAAAGAATGGAAAAAGATATGAACCAACTTTTTTTTCCTGCTGAACGAAGACAGTCTAATCTTTCATTTGGTGGGTTCCGTGTTTATATAGCAATAGAACAGAGTTTTCTGTGGGCCTTGCAAAATCAGTCAAAATCCAGTAAAACGGCCGGGAGCGAAGGGGGTTGCTCCAGTGAAAATGGCTGGGAATGAATGAGTTAAATTTCGGACAACTTTTTTTTACATATGGTTCGTGGCCCTCAGGTGGGTATAATTAATTGAAAATAATGTAATGTTTTCCTGCTGAGTGTGTATTATCACAAAGTTGGCGTTGTCCTTGTAGACGCTCCAATATGCGCGCATCTGTCAAGTTCATTCAAAATAGATGGATATTTTTGGAGTAAATGGAGTTTAATTTTACAGACGGAAACATTTGTAGTCAACGTCGACTAAAACTAGACAAAATTAGTCTTGAGTTTTTGTCAACAAAAACTGGACACATTTTGAGATGACGAAAATATGACAAAGACTACTCAGTATTATCGTCCAAAAGACTAAGACAAAAATTAAAAAGGCTGCAGGTTACCCATGCCCGAGTCCTTCTTGGTGCCATCAGATATGATCTCCACGTGGTCTCCATCGACATCATAGCTGAAGAAATCATTGAGGTAGGTCTTCGATCGCTGACCACCAAACACATAAAGACAGCGGTTTCTCTGCGAAAGGGGAGGGGAAACTGGGATTAAAATACAAACTGATAAAGCATAATTAGTATAGCGCTGTCCTGACCAGTCGACGTCATCGATGATGTAAATCCGTCGACGATCACAACATCCGTCGACGGTTAATGAAGGGTTATAAAAATACTTGTGTGGAAAGTTCAGAATGTTGGACGCTCGGTATGCAAGCGGGAAAGAGGCACAAAGCCAAAAAAGCACACCAGTGTCCAAAACATTGACTTATTTCAAAGAAAAGAAGGAGGGTACACAGCAGTGCCCAGTCTCTTCAATGCCAAACTTGGCTGCACGTCGGCCGTGAATGAACACCTACGCTGTCACCCAGTTGTAATTTTCGAAGACGACAGGAGTAAGTCCATCTAACTAACTATCGACATATTTTATTGAAGTTGCTAAGTCTGACGCGATATGCAATGAGTCCATTTAGCGCACGTTAAATAAAAATGAGGGCGGTAATTTTCACGGCTGCGTTTTAGCGCTGCGTGTGTGCATACATTTGTGCATGCGTGCTGATGGCTTTATGAGACTCAAGTTCCTTTCATTGTAGCATTAAAGTTCAGACATACAAAATAAGAAAACACACATATATTAAACACTGTAAACCTTAGCATTGCTACATTGAGGTGAATGGGGAAAAAAAACAAAAAAACCTACTTTAGCCTGCTATAAAACGTTGGCAGTCTTCTCCAAAACGCAAACTTGCGGTTAAAAGGCGACACTTCAAACATGAAAAAACACTGGTTAACAGTATTTGCAAATGGAAAAAAAAAAAAAAAAAAAAAATCTATTACTGACATCACATGCAATGACAAAAAGTGCTTTTTTTTTGCGTAGTGTAAAGCTTAAGTTAGCTGTTTAGCGAACTTCCGGTGAACATTTCAAAATAAAAGAATGTCTTGTTCGTCATATAAATAACGATTTCCGGAGTTAATCCCACATACAGTGATACCTCAGCTCACGAACATAATTGGTTCCCAGAAAGTGTGTGTAAGGCGAAAAGTTCGTCTTCCGAACATTTATTTCCCATAAGAAACCATTAAAATGAGAATAATCCGTTCCCAGGTCCCCATAAAACATAATTTTCTACTAAATAAGCCTTAAAACTACACAAAAATATACCTTATTTTATGTATAATAAATGTGCTATTGTATTATAATTAAAGAAATAAACTGTACTGTATAATAAAGTCGTTTTATTTACCTTTGTGATGGTAGTTGATGGCTTGATGGAATGGAGTGGGAGGGAGTTACTGTTTGGAAGGAGAGTGTTACCGGCAAAGTGCGCAGTTAGCGTAGACTCCACTGCTGTGCCCCCCACATGCTTTTGGTTGTTAATAAAAGTGCCCACAAAAAGCCATCCGACGCCTCTGGGTGTTTGTATGCACGCCGCCTCCTTTCTGGAGAGGAAATCGGCCGAACCGAAGACAACCGACGACAACGAGCCAACGTGACTCGCCGGTCCACTTCTCACTATGGTGGGAAGTTGAAAGCACCGCCAATTACCAGTCGAGGGCGAATTGGTAACACGAGTCAACTTCCATAAGGACTGTAGGTAACTCTTTTTCGGTCCCATAATAGCAAAAGTACACTCAATATGGTCCAAAATGTCTATCAAACACAAACCACGTCCGCACTCAACGAAAGTGAGGGGACGAACTGGGACGCCGTGAGCGTGCGTCAGTTTCTCGTGGCGCTTTTCGACCGCATGAATTGGTTCGTCCGCCGAAAACTAGTTCGTCAGCAGAGACTATATGCTCGCGAATTTAATGTTCTTGAGGCGAAAAGTTCGTGAGCTTAAGCGTTCGTGAGCTGAGGTATCACTGCTTCAGAATTGAGATTCTACAAAAATAGCTTTAAAATGACACCCTTCATGAAAAATCGGATTGGCAATGAATATTTACTATTACTATTACATTTAGTGCTATAATATTAATAATAGGTATTTTTTTAAGAATTGTTTTGAATCATGTTGGAAAGGCGAAGTCAGTGTTCTGATTCTGTTTACATTCCATTCTTTTGCACTAGTAAATGCTATCAGCATTTGAACTCATTGTTTATTTGTGATTTATTATTGTTATTTACGTGTGTATTTGTACTTTAATAAAGAATTTAACTCATTTGCTCCCAAAAACGTATAAATACGTTCTATTTTAAATTGTTTCAATGTCTCAGACGTATTTATAGGTTTTTTTTTTCCACAAGAGACATCTCTAGGTTCTGATTCAACTTAGCTCCAAAGCACAATGCTGAAAATCCATTTCAAAGCAATAAAACTGGCCACTGGAGGGCAGTAGCGCATTTGGTAAGACCTGATTCAACAGAACGAACGGCTGGGCTGCCGGCAAAAGACGACCGAATGGACGTCCAGGATGCCAGGCGGCGGATGACCGAGCAGAACAACGGGGAGGACGCCCAGGATGCCAGGCGTTGGACGACCGAGCAGAACGACCGGGACCACCAGTGCAGCGGACGATGCCGTTGAGTCCGTGCTGCTCTCCGAACAGAGCCCGCGCCACCGTGCTCGGCTGCTCACGTCCCCTGCACCCTCCAGTGTCCCGCGACTCAGCCGGAAACGCGCACGGCCAAACCAGTTACCCCCGAGGAACACAAGTTCCCCAGGCGAACTCCAGCACAAGGCAGTGGTCACCACAAAAGAAAGACTCAAAAAACATGACAGGCGGCGATGAGGGAAAAGTTTACCCCGGCTGTCTCATCTCTCAGTTAGTTATGTGTAAATAAATTATTACTTTGCTATCAAAAGCTCTATTTGTCTTGTTGTTTATGTTATTTTGTAAAAGGAAAACATTATTCAGATGTTAGGGATATAAACTAAAGCAAAAAATAGCTGTGTTAAAGTTAAAGTTACGTTTGGGACAGCCCTAAATTAGTATTCATTTGACAAACTCACCGTGTGGAAAAGCATGCAATGTCCGATCCGTGACTGGATGTCCTCTGGCCCTGCGTTGCAAGAATCTTCCCGAAGGAGGCTCCACGTTGCCGCTCGGCAATGGTAAGCGTACAGGCCGCTGAACTGCGGCTCGGACGTTCGGCTGTCTTCCACGCTGCCGTTGCATGTCAGTATCCGGCCGCCGAATGTGTAAATCATGTGCTTTTCCGAGTCCATGCACATCTGTTCGGGTAAAAGTTGCGTCACTGGAAAATCAAAGAATCCAAAAATCTCATCCGTTACCTGGTGGTCGAACACGAGTTTGGGCCCGCCGTCGGCTGCCGTGTCCTCGCTGAGAAGCGACCACGTGTTGACGTCGATGTCGTAGCGGTAGAAGTCGCTCTTCAGAGACTTGCTGTTTCTTACGCTGGAGTCCAAGTAGCGGCCCAGCGTGTAGATTTGACGCCGTTGGGAGTCGATGCACATCTTGTGGCAGGAGCGCGCGCTCGGACCGTTCTGAAAAATAAACCAATTGACTTTTTAAGGTTTGTCCCCATAGCGTACAGTGCGGTTCACACGACTCCGAAAATGACCTCTTTCTCAGTGTCCCTAGAAATGCAGACCCACTGGTTCTCCTGAACACTGTAAGCCCAGAAATCAGCAAGGTCTTGCGTGCCATCCCAGCCTCCAAATAAGTACACCGTCTCTGCAGGGCACAAAAATAAGCCGGATGTTTTTTTTTTGGGGGGGCAGGGTCAAATGTGGTTCGTCTACCACCATAAATGGTCTCCGACTTAATTGATGTGGACAGAAGTCAGCATTTGAGGAAAAACAGTTGCAAAATATCATGAATAATTGCTCACGTCTATAAAAGGAATGCTCTCTGAGCCGTCTCCATTTCCCAAAAATGAAAATCCAACTCTTGTCTAAACATCCTTGAGTACAAAACAAAAGGTCACTGTGAGCCTTTTTGAAACAAAGCCCTCCTCTTGGCTCGGTAGACAATAACGTGTCAGTCACTTGCAAGCAGACTTCCAGCAGGGAAGTACACATCAACGGCCATCCGATACAAAATCATTTGCTTATACACAAATAAAGCGTCGCAAGTGTTCTGCGGAGGAGGAAACGAGTCATAACACTGCTTGTGTGTTGTGCGTGTGCGTGCTCTCTCACCGGTTTGAACGTCAATGACCATTTGATGTCCTCCCCTCATTCCCGGCCTGTTGTCATCTCCGTCGTCTGTAGAGAGAAGAGGAACCGGGTAGAAAGATGGCAGTGATGGTGGGATGCGGGGAAATGGGAAAGCAGGAGGAAGAGTCGGGAGGGGTTGAAGGTCAGAGACATGGACGCACAAAAAGAAAGGCTTTAGCAAAGCTTTGACTTGATACAGAAATGTTTGGATAAGTCCCGCTTCCAATAAATGGCCTTCAGTGTTGTTTTTGGCAGCCCTTTTAATCTTCGTCTTTTGGACGATAATACTTATTAGTCTTAGTCATATTTTAGTCATTTCAAAATTTCTTTGTCTAGTTTTACTCGACGTTTACTCAGTATTTTCATCCGTAAAATTCAAAACCAAAAAAGAATAAAAACAAGTCTCCAAATTCCAACTATTTTGAATGAAATTTCAAAGACGAGCAAATATTGTAGCATCTACAAATCCATCACGTCATCATACACACTCAGCAGGACACCAGTACATTACTAGACATGTGCTGGTTACCGGTTTCACGGTTTACCGTGGTGTGAAAACGTCGCGGTTTCAAAACCACAAAAATTTTCCGTCAGACCGTAGTACGGTATTCGCCATTTTTCATGTGTCAAAAATCCAGCCAGGAGTGGCGTGGCGCGGCAGCACTCACCCCCTCCCGTTTGTTGCTGCGTGTGAAAGTGATTATCGGCTAAACAGCCAGCGAACCCTAAACAAATACTCCAAACTTAAGGCGTTCTTTTCTTCAATTTATTGAGCTCTCAAATCGTGGTAAGTGAAATATACAGAATGAATACATTTAAAACGTTGTACAATTGTATTTTTCCATGTGTGAGTAGCTAAACAGATTAGCACTATGAGTTCGCCAAAAACAAAACACATATTTTCCTTTGAAATTCGATTTCCAAACTAACTAAAAGCTTATAAAAGACGAATGTTAGCCTAGGCTTAGCTGGGAGAGCAACTTCGTCGAGTGTTACAGCCGCAGAGTGAGAAAACAAGCATGAAAAAAACCCATAGCATCAAAGATCGTTAATTGAGGAAAGATGATCTTGCCCTAAGCACAAATCCACGTTTGCTGGATCAAGGAGAGGTCTCACTCCCAATTATTATTATTATTATTATTTTTAAGATGAAACCTTTCCACAACAATATTTACATTTTAACTAACTTATACATTTTTAACTAACTTATTAACTTTTGAATTCTTTGTTCTTTCTAACACAAAGGCATGACATCATGTAGACTAGAGTTGACACAGTGGCTGAAAATGGCGAAACTTCACTTGAGCTTTTCAATCCTCAAAAAAAAATTATGCAGTATAAGTTTTTACTTTTTTTTATAGAAATTATTTTGTTCTTGCTCTTAACTTGAGCAACTTGAGCTGTGGCTGTGGGTATAGTCTACGTTATATTTTAATTTTATTTAAAATTTGTTTTTTTTTTATTGATAATTTATATATTTTAACAATACATTCATATTCCAATTTGCAACTATGTTCAAAAAAAAAAATCCTGTTCAATGGAAAAGTTTTTTTTTTTTTTTTTAACCCATACATCTCAAAATAACACATTTTGGAGCTATAATTGCAATACCGTGATACCGCGGTATTTTTGCTCACGGTTATCGTACCGTCAAATCTCATACCGGCACATGCTTATACATTACGTTCACTTACAAACTGTATCTAAAAAGTGTTGTCTGAGAGATCAAGAGGACGCTCGCCGTTAGCAATAGCCTAATGCTAACGCAAACATAGTCTTCTGAGGCTTAAAGAGCACAGCGATTTTCAAAATGTTCGAGTAATGTATCAGATCATAAACATAAATTAGGTGACCCCATCCCAATTTGTGCTCCTCAGCACACATACTACCAGAAGAAAAAAATCTAATCAAAAATCAAATCACTGGGGGAAAAAAAAGACGGGTAAAGTGTACAAACTTTGGCATTGTGTGCAGAGGACCACAGATTTGGAATGAACTTGACGAAACACTTAAAATTAGGGCTGTCAAAATTATCGCGTTAACGGGCAGCAATTAATTTTTTAATCACGTTAAAATATTTGACGCAATTAACGCACATGTCCCGCTCAAACAGATTAAAAAGACAGCACAGTGCAAATTGTTACTTGCGTTTTTTTTGGGAGTTTTGTCGCCTTCTGCTGGCGCTTGGGTGCGACTGATTTTATGGGCTTCAGCACCCATGAGCATTGTGTAATTATTGACATCAACAATGGTGGGCTACTAGTTTATTTTTGGATTGAAAATTTTCCAAATTTTATTAAAACGAAAACATTAAGAGGGGTTTTAATATAAAATTTCTATAACTTGTACTTACATTTATCTTTTAAGAATTACACGTCTTTCTATCCATGGATCGCTTTAACAATGTTGATTTATTGTTATAATAAACAAATACAGTACTAATGTACCGTATGTTGAATGTATATATCCATCTTGTGTCTTATCTTACCTTCCAACAATAATTTACAGAAAAATATGGCATATTTTATAGATGGTTTGAATTGCGATTAATTTTTAAGCTGTAATTAACTCGATTAAAAATTTTAATCATTTGACAACCCTACTTAAAATGTCACACTCCATCTCCATTTTTAAGAAAAAACTCAAAACTCATCTCCTGGCAATGTATGATTAAAGTGCGTATAACAGGAACAGAAAAAAAGTCTTAAATAGCATAATGATGTGAATTAGAATCATATTTTGAGACGATTCGACTATATACAACAATTTTGCAAAGCGTAGACCACGAGAAATTAGTCTTTAAATCTGCCGTTTAGCCACGCCTACCATTATAGGGCTCTTGCATCGGCAGGGTCATGTTTTCATCTGATTTAGAATTCAGTCCATTGAGGGGGAATTATTCAGAAGGAGGAAAATGCGATGAAGACAGCCGCAAAATGTCATTGTTTCAATCTTTCCACTCCAATATTTTTACAGGATATTCTTTTCATCCAAGTATGTATCCAATTGCTAAATAATTGGTATGGTCATGACAAATAACAGTCTTGTGCTAAATGGAATATGAAATATTAAAGATGCATTTATTCAGTACTGTCCACTTCTTGCACCTCTTAAACTACATTTTATGCCACCTTAGTTAGTCCAGCTTTTGTCATTTCCCTGTCCCCGGCTTCGGAGAATCTAAGCAAACCAAGAGGCCTGACAGCTAGCCGACATGCTAACGTCTCAAAGTCTTATTTTAGCTTTTCGAAGCGAAAAATCACACAAAACTAGCCTGGATCATGTCACACGGCGGGGTTCACACAAAACTAGCCTGGATCATTTCACACGGCGGGGTTGTCGATTGTCTTCGCTGATCGGCAACCCGCCCGGCGCCAAGCAAGTTACAGCTCGTTCCCCTGCTGTGGGCAGGGGAAACGAGTTTGCGGGGAAGCAGCTGGAAAATGACTACCGGACTAACCGGCCGATGTCGGAGAAGCGCATAGCTGCCACATGGTCAACACGAATATGGCGTAAATTATTGCTTAACTACACAGTGAAGATGTAAACAGTGAGAGAGCGGCGTGCAGTTGTGTGCAGCTAACAAATGGTGTTAAATGGTGTTATACTTGTATAGCGCTTTTCCACCTTTCAAGGCACTCAAAGCGCTTTCCACTACATCGCCATCTACCTACTGGTGACGCAGCACCAGGAGCAATGTGGGGTTCAGTATCTTGCTCAAGGCGAGTTCATCAGGGCAGAGAATCAAACCCACAACCTCTGGGTTGGGGGACAACTACTCTACCACTGAGCCACGCCATCCCCCTAGGCAGAATGTGTCTGAGGAGAACTTCTCTACATGTCCGTCCATGACCAAACATAAGTAAATATTCCTTTATTTAAAGAAAGTTTGTAGTGTTTACTTTGTAATCGCTGTATTCGCGGCCATTTTAAAACGTAGTTGCAATTTCTCATAGGGTGGACATTAATTTGACAGAACAAGGGGAGTTGTGCGACAATTGGCCGGTCGTCTGCCATTCTCGGTGGACAAGGAGCATTGTCAGCCACAAAATGCAAGCAACCTCCGTATTGAAACGTGTGCTATGATCCCAGTATTTGACATAATACAAAACACAATGTTTATTCATTTCCTTGCACACTTGTGTTGGCCAATTGGTGTGAACGGGAACTTTCTGAAACCCAAAAAGGCTCACACGCCTCTCCCTGGTGCAGCTACAAAAGCTCTTCGGCTGGCGTGATGCGAAAAATAAACAAATTAGTCCGCAAAATCATCTGAATCCGCAGTCCATCTGCATGCTATGAAGCAATGCTGTATTGTGAGATGCTGACCCGGGTGACGTAACATTCGCATTCGTCCTAAACCCGAGACTGGAGCCGGAAGTTACTCATTTTCATGGCGCGGGATTCAGAAATTGAGTACATAAAACGATCGCTTTCACACACATTCAAGTGGTCCATTTCATTCAGGAGCATAAAACACCTCGTGAAATATGAAATAAACATGCTTTTTGGTGTCATACGCACTTTAATATGTTGATTCTTTGAATAGCATTACTAGGGTATCTCATATCAAATCTAATGTAACCAGAACGTTGAAATTGTCCATAGTAAAATATATGTATGTGTATGCTGTCCAACTGGGCCCCTACTAAAAGCTTTTAATAGCTTCCTTGCAGTGTCCTTTTGCGCATCTTTTCATATGAACTGCTTGTATATGACCATATACTGTATATCTTGAATGATTGAACTGAAACTGAATGCTATGCTAATGCTACGAGTTACATTTAGCATGTGATGATCAATCAACACAGACCTATAAAGGCTAAAGCAACTGCATACTCGCTCTTGCTAAGATAAGAAGACAAATCTTACCGTGTGTGTCTCAAAACAAGAAACGAGGAGACTGGAGAGGACACTAGTAGGTGAGTTGGGGGGAGGCGCAGCACGTCACATGAGTGACACAACTAGACACTGCTACGATTGAGGCTAACGACACGTAAAATGTCACACATTGTGAACATGTGACGGACACTATTGTTTTCCGAAATTTCCAGGTTCGCGGTGAATCAGTAACAGGCACACTTTTGCTCAATAGACAATGTTTATTGATTAGAAAATGCAGAATAAATTAGATTTATTGATTACAATCCCACAAGAGCAAGCAACAAGCATCAAAAACAAGCATAACAAGGGTAACGATGACGTTAGATTTGAGTTTGTCAATCCCAGAATCCCCGCGCTATGTTACAGCACAACCAGGTGTTCCCTGGCAATGAAAATCACTTACTGTGACAAATGAGCGGGAGCCAACGCTCCGGTTAGGTGGCGAAGGAACAAAGTCAGGCGATCCGTACGTGACCCGCTGGCGGACTTCGCGTACGGATCGCCTGGTTTTGTTCCTTTGCCGCTCTGCCGGAGTGTGTTGGCTCCCCGCTCATTTGTCACGGTAAGCGATTTTCATTTCTAAGGGACATTTTGTTTTGCTGTAGCGGTAACGCAGGGATTCTGGGATTTACAAACTCATCGTTGCTATTTGTTCTTGTTTTTGATGTGTGTTTGCTTGCTCTTGTGGGATTGTAATCAATATATCTAATTTATTCTGCATTTTCTATTAAATAAACCGTCTATTTTGCAAAAGTGTGCCTGTTACTGATTCACCGCGAACCTGGAAATTTTGGAAAACATTAGTGGCGTCACAGACAGGATCGTCTGGCTTTGTTCCTTCGCCGCCTTACCCGAGTGTGTTGGCTCCCCGCTCATTTGTCACGGTAAGCAATTTTCATTGATAAGGGACATTTTGTTTTGCAGTAACGGTAACACGGAGATTCTGGGGTTGACAAACTCAAATCTAGCGTCATCGTTGACATTTGTAATGCTTGTTTTTGCATTTATTCTGCATTTTCTAATCAATAAACATTGTCTATTGAGCAAAAGTGTGCCTGTTACTGATTCACCGCGAACCTGCAAATTTCGGAAAACAACTATGGTACATTTTCATTTCGTTTTCGTCTTTCAGGCATTCGTCTTGTTATGTTTTAGTCTCCCAAGTCACGTTTTTAGCTCGTTATCGTCTTGTCATGAAAAAATCGTCGGCGAAATATTTTCGCTATAGTCATCGTTGACGAAAACAACACTATTGGCCTTACTGTTCACGTCGTCCCTGCTGATTTCTTGGGCGCATGTACATTTGTTGCATTTGGGGATGATTTGACTCCATCGTGGCTTGTACTCTTGCTGGCTTATATACTGGTTAAACAAACCGTCTAAGAGGAGAGATGTGACATTAGCTCCAATGACAAACGGACGGGAATAGACTCGGCGAAAAAAACGGGCCGGACCTCGCACGGCTTTGTCGATGAGGTCCTCGCAGGCGTCAAAATCGCCTTGCAGCACCAGCCGGTCGTGCAGGTGGGTGAGCATGGGGTGTTCGAGCGCGATGCGAGTCTTCTTCTGCAGCGACTCGAAGGCCTCGGTGTAGTTGTGCTGACGGAAGTGTTTGAGGCAAAGGCGGATGGCTTCCTGTTCTCTGTACTGCACATATATTTTAAAAAGAAAAAATCCAAACCGGGTCCTGCTAATTTTTTTTACCAGAGTTCTTTTTTTCTTTCCTTACCTTGCTGTACCAGTTAAGGCAGGGCTGCACTACATCCGGATCCTCAATACCGTGCAGTTCAATGAACCAGATGCTGAAGTTGAAACTGGGACCCCATGACATTAGAGGCACTGATGGACATACAGGGGTCTGCTTTACAAGTAGAAGGACTTTCAACAAGTTATATTTAAACTGCTTCTTACCTATCTTAACAAATCTGCAGGGAAACATCTGCTCGTCAATCTTGTGCTTTAAGGTGAATGTTTCCTTGTTGTAGTCATTCTTAAGGCCACTGGCAGAGGAGAAGAAAGAAAAAGGCTGTCTTTTGACTACTTTTCCAAATGGATTTGTTGAATTCTGGCATGTGCTGGAAAAATTTGTTACGCTTTTGAGTTACGGGCATGCTCACAATACCAATTCAAGTCAAGTCAAAGCACCGCTGTATTTGTGCAAAAGCAATGAAGAACAAGCAAGTGAATTTAGTTCAAGTTTGTCGATTACAATCAGTGAGTCACATTTGTGTGTTAGTAATTGTGAACGTCGTCGTCTCACCTGGACAAAAGCTCAGTCATGTTTTCTTCGCTCATGCCTCCGAACACCTTGAACTTCTTCAGGTTGCAGACGTGCGTTTTCTCGTATTTTCCAAAAGTGATGCTCTGAACGATCGCCGGCCTCTCCAGTTTCAAGATTAAAAACTGCAAAAACAGGAAGAGCATCCTCAACTGCTGGTGTATTACAAAAAAAATGCCGATTCAGAAAGAAAAACAGACATCACAAGTAGAGATGATCCGATCACGTCATTTTCAAAGTATCGGAATCGGCAAAAAAATATCGGCCATGCCTTTTTTTTAATATATACAGATATTTTTTAATTAAATCGTTTTCTAATTGTATTTAACGTTACAGACATAATATGTTTCACTCTTCAAGAGTCTTTAGTTTAGGCTTAATGTAGGGTTATCAAATTTATCCTAATAACAGCGGTAATTAATTTTTAAAAAAATGTATCATGTTAAAATATTCATCACAGTTAATGCATGCGCTGCACGACCCACTCACGCATTGTCGCACTCAATCTGTAATGGCGCCGTTTTACCTATATAGAGATAAAGGCAGCGTAAAATGAGTAGACTGAATTTTGGCAGCCTTTGGAGCCTTTTTTTAATTGGCTAAAACCTTACAATCCCTCTCCCTACGATTAGAAATATCATGGGAAGCAATGTGGGGAAGCAAGGTAGCAATTAATCTTTATCTTAACACCTTATATTATTTGCCAATGCAGAGAAGATATATCAATTGGTAGCACTGCGCACAGTCATGGTTCCACTTCCCATCATGCATTTGGGCATGACTACAGTATCATTTACTGAATTCTCAACAAATACACTAGATGGCAATATTTAGTCACAATATACAAAGTCACAAGTCTTTCTATCCGTGGATTGTCTCACAGAAAGAATGTTAATTATGTAAATGCCATCTTGAGGATTTATTGTCATAATAAACAAATACAGTACTTACGTACTGTATGTTGAATGTATATATTCGTCCGAGTTTTATTCTTTTTTTTCTTAATGCATTGCCAAAATGTATATGATCGGGAAAAATGATCAGGAATGATTGGAATTGAATCGGGAGCAAAAAAAAGCCATCGGATCGGGAAATATCGGGATTGGCAAATACTCAAAACTAAAAGGATCGGGAGCAAAAAAACATGATCGGAACAACCCTAATCACAAGGAAATATTTTGACAGTTAAATTCAAAGTAAATGATATTTAGATTGGTATAGACTTGGAGTGGGAATCTCGTGTTACCTCACGATACGATACGCGATACAAAGCTCACAATAACGATGATCTGACGATATGGCGATATGACGATTATCGATACATTGGTCCGGAAATCGTTCTAGGATATTCTAAAAACAACTAATAAACAGAAAAACAAGCTTCTGCTGTGAATTGGAATGGGTTTATCAGTAGTAGACGTCCAATCCAATTTAACTGGGAGGGTGGCAGCGAATGAACATTCGTTCATTCGCTGCCATCCCTCCCACTTCAAATGGATTGAACGTCTATGGCTGTCAGTGGCAGCCAATGAGGTAATTTTGGGCCATTTAAGGTCATTTTCCTGTGGATTTTGGGGTATTTTATGGATCACTTCTAGTTTATTTTCAGTTACAGAACAGGAAGTGACCTGGAATCACCCAAATGAATAGGCAGTGACTCAAACCCAACAGGAAATTAACAGCAAGTGACCTGTAAATGCCCCGAAAATCGGACAGAATGACTGCGAATGCTCTGGTTTCTAATTAGTGCGGCAACGATTAATCGATTAACTCGAGTATTCGATTAGAAGATTCAAATTAAATGTTGCTGCTTCGAGTATTTGTTTAATTAAAGTGGCGCTGTAATGGTTTGTTTTGAAAGTGTTTGCATTTATTGATATGGGTGGATACACAGCCCTCTAGTCTACCTCATTTCACATAGCTGAATCCATCTGCTCCCTGTTAAGACCAACATAAGCGTTTGTTCGAGCTAATGATTTTTTTTTTTTAATGCATTCCTATTTTAGTTTAAAGGTATATTCAGCAGTTTATTTTTGTGGGAATATGTGTCTGAGCACTTTGTTAAGCGCATTGTAAAAAAGCGTTAGCATTTTAGAGCATTTAAGCTTGCGGACTTTTGCTATGTAAGTTAGCCAATTGTTCTTTTGTTGTATATAGATCCTCCTTTTTTTATATACCGTGCAGGGGTCGCGTTAACCGAATATTTTCCGTCGTTGACCGGTTTTTTACAACGGTGACGGAAAAAACTGAAGTCCATCTGTCATTTTGACAGGTTGCAATTCACACCCCAGACCACAGAGTGGCGAGTGAGCATATTAGTTTGCTATTGTCCCTCTTGATGCATGACGTCGTTGGCCTTACTAGGAAAAATGTCAAGGCAACTGAGTGTCCGAAGTTTCTTCAAAAAGCCCCAAAACGACGATGGTGTTGATAAAAGAGGTGAAAAAAGAAGGACTGATGCAGTGAAGGATGACAACGAATCAAGTGAATCGCCGGTTCACTCCTCACTGCGGCGAGCAGTTGAAAACGCCGCCAATTACCAAGAAGGGCAGAATTGGTAAACGATTAACGTTTTTTTTTAAAAATTGGAAGTTGCCGATATGTGCGTCGTATCAACGTGCATTTTTATTTAATAATAATAAATTAAAAAAAAAAAAAATATATATATATATATATATATATATATATATATATATATATTAGTGGTGGGACTCGATTAAAAATTTTTAATCGAGTTAATTACAGGGTCTGTAATTAATTAATCGAAATTAATCGCATTCTAATTGAAAACCATATATTGACAAAACAAATCATGTTCTCAATAAAAAAAGCCTTTTTGAGCTTAACAACAAATTTATTACTGTTAATATGTAATGTTATCAGTAAACAATTGGTCAAAGTGCTAATCAGCTATTCAGGTTTCAAGTGTTTCAGGCACCCGGATTATTTATGTTCTTTGAAAACATTTTTCTTTAGATATGTAAACAGTTAAAAAACAGTAACTAGCTACTTTTCAGTAGTTACAAGATAAAACTATGAGGCATAAAATATTGCCAAACATTTTCTTTCAGATAGTGAAATGTAAACACTGATAATTAAACTGCAAGAAAATAACAAAGTGCAACACTTCAACATTAAGTTTCTTAACAATCCGTACCAATTGTTATGACTTTTCGTTCAATCTCCCAGGACTCAGCTCCCGAAAAAAAAACTGGCCCCTAACTGTCCAAATAAAATGTCACCTCCCATCACTGCTGCTGTTAGCGTTTGTTTGTGTGCGCCAGATTTACCGGCGTACCAGAAACACATGAGTAGGAAGGTTCCGCATGCGGACAAATGGAACTGAAACAATTAATTGCGTTAAAATTTTTAACGCGTTAAAAGCTTTATAATTAATTAATCGAAATTAACGCGTTAAAGTCCCAGCCTTAATATATATATATATATATATATATATATATATATATATATATATATATATATAAAACAAACTTTCTAACGATTTAAAAAAAAAAAATTGGAAGTTGCCGATATGTGCGTCGTATCAACGTGCATTTTTATTTAACAATTAAAAAAAAAAAAAAAAAAAAAAAATATATATATATATATATATATATATATATAAAATGGAATTATATAATATTTTATTATTATTAAATGTATTAGGATCATGGAAGGTCCTACTTGGGGGGGATATATATATATATATATATATATATATTCTGTATATACATAATATAATAACAATATATATGGAAACACAGTACTGGCCTGCTTACTGTAATCCATGACTGCACTAATGTTAGTTACTTTATAATATGAAGTATTATTGTATTATTGTGTATATACATATAGTGACTGTATCAAGATATAGTCATTTTAAAAATTTAAGTGACGGGTAAAAATAGATTATGACCGGATTTTTATGACCCTGTCAGTCGAAATGACAGACAACGAAAAAGTCTAGCGCAACCTCTGATACCGTGTGAGGCTCATCTCAGGTATTTTAATTTTTTATGTTCATTATCCGAATACTTGATTATTCGAACTAAATAGTTAATTGATTAATAGACTACTAAAATAATCGATAGCTGCAGCCCTATTTCGAATGAACAAATGTTCCCAATCTAAATGGATTGGGCGTCGAGTACCGTCAATGGCAGCCTTAGAGTTACCTGAGACACTATTATGGTGGAAGGTTTTGGTAGCAACTTGTTGGTTGCTTTTTTTTTTTTTTAAAACATTGACACCTTTTTAAAACGATATCTTGATTCTTGGCAGGAGCATATCGATAACCTTTTGGGATACAAAGTATCACGATATATCATTTTGTCACACTCCTAGTATAGACCTTATGCAACATCAGTTGCCGAATTATATTTACCTGTGGAGGGTAGTTGCTCTCAGATGACCACCTGGAAGACTGATCATTTGGTTTGTCTACCAAAATGTTCCTAGAAAACAAATAACTAATTAACCATGACCAAGTAAATGCACGCTCATTAGAACAACGATCAGAAATGTACTGTATTGTTAAGAACATGACTGTTCATTTGAGATAGACTATTGCTAGCAAGAAAATTATGAAACATAACCCAAACATAATCACGATTTAATACATTTTTTGCATGTGCAAACCAGTCACGTCTGCATTCGGACGTAATAAGACGATATTGTTGCATTTTAAATATGATATGATATGATATTAGACTTACCACTGTACATTCCCTGTGAGAATATAAATTAGTGTATTTTTGATAACTTACAAGTTCTCTTCGTAAAAAAATAAATTATAATGCAGAAAGATAGCGTGCCCTTTTATTATGTTGATCACTATGCGATAAATGCAGTCAGAAGTGAAAGCAGAACTACATACTACATCTAGTAAAACAGCAATGCTGCTGAACGTCCCACATAATACATATTATTAGCGTAAAGCTAATATTTGGCCAAGCGTTGCCTTCTAATTCTCCTAAAATAGACTAAACTAACTCAAAATATCATTTCGATGGCGGTTTTTACTACAAACACTGCAAAAATGTCGTTAGCAATGTAGCCAATGCTAACTAGCCTGAATTGAAGGCGAGCAGCTAGGCCGTTAAAATGGCTAAATCCGGCAAACAACAGGCAAGAAAAAGCTCCGAAAGGCAGACGAATGTATAATTACTCACTCGGGTAAATACGTAGAGGAGTACGAGCTCCATTTAAAAACGCTGAACGTAAGAACCCTGCTCTCTGGAACGACAGCCATCTTGTTGCAGGAAAAAAGAAAACACAAGCAGAAGTGAGCTAAGGAAGGGGCGCGTTAGCTCTAAAAGAGACACTGCACCCTTTTGGCTTCCAAGTATTGTGCAAAATGAAATGGTAACATTTCAATTCATGTTCATCATATTTAATATATTTCCTGACTTTAAACTCCATTAGCGTATCTTAAAACCACTGCACGAACGACTCAACTTCACAAGAAAACCACTTTATAGAACACAATATTTAAGTTTATATATGAACACACGCATTAAATAGGTAATTATTCACTATACATATGTGTATATTTTGGATTTCATTTGCATTTTTTTGACCCGTGTTAGGGCTTTAATACAAAAATGCACGTCCTACATTCCAAACAGAGCAGGCTTGCCCTGACAAATATGGCGGCGACAAACGTGCGTCATCGACGTCATTTCTCTGTTTGAAAAGTTAGCTGATTTGTATCTCAATTACTGCTTAAAGACAACGTTTTTATTTTTATTTATTTATAAACAGCGCGAGTTGGAGAATAAACCACTCACAAAAAATAAATTTAACGATAAATGACAATAAATTCGCCCAAGCGGACAGACTCTTATGTAATTTGAAAATCTGAATTAATGCATGAAATACAAATTAACAGTTTCTCGTTGATTTATTTACCAGCTTTCAATTTAACACATTTAACAATTGTACATACAGTCTTAACATTAAGTACCGTATTGGCCCGAATATAAGACGGCCCTGATTATAAGATGACCCCCTCTTTTTCAAGACTCAAGTTTGAAAAAAGACTTTTTGAACACCAAATTAATTTTTATACAGAAAGTAATTACAGTACATCCGAAACAAATAATTATAACAATATATTTGGGAGAAAAAGCATGTTATTTTGCTTCATTCAAATCTTCATGCCTCATTCAAATCTTAATATCTGAACATTTAAATATGTAAACTAGAGTGCAGTCACCTTCGTAAATGAATGGCTTCTGGTTTTTGAAATGTAAATAAACCAATCTATTGTGATAAAACGACAAAACTGCAATAACTGCATTAACCATCAAAGTGAAGTCTAACTGTAACTGTAATCTTGAAACAAATCTGAATAAGGAAAAACATTGTAATAAAAAATTGCAAACTGGTTAAACTTGAGAGAAGCTGAAATCTGTCATGACAGAACATCGTTTCAATGATATCTGGCGCCATGTAGCGTCGTGAATGGGTATAATGTCTAGACCGCGAATATAAGATGACCCCCTCTTTTTCACTCTTATTTCAATGCAAAAAACACCGTCTTATATCCGGGCCAATACGGTATATCAAAATGTATTGTAAATGATAAGAATTTAAGTATGAACATTTATAACAGCTTGTATGACTTGAACAATGTACAAAATTCTAAAAATCAATATGACGACCGTGCAAACATGTCATTGTAACACAAATGACTTACAGCTTCAACAGTACTCTTCGAACAGACAACTTATTGATAATGGCTGCTGTGACATAATTACTCAACACAAGTGTATACTTCAAGGTTTCAGTTTTTGTTTTCCCAGAGCATTTTTAAAATACATGCACAGTTTAATATTCCTCTTCTGCCAATAAAACATTTAAGATTTTATGATAGCAGTAATGACACAGGATTAAGCAAGCACATAGAAACATAGCTGTGACCATTAAATGGTCATATTATAGGTTTTACTGTTGGATTGTCCTTCATGCTAAATGCTTTAGCATCATAAAAGCTATCAGAGAAATCACACACACACAGAGATACAAAATAACACGACAATCTTATTGCTAGATGCGGTCCGTGCCCAATCCACCCATTAAGTTCAGCCATGGACAAAGTTAGAGCAGCTATCCGACTAAATCACGTTCATTTGTAGCGCTAGCCGCTAGAGTTAACCGCAGCGCTACCAATAGAAAGCACTGAAAGCACCCTCTCCTGAAATCGTGAGAACCAGGGAGGACAGCGGGTGAAAGACAGTCTGGATGCCACCAAGAGTCTACTTAATGTCAGGTGAAAGTTTGGTGAAGCTCCCTTAAGCCACACACCATCACGTTTGCTTGTAGCGTTAGCTTACCGGGCTTCTGTTTGACGTTAAAGGGGAATGAACATAGCCGAACAGCACAGAGTCAAAGCGGGATGAAAAGGCTATATTTTCTTGTTTTATTAAATTACCGAATTTACCGAAATGGTCAAAATTACGTCGGTCATCGTGAAGAATGTTGGTAACGGTAAATTTTCAGTATACCTCTCTGCTCTACCGTGACGTCAATCGTAAAGCGCAAGTGGGTCATTTTCAACACGCCCTCGCATACAAACCATTATATTTCTGCTAGTTGTCTCCGGTAATCTTTCAAAAACAAACTTGCCGATCTAACACTGCTATTATAGAACTTGTAGAAACTACTCTAGACATTACGACTGTCCACATATGAAAGATGTTTTCTTCATACGTTTTAACCAAAGGAAAAAATGGGAACAATGGATCCGCTTGTGCGGATGGCCGAAAGGCAATGTGAAGTAATTCACCTTCATATGCAGTAAAAATTTTGCTGGGGGTCATGGTCCTATAAATGACAATCGCGACCCATTGCCTGCCACAGCGTCCTCCGAAGAGGTAAGCCATTTTGATATTTTTACTTATTTTTTAGCGTGCCGTTTTGCCATGCTGGTTCTACCTGACAATGAATGACCTGAAAAAAATTAATGTGGTATCTGACCGCCACCGTTGTTACCTTTTCTATTGTAAAGAAACAACTTTAGTAAGAGGGAAGTTTAGATAAATTAATAGAATTAAGATTTGTTATTAATACGGCTGTCAAAATTATCGCGGGCGGTAATTAATTTTTAAAATTAATCACGTTAAAATATTTGACGCAATTAACGCACATGCCCCGCTCAAACAGATTAAAATGACAGCAAAGTGCAATGTCCACTTGTTACTTGTGTTTTTGGGAGTTTTGTCGCCCTCTGCTGGCGCTTGGGTGCGACTGATTTTATGGGCTTCGCACCCATGAGCATTGTGTAATTATTGACATCAACAATGACCGGCTATTAGTTTATTCTTTGATTGAAAATTTTACAAATTTTATTAAAACGAAAACATTAAGAGGGGTTTTAACTCTTTCACTCCCAGCCATTTTCACCAGAGCAAGGCCCTTCGCTCCCGGCCGTTTTTTCTGGATTTTGACTGATTTTGCAAGGCCCGCAGAAAATTATGTTCTATTGCTATATAAACTTGGAACCCACCAAAAGAAAGATTAGACTCTCTTCTTTCAGCACACAAAAAAAGTAAGTTCGTATCTTTTTCTATTCTTTAGAAATCAGCATTAGAAAATAGCTTAGTTTGAGCAATTTTCCAATTTCTGATGAAAAAACGGAGAAAATGAGCTTTTTGTAAACGCATACATTTCAAACACAACTTTGACTTTAACAAAGCTATTTTTTGCATTAGTTACATTCCAAACATCTGAATAATGTTTTCCTTTTACAAAATACCATGAACAACCAGACAGATAGAGCTTTAGATAGCAAAGTAACAATTTATTCACACACTACTACTGAGAGATGACGGTTTGTCGCCGAGATGACGCCGTTGTCGCCACGTCAGCTGTGTAAACTTTTCCCTCATCGTTGTCTGTCTCACAAAGATGGATTATTTTTGCATTTCTGCGGGGTCTGCTTGGCGAGCCGCTCCACGGGGGGGTTTCACTCGTTTTGCATGGTCATCCAGCGCCTGGCGTCCCAGGCGTCCTCACGTTGTTTTGTCCGGTCGGAGCGCCGCCTGGGCTCATGCCGCCAGCGCTCTGACAATGCTGCCCGGCTTCCACTGCTGTTGAATCGGGTTGCGTGGTATTTCAAAATGCGCTACTGCCCTCCAGTGGCCAGTTTTATTGCTTTAAAATAGGTTTGGAGCGTTGTTCTTTGTTTGTCAGATACGGCGGAAGCTATATATGCTTCTTATAAAAAAAAAAAAAAAACGCAAAAGACTTATAAATACGTTTGTGGGACAGTTGAGCATTTAAAAATAGAACATATTTATACGTTTCCGGGAGCAAATGAGTTAATATAAAATTTCTATAACGTGTACTAACATTTATATTTTAAGAACTACAAGTCTTTCTATCCATGGATCGCTTTAACAGAATGTTAATAATATTATCGCCATCTTGTTGATTTATTGTTAAAAACAAACAAATACAGTACTTATGTACCGTATGTTGAATGTATATATCCATCTTGTGTCTTATCTTTCCATTCAAACAATAATTTACAGAAATGAAATATGGCATATTTTAGAAATGGTTTGAATTGCGATTAATTACGATTAATTAATTTTTAAGCTGTAATTAACTTGATTAAAAATTTTAATCGTTTGACAGCCCTAGTTATTAATGAAAAAATTAAAAGTTCGTTGGCTGTCACTGAGTAGCATTTGCGATGGCTACACAGAACTAACAATATAAATTACCCCAAGAATGGTCAGAGATGTAAGACAACCAGAGGATATAATATATATGAAAGACAGGGCATATGGGGGTAAATGATAGCTTGTTGAAACAGGAGAATGTCATTGTCAGTGGCGTAAGGAAAAACGTGTGAATTAGCTGGTTTTTTTTTCAGCCCTCGACACTCAAGCAATCTCTTTAACTGAACATTTTATTTTCTTCCACATTTTTCCCAGTTAATTTGGCACCAGCGACATAATTTTCAGACAGAATTGGTAGGTTTAGCTCTGTAAATATCTCCTTCGTACACTATTTCCATTCATTTACTATTGGGGACAAACAGTAGCGTCTCGCCCCTTTAGCAACAGTTGCTTTCGTCATGAATATCAATGAGCGGAAGTGACGTGTGGCGTGCGGCACGTCATTTCTGTGTAAACTTATCCAGACACAGTAGTAACCATACATGCATGAATTTCTGTTTTTCATAATTGATTGTTTTAGACAGCAACTCTCAGGGTGATCTCAGGCTTTCGTGAAACATCGAGTCTGTGGACGAAAACACTGCAGATGCATCATCCGATGACTAATATCTCTATTCCCGTTAAGTGGCTCTCCCTCTACATCATCTTATTGTACGACAGGGCACGACTCATCTCCTTCATTTTTCTAGATCCCTCTGCATCATTTCTCCTTGGAGGCGTGTTCAGATTTCCTTATAAACATTAAATAAACGTCTCTTTATAGTGTCACTTTTGTAACGATCTAGCCGTGTAATTCTATTTGGCATCTTCTTCAGTGGTTTCATTGTTGTGTTTGAGAGAATTTATTGTATAAAAGCATCATGCGGTTCATTAGTCTTTATACAGTACACAGCTGTATATATATGGTAGGCCAAAAGCATTCATTGTTTACGTGCAGTGTTGTGTGTCCCATGACAGGAATTCTGGGAATTGGCTAAAAGAGCAGTGCAGTATAGGTTGCATGTACAGTAAAGGCCAAAGGTTTGGACACACTTCATTCAATGCAACACAAATGAAGGTCACAACTCCATTGATAAAGCAATAAATTCCACAAATGAACCCTGAAAAGGCAGATTCAGAGCCTCACCTGCATATTGAAATATATAGTATATCTACAGAAGAGCAAATAAGTATTTAGTCAACCACCAATTGTGCAAGTTCTCCTATATGAAAAGATCGGAGAGGCCTTTAATTGTCAACATGGGTAAACCTCAACCATGAGAGACAAAATGTAGAAGAAAAAAAAAAAACAGAAAATCTCATTGTTTGGTTTTTAAAGAATTTATTTCCAAATTAGAGTGGAAAATAAGCATTTGGTCACCTACAAACAAGCAAGATTTCTGGCTGTCAAAGAGGTCTAACGAGGCTCCACTCGTTACCTGTATCAATGGCATCTGTTTTAACTCATTATCGGTACAAAAGACACCTGTCCACAACTTCAGTCAGACACACGCCAAACTCCACTATGGCCAAGACTGGCTGTCGAAGGACACCAGAGACTAAATTGTAGACCTGCACCAGGCTGGGAAGACTGAATCTGCAAGAGGTAAAAGCTTGGTGTAAAGAAATCAACTGTGGGAGTAATTATTAGAAAATGGAAGACATACAAGACCACTGATAATCTCCTTCGATCTGGGGCTCCATGCAAGATCTCACCTTGTGGCATCAAAATCATAACAAGAACGGTGAACAAAAAATCCCAGAACCACACGGGGCGACCTATTGAATGACCTATAACTACCTACTAGAGCTGGGACCACCGTAACATAGGCTACTATCAGTAATACAATGCGCCGCCAGGGACTCAAATCCTGCACTGCCAGACGTGTCCCCATGCTGAAGAAAGTACACGTCCAGGCCCATCTGCGGTTTGCTAGAGAGCATTTGCATGATCCTGAAGAGGACTGGGAGAATGTGTTATAGTCAGATGAAACCAAAATAGAACTTTTTGGTAGAAACACAGGTTCTCGTGTTTGGAGGAGAAATCATACTGAATTGCATCAGAAGAACACCATACCCACTGTGAAGCATGGGGGTGGAAACATGCTTTGGGGCTGTTTTTCTGCAAAGGGACCAGGACGACTGATCTGTGTAAAGGAAAGAATGAATGGGGCCATGTATCGAGAGATTTTGAGTGAAAATCTCTTTCCATCAGCAACGGCATTGAAGATGAGACGTGGCTGGATCTTTCAGAATGACAATGATCCCAAACACACAGCCAGGGCAACAAAGGAGTGACTTCATAAGAAGCATTTCAAGGTCCTGGAGTGGCCTAACTCAGTCTCCAGATCTCAACCCCATAGAAAATCTGTGGAGGGAGTTGAAAGTCCGTGTTGCCCAATGACAGCCCCAAAACATCACTGCTCTAGAGGAGATCTGCATAGAGGAATGGGCCAAAATACCAGCAACAGTGCGTGAAAAGCTTGTGAAGAGTTACAGAAAACGTTTGGCCTCCATTATAGCCAACAAAGGGTACATAACAAAGTATTGAGATGAACTTTTGGTATTGACCAAATACTTCTTTTCCGCCATGATTTGCAAATAAATTCTTTAAAAATCAAACAATGTGATTTTCACATTCTGTCTCTCATGGTTGAGCTTTACCCATGTTGACAATTACAGGCCTCTCTAATACTTTCAAGTAGGAGAACTTGCACAATTAGTGGTTGACTAAATACTTATTTGCCCCACTGTATATAGTAGGGGTGTGATGATACACACAAGTCACGGTTCAGTACGTTCCCCGGTACGGGAGTCACGGTTCGGTGCGGTTTCAGTACAACAGGAAAAACAAAAAGGCTTTTTTTCCTCACAGAATTTGAAAGTTAAAGTTCCCATACCGTTACACTGTTATAAAGCTGAAATCTTTTATTTCTATCAGTTAATATAAACAGTTATTATTTAAAAGATGTTATAGAAAATATAATGTAATAACGTGTAGAACATGAAAAGTAATGTCAGTTACTTTGCTGAGTAACTAATTACTCTTACAATGAGGTGACTGAGTAACTATCTCAATTAGTTTTTGGGAGAAGTCCAGTGGTACCTCTATTTAAGAGTGTTTCAACATACAGAATTTTCAAGTTAAGAGATGCCTCCAAGGGAAAATATTGCCTCTTGTTCAGAAAGAAATTTCAGGATAAGAAAGGCAAAAATACAGTATGGCTTGTACTCGTAGCTCCCAGAGTTAACTGAACGTAACATACTTATAGCTGCTCTGCCATTGGCTATTGCAAAGCATTCCTGGCATCCAATTGGCTAAGAGGGACCTCTGCTGTATGTGTATGTGTATATCCCCTCTTCATTCGCCCCTCGTGTTCCGACAGCTTTACATGAGTATTAACTTTTATGCTTTATTCTTGGTTTTTTACATTATGCACACCTCAGATTTCATGTTTATTGTGCAATAATCTAATTGTACCATGTATATAGATTGGGGAATTTACATGGAAATCTGTATAAATTTTTTAAGTAGAGGTACAACTGTAATTTTTAACTGTAACTACTTTCTATTTTTTAAAGTCAGATTAGCAACACTGGTTGTACTTGTAATACATTTACTTAAGTATTTATTAGTATTCATAAGTTATATTCACGTGGTTGTGATCATTCATAATGCCCAATTATTAATATGGTATTTTTGGTAATCATTGACTCAGACCTAAAATTTGATAGCCATCTAAAGTCCGTCACTAAATCTGCTTATTACCACCTAAAAAAAATATAGCCAGAATTAAGGGGCTTCTGACTCAACAAGACATGGAAAAACATGTGCATGCTTTCATCTTCTGTCGATTGGACTATTGCAACGGTATATTTACAGGTCTTGATAAAAAATTAGTCAGGAAGCAGCAGCTAGTACAGAATGCTACAGCCAGAGTCATCACAAATACAAGGAAACTGGACCAAATTACACCTGTTCTGAAATCGTTACCCTTGCTTCCAATGAGTCAAAGGATAGACTAGAAAATACTACTTCCCGTCTACAAATACTTAATGGCCTTGGAGCAAAATACATGCTTGATTTGTAAGATTCCAATGAAACATCTAGACCCCTAAGGTCGTCTAGAATCGGTCTCCTGTATGCTCCAAGAACAAGAACCAAGCACGATGAGGCAGCATTTAGTTATTATGCTCCTCACCTCTGGAACAAGTTACCTGAAGGTCTGAAGTATGCTCAAATTGTTAGCTGCTTTAAATCATGGCTAAAAACGTACTTATTTAGCACAGTATTTTTCAATCTCAAATATTTTTTTCGCATTCAAAAATGTTTTCTATGCTTGAAATTTTTCTTTTTTTGATTGAAGTGATTTTCTTTTTGAAAATGTATATTTTTTGAAGCAACTTATTTTTTGATTGAATAATAAAGACAAAAACGTCCTAGCCAAAATGTGGCCCAAACACAAATCAACATCATTTTAATCTAAAAAGTTGCTTGAACGGGTCATTCCGTGCATGAGTGCATGTGTTAATTGAGTCAAATAGTTTAACGTGATTAATTAAAAAAAAAAAAAATTAAGTACCGTTAACGCGATAAATTGAACAGCCCTAATTATTTTTTTGTTTAATTATTCGTGATTAAATTTATTCGTGATTAAATGCGATTTTTATGTATAATTGAATTTCCTGTTTTGATTGTCTTTGTTTTTACGTTCTATCGATTTGATGTGGTTTTTATGATCTTCATGTGATGTAAAGCACTTTCAATTGCCTTGTGTTGAATTGTGTTATATAAATAAAGTTGCCTTGCCTATTTGTAAATTTCTCTGAGCACCATAACTTTACTGTCAATAGTATTGTTAGCATGCAAGACGCTTTAGAACATAAGCGGATTTTAAGGGAGGGCCCTTAAAATCCCCTGGTGGCCAAAAAGTGTCACTGCATGTAATTGACTGTAAAGCAATAACACTGCGACAAAAATGAATGAAATTAACAACAACAACAAAAAAACATTTTTATAATGGGTTGAAAATATTTTTCGAGCACCTTAGACAGTCATTTGCTTGGCATATATATATATATATATATATATATATATATATATATTACAGAAAAAAATATTTTTAAAAGTGATTTTTTTTCTTTGATTGATTAAAATATATTTATTTGATTGAAGCAGCTTTTTTGGGGATTGAATGATTTAGACACAAATGTCCTAATCATAATATGGCCCAAACACAAAAAGGATTGGTTCAATCAAGGAAAACTTTTTCAATGAAAAATGAAGTGTTCAAATGCAAATTTTTCAATCTCAAATATTTTTTCGCATACAAAAACTTTTTTCTATGATTGAAAATTTTCTTTTTTTTGACTGAAGTGATTTTTCTTTTTGAAAATCATATTTTTTGAAGCAACTTATTTTTTGATTGAATAATAAAGAGAAAAATGTCCAGCCAAAATGTGGCCTAAACACAAATCAACATTACTTCAATCAAAAAAAATGCTTAAAAAACTTGACTTCAGTTAGAAAAATAAAATAAAATAAAAATTAATCAAAGAAAAATAGCTTTCATATGCATTTCTGCAAGTTTTTCGAGTTTCAAATTTATTTTTGCATTCTAACACCTTTTTTGGTTGAAAAATATATATTTTGATTGAAGCGACTTTTAAAAAAATGTTTAATTGAAGCGTTTTTTGGATTGAATAATAAAGAAACAAATCTACCTCCATATGGCCCCGCCCAGGGGATACAATTTTTGACTGGGGTAACTACATTGGCACGACACCGGCAGGCGTACCATAATCAATGGATGACGATCTTGGCAAAAAGTATTGCTTAAGCAGCCTGATTTAGAATTCCCTTTAAAAAAACACTCATTGTCAACTTATTATTATAAATATTCTATAAAGTTCAATTTTATTGCTGACACTGCGTTTCGGGGTCATCAACATGTCGTGCCCCCGCCGCCCCAAAAGTCAAACTCCGCCTATGCTGAACCCCATTCACCAAATATCTTTGGTTTTATTAATGTCCCGTCCCCAGCAAAAAGTGTACATGCAGGTTATGCTGTTATATCGTCCCTACCAATATTAAGACCAAGCCTACGCCATTGGACAGTATACATTGATTTCAACATACGAGCATCATAAGAACCACAGCGTTTTCTTTATGAACATCACCATCCACTCTTAATCGTCATCATCGTTCTGAATCTAGCGGTGACATCACCACGCAGATGCCGTCATCTTTCCGGTAAAAGCACAGCCCACCGACCCAGGTGATATCACTTTTCCTCTCTCTTCTTTTTGAGAACAATTTTCGCGAGAAGCTATCACGTGGGAGGCCCCTTTAAGTTGCCGTTGACGGAGGCCCGAGCGTGTCACATGGACATGATATCATGACCGGGCAGGAACACAGTGAGCGAGGGAGCGAGGCCACTTCTTCTTCTTGGGCAAAACGCGCGCTGTCATTTGACGACCGTGCTGGGACGAGGATCGCCGGATTCGGACTTGTCGAATATAATACAAATCCACCTGCCAACAGCTGTGACGCGCTTTAAAAAAACAACCCACGGAGGAAAACATCGGTCCCGGAGCAGCGCCTTTTGGAGTGTGAGTGAAGTTATTTCTCGTCGCTGATGTGCGCCACACGGCTGTGCGCTTCTGCTGCAGGTGCGTGGTTTGCGCACTCTATACATTGACAGGCATGGCTTTTGGGATTTTTGGCTCTACTGTACGTAAACGCGTTAACAACTATAGTTCTCTCAAACGGGGAGATTAAGTGTTCATCGCCTTGTTCGCCGCAGACAGTGTCCGCATTCCAGGTGCTGTTGCGCACATCGAAATGGAAGTAAACAAGTGGGAATAAGGGGCAAGTGGGGAAGAAAAAAAAAAAATCCGCGTGCTTTTCCTCATCAAGCGCGACGGCCGCGGGCACGACTGGAAATGTCCTGAAAACATCCGCCAGGCACAGCAGGAACAAGTTGTCGTCGCGGGATTGGTTTTCTTTTTTTTTTGACATTTATGAAAAGTGAAAACTCAATGGCGTCCTGTGGGAATAAAATAAAAATACTGACTCCAAGAAAAGTTCTACAAGTACATAGTAGTAGATGGGTGGGAGCATAAGCGGATTTTAAGGGGGGGCCAGGCGCCCCCGGTGGCCGAAAAGTGTCATTGCATGAAATTGACTTTCCTATATCTATAAAAGTTGTAAAGCAATTAAACTGCAACAAAAATGAATGAAATGAACAAAATAATGTATTTTTAGAATGGGTCATAATTATTTTTCGAACAGATCATGTGACTAGCACCTTAGACGGTCATTTGCTTAAATAATAAATTATAAAATTATAAATTAATAAAAAACTAGGGGAGAGCAATTTTATTTTTTAAAATTTTTTTCTTTGATTGAATTTTTTTTTTTCATTGAAGCAACTTTTTTGGGGGGATTGAATGATTTAGACTAGGGGTGTCAAACGATTAAAAATTAGAGTTAATTACAGCTTAAAAATTAATCGTAATTAATCGCAATTAATCGCAATTCAAACCATCTATAAAATATGCCATATTTTTCTGTAAATTATTGTTGGAATGGAAAGATGAGACACAAGATGGATATCTACATTCAACATACGGTACATAAGTACTGTAATTGTATATTTTAACAATAAATCAACAAGATGGCATTACCATTATTAACATTCTGTTAAAGCGATCCATGGATAGAAAGACTTGTAGTTCTTAAAAGATAAATGTTTGTACAAGTTATAGAGATTTTATATTAAAACCCCTCTTAATGTTTTCGTTTTAATAAAATTTGTAAAAATTTCAATCAAAAAATAAACTAGTAGCCCGCCATTGTTGATGCCAATAATTACTTACACAATGCTCATGGGTGCTGAAGCCTATAAAATCAGTCGCACCCAAGCGCCAGCAGAGGGCGATAAAACTCCGAAAAACACAACAAGTACACATTTCACTGTGCTGTCATTTTAATGTTTGAGCGGGGCATGTGCGTTAATTGCGTCAAATATTTTAATGTGATTAATTTAAAAAATTAATTACCGCCCGTTAACGCGATAATTTTGACAGCCCTAATTTAGACACAAATGCCCTACCCATAATATGGAGCAGACACAAAAAGGATTGCTTCAATCAAAGAAAACTTTTTCAATGAAAAATTAAGTGTTCAAATGCAAATTTTTCAATCTCATATCTTTTTTCGCATTCAAAAACGCTTTTTATGATTGAATTTTTTCTTTTTTTGATTGAAGTGATTTTTCTTTTTGAAAATATATATTTTTTTAAGCAACTTATTTTTGATTGAATAATAAAGACAAAAACGTCCTAGCCTAAATGTGGCCCAAACACCTATCAACATTACTTCAATCAAAAAAGTTGCTTCAATAAAAAAATAAAAACAAAAAAAAGAACAAGGAAAAATTGCTTTCACATTCATTTTTTTGAGTTTCAAATCTATTTGTGCAATCACATTTTTTTTTTTTTATTGAAGCGACTTTTTTTGATTGAAAATATATATTTTGATTGAAGAGACTTTTTAAAAAAAAATTGAATAATAAAGAACAAATCTATCCCCATATGGCTCTGCCCAGGGGATACAATTTTTGACTGGGGTAACTACATTGGCACGACACCGGCAGGCGTACCATATTCAATGGATGACGATCTTGGCGAAAAGTATTGCCTAAACTGCCTGATTTAGAATTCCCCTCAAGAATGATGGGAAACAAAAAAGCGCTCATTTGTAACTTATTATTATAAATATTCTTGTAAGTTAATTTTATTGCTGACACTGCGTTTTGGGTACATCAACATGTTGTGCCCCCCCGACCCAAAAATCAAACTCCGCATATGGGTGGGAGCACAAATGAATGGACAGAAAACCATTGGACTTTTTCATTGTTTTGATGATTGGTCGGTCATATCTATCAGTGGGCATTATTAAAAGTGAGGAAAATTGGCAATTTTCATAGCTATTTTGTTTGTCGTGAAATCACAGGCGTAGGTTTGGTCTCATAATTGGTAGGGACAATATTACCTTATTGCACATAATGCAAACACAGATCCAAATAAGGGACAACTAGCTTGACTTCGTTGTTCCTTGTGGAGGCTGACCTGACCGCAGTAGTTTTGACGTTTAGCAAGTTTAATGTTATGCTAACTCTGATGCAGGTCAAACTTTCGGGAGCAAAATTAGTGGTGTTTCACCCACCTTCATAACACTGACGACTTTTTACATGACTTCCAGTGGCTGCTGCTGGCCGAAAAAAGAATATGCTAATATGCTAATGAATGCTTATGACAGATGTCATTAAGTGTCATCCGGCGTATTATATCGCTAATTCCATTAATGTCCAGCTTGGATCTTTTACAACCATTAAAAAAGGGAGATCATTTGCCAGATGGCACAAAAAGACATCCGCATCATAAGCATTATTTAATGCTCATGGCAGTGTCATGTCATAATTATGATGGTCTCATGACAGTCCGATCGCGCCACCTTCAAATAAAATGTTAATAAATTCCATAACTAGAATTTAATGAAACAACTAGAACAGTAACTGATAGGGGTGTAACGGTACATAAAAATCTCGGTTCGGTACGTACCTCGGTTTTGAGGTCACGATTCGGTTCATTTTCGGTACAGTAAGAAAGCAAAATATAAATGTGCTAGTTGTTTAGTACACACCTTTGTTCTTTCAACAACAGGAACATTAGCCTATACAAAGCTAGAATTCTGCTAAAAAAGTAGCGGGTATGTAAAGATAATCCAACAACAATTTGCCTTTCAGACCCTGCGTATTGGTCAGCTTTCTTTCTGAAAGAAAGAAGAAAAAAGAAGTCCTATGCTAAAGAGAAAAGCAATCCCAACTAGGCCTGCAAGCAGGACTGAACGGGCCCTCGCGATCTAGCGCAACTCGGACGTCACGCAACTCGGACTGTGTGCAGGTCAGGGCGGTGGCAGATCCTCCTCTCTAATCATCTCATTAGAACCTAACATGCTCGAAAGTCGCCTATTTACATTCCCACACCCAAGAGATAAAAACCCCTATTGGAGAGAGTACTACAAAAAAGGAGCCACTACTGAGCTGTGCAGCCAAGCCCTTATTCAAAACTAAAATTAATCTTCTAACTGGGCCAATTCGACCAAGTGTGCCAACTATTGTGGCTCTATAAGCTGCCTGAGTCTCTGAAAAAAAATATTTCCTTTAAATGGCGAACAAAGGGTCGTCACGGCAACAGACAGAGACACGTGGACATGGGCCGTAAATAAGTATTTTAATAGGTCTTGAAACTACAATGACCAACCTGAAAAGAACTGGACATGTATTGGAAAAACGAGTGACTTTCTATTGCCACTAGTTGGCGCTGTAGGGTTGATGCAAATGACCCCTACAAGGCCCTTCAGGGTATGACTCTCAACAAGCACGGGAAGTTTGGCGCAGATATGTTGTATATCTGCCGAGTTATGACTGTTCAAAGTTTTTGGAGAGAAAAATTGTTGACAGTCATTTTCACTTTCCTGTTTGGACCCCTCCGCTTCAACGAAACTTCAATATTTTTCATCAGGCACCTGAACACAGGTCTTAAGGCTTCCCTTTTGCAGGTTTGAGGTAGATTGATTTTTTCCCTTTAGAGGAGGAGTGTGTCCCGTAAAAAAGGGCATTTCCTGTTCCCACTAGGAGGCGCCAGGCACAAATGGTAAATTTTCAATCCAGTCCTGCTCAGGCTAGTATACCTCACACACATGCCAGATTTAAAATAGATTGAACGTTGTATGAGGGAGTTATCAGTCATTTTCCGAATTCGGTGTTTTGGCGAAAAAATGGCCGACTTTGGCACCCCGCCCAGGTCAGGCCCGTGAATGAAAACACACCATTTTTATAACTTAAGATTTCATATGCCTCATGAACAGGCTCGCCAATTTTGAGAATGATCAAACTAATTCCCTAGGTGCCAAGGTGTAAAATGTGCACACTGTAAATCGATAAAAATTTCACATTCAATCCAAAATACCCGATTTCCTGTAGGATTTGGAATGTGTGTGCAAGAGACTTTTTGGAGCAGTTTTGCACAAAGTTTTGACTCTCCAAATTTCATCACTCTATGTTAGAAAAACCTAAATGGAGAGGCCTTTTTGAAAATTTCAAGGGGGCGCCACTGAGCCATTTTGTTAAATTTTTTCGTAACGTTGCAAGATTATCGAACGTTATCCAAAGCCGCATGTATGTGCAAATTTTGGTGAGTTTTTATGCATATTCAAGCCTCCAAATGTAAACTCTTACTGTGAACCCATGAAAATTTCACATTCGATCCAAAATACCCAATTTCCTGTTGGATTTGGAATATGGGTGCAAGAGACTTTTTGGAGCAGTTTTGCATAAGGTATCTACTCCCCAAATTTCCTTGCTCTATGTTGAAAAAACCCAATAGGAAAGGCCTTTTTTAAAACTTCTTTCTTTCGCCACTAGTTGGCACTGTAGAGTTGATGCAAATGACCCCTACAAGAACCTTCAGGGTATGACTCTCAACAAACACGGAAAGTTTGGCGCAGATATGTTGCATATCTGCCGAGTTATGACTGTTCAAAATTTTTGGCGAGACAAATTGTTGACGGTCATTTTCACTTCCAGTTTGGACCTCTCCGCTTCAACGAAACCTCAATATTTTTTATCAGGGACCTGAACACATGTCTTGAGGCTCCCCTGAAACAGGTTTGAGGTCAATAGTTTTTTTTCCCTTGGAGGAGGAGCCTGTCTCGTAAAGAAGGCCATTTCCTGTTCCCACTAGGGGGCGCCAGGCCTAATGGGTAATATTTCAATGCAGTCGTGTTCAGGCTGGGATATCTCATATACATGCTAGAAATGAAAAAGATTGAACGTTGTATCACGGAGTTTTTAATCATTTTCTGAATTTGGTATTTTGCCCAAAAATGGCCGACTTTGGGACCACGCCCAGGCCCGACCCTTGAGTGAAAACACACCATTTTGAAAACTTAAGATCTCATATGTCTCCTGAATACTCTGACCAATTTTGAAGACGATCCAACTATTTTCTTCAGCGACAAGGTCTCAAATGTAAATCGATAAAATTTCACATTTGATCCAAAATTTCCGACTTCCTGTTGGATTTGGAATATGGGTGCAAGAGACTTTTTGGAGCAGTTTTGCACAATGTATCGACTCGCCAAATTTCATCGTTCTACGTTGAAAAAACCTAATAGGAAAGGCCTTTTTGAAAATTTCAAGGGGGCGCCACTGAGCGATTTTGTTAAATTTTTTTGTAGATTATCAAAATTTACGCAAAGTTGCATGTATGTGCAAATTTTGGTGAGTTTTCGTGCATGTTCAGGCCTCCAAATGTAAACCCCAACTGTGAACCGATAAAAATTTCACATTTGATCCAAAATATCCGATTTCCTGTTGGATTTGGAATATGGGTGCAAGAGGCTTTTTTGAACAGTTAGGCATAAGGTATCTACTCCCCAAATTTCATTGCTCTACGTTGAAAACCTGAGAGGAGAGGCCTTTTTGAAAATTTTAAGGGTAAAGGGGGCGCCACTGAGCCATTTTTTGACATTTTTTCAAAACGACACAAGATTATCGAAATTTACGCAAAGCCGCACGTATGTGCAAATTTTGGTGACTTTTCGTGCATGTTCAGGCCTCCAAATTGGCCATTTTCATTTGCCCTGAAAAAAGAAGAATAATAATAATAATAACTAGGCCTGCAAGCAGGACTGAACGGGCCCTCGCAATCTAGCGCAACTCGGACCTCACGCAACTCGGACTGTGTGCAGGTCAGGGTGGTGGCAGATCCTCCTCTATAATCATCTCATTAGAACCTAACATGCTCGAAAGTCGCCTATTTAAATTCCCACACCCAAGAGATAAAAACCCCTATTGGAGAGAGTACTACAAAAAAGGAGCCACTACTGAGCTGTGCAGCCAAGCCCTTATTCAAAACCAAAATTAATCTTCGAACTGGGCCAATTCGACCAAGTGTGCCAACTATTGTGGCTCCATAAGTTCCCTGAGTCTCTGAAAAAAAAAATTTCCTTTAAATGGCGAACAAAGGGTCGTCACGGCAACAGACAGAGACACGTGGACATGGGCCGTAAAAAAGTATTTTAATAGGTCTTGAAACTACAATGACCAACATGAAAAGAACTGGACATGTTTTGGAAAAACGAGTGACTTTCTATCGCCACTAGTTGGCGCTGTAGGGTTGATGCAAATGACCCCTACAAGGCCCTTCAGGGTATGACTCTCAACAAGCACGGGAAGTTTGGCGCAGATATCTTGTATATCTGCCGAGTTATGACTGTTCAAAGTTTTTGGAGAGAAAAATTGTTGACAGTCATTTTCACTTTCCTGTTTGGACCCCTCCGCTTCAACGAAACTTAAATATTTTTCATCAGGCACCTGAAGACAGGTCTTAAGGTTTCCCTTATGCAGGTTTGAGGTAGATTGATTTTTTCCCTTTAGAGGAGGAGTGTGTCCCGTAAAAAAGGGCATTTCCTGTTCCCACTAGGAGGCGCCAGGCACAAATGATAAATTTTCAATCCAGTCCTGCTCAGGCTGGTATACCTCACACACATGCCAGATTTCAAATAGATTGAACGTTGTATGAGGGAGTTATCAGTCATTTTCCGAATTCGGTGTTTTGGCGAAAAAATGGAAGAATTTGGCGCCCCGCCCAGGTGAGGCCCGTGAATGAAAACACGCCATTTTTATAACTTAAGATTTCATATGCCTCATGAACAGTCTCACCAATTTTGAGAATGATCAAACTAATTCCCTAGGTGCCAAGGTGTAAAATGTGCACACTGTAAATCGATAAAAAGTTCACATTCAATCCAAAATACCCGATTTCCTGTAGGATTTGGAATGTGTGTGCAAGAGACTTTTTGGAGCAGTTTTGCACAAAGTTTTGATTCTCCAAATTTCATCACTCTATGTTAGAAAAACCTAAATGGAGAGGCCTTTTTGAAAATTTCAAGGGGGCGCCACTGAGCCATTTTGTTAAATTGTTTCGTAACGTTGCAAGATTATCGAACGTTATCCAAAGCCGCATGTATGTGCAAATTTTGGTGAGTTTTTATGCATATTCAAGCCTCCAAATGTAAACTCTTACTGTGAACCCATGAAAATTTCACATTCGATCCAAAATACCCGATTTCCTGTTGGATTTGGAATATGGGTGCAAGAGACTTTTTGGAGCAGTTTTGCATAAGGTATCTACTCCCCAAATTTCCTTGCTCTATGTTGAAAAAACCCAATAGGAAAGGCCTTTTTTAAAACTTCTTTCTGTCGCCACTAGTGGGCACTGTAGAGTTGATGCAAATGACCCCTACAAGAACCTTCAGGGTATGACTCTCAACAAACACGGAAAGTTTGGCGCAGATATGTTGCATATCTGCCGAGTTATGACTGTTCAAAATTTTTGGCGAGACAAATTGTTGACGGTCATTTTCACTTCCAGTTTGGACCTCTCCGCTTCAACGAAACCTCAATATTTTTCATCAGGGACCTGAACACATGTCTTGAGGCTCCCCTGAAACAGGTTTGAGGTCAATAGATTTTTTTCCCTTGGAGGAGGAGCCTGTCTCGTAAAGAAGGCCATTTCCTGTTTCCACTAGGGGGCGCCAGGCCTAATGGGTAATATTTCAATGCAGTCGTGTTCAGGCTGGGATATCTCATATACATGCTAGAAATGAAAAAGATTGAACGTTGTATCACCGAGTTTTTAATCATATTCTGAATTTGGTATTTTGCCCAAAAATGGCTGACTTTGGGACCACGCCCAGGTCAGACCCTTGAGTGAAAACTCACCATTTTGAAAACTTAAGATCTCATATGTCTCCTGAATAGTCTGACCAATTTTGAAGACGATCCAACTATTTTCTTCAGCGACAAGGTCTCAAATGTAAATCGATAAAATTTCACATTTGATCCAAAATTTCCGGCTTCCTGTTGGGTTTGGAATATGGGTGCAAGAGACTTTTTGGAGCAGTTTTACACAATGTATCGACTCACCAAATTTCATCATTCTACGTTGAAAAAACCTAATAGGACAGGCCTTTTTGAAAATTTCAAGGGGGCGCCACTGAGCGATTTTGTTAAATTTTTTTGTAGATTATCAAAATTTACGCAAAGTTGCATGTATGTGCAAATTTTGGTGAGTTTTCGTGCATGTTCAGGCCTCCAAACGTAAACTCCAACTGTGAACCGAAAAAATTTCACATTTGATCCAAAATATCCGATTTCCTGTCGGATTTGGAATATGGGTGCAAGAGGCTTTTTTGAACAGTTAGGCATAAGGTATCTACTCCCCAAATTTCATCGCTCTACGTTGAAAACCTGAGAGGAGAGGCCTTTTTGAAAATTTTAAGGGTCAAGGGGGCGCCACTGAGCCATTTTTTGAAATTTTTTCAAAACGACGCTAGATTATCAAATTTTACGCGAATCTGCACGTATGTGCAAATTTTGGTGACTTTTCGTGCATGTTCAGGCCTCCAAATTGGCCATTTTCATTTGCCATGAAGAAAGAAGAATAATAATAACTAGGCCTGCAAGCAGGACTGAACGGGCCCTCGCAATCTAGCGCAACTCGGACGTCACGCAACTCGGACTGTGTGCAGGTCAGGCTGGTGGCAGATCCTCCTCTCTAATTATCTCATTAGAACCTAACATGCTCGAAAGTCGCCTATTTACATTCCCACACCCAAGAGATAAAAACCCCTATTGGAGAGAGTACTACAAAAAAGGAGCCACTACTGAGCTGTGCAGCCAAGCCCTTATTCAAAACCCAAAATTAATCTTCTAACTCGGCCAATTCGACCAAGTGTGCCAAATACTGTGGCTCTATAAGCTGCCTGAGTCTCTGAAAAAAAATATTTCCTTTAAATGGCGAACAAAGGGTCGTCACGGCAACAGACAGAGACACGTGGACATGGGCCGTAAATAAGTATTTTAATAGGTCTTGAAACTACAATGACCAACCTGAAAAGAACTGAACATGTATTGGAAAAACGAGTGACTTTCTATTGCCACTAGTTGGCGCTGTAGGTTTGATGCAAATGACCCCTACAAGGCCCTTCAGGGTATGACTCTCAACAAGCACGGGAAGTTTGCCGCAGATATGTTGTATATCTGCCGAGTTATGACTGTTCAAAATTTTTGGAGAGAAAAATTATTGACAGTCATTTTCACTTTCCTGTTTGGACCCCTCCGCTTCAACGAAACTTCAATATTTTTCATCAGGCACCTGAAGACAGGTCTTAAGGCTTCCCTTATGCAGGTTTGAGGTCGATTAATTTTTTCCCTTGGAGGAGGAGTGTGTCACCGTAAAAAAGGGCATTTCCTGTTCCCACTAGGAGGCGCCAGGCACAAATGGTAAATTTTCAATCCAGTCGTGCTCAGGCTGGTATACCTCACACACATGGCAGATTTAAAATAGATTGAACGTTGTATGAGGGAGTTATCAGTCATTTTCCGAATTCGGTGTTTTGGCGAAAAAATGGCCGACTTTGGCACCCCGCCCAGGTCAGGCCCGTGAATGAAAACACACCATTTTGATAACTTAAGATTTCATATGCCTCATGAACAGTCTCGCCAATTTTGAGAATGATCAAACTAATTCCCTAGGTGCCAAGGTGTAAAATGTGCACACTGTAAATCGATAAAAAATTCACATTCAATCCAAAATACCCGATTTCCTGTTGGGTTTGGAATACGCATGCAAGAGACTTTTTGGAGCAGTTTTGTACAAGGTATTGACTCTCCGAATTTCATCCATCTACGTTGAAAAAACCTAAATGGAGAGATCTTTTTGAAAATTTCAAGGGGGCGCCACTGAGCCATTTTGTTACATTTTTTCGTAACGTTGCAAGATTATTGAACGTTATGCAAAGCCGCATGTATGTCGAAATTTTTGTGAGTTTTCGTGCATGTTCAAGCCTCCAAATGTAAACTCCTACTGTTAACCGATAAAAATTTCACATTTGATCCAAAATACCCGATTTCCTGTTGGATTTGGAAAATGGGTGCAAGAGACTTTTTGGAGCAGTTTTGCACAAGGTATCAACTCCCCAAATTTCCTCACTCTATGTTGGAAAAACCCAATAGGAAAGGCCTTTTTTAAAACTTCTTTCTGTCGCCACTAGTTGGCACTGTAGAGTTGATGCAAATGACCCTTACACGAACCTTCAGGGTATGACTCTCAACAAACACGGGAAGTTTGGCGCAGATATGTTGTATATCTGCCGAGTTATGATTGTTCAAAGTTTTTGGCGAGACAAATTGTTGACGGTCATTTTCACTTCCAGTTTGTACCTCTCCGCTTCTACAAAACCTCAATATTTTTCATTAGGCACCTGAACACGTCTTGAGGCTCCCCTGAAACAGGTTTGAGGTCAATAGATTTTTTTCCCTTGGAGGAGGAGCCTGTCTCGTAAAGAAGGCCATTTCCTGTTCCCACTAGGGGGCGCCAAGCCTAATGGGTAAAATTTAAATGCAGTCGTGTTCAGGCTGGGATATCTCATATACTTGCTAGAAATGAAAAAGATTGAACGTTGTATCACGGAGTTTTTAATCATTTTCTGAATTTGGTGTTTTGCCCAAAAATGGCCAACTTTGGGACTACACCCAGGCCAGACCCTTGGATGAAAACTCACCATTTTGAAAACTTAAGATCTCATATGTCTCCTGTATAGTCTGACCAATTTTGAAGACGATCCAACTATTTTCTTCAGCGACAAGGTCTCAAATGTAAATCGATAAAATTTCGCATTTGATCCAAAATTTCCGACTTCCTGTTGGATTTGGAATATAGGTGCAAGAGACTTTTTGGAGCAGTTTTACGCAATGTATCGACTCACCAAATTTCATCATTCTACGTTGAAAAAACCTAATAGGAAAGGCCTTTTTGAAAATTTCAAGGGGGCGCCACTGAGCGATTTTGTTAAATTTTTTTGTAGATTATCAAAATTTACGCAAAGTTGCATGTATGTGCAAATTTTGGTGAGTTTTCGTGCATGTTCAGGCCTCCAAACGTAAACTCCAACTGTGAACCGAAAAAATTTCACATTTGATCCAAAATATCCGATTTCCTGTCGGATTTGGAATATGGGTGCAAGAGGCTTTTTTGAACAGTTAGGCATAAGGTATCTACTCCCCAAATTTCATCGCTCTACGTTGAAAACCTGAGAGGAGAGGCCTTTTTGAAAATTTTAAGGGTCAAGGGGGCGCCACTGAGCCATTTTTTGAAATTTTTTCAAAACGACGCAAGATTATCAAATTTTACGCGAATCTGCACGTATGTGCAAATTTTGGTGACTTTTCGTGCATGTTCAGGCCTCCAAATTGGCCATTTTCATTTGCCATGAAGAAAGAAGAATAATAATAATAATAATAATAATAATAATAATCCTTTGCATTACAATAGGGCCTTCGCACGCCTAGTGCTCGGGCCCTAATAATAATAATAATAATAATAATAATAATAATAATAATCCTTTGCAAAACAATAGGGCCTTCGCACGTCTAGTGCTCGGGCCCTAATGACAAAGATTTTAACATGTATTTTACAAATGAAATGCCTCAATAATTTTTTTTTTCTTATGAACGGTTTTCAAAAGTTTTATTGGTGGATTTTCTCAAGTTAAAGCGCCACACAGAAATTAATAAATTTAAATGTGTGAGCAAGATCTGTGTATTATTCTTATTATTTAATTACAGGTGTTTTAGCTCATTTCAATTTATTTTATTTAAATTTACATTGTATATTTTATGTTGTATAACTTTAGTTCCTATGTGAATATTAGTTCCTACTTGTTTTGTTGTGGTAGGAGGGTTTTGTATTGAACACAGGGCCGTGTTGGTTATTATTGTGGCAGAGAAGACAGCAGTAAATCAACAAAGACAAGTCAACTGTGCCCCGAGCTACCACTCAAGAGATCTGATGGACTCAAAAAGTGGGTTACGATTGCATAGTTTGAAAACCGACCGGTGTGCCCGCTCCTAGCTACCGGTAGTAGTAGTGACGCAGGAGGGTCGCGCCTCACGCCAAATAATAAACTCTGCCGTTCTTTTCGCGTGCATCGTGTTGAGTCGCTTCTGGGACGCGTCTAACACGCGGCCGCACTGCGACTAGTGTGCATTGGCTGATTGACTTTAACGCCCGCGTTTCACTGCGTTCTCACGGCGGCCACGTTGTCGTGCCGTTGACGTTTCTGGGTTATACTGTCCTACCGTGTTGGTCCTCATTACAGTAGAGAAGACGGCGTAAATATAATCTACACAAAGAAACTGTAACCCGATTGACTCACAGCCTCGAAAAGTAAGGGTTACATTTAGGTCTGCAGCTATCGAATATTTTAGTAGTCGATTAATCGATGGACTAGTTAGCTCGAATAATCGAGTAATCTGATAAGGAATATGAAAATTTAAAATACCTGGGTTGAGCCTCAAACGGTAGAAAAAAGTTTTTTAAAAATGAGTATCTATGTACAGCAAAAGAATAATTGGCTAACTTACACAGAAAAAGTCCGCTAGCTTAAATGCTATAAAATGCTAAAGTTTTTTTTTCTTTACAATGCTCTTAACAAATAGTTCAGACACATATTCCCACAAAAAACGGCTAAATATGCCTATAAACTAAATTAAGAATGCATTAAAAACATTAGCTCGAACAAAAACTTACGTTGGTCTTAACAGGGAGCAGTTGGATTCAGCCATGTGAAAAGAGGCAGACCAGAGGGCAATATATCCACCCTCATCAATAAAACTATATACAAACACTTTCAAAATAAACCATTACAACGCCACTTTAGATGAATACTCGAAGCAACAAAATTTAATTTGAATATTTTCTTCTAATCGAATACTCAAATTAATCGATTAACCGTTGCAGCACTAGTTACATTACGTTACAAACTCGTTCGGTACGCCTCCGTCCCGAACCGAGCACCACGTACCGAAACGGTTCAATACAAATACATGTACCGTTACACCCTTAGTAACTGAAGAAATAATTAGCACAGAACATTAATTTTGATTTGTTATTTACATCTTTAGCGCTGCAATGCATGCTAGGAGGCATGCTGGATCATAACATCGTTGAAAGCAGCTGGCAGAAGAGGTTGACTGTCTCCCTCAAGAGAACAATGATGGCCAAATGAAGCATCTTGAATCAATAAAGCTTTGGAGCTAATTGGTTCAAACTTCATGGTGGTTAATTTGGTCTTATGACAGTCTTATGATGCCGCTGTTACCGGTGTTCAGCCATTCCTTACTACGCGGCGAAACGTCCTACACATTGCTCAGCGCGCTTGCGCAAGCATCCGCACGCATGCGCAAGTCGGTTAGAGGCGGCGAGTACTCACTATTTTTGTTTTATTCCGTTTTTTAGAACCCTTCATTGCCTCAAAAATACTTTTTGCATGTATTACCCTCGCATACTTTTAACCATTGTGTTTTTTTGTGTAGATGCTTTGAAGCAGTTAACCACATTAGTCACATAGTGTATTTAAAACGTCCTTATTTGATATAACTACATTTAAGTATTTTCGTAAGGCATTTTTTTAGTACGTTATGCCTGTATGCATCTAAAAAAAACATGTTTAGAGCGCACGGTAGTACTTTGAGTGCCAAATTCGACTAATGTAGGACGTTTCGCCGATGTAGCAGATCTTGGCAGAACACCGGTTGATATATTTTGGTGTAAATATCCCATATTACAGCGAGGATAGCTGCGGTATATAGTCCAGTGCGGTTTATGAATGAACAAATGTCGTTTTTGTGTCAAATTTGGTGGGTGGCGGCTTATAGTCAGGTGCGCCTTATAGTGCGAAATTACGGTATATATTTGAACTCTTTATATAATGAAATAAGGTTGCTTAAAAGTTGGAGGGGACAATTTGAGCATCCTAAAAAGTTGCTCGTGTTATCTCCCTATCGTCCCTATGCAAACTTAAGCCCTTGCGTGAAATGTAAATGATTGGCATTGGATTTCAGCCCAGTTTAAATTCATTAGACAAGAGCCACATGTGGCTCTGGAGCCGCGGGTTGCACACTGTCAATTGTACTTAAAGAGTAGGGGATTGACAAAATATCGAAATGGTGATATATCATGATACTTTGTATCCCAAAAGGTTATCGATATGCTCCTGCCAAGAATTGAGATATCGTTTTAAGAAGGTATCAATCTCTAAAAAAATTAATTAAAATGAACCAACAAGTTGCTACCAAAATATCCCACCATAATAGAGTCTCAGTTAACTCTAAGGTTGCCATTGACGGTGCTCGACGCCCAATCCATTCAAAACTAGAGCATTCACAGTCATTCGGTCCGATTTTCGGGGCACTTGCTGTTCATTTTAGGGTAATTACAGGTCAATTTCCAGTTGAGTTTGAGTCACTGCCTATTCATTTGGGTGATTCCCAGGTCATTTCCTGTTCTGTAACTCAAAATAAACAGGAAGTGACCCATAAAATACCCCAAAATCAAATGGAAAATGATCTTTAATGGCTCAAAATTACCTCATTGACTAGCATTGGCTGCCACCGACGGCCATAGACGTCCAATCCGTTTGAAGTGGGAGGGTGGCAGCGAATGAACGAACGTTCATTCGCTGCCACCCTTCCACTTCAAATGAATTGGACGTCTACTAGTGATAAACTCAATCCAATTCACAGCATTACTATTCAATTTATGGTGATTTTGGTTGTTGTGGAGTCATTCAGATGGCATCCAGAAGCTGCCACATTTTTTTCTCACTTGTGTCAACAAACCGCAGCGACAAGCCTCGAAACGCCATTATTCAAACATGACTTGAAATGAGGAACTAGTCAAGCTGTTCGCCTTCCTATTTCTTTTTTTTTAATCAATGCCGTTTCTTTCTTAAAAGTACAAACGCACAGTTTCGTGTTATTTCAGTTTTTTTGCAATAAGCTCGAAAAATATGCCTGGAATGGCACACATGTGTTAGAAGAACCCTCTCGTAAACATAGTAACAAAATGTGGCCAAACGAGTCCGAGCAGTGAGCCTCGCATGACAATAAAATGTGCAATAATCCCGAGGTATTAACCCACGTTAATCCTGCAGTGTTTGCCTCCGTGACTGATAAATCTGTCACCCTTAGGAAGCAAATTTATTTCTAATCTAATGTAAAATGGATTCCACCTAGAGCTGTTAGGATGGAAGAGTCCATATCAGAAGTGCTACCTGTAGCAATTTCTATTGAGACACACAATGCCTGAGCCATAGACTTCATAAAATATTGACATGACACGGGGCGTAGGGGTCCTATTTTCAAAAACTTCAAGTTCCAATATTTTCAAAACCAAAGCTGCTACCGACCTAAAACCAAAACAGGCACATAAATTAGCCACACATGAGTCTCCATGAGCAGCGGCAACAAAAATTCGCAAAGTCATTCGCTTATAAAATCTCGATTAATTATTGTTATATCGGTATAATAAAACTGAAAATGGCTATAAAATTCTCAGATTTTACACAAGATACACAAAAATCACCAAATGCAAAGATAATCACCTATATTTTCAGGATCAATAGCAATATTTAACATATAAGTTTTTGCCCAAAATAGCAACTTAAATGTTTTTCAACAGCTAAGAAATCACTCAGTTTTCACATCAGAAGCTTAATACTTGAGGAAAACATGCTAAATCAATTATAAAGAATTTATAAATAGATTATAAATAAATTCTATATGCAATCACAACTTATTATAGAATAGAATAGCCCTTTATTGTCATGATACAGTTGTATAGTTAGTTATATCGTTGTAGTGTATGAAGCTAGCGGCCGCCTAACATAAACAGAACAATTCTTGTGACTAAATGTTTAAATCCCCGAATTCTTCATAGATATGGACGTAAAACAGTCTCGATTCTTGGTTAAAAGCTAAGAAACCGTGCAGGTAGCGTTAATTTTATGTAAATATGTCGAAGTACAATGCTACTCTGTTAGCGAATGAGGCTAGCGGATGCCTGACATAAACAGCTTTCCTGGTGAAAATTCTTGTGAATAAATGTTTAAATCCCCGAATTCTTCATAGATATGGACGTAAAACAGTCTCGATTATTGGTTAAAAGCAAAGAAACTGCGGTTAGCGTTTATTTTACGTAAATATGTCGAAGTATAATGCTACTCTGTTAGCGAATGAGGCTAGCGGCTGCCTGACACAAACAGAGCTTTTCTGGCAGAATTACTTGTGAATAAATGCTTAAATCCCCGAATTGTTCATAGATATGGACGTAAAACAGTCTCGATTCTTGGTTAAAAGCAAAGAAACCGTGCAGTTAGCGTTTACTTTTTGTAAATATGTCGAAGTACAATGCTATTCTGTTAGCAAATGAGTGTGAAGGGCAGGGGTCCCCAAACTACGGCCCGCCTCCACATTTGGGCCGGCCCCCTGAACAATACCAGAGAGCATTTTGAAATTTTTTTTTCTCAATAGTGTTATTTATTTCCTGGCCTTTTTCTGTGAAGAACTCAGAGAGGGTTATTTGGTTATTATCTATTTAATTAATAGTGTTATTATTATTTATTATCATTTAGGGCTGCAGCTATCGATTATTTTAGTAGTCGATTAATCGATTAACTAGTTAGTTCGAATAATCGAGTAATCGGATAAGGAACATAAAAAAATAAAATACCTGACCTGCGCCTCAAACAGTATAAACAAATGAATAAATGAGGATATATGGACAACAAAAGAACAATTGGCAAACTTACATAACAAAAGTCAGCTAGCTTAAATGCTATAAAATGCCAACTTTTTAAAAAATCTCTTAAGAAATAGTGCAAACACATATTCCCACAAATAAACGGCTATATGTACTTTTAAACTAAATTAAAAATGCATAAAAAGAAAAAAAATAGCTCAAACAAAAACTCAGCTTATGTTGGTCTTAACAGGGAGCAGCTGGGGAAATTGGGCAGACTAGAGCGCAGCATATCCACCCAAATTGATTAAATTAAATTCAAACACTTTCAAAACAAACCATGACAATGCCACTTTAAACTAGGGCTGTCAAAATTATTATGTTAACGGACGGTAATTAATTTTTTAAATTAATCACGTTAAAATATTTGACGCAATTAACGCAGATGCCCCGCTCAGACAGATTTAAATGACAGTACAGTGAAACGCTCACTTGTGTTGTGTTTTATGGAGTTTTGCCGCCCTCTGCTGGCACTTAGGTGCGACTGATTTTATAGGCTTTATCACCCATGAGCATTGTCTAAGTAATTATTGACATCAACAATGGCAGGCTACTAGTTTATTTTTTGATTGAAAATTTTACAAATTTTATTAAAACGAAAACATTAAGAGGGGTTTTAATTAGGGGTGTCAAAATTATCGCGTTAACGGGCGGTAATCAATATTTTTTATTTATCACGTTAAAATATTTGACGCAATTAACGCACATGTCCAGCTCAGACAGATTTAAATGTCAGTAGAGTGAAATGCCCACTTGTTAATTGTGTTTTATGGAGTTTTGCCGCCCTCTGCTGGCGCTTGGGTGCGACTGATTTTATAGGCTTCAGCACCCATGAGCATTGTGTAAGTAATTATTTACATCAATAATGACGGGCTACTAGTTTATTTTTTGATTGAAAATTTTACAAATTTTATTAAAACGAAAACATTAAGAGGGGTTTTAATAATAAAATTTCTATAACTTGTACTAACATTTATCTTTTAAGAACTACAAGTCTTTCTATCCATGGATCGCTTTAACAGAATGTTAATAATTTTAATGCCATCTTGTTGATTTATTGTTATAATAAACAAATACAGTCCTTGTGTACCGTATGTTGAATGTATATATCCGTCTTGTGTCTTATCTTTCCATTCCAACAATAATTTACAGAAAAATATGGCATATTTTATAGATGATTTGAATTGCGATTAATTGCGATTAATTACGATTAATTAATGTTTAAGCTGTAATTAACTCGATTAAAAATTTTAATCGTTTGACAGCCCTAGTCACAATATACAAACTCACATTTATCCTTTAAGAATTACAAATCTTTCTATGCGTGGATCCCTTTCACAGAAAGAATGTTAATAATGTTAATGCCATCTTGTGGATTTATTGTTATGATAAACAAAAACAGTACTTATGTACAGTATGTTGAATGTATATATCCGTCTTGTCTTATCTTTCCATTCCAACAATAATTTACAGAAAAATATGGCATATTTTAGAGATGATTTGAATTGCGATTAATTGCGATTAATTACGATTAATTAATTTTTAAGCTGTGATTAACTCGATTAAAATTTTTATTCGTTTGACAGCCCTAGTTAAATGTACGCCTTATGCCTAATATATACATAACACAATAAAACAGAATTGTTGTGGAACTCAAAATGTTGACTGGACAGTTATGGACTATGCACATTAAATCATTAGTAACATCAAATATTACACAATACACCAAAGTATATCAGTAGCCATGTCCTTAAGTCTTTCTGATAGTTTTCCCCTGACCTTTTTACTGCAATAATATAGTGAAAACCTGAAATTACGGCTTTTAGTTTTGGCCACCCCAAGATTTTAAGTGGCCCCATCTGGCCACCCCTATGAAAAATTTCTGGAGGCGCCACTGACAACATGGCCTTTGCATGATCCTGTTTGCCTGTTTTCAGCACACGCGTTACAAAAGACAGGCCCTTCCCGTGTGCGTCACGCACCCCGCGTGCACTCAGCCGGTCGTTTACGCTCACGTTGTTTCAACAAATAGATCAGTTTCATTCAGTTCTAAATGAGCCAGGAGTCACTACACCCAGCTGTTTCTCTGGTTATTTGTAGCCTATTCGGTGTATTTTTGCTGAATAACTGGTCTAAATGGGACATTTTTTTTTTCTTCGACAAATGAACATGATGTGTCTCAATATGAACAGCCAGCTGTGAAAGTTGCATTTCCGCTGGGTTTTATGTGGTCATAATTAGCGCCTCCCATGTGACAGCGAGAGGGAGAGAGCGTCTGCGTGCGAATACAATACGAGCCGGGTGTGCTTGTGTTTACATGACAGCCGAGCAGCAACGGAAGTGACGCGGGAAGCGGCTTTAAAGGGAAGGCGGCCCCGTTGCAGACAAGGAGTGAGAGGACAGGAAGGTTTAGGACAATGTTGCGGGATAAAACATGATACAGGGACAATAACGCCGATTGCTTGTTTTGTTGTGACGGTCAAACGCGCAAACAACGAATGAGTCATCGGTCACGGCGCTTTGGCCCCGAGGCCGCTTTTGATTATGAAATGTGTTTACCCACCCGCTCACTATAAAAGTAGTGACACAGGGTTGTGTTTGTTCAGAGCTTGGCCTGTTCCAATCCGGAGCCAACTTTCCCCAGCTTGCTATTCACAGTGACCTCATCATCTCTCTGGCGTGTTTCCCTGCCCAACTGGAGCCCTCTCAAACTTTCTTGGCTGTGAAAGTTTCATAAACAAATTCAGCAGTTGACTCTTGAGTCATGATTCCATCAAAAATATGTTGATTAACATGAGATGGAAGTTACCAAAGACGACTGGGTTTTGAGGTACGCCTGATTAACACTCTCATTGCTATTGACAGCCATGTACAGTGCGGCAAATAAGTTTAGTCAACCACCAATTGTCCAAGTTCTTATTAGAGAGGCCTGTAATTGTCAACATGAGTAAACGTCAACCATGAGAGACAGAATGTGGAAAAAAAAAAAAAAAAACAGAAAATCACATTGTTTGATTTTTACTAGCGATGTCCCGATCACGTCATTTTCAAAGTATCGGAATCGGCAAAAAAATATCGGACATGCCTTTTTTTAAGATATATATATTTTTTAATTAAATCATTTTCTAACTGTATTTAACGTTACAGACATAATATGTTACACTCATCCAGAGTCTTTAGTTTAGGCTTAAGGTAGGGTTATCAAATTTATCCCGTTAACGGCGGTAATTAAATTATCGTAAAATTTATTACGTTAAAATATTTAACGCATTTAACGCATGCGCTGCATGACCCACTCACGCATTGCCGCGTTCAATCTGTAATGGCGCCGTTTTACCTATATATTGAGCTTAAAGGCAGCGTAAAAGGAGTAGAGTGAATTTTGGCAGCCTTTGGAGCCTTTTTTTAATTGGCTAAAGCCTTACAATCCCTCTCCCTACAATTAGAAATATCGTGGGAAGCAATGTGGGGAAGAAAGGTAGTAATTGATCTTTTTCTGAACACACTATGTTATTTCCCAACTTAGAGAAGATATATCAATTGGTACCACTTCGCATAGTCATGGCTGCACTTCCCATCATGCATTTGGGCAGAACAGTTAAATGGCTACAGTATCATTTACTGAAAGCTCAACAAATACACTAGATGGCAATATTTAGTCACAATATACAAAGTCACATTTATCCTTTAAGAATTACAAGTCTTTCTATCCGTGGATCCCTCTCACAGAAAGAATGTAAATGCCATCTTGAGGATTTAATAAACAATATAATAAACAAATGTAATACTTATGTACTGTATGTTGAATGTATATATTCGTCCGAGTTTTATTCATTTTTTTTCTTAATGCATTGCCAAAATGTATATGATCGGGAAAAATTATCGGGAATGATTAGAATTGAATTGGGAGCAAAAAAAAAAAAAAAAAAAAAAAAAAAAAAAGCAATCGGATTGGGAAATATCGGGATTGGCAGATACTCAAATTAAAACGATCGGGATCGGATCGGGAGCAAAAAAACATGATTGGAACAACCCTAATTTTTACAGAATTTATTTCCAAATTAGAGTGGAAAATAAGCATTTGGTCACCTACAAACAAGCAAGATTTCTGGCTGTCAAAGAGGTCTAACTTCTTCTAACGAGGTCTAACGAGGCTCCACTCGTTACCTGTATTAATGGCACCTGTTTTAACTATCGGTATAAAAGACACCTGTCCACAACCTCAGTCAGTCACACTCCAAACTCCACTATGCTCAAGACCAAAGAGCTGTCGAAGGACACCAGAGACAAAATTGTAGGCCTGCACCAGGCTGGGAAGACTGAATCTGCATTAGGTAAAACGCTTGGTGTAAAGAAATCATCTGTGGGAGCAATTATTAGAAAATGGAAGACATAGAAGACCACTGATAATCTCCCTCGATCTGGGGCTCCATGCAAGATCTCACCCCGTGGCGTCAAAATGATAACAAGAACGGTGAGCAAAAATCCCAGAACCACACGGGGTGACCTAGTGAATGACTTACAGAGAGCTGGGACCACAGTAACAAAGGCTACGATCAGTAACTCAATGCACCGCCAGGGACTCAAATCCTGCACTGCCAGACGTGTCCCCCTGCTGAAGAAAGTACACGTCCAGGCCTGTCTGCAGTTCGCTAGAGAGCATTTGGACGATCCAGAAGAGGACTGGGAGAATGTGTTACGGTCAGATGAAACCAAAATAGAACTTTTTGGTAAAAATACAGGTTCTCGTGTTTGGAAGAGTAAGAATACTGAATTGCATCCGAAGAACACCATACCCACTGTGAAGCATGGGGATGGAAACATCATGCTTTGGGGCTGTTTTTCTGCAAAGGGACCAGGACGACTGATCTGTGTAAAGGAAAGAATGAATGGGGCCATGTATCGAGAGATTTTGAGTGAAAATCTCCTTCCATCAGCAAGGGCATTGAAGATGAGATGTGGCTGGGTCTTTCAGCATGACAATGATCCCAAACACACAGCCAGGGCAACAAAGGAGTGGCTTCGTAAGAAGCATTTCAAGGTCCTGGAGTGGCCTAGCCAGTCTCCAGATCTCAACCCAACAGAAAAATCTGTGGATGCAGTTGAAAGTTCGTGTTGCCGGCATCCCGGGCGTCCTACCGGTTGTACTGCTCGGTTGACTGCTGCCTGACAACCATTCGGTCGTCTTCCGCCGGCGCCCGGCTGTGCGGCTTGGCCGTTTGTTGCTGTTGAATCGGTTTTGCGGGTCTTACCAAATGCGCTACTGCACTCCAGTGGCCAGTTCCATTGCTTTTAAATGGATTTTCAGCTTTGTGCTTTGGAGCTAAATTGAATCATGACCCACAGATGTCCTTTTAGAAAAAAAAACAAACAAAAAAACAACAACGTAAATAACGTATAAATACGTGTTTGGGACACTGAAACAATTACAAATAGAACATATTTATACGTTTTTGGGAGCAAATGAGATAACATGCATTTTGGTGCATTTTTTTCAAATGTCGTTCAGCCATAATGTCCAATCCATTTTGAGTTGGAGGCTTTGTTTAAAAGAACTAACTTATCGTGATAAATACAGTACATACAGTCATATAAAATTGATCAACTCTTTTCGATGTACCGTTTTGCTTAGGGGTGCACGATATCCATTTTTTGAAACCGATACCGATATCGATAACTTCCTGCTCCTTAAGGCCGATACCGATACGATAATCGATAATATATATATATATATAATTTTTCAATGTAAATTCACCTGAGTTTTTGAACACCTGTCGGTAAAAAATACTAGTGGTGGATTCAGCATAGATTTGCCTTTGACCTAACCAGAATTTTCATGATGACATGAACAGGAGTTACGTGATTTTTATCATCATGTAAAAACATGATATCTATGATGTACAAATTATTATGACGTCATCCCAATAAATCCAATAACATTATATAGGTATGTAAACAGGAGTGGAAACAAACGCACACATTCCAATCCACCGACACCGTCCCAAAATTAATATTAATAGGCCCGAATTGGGCCGCCCGATAATTTACAATGTTATTGGATTTAATGGGATGACGTCATAATTCCTATTATCGGACCGATAATTATCGGACCGATAATGATCGTGCACCTCTAGTTTTGCTCAAAGGAATGGTTGTCATTCTGAAGTTTGGCATTTTTCAGCAACAAAATTGTCAATAACATCAACATTGCTTTGTATTTTTCATTGCTTTAAATGAAATGTGAGCAATTGTCATATTAAGACATTCTGGGAAATCCTTGAATGGAATAGCGGCAGGCTTTGTAATATCGTCATGAAATTGGTGATTCACAGCCCTATAAATGTCAAATTTGACCCACATTTTAGCGCTGAAACATTCATAAATTAAGATTAAACCAGATTGCATCCACAGTTGTCAGCATGACCTTTGATTGATATTGTGTAAGGATTGCCTTACATCACAGTAATCTTATTGTGTATAGTATTTGTCCACGTTGTACCACGGAATAATGAAGCAAGTGTCTGAAGAGGAAGTGGTGTAATGATTACACTCCATGTGAGCCATAAAAGTGAACTGCGAGGTATTTTAGGATGTGTGATGCAAGAAAACGATAACGTTGTACAATATATCACTTTTGGGGTATTTTTTCTGTATTGATACATTAGAACGGCCTGCTTTCGAGAGGTAAATTCGATTCTTGGAATAACAAGACAGCAAAAGACTGATATTTTACCATTGAGACAAATTTGAAGCGGCAAATTGGGATGGTAAAGGTTGCGGCGGGGATGCGTCGCGGTCGGAAAGGGGATAATATTAGAGCAGGGACAGATTGCTTCAGCGCCGCAAAGTAGGCCAAAGGCGCAAGGGAGTGTCACATGAGCCGGCGCCGCTATGTTAGCTATTCTCTAGCGTCTTGTTCAGCTGGAGATGGGAAAAGAGATGGAGAGAGAAGGCCTCGCATGCGTCATGTTTCCCATGCCGTCTGGAGTCCGCACATGACACTCAAAACCACTTGTCGACAAGAGGAAGTGTTCCTTTTCCTTGGCTCGGGGACTGCGGCGACCTTTTTCCTGAAGTGCCTTTGCGGGTGCAGGAGGTCAGCAAAGGGGGAAGAATTTCTTCAGGGGCTATTGAAAGTTAATATTGGGAAGTGAGTGGCATTGAGTTAGCTAACTAGTTTTATGAACGCTAAACGTGGTGCATGTACAGTGTAGGGTTGCAGCTATCGAATATTTTAGTAATCGAGTAATCGACTGAAAATTCTATCGATTAATCGAGTAATCGGATAAAACATTTTTAGGTGAAGAGCAATTTTAAATATACATGAGAAAACAAGACATTTCATCTAATCTTGAACCATTTTCAGTCAATCAATGTCTTTATTTTCGATGTATATTGTTGAAAACAGCCAACAATTGCATCTCAGATGTAACTAGAATTAAAAAAAAAAAAAAAGACTAATTCACTGCTTTCACTCAAAAAAACTTTATCTTATTTAAAAAAAAAAAAAAAAATTCTAATCGAGTTAATTACAGCTTAAAAATTAATTAATCGTAATTAATCGCAATTAATCGCAATTCAAACCATCTATAAAATATGCCATATTTTTCTGTAAATTATTTTTGGAATGGAAAGACAAGACAAGATGAATATATACATTCAACATACGGTACATAAGGACTGTATTTGTTTATTATAACAATAAATCAACAAGATGGCATTAACATTATTAACATTCTGTTAAAGCGATCCAGAAAGACTTGTAGTTCTTAAAAGATAAATGTTAGTACAAGTTATAGAAATTTTATATTAAAACCCCTCTTCATGTTTTCGTTTTAATAAAATTTGTAAAATTTTCAATCAAAAAATAAACTAGTAGCCCGTTATTGTTGATGTCAATAATTATTTAAACAATGCTCATCGGTGCTGAAGCCTATAAAATCAGTCGCACCCAAGCGCCAGCAGAGGGCAGCAAAACTCCGAAAAACACAACAACTACACCTTTCACTGTGCTGTCATTTTAATCTGTTTGAGCGGGGCATTTGTGCGTTAATTGCGTCAAATATTTTACCGTGATTAATTAGAAAAATTAATTACCGCCCGTTAACGCGATAATTTTGACAGCCCCAATCAAAAGCTCTATTTGTCTTGTTGTTTATCTTATTTTGTAAAAGGAAAACATTATTCATATGTTTGGGATGTAACTAAAGCAAAAAATAGCTGTGTTAAAAGTCAAAGTTATGTTTGAAATGTATGCTTTCACAAAAAGCTCAATTTCTCCGTTTTTCATTGGACATTGCTCAAACTAAGCTTTTTTTCTAATGCTGATTTCTAAAGAATGGAAAGAGATATGAACTAACTGTTTTTCCCGATGAAAGAAGAGAGTCTAATCTTTCTTTTGGTTTCTTTTGTTGTTATCATTTTGAAGCCATGGGGTGAGATCTTGGATGGAGCCCCAGATCGAGGGAGATAATCAGTGGTCTTGTATATCTTCCATTTTCGAATAATTGCTCCCGCAGTTATTTCTTCACACCAAGCGCTTTACCTATTGCAGGTTAAGTCTTCCCAGCCTGATGCAGTCTACAATTTTGTCTCTGGTGTCCTTCGACAGCTCTTTGGTCTTGGCCATAGTGGAGTTTGGAGTGTGACTGACTGAGGTTATGGACAGGTGTCTTTGATACCGATAATGAGTTGCAACAGGTGCCATTAATACAGGTGGAGCCTCGTTAGACCTCGTTAGAAGAAGTTAGACCTCTTTGACAGCAAGAAATCTTGTTTGTAGGTGACTAAATACTTATTTTACACTCTAGTTTGGAAATAAATTATTTAAAAATCAAACACTGTGATTTTTTTTTTTTCCACATTCTGTCTCATGGTTGAGGTTTACCCATGTTGACAATTAAAGGCTTCCCCTAATCTTTTCAAGTAGGAGAACTTGCACAATTGGTGGTTGACTAAATACTAGGGTTGTTCCGATCATGTCTTTTTGCTCCTGATCCGATCCCGATCGTTTTAGTTTGAGTATCTGCCGATCCCGATATTTCCCGATCCGATTGCTTTTTTTTTTTTTTTGCTCTCGATTCAATTCCAATCATTCCCGATAATTTTTCCCGATCATATACATTGGCAATGCATTAAGAAAAACAATGAATAAAATACATAAGTACTGTATTTGTTTATTATGACAATAAATCCTCAAGATGGCATTTAAATTATTAACATTCTTTCTGTGAGAGGGATCCACGGATAGAAAGACTTGTAATTCTTAAAGGATAAATGTGACTTTGTATATTGTGACTAAATATTGCCATCTAGTGTATTTGTTGAGCTTTCAGTAAATGATACTGTAGCCATTTAACTGTTCTGCCCAAATGCATGATGGGAAGTGCAACCATGACTGTGCATAGTGGCACCAATTGATATATCTTCTCTGCGTTGGGAAATAACATAGGGTGTTAAGAAAAAGATCAACTACTACCTTACTTTCCCACATTGCTTCCCAAGATATTTCTAATTGTTGAGAGGGGATAGTAAGGCTTTAGCAAATTAAAAAAAAGCTCCAAAGGCTGCCAAAATTCACTCTACTCATTTTACGCTGCCTTTTAGCTCTATATATAGGTAAAACAGCACCATTATAGATTGAACGCGACAATGCGTGAGTGGGTCGTGCAGCGCATGCGTTGATTGCGTTAAAAACTTTAACGTCTTTAATTTAAAAAAAATTAATTACCGCCGATAACGCGATAAATTTGATAGCCCTACTTTAAGCCAAAACTAAAGACTCTGGATGAGTGTAACATATTATTTCTGTAACGTTAAATACAATTAGAAAACGCTTTAATTAAAAAAAAATAAAAAATTAAAAAAAGGAATGTTCGATATTTTTTTGCCGATTCCGATACTTTGAAAATGATGTGATCGGACATCTTTCCTAAATACTTATTTGCCCCACTGTACTTAAATATCTGCAGAAATGCGAGGGGTGTACTCACTTTTGTGATACACTGTAAATGGCAAGAAGGGGAATAAGAATACATGATGCCGACTGAGGGAATTCCGCATAATTTGTCGTAGTGCGCAAGCTAGTATTCTGTCTTCTGACATCTTGACCATCCGTCATGCCTTACTATCACTCAATTTCCTCCTCTCGATACTCTCCGACAGCAACTGCCCCGCACGTCCTCTAACCAAACGCAGTCCATCCCCGAGGCAACAGGAGCACTGACACAGAAAGGAGTGAGAAAACGAAGCGGGCAATGCAACGAGTCAGAGGACCACTCGGGCCTTTCAAACCTAGTCGATAATACCTCGGCTCTGTTTGTATTCGGATTGACTTGTGAGTGTTTGTACATCCGTTTCGGTGTCCTGCCTGCATGGGAGATTTTCTTTGGTCCGTCATCTGTGTTTGTCCAGCGCATGGAGGAGGGAGGGAAGTGGAGGGAAGGCGGGTCGGGTGACTGTCTTTCCATGGCATCGGTTTCCCCAGTGACCAGAACCAAATAGACTCGCCCGACCGGTTCGGGGGGAAATGGCAGATGATACCGTTGGGTATTGTATTGATTATTTGTTGAATAGCTGCACAATTTGCCATTTTCATGGTCTTTCTGGTAGCACCTTGACTAAATTAGTTAAGAAATGTAGGTCAGCGCCTGTGATAATGTCTTGCTTGCAATGACCAGCCATCACTTAGTTATGATTCCCCAGGAAATCCTCTCACAGTTGTTTATCCCATCCGCCAACCACATCCACTTTTTATCGAGCCGCATCACAGCTAACCACAGACTTTGGTGTGCGCCACAGTACTGACGTCAGAGTATCTTTGGGAGCGGGGTTATTGACCGTTTTTAGAACTTTTGCTGTGATCCTCCCTCGCACGGAAGAGCCGACCATGACTTTCTCAAAAGAAATATGCAGTTTCCGAGTTGTGCTACTATAGCACGCGTTCATTCATTTCTGGTTATTACTTTGGCGGGGCTTTTCTAGTTACTGTTTCACTTTCACGCATCTTTGTGGCTTGCTTCTTATCTCAGGTGTTCTTATGTAAGTGTATAACATGGTAATAAAATGCTTCGGAGATTTTATATCCATTCTATCATGATCAACTGTCATGATTATTCTTGTTATCATGATGGTCAATGCAAGTGATGTGAAATTTGCAATTATATTTCACGCGGTGTTTTATGCTCCTGAATGAAATGGACCGCTTGGATGTGTGTGGAAGCGATCATTTTATGTATGGCATATCACAATACAGAATTGCTTTATACTAGAGATGGGTCCGATCGCGTCATTTTCAAAGTATCGGAATCGGCAAAAAAATATCGGCCATGCCTTTTTTAAATATATATATATATATTTTTTAATTAAATCGTTTTCTAATTGTATTTAACGTTACAAACATAATATGTTACACTCATCCAGAGTCTTTAGTTTAGGCCTAAGGTTGGGTTATCAAATTTATTCCGATAACGGCGGTAATAAATTTTTTAAAAAATGTATCACGTTAAAATATTTAACGCAATTAATGCATGCGCTGCATGACCCACTCACACATTGTCGCGCTCAATCTGTAATGGCGCCGTTTTACCTATATAGAGAGATAAAAGGCAGCGTAAAATGAGTAGAGTGAATTTTGGCAGCCTTTGGAGCCTTTTTTTAATTGGCTAAAGCCTTGTAATCCCTCTCCCTACGATTAGAAATATCGTGGTAAGCAATGTGGGGAAGAAAGGTAGTAATTGATCTTTTTCTTAACACCTTATTTCCCAACGCAGAGAAGATAATAATAATAATAATAAATTTTATTTCTAGAGCGCATTTCAAACACACAAAGACGCGTTACAAGAAACATGGAATCACAGTACGATAAAAAGGTATTAAAAGGATAAAAAAAATCAAAAGCACAATAAAAAGAAGTAAAAATATGACAGCTAGGGGTTATGGTGGGTAAGAAAGAGTGAACAGGTATATTTTCAGTCTAGATTTGAAAAGTGATAGAGTAGATATGCTGCGGAGATCAAGGGGTAGGGAGTTCCAGAGCTGGGGGGCGCAATGACTAAAAGCTCATGAACCAAAGGTGGAGAGGCAGACACGGGGGACGGAGAGGGGAAGAATAGTGGTAGAGCGAAGTGAACGGGTTGGATTGTTTAGACGGAGAAGATCGCAAAGGTAGGGAGGGGCCAGGGCATGGAGTATTTTGAAGGTGATGATGAGGATCTTGTAGTTGATTCTTTGTTTGACGGGAAGCCAGTGAAGTTGACGGAGGATGGGGGTGATGTGGTGTGTTGCGGGGGTTCGTGTGATGAGGCGTGCTGCTGAGTTCTGGAGGAGCTGCAGTTTCTGGAGGGACTTGTTAGGGAGACCGAAGAGCAGTGAGTTGCAATAATCGAGCCGGGAGGTTATTAGATTACAGACATGGGTGGAAGGGGTATGGCGGGTGAGAGAAGGGACGAGGCGACAAATGTTGCGAAAGTGGAAATAGGCTGAAGATATGTCAATTGGTAGCACTACGCACAGCCATGGTTCCACTTCCCATCATGCATTTGGGCATGGCTACAGTATCATTTACTGAAAGCTCAACAAATACACTAGATGGCAATATTTAGTCACAATATACAAAGTCACAAGTCTATCTATCCGTGGATCCCTCTCACAGAAAGAATGTTAATAATGTAAATGCCATCTTGAGGATTTATTGTCATAATAAACAAATACAGTACTTATGTACTGTATGTTGAATGTATATATTCGTTTTTTTTCTTAATGCATTGCCATAATGTATATGATCGGGAAAAATTATCGGGAATGATTGGAATTGAATCGGGAGCAAAAAAAAAAAAAAAAAGAAACAATCGGATTGGGAAATATCGGGATCGGCAGATACTCAAACTAAAACGATCGGGATCGGATCGGGAGCAAAAAAACATGATCAGAACAACCCTAGTATTTTTATATTAAAGTGCCTTTCAAGATGACATATCTGTTCTATGTGTTGGATTTTATCTGGTAAATTCCCCCCCAAAATGCGATTTATACTCCGGTGCGACTTGTTTCGTTGGGCATTTTATGGCTGGTGCGACTTATACTGAGGTGCGACTTATAGTTCGCAAAATACGGTATTTTCCTTTTTAAGCACCCCCCCCAAATCTCCCAGTCACTCAAATTAAATAAAATATTTCAACATTTGTTCGTAGCTTAGCTAACGGTACTTAGTTAATTATTATTCAAATGACGTATACAATACACTGTATTGTCGTGCAATTAAATATTTCCAAGTGAAATTATTTGTATTTGTATGATGTGATAATACATGGGGTGGCATGGCTCATTGGTTGAGTAGTTATTTTCCAACCCAGTTGCAGATTCCATCCCCTGGTGACCTCGTCTAAGTATCCCTCAGCGCGATACGGACTCCCACGTTACTCCTGATGCTGCGTCACCAGTAGGTAAATGAGGACGTATCGTGTCCAAGCGCTTTGAGTGCCTTGAAGGCGGAAAAGCGTTAAGTGTAAGTCCGTTTACCTATTACCATGGCACCCAAGGTGGCCAGATGTTCTTTTTAAAAAAAAAAAGAATTCAAATCTCATCTTTTCCTCCGGCCTGAGTCCCTCCACCTCCCACCGCCTCACTTCTTCCCTGTTCCCACGGCAACTCACGGCTGTTGGTTACATAATGCTTGCGCCGTCAGCCTCTGTGTATGTGTGTGCGTATGTGTGTGTTCTTTAAGTCAGCTCCGGGCTTGCGAAATCAAAACATGCGACTTTCAAGGTTTTATTCGCCCGCGGGCTCATGCGTTACTGATAGCATTAATGCCGACTGTGCATAAACACATCCGGCTGCGTGCGTGCGTGCGCGCGCGTTCATTCAGTAAGTGCAATTTCATTCACACTAGATGAGAGCGCTTTTTACGATTAGTCGACTAATCTAATCATTTTTTTTTTTTTTTTTTTTTTCCACTAATGTCAGGCCGAGATGACGAGGCGGGCTCAGCTGGCGGAGTTTCAGGCAAAAACTTATTTAGAAAACAGAGGTTCTTCCGCTGACATGTGGGGATGAGGAAAAGTACCAACATAAAGCGCTCCAAATGGAGGGAAAAAGTCAGGACAAACACAATCAAACGTTCAAACAAAAGGCTCTCCACAAGGAGGAAAAGTACAACCTAGGGCTGTCAAAATTATCGCGTTAACGGGCGTTAATTAATTTTAAAAATTAATCACGTTAAAATATTTGACGCAATTAACGCAGATGGCCCGCTCAGACAGATTTAAATGACAGTACAGTTATGAAACGCTCACAAACTGTTTTGGTCAGTTATTTATATAACACATACAAACACTGATTTTCATTCAGAATTGTATTCATTCAGTGATTTGCAAAATAAAAGTTAACAAAAACAGCTATAACCCCAACCTCCATCTCCTAATTTTTATTTTCCATCATTTCCTCACATACTAAATGCCAAATCTCAATTTAAGCTATATTAAAATTGAAGATAATGTAAACATTTACTCTTTGTTGTGTTTTTTTTTAAATAATAAAGATTAGGGCTGTCAAAATTATTGCGTTAACGGGCGGTAATTAATTTTTAAAATGAATCATGTTAAAATATTTGATGCAATTCATGCACAAATGCCCCGCTCAAACAGATTAAAATGACAGCACAATGAAATGTGCACCTGTTAATTGTGTTTTTTGGAGTTTTGTTCCCCTCTGCTGGCGCTTGGGTGCGACTGGTTTTATAGGCTTCAGCACCCATGAGCATTGTGTAAGTAATTATTGACATCAACAATGGCGGGCTACTAGTTTATTTTTTGATTGAAAATTTTACAAATTTTATTAAAATGAAAACATTAAGAGGGGTTTTAATATAAAATTTCTATAACTTGTACTAACATTTTTCTTTGAAGAACTTCGAGTCTTTCTATCCATGGATCGCTTTAACAGAATGTTAATAATGTTAATGCCATCTTGTTGATTTCTTGTTATAATAAACAAATACAGTCCTTATGTACCGTATGTTGAATGTATATATCCATCTTGTGCCTTATCTTTCCATTCCAACAATAATTTACAGAAAAATATGGCATATTTTATAGATGGTTTGAATTGCGATTAATTGCGATTAATTATGATTAATCAATTTTTAATCTGTAATTAACTCGATTAAAAATTTTAATCGTTTGACAGCCTTAGTACAAACATAAAACGCTCCAATTGGAGGAAAAAGCCAGGATAACTATGATCAAAAGGTAAAAAAAAAAGCACTCACAATGGAGGATAAAATCTAGACAACTACGATTACTGTGAAACAAGGCCGACGTGTCCAACATGGGTAGTAAGACAATTTGGCACAAGACAAGGGAGATGCAGACTATTTATACACAAGAGGTAATGGGGAACAGGTGAAAACAATAGGTGATTAGGTGACAAGAGGAAAGGCAAATTAACAGACACAAGGATAAAGCCTTCAAAATAAAACAGGAAATGACGTGGCACAATTCCCCCATGACGTGACAACTAATTTTGCAATGACATTTTTGTTGATGTTTATTAATTCACAAAACCATTTTGGAACACTTAAATTCTTTATTAAAGTACAAATAATCATGTAAATAACAATAATTAATCACAAATAAACAATGAGGTTAAATGCTGATAGCATTTACTAGTGCAAAAGAATGGAAAGTAAACCGATTCAGAACACTGACTTTGCCTTTCCAACATTATTCAAAACAGTTCTTTAAAAAAATTCTAGCATTATTATTATGGTATACTACTATATATAATAGCAGTATAATAATTATAATAATTATTCATTGCCAATCATATTTGTCATAAAGAGTGTCATTTGAAAGCTATTCTTAGTGTAAAATCTGTATTCTGTAGTATTTACTCTACATATTATAATATTAATTCTGAAGTATGTGGGATTAACTCCAGAAATCGGTATTTTTATGATGAACATGCCGTGCTTTTATTTTGAAATGTTCACCGGAGGTACGTTCGCTAAACCGCTAACTGAAAGCTTTACACTCCGTAAAAAAACATTCTTCGTCATTGCTTGTGGTGTCACTAATATATTTAATTTTTTTTTTTCGTTAGCAAATGCTGTTAACCAGCTGTTGAGTGTTATTGTATGACTGATTGGAACTGTACTGCATTGTTTCGCCACAGGGTGTGCTGTCGTGTATTTTATGTTCGGTGTGAAGAAGAAGTTAAAAGAGGCATTAGCCGCCTGTTCTCAACTTCTCCCTCACTGCACTTTGACTCTCATGGAGAGCACATTCGCTCATGTGTTTGAAATAAACGATAGCCGACGTGCAAAGTAGCAAGTGAGCCGTAAAAATAGCGAGCTTAGTGGCGTGAAAAACGCGGGAGAGCTAAGTGAAGCTAACGAACAGCTAAGCGGAGCTAAGCGATGCTAAACGGAGCTAAGCGAAGCTAAATGGTGCTAAATGAAGCTAAGCGACTGATACTCTGTCCGTCGTCGTGGAACAGTCCATTGTAGTGCGTGTGTGGGGGAGAGATAATATAAATGCAGTATTCAAATGGCTTTCTTTTTTGTTTTGTTATTTGTTTGTTTGGTATGCTGCCATAATTATACATGACGAATAGTTGGGGGTGCTGCTGGCTCCGGTGGCCAAGCCTTTGCTCGTTGGGGCAAGGGCAGCTGGTTGGGGGCCCCTTACTGGTTGTGGTTGATGTGGTTTTATTAATGCTGCACAATAGCTTACTAATATGGTTTAATGTCACACCAGTAGTGAACAAGTACTTAACAGGTACAAGACTTTGATTTCTGCACAAAGTGTACACCTCAATCTGAATGTCAAGTACAGTCCCTGACAAAAGTCTTGTCGCTTATCCATTTTGTAGAAACAATTGCTAATAACCTGACTTTTAATTAATCAATTGGTTTCCGAAATGGCTCATATGAAAGCTAAGACCCTCCCAAATGATGTTGAATGTACAAAAATATATTTGTTTCACTGAAAAAAGATGGCAATTCAAACAGTCTATAAAATATGCCATATTTTTCTGTAAATTATTGTTGGAATGGAAAGATAAGACACAAGACGGATATATACATTCAACATACTGTACATAAGTACTGTATTTGTTTATTATAACAATAAATCAACAAGATGGCATTAACATTATTAACATTCTGTTAAAGCAATCCATGGATAGAAAGACTTCTAGTTCTTAAAAGATAAATGTTAGTACAAGTTATAGAAATTTTATATTAAAACCCTCTTAATGTTTTCGTTTTAATAAAATTTGTAAAATTTTCAAACAAAAAATAAACTAGGAGCTCGCCGTTGTCAATAATTGATGTCAATAATTACACAATACTCATGGTGCTGAAACCCATAAAATCAGTCGCACCCAAGAGCCGGCAGAGGGCGACAAAACACCAAAAAAACCCAAGTAACCTGTGGACATGACACTGTGCTGTCATTTTAATCTGTTTGAGCGGGGCATGTGCGTTAAATGCGTCAAATATTTTAACTAGGGCTGTCAAAATTATCGCGTTAACGCGCGGTAATTAATTTTTTCAATTAATCACGTTAAAATATTGACGCAATTAACGCACATGTCCCGCTCAGACAGTATTCTGCCTTTTGGTGAGTTTTACAGCAAGGCTTTTTGTGCTGTCTAACAGCGAACTCTTGTGGTCGCTTTGCGACATGGTTTATTGTTTTCTTGCCAGTTCAATATGGCTGCACGATGTCTCGGGCTGACGCCTACGTTGTAATGTTGTGCTTATATGATCCTTGGACAAGATTTGTCCGTAAGTATGGTTGTTGTAAAGAATGTACATATTATGTTGGTAAGCGAAATGTTATATTTTTTGTATGAGACGCTTTTTGTTTATGTTTAGTGAACCTGTATAGCGTGCTAAGCTAACGTTGTTGCTAATGCAATGCTTGTGTACTTTTTTTTGGAGTTTTACGACGGTCCAAAGAGGACAATGGTTTGAGGCTATTTTATTAATAAATCAGATGAAAAAGGAAGAAGTTTGATTATTAAGGCGTCGTTCACTAGTTGTCTAGCTTTGGGAAAAGTAGACGCTTCGGAGTGAGGACAGCATAGACAGATTTAAATGACAGTAAAGTGAAATGCCCACTACAGTTCTTATGTACCGTATGTTGAATGTATATATATATATATCCATCTTGTGTCTTATCTTTCCATTCCAACAATTTATTTTACAGAATATATATATAATTTACAGAAAAATATGGTATATTTTATAGATGGTTTGAATTGCAATTAATTGCGATTAATTAATTTTTAAGCTGTAATTAACTCGATTAAAAATTTTAATCGTTTGACAGCCCTAATTTTAACGTGATTAATTAAAAAAATTAATTACCGCCCGTTCACGAGATAATTTTGACAGCCCTAATTTGAAGTAAATTTTTTGGTCAATTTTCACACTAATTTCTGTAGGCGACAAAACTTTTGTCTTGCCAAAATTTGACCTTTATGTCTTCATGAAATGATAAATCTTTTTTCAGTCAAACAAATATATTTTTGTACATTCAACATCATTTGGGAGGGTCTTAGCTTTCATATGAGCCATTTCTGAAACCAATTGAATCATTAAAAGTCAGGTTATTAGCAATTGTTTCTACAAAATGGATAAGCGACAAGACTTTTGTCAGGGACTGTATATGTTGTGCTGACATTTAACACTGCTGTTGTGAGAGCTATGAATGGGGATTAGTGTTTGATTAAATAGTGAGGTGGGTGTGTGGCGAATCAACCATACGCGCGCACACACACGCACCGTCATAGCCTCAGATCCCCCCTAATGGCATTAGGCAGGCCACAGCAGGAGAAGGCCAAGCTGCTGTTCACTTCAATTAGAGTCCAAGTCAAGGGAGAAGCGATGCCACCCTGTGTGCTTGTCGACATTCATTTCATTGTAAATTAATGAAAAAAGTGCTCGCACACCGTACTTGAGTAGAGGCATGGAGAGTACGGCTAAAATTTACTGTGATTTTTCTGCATACTCGGTGAAAAAGCTGAGTTGTATTTGCATAAATGGAAGGGAGAGCGAGTGCGTGCACCTGCAGTGACTGAGCGCCTTTCTTTCCAAGCCCTTCAGACCGCAGAGGAGGAGCCGCAATGTGCGGTAACGAAGGCCAGCAAAGGCATTACGTGAAATCTTTTACAACCTCCTTCGCTGCCCCGCTGTCGGCAGGTTCTCACATGCTCTTACGTAAATCTTTAGGACCCTCTGTTAACGACACATCATAACATTGGATTTACTTGCTGTGTAATTACAGTGAAAGACACTTAAAGTATTGAAGAGTGGGTGTATGGATGAAATTACAGTTGAGTGGAGGGAACTGTTGTTTTTACTTATGTACTGAATGTAGAAATAACAATCTTATTTTTGGCTGTCAAATTTAATTGAAAAAAATACCAAATTAAATCAGGCAAAAATTTTTTGGGGCGATATAAAAATTACAACCATCATTCCTCATACAAACATGGCTGTAAATAAAAATTTAGACTTGTCACTATAGGCGGATCTACTATTCAGGCGAAGTAGGCGATCGCCTTAGGCCCCCAACCAGTAGTGGGCTTGGGCCACTGGAGCCAGCAGCACCCCCAACTATTCGTCATGTATAATTATGTCAGCATACCAAACAAACAAATAACAAAACAAAAAAGAAAGCCATTTGAATGCTGTCAGTCACACTCCAAACTCCACTATGGCCAAGACCAAAGAGCCGTCAAACGACACCAGAGACAAAATTGTAGACCTGCACCAGGCTGGGAAGACTGAATCTGCAATAGGTAAAACGCTTGGTGTAAAGAAATCAACCGTGGGAGCAATTATTAGAAAATGGAAGACATACAAGATCACTGATGATCTCCTTCAATCTGGGGCTCCATGCAAGATCTCACCCCGTGGAGTCAAAATGATAACAAGAACAGTGAGCAAAAATCCCAGAACCACACGGGGGGACCTAGTGAATGACCTACAGAAAACTAGGACCACAGTAACAAAGGCTACTATCAGTAACACAATGCGCCGCCAGGGACTCAAATCCTGCACTGCCAGGCGTGTCCCCCTTCTGAAGCCAGCACACGTCCAGGCCCGTCTGCGGTTCGCTAGAGAGCATTTGGATGATCCAGAAGAGGACTGGGAGAATGTGTTATGGTCAGATGAAACCAAAATAGAACTTTTTGGTAGAAACACAGGTTCTTGTGTTTGGTGGAGAAAGAATACTGAATTGCATCCGAAGAACACCATACCCACTGTGAAGCATGGGGGTGGAAACATCATGCTTTGGGGCTGTTTTCTGCAAAGGGACCAGGACCACTGATCAGTGTAAAGGAAAGAATAATTGGGGCCATGTATCGAGAGATTCTGAGTGAAAATCTCCTTCCATCAGCAAGGGCATTGAAGATCAGACGTGGCTGGGTCTTTCAGTATGACAATGATCCCCAACACACAGCCAGGGCAACAAAGGAATGGCTTTGTAAGAAGCATTTCAAGGTCCTGGAGTGGCCTAGCCAGTCTCCAGATCTCAACCCCATAGAATATCTGTGGAGGGAGTTGAAAGTCCGTGTTGCCCAACGACAGCCCCAAAACTTTACTGCTCTAGAGGAGATCTGCATGGAGGAATGGGTCAAAATACCAGCAACAGTGTGTGAAAAGCTTGTGAAGAGTTACAGAAAACGTTTGGCCTCCGTTATTGCCAACAAAGGGTACATAACAAAGTATTGAGATGAACTTTTGGTATTGACCAAATACTTATTTTCCACCGTGAATTGCAATTCTTTAAAAATCAAACAATGTGATTTTCTTTTATTTTTTCCACATTCTGTCTCTCATGGTTGAGGTTTACCCATGTTGACAATTACAGGCCTCTCTAATATTTTCAAATGGGAGAACTTGCACAATTAGTGGTTGACTAAATACTTATTTGCGCCACTGTAAAATGTCACACATTGTGAACATATGACGAAAACTCTCATCAGATGAAAACTGCCATTGTCGTTAAATTTTAGTCTCCCAAGATACGTTTTTAGCCCGTTGTCGTCACGTCATCGTCATGAAAAAATTGTTCGTCGACGAAATATGTTCGTTATAGTCATCGTTGATCAAAACAACACTGGTATTTGTCGACTAAAACAAGACAAATACGAACACATTTAGAAATGACGGAAATATGACTAAGACTAAGATGTATTTCCGCCTAAAAGACTAAGACGAAAATTAAAAGGGCTGCCAAAAACAACACTGCGTCCTACTTGTCCATCATTGATTTACAGCCAGCCCGGATTACATTCGCAGCTACAAACTCTCCGAGGAGCGCGCCGCTTTCACACTGCTGAACATTTTGCAATAAATCTCCGTTTTATCGCATGCATGTTGGAACCCCAAACTCCAAAACTTTGTGGCTTGATCCTAGCAGTGATTTCTAACTACTTTTACAAGCCTGTAAATGTCTCAAATACCCCCAGTGTAAAATATAGAGCATTGTGAAAATGTCAGGTTTTATATGTGACAGGTTTACATGCAGTCTGATGGATTCTGATTCAGTTTTTTGTTAAAAATATCCATATTTGGGGTCAATATTACAAAACTTGTGTGTTTTTTTTTTTTTGTGTGTTTATCACTGCTTTGATCGGGAATCTTCCATCATGTGACCTGATCATATCTCAGACACGTGGGTAAATGTGTGTCTCGGCGTGTGTGTGAGCACGTGTGAGCATTCTCTTGGAAAAGCCTCAGGGATATAGTATTCTGCAACCAGACACCCACTCAGGTCAACTGCACATTTTACGACAATTACGAGACAAAACGTAACTTCTAAACTCTGGCACTCGTTCAAAAACAAAATAAAAAATCTTCACATACTAACTCCTACGTCAGGCCCGCAAGAGCCAAAAATACAAAGGATATCCGAGTGAGTGAATACATCACGTAGCGAGTCTTTATTTATAAAGAAGTCAATTTTTGTGCACGCTGATGTAAACGAACAGCATGTTCCTTTGTGGCGTCAAACGGCAACCTCCGACGCTGCCAAAGAATGTGCTGCCTGGCATCGGCCTGGCCTTCTGACTGCAACGCCATTTTGTAGTTTCGCTGTTACTTTATCAGGCTACTTGATTAGAGTTTAAGATATGGGGCTAATCCGCTATTGCGCTCTTCTGTGCGGCGCACGTGCGGAACCCGCCGCATGCTTTTTTTATGCCGAACAGCATTTATGTAACCAATGTAACTGCCACTCCCCCCCGCCCCGCGGGACGACCAGGCTCGCTGGGTTGTTGATAACCAAGGGCGGCCAGCAAAGAGATGCTGTCCATCTCTCAGAGGCCTCTTATGTAACCATGCTCTCTCTGTCTCTGTCGCTAGCTATACAGTCCTCGCTTGGAGGTTAGTGCACCAGACTCAAATTAGCAGGCCGTACTGGAATGCCGCGCTTCTGGAATTGAAGGTCTGAATTCACGTGCGCATCTACTTTGAATAGCGAATGATTCCCCTGCGTTGATTCTGTCAAATCGTATCCTATACAGTGCCCTCCATAATTATTGGCGCCCCTGGTTAAGATGTGTTTTTTTTAGCTTCTAATAATTTTTAAAAATTCAAATAATATGGGACCTTAATGGAAAAAAAGAGAAAAATCCAACCTTCAATACAAGTGCATTTATTCAGTGGGGAAAAATCCCACATAAAGAAATAATTATTTGACATCAAATAATGTGTGTCACAATTATTAGCACCCCTGGTGTTAATACTTTGTACAACCCCCTTTTGCCTACAAAACAAGGTCTGGGGACTGAGATGGCCATGGGAGGAGCTTGATTTTGTGTCTTGTGAACCATTTCTTGTAGATTTGGCCATATGTTTAGGGTCATTGTCTTGCTGAAAGACCCAGTGACGACCCATCTTCAGCTTTCGGGCAGAGGGCAACAGATTTTGATTTAAAATGTCCTGGTATTTCAAAGCATTCATGATGCCATGCACCCTAACAAGGTTCCCAGGGCCTTTGGAAGCGAAACAGCCCCACAGCATCACAGACCCACCCCCCATACTTCACAGTGGGTATGAGGTGCTTTTCAGCATGCGCATCTTTCGTGGCACGCCAGACCCACTAAGGCGACGTTCATACTACAGGTCTTAATGCATGAATCCGATTTTTTCGTGTTTTGCCGACTCGAGTGAGGCATTAACTTGACGGTCTGAACGTGACAAGTCGCATAGAACTGGACCATTTCAAATCCGATCTGGGTCACTTTCGTATGTGGTTCAAATCCGATCTGGGCCACATTTTGCCAGACTGTCACGGCGGTCTGTACTGTCCAGTCTCTCAAATCGGAATTCGTGCAGCAATTACGTCATCAAAAAGCGAGAGAGACGCCACGGTAGCGGTGCAGCTGTGCGTTATTAGCACCTAGCTTGCCTTGAACACGGCTTTTTAGGAAGGGTCGGACTTGACAACAGTCATAAAAAAATTAAAATGGGTTGAGGATAAGCCTGAGAATGATCGGTTTTCTGTCTGCTCCATATAAGCAATATTTCAACATTACTTACACGGCCGAGAGTGGGGCAAACTGCGTGTATGTGTGTGTGACATGCACGGACAGTGCGTGCATGCTATCGATCCATATACTTTGAATATAAACCTAAACTGGGATTATTTATGTCTGTTATTTGTGTCCTCTTTTTAAAAAGCAAAATATGATATCCCTGGAATGACGGATGACAGCCAGCATGTGTGGTCATTTGTTTTGATGCTTCTGTGCATGCGGGTCGTCTTGCTCAGCGCTTGTTGGACTGCGAATTAGTGCGCATGTGTAATACTTGAATGGTCTCAATGGACAAAGGCAGTCTGAACGGGCACGCCAAACAACAGATATGACAAAAAATCGGATTCGTGCATTAAGACCTGTAGTATGAACGTAGCCTTAGAGTGTTTGGTTCCAAAAAGCTCAATCTTGGTCTCATCTGACCAAAGCACACAGTCCCAGTTGAAGCCTGGGACCGTGTGCTTTGGTCAGATGAGACCAAGATTGAGCTTTTATCTTTTTTTTGTCTTTTATCTTCGCATCTTTCGTGGCACGCCAGACCCACTTAGTGTTTGTTGCCAAAAAGCTCAATCTTAATTCAACTGGGAACTCCAGGCTTCAACTGGGACCGTGTGCTTTTGTCAGATGAGACCAAGATTGAGCTTTATGGCAACAAACATTCTAAGTGGGTCTGGCGTGCCACGAAAGATGCACATGCTGAAAAGCACCTCATACCCACTGTGAAGTATGTGGGCGGGTCAATGAGGCTGTGGGGCTGTTTCGCTTCCAAAGGCCCTGGGAACCTTGTTAGGGTGCATGGCATCATGAATGCTTTGAAATACCAGGACATTTTAAATCAAAATCTGTTGCCCTCTGCTCGAAAGCTGAAGATGGGTCATCACTGGGTCTTTCAGCAAGACAATGACTCTAAACTAGGGCTGTCAAAATTATCGCGTTAACGGGCGGTAAATAATTTTAAAAATTAATCACGTTAAAATATTTGACGCAATTAACGCAAATGTCCCGCTCAGACAGATTTAAAATCAGTAGAGTGAAATGCCCACTTGTTAATTGTGTTTTATGGAGTTTTGCCGCCCTCTGCTGGCGCTTGGGTGCAACTGATTTTATAGGCTTCAGCACCTATGAGCATTGTGGAAGTAATTATTGACATCAACAATGGCGGGCTACTAGTTTATTTTTTGATTGAAAATTTTACAAATTTTATTAAAACGAAAACATTAAGAGGGGTTTTAATATAAAATTTCTATAACTTGTACTAACATTTATCTTTTAAGAACTACAAGTCTTTCTATCCATGAATCGCTTTAACAGAATGTTAATAATGTTAACGCCATCTTGTTGATTTATTGTTATAATAAACAAATACAGTCCTTATGTAACGTATGTTGAATGTATATATCCATCTTGTGTCTTATCTTTCCATTCCAACAATTTATTTTACAGAATATATATAATTGACAGAAAAATATGGCATATTTTATAGATGGTTTGAATTGCGATTAATTGCGATTAATTACGATTAATTAATTTTTAAGATGTAATTAACTCGATTAAAAATTTTAATCGTTTGACAGCCCTACTCTAAATATATGGCCAAATCTACACAGAAATGGTTCACCAGACACAAAATCAAGCTCCCCCCATGGCCATCTCAGTCCCCAGACCTTGTTTTGTTGGCAAAAGGGGGTTGTACAAAGTATTAACACCAGGGGTGCTAATAATTGTGACACACATTATTTGATGTCAAATAATTATTTCTTTATGTGGGATTTTTTCCCCGCTGAATAAATGCACTTGTATTGAAGGTTGGATTTTTCTCTTTTTTCCATTAAAGTCCCATATAATTTGAATTTAAAAAGAAATTATTAGACGCTAAAAAACACATCTTAACCAGGGGTGCCAATAATTATGGAGGGCACTGTATACTCTCAATAGAGGTGTATTAAAGTGCCAAAAAGGGAGGATCATGTAGCGCTCGGACGATTTGGTGTGTTTTGGCTGCGTGTCCAACTTCCGAAATTGTTTACCTGGCTCTGGAACGTAAAAAATGTGTGTGTGTGGGTGGGTAGCATGATCCTACCTGTTTTAAAAGGTGTGAGTGTGTGTTATGGCCACTCCTTCGCACCGTGAACTTTGCCTTTTTACTTGGACTTCACTTAAATGGGAGGACGGCGACGTCTGTTCTGCAACGGCACAAGTATTTACAGTGAGAATCTGCGATTAATTGACGGCGTACTTTAAACCGTTTCAAATTTCCTGCAGATGCCGGAAAAGCTAATTATTTTATACGAACGGTCTAAATAAAGCACCTCCATTCACTTCAATGTAGTGCTGCAACGATTAATCTATTAACTAGGGCTGTCAAAATTATCGCGTTAACGGGCGGTAATTAACTTTTTAAATTAATCACGTTAAAATATTTGACGCAATTAACGCACATGCCCCACTCAAACAGATTAAAATGACAGTACAGTGTCATGTGCACTTGTTACTTGTGTTTTTGGAATTTTGTCGCCCTCTGCTGGCGCTTGGGTGCGACTGATTTTATGGTTTTCAGCTCCATGAGAATTGGTGGTGCTGAACAATGGCGAGCTACTAGTTTATTTTTTGATTGAAAATTGTACAAATTTTATTAAAACGAAAGCATTGAGGGGTTTTAATACCAATTTTCTATAACTTGAACTGACATTTATCTTTTAAGAACTACAAGTCTTTCTATCCATGGATCACTTTAACAGAATGTTATTAATGTGAATGCCATCTTGTTGATTTATTGTTATAATAACCAAATACAGTACTTATGTACAGTATGTTGAATGTATATATCCGTCTTGTGTCTTATCTTTCCATTCCAACAATAATCTACTGAAAAATATGGCATATTTTATAGATGGTCTGAATTGCGATTAATTACGCATAATTAATTTTTAAGTTGTGATTAACTCCGGTGTTTTCACACACAAACCGGAACAGCGCGTGCGGCAAACACACACACGCAAAACAGATGCAGAGGGATATGATGGCAGAGCATTCAGAGGAAAATTTGTCCTTAACGAGGTGGAGATATAAACACTATTTCAGGTTGGTCGAAATTAAAGGAAAGAAGGTGTATGTAAAGTGTAATTTATGTCCCTGGGCAAAGCTTTTGTCGACATCTGTGGTAAGCAATTCAAATCTGTTTATTTTTGTTGCGCTTCAAGTATAGGATAAATCTGTTGCTGGTGAGGTGCAATAGAGACTACAAGGTTGTATAACACAACTACCTGTATGTTCTTCTTTGACATACAACAACTTCTTTTTAAAGTAACGGAAATAGTTACTTTCCCTGGTAACTAGTTACAATTACTATGGCGTAATTGAGTTACTAACTCATTTACTTTTTGGAAGAAATGGTAACTATAACTAATTACTTTTTTAAAGTAACGTGCCCAACACTGATAATAAATGAGGCTCTCAGAACAACAAGAGAACAGTTGGCTAACTTGCATTGCAAAAGTCCGCTAGCTTAAATGCTATAAAATGCTAACTTTTTTTGTTTTGTTTTACAATACTCTTAACAAATCGTTCAAACACATACACTGCCAATGGGAAAACCCATTGGCAGTGTATCAAATACTTGTTCTCCCCACTGTATGTTGCTCTTAATGGGGAGCAGTTGGATTCAGCTATGTTAAATAAGTTATGTCATATTCTCTGTTGCCACTACAGGGCAGTGTATCCACCCAAATCAATAAAACTAAATGCAAACACTTTCAAAACAAACCACGAAAAGCCACTCTAATTAAATGAATACTGGAAGCAACAAAATTTGATTCAAAGCTTTTTTCTAATCGAAATACTCGAGTTAATCGATTAATCGTTGCAGGACTATATTAGACGTCTACTAGTGATAAACTTACAGCAAGACCGATGTATCAATAATTGTTGTATCGCTATATCGTGAGATCATCGTTATCGTGAGTTTGTATCACAAATTGCATCGTATCGTGAGGTACCAAGAAGTTCCCACCCTAATAACCTGACATAACATCACTGTAAATGAACATTTGAAATCATATAAGGATGTTTCCTCGACAGTTTTTCAAGTTCCACCCACTATCACAATGGATAGGATGTCTATTGCCAACATGCCAACCGTACAGTGAGGCAAATAAGTATTTAGTCAACCACTGACTGTGCAAGTTCTCCCACTTGAAAATATTACAGAGGCCTGTAATTGCCAACATGGTTTAACCTCAACCATGAGAGACAGAATGTGGAAAAAATAAACAGAAAATTACATTGTTTGTTTATTTGCAAATCATGGTGGAAAATAAGTATTTGGTCAATACCAAAAGTTCATCTCAATACTTTGTTATGTACCATTTGTTGGCAATAACGGAGTCCAAACATTTTTCTGTAATTCTTCACAAGCTTTTCACACACTGTTGCTGGAATTTTGGCCCATTCCTCCATACAGATCTCTAGAGCAGTGATGTTTTGGGGCTGTCGTTGGACAACACGGACGTTCAACTCCCTCCACAGATCTTCTATAGTGTTGAGATCTGGAGACTGGCTAGGCCATTCCAGGACCTTGAAATGCTTCTTACGAAGCCACTCCTTTGTTGCCCTGGCTGTGTGTTTGGGATTATTGTCATGCTGAAAGACCCAGCCACGTCTCGTCTTCAATGCCCTTGCTGATGGAAGGGTATTTTAACTCAAAATCTCTCGATACATAGCCTCATTCATTCTTTCCTTTACACAGATCAGTCGTCCTGGTCCCTTTGCAGAAAAACAGCCACAAAGCATGATGTTTCCACCCCCATGCTTCACAGTGGGTATGGTGCAATTCAGTATTCTTTTTCCTCCAAACAAGAGAACCTGTGTTTCTACTAAAAAGTTCTATTTTGGTTTCATCTGACCATAACACATTCTCCCAGTCCTCTTCTGGATCATCCAAATGCTCTCTAGCGAACCGCAGACGGGCCTGGACGTGTACTTTCTTCAGCAGGGGGACACGCCTGGCAGTGCAGGTTTTGAGTCCCTGGCGGCGTATTGTGTTACTGATAGTAACCTTTGTTACTGTGGTCCCAGCTCTCTGTAGGTCATTCACTAGGTCCCCTTGTGTGGTTCTGGGATTTTTGCTCACCGTTCTTGTTATCATTTTGACGCCACGGGGTGAGGAGGGAGTTGAAAGTCCGTGTTGCCCAACGACAGCCCCAAAATATCACTGCTCTAGAGGAGATCTGCATGGAGGAATGGGCCAAAATACCAGCAACAGTGTGTGAAAAGCTTGTGAATAGTTACAGAAAACGTTTTGGTATAGACCAAATACTTATTTTCCACCGTGATTTTTAATTCTTTAAAAATCAAACAATGTGATTTTCTGTTTTTTTTTCCCCACATTCTGTCTCTCATGGTTGATGTTTACCCATGTTGACAATTACAGGCCTCCCTAATATTTTCAAGTGGGAGAACTTGCACATTTAGTGGTTGACTAAACACTTATTTGCCCCACTGCATATAAAATGACCAATGCTTAATAATGAAAAATGTGCAGATAATGTCAAGGTTCAGAGTGAACAGACGCCCATGTACTAGTGTTATTTGTGGCGAATGATGATGAATCTGAATGTGTTATGTGCTTACATTTCTTATTAGCAATTCACTTCCTGTTGTTTCACCCATATGTCACCCATTGAGTGAGGGTCATGCATCCTGTAACGGCGCCTTTAATGGCATTGCATAAGATGATGAGTCACTGTGTGGCAACCTCACACACACACTTGTACAGGATGCATACATACAATTAACTGTTTGTCTAGAAAAGCCGCAATATAGATGATTAAAATAATGGTTTATATATTTTTATCCCTCCGAGTTAATATTTGATTGATGAGCCGCTAGCTGGTTTGCGATGGCGTCGCAAGAATCTCGGCCTGGTAACTTGACTTATGAGTGTTCCACAATGACTCTCCGAGGAACTCGGATTTGTCTACATCTGCGACCCACTTACTACCTGAAAAATCCCTTAGCCTGCAAACTAGTTTTACTTCTTGTAAATGTGTCAGCTATGATTCTTACAGTAATTTCTTGTTGGCTGTGTCACAAGCTGGTCAAGTGGTGGTGATTTAGTATCAATATACATTGATATAGAAAGTTTAAAAAAAAAAAAAAAAACTGTTGTGGAAGAGAGTGGGGTGGGCCACTATGACGGACCTGCTCTTTGCCTCTGGTGTCACCATGGCGACGGGGGGTTCTTAATATAGAAGTCCTCTTATTTTGCTGCTGTTTGCCACATTCAATGGGGACTAAGTTGCTGCCACACACACACTACAATTTTGATTTGAATCCACTTTTTATGAGATACTTTATTAATCATATATAGTAGGGGTGTAACGGTACACAAAAATCTTGGTTCTGTACGTACCTCGATTTTGAGGTTACGGTTCGGTTCATTTTGGGGACAGTAAGAAAACAAAATGCAAAATATAAATGTGTTAGTTGTTTATCACACACTTTTGTGCTTTCAACAATAGGAACTTTAGCCTATACAAAGCTAGCATTCTGCTCAAAAAGTAGCGGGTATTTAAAGATAATAATCCAACAACAATTTGCCGACCCCACGCGTTGGTTAGCTTTCTTTCTGAAAGAAAGAAGAAAAAAGAAGTCCTGTGCTAAAGAGAAAAGCAATCCCAATGACAAAGATTTTAACTAGGGCTGTCAAAATTATCGCGTTAACGGGCGGTAATTAATTTTTTAAAAAATTAATCACGTTAAAATATTTCACGCAATTAACGCACATGCCCCGCTCAAACAGATTAAAATGACAGCACAGTGCAATGTCCAATTCTCACTTGTGTTTTTTGGAGTTTTGTCGCCCTCTGCTGGCGCTTGGGTGCGACTGATTTTATGGGCTTAAGCACCCATGAGCATTGTGTAATTATTGACATCAACAATGGCGGGCCACTAGTTTATTTTTTGATTTAAAATTTTACAAATTTTATTAAAACGAAAACATTAAGAGGGGTTTTAATTAGGGCTGTCAAACGATTAAAATTTTTAATCGAGTTGATTACAGCTTAAAAATTAATTAATCGTAATTAATCGCAATTAATCGCAATTCAAACCATCTCTAAAATATGCCATATTTTTCTGTAAATTATTGTTGGAATGGAAAGATAAGACACAAGACGGATATATACATTCAACATACGGTACATAAGTACTGTATTTGTTTATTGTAACAATAAATCCACAAATGGCATTATTAACATTCTTTCTGTTAAAGTGATCCACAGATAGAAAGACTTGTAGTTCTTAAAAGATAATTGTGATAGTTACAAGTTATAGTAATTTTATATTAAAACCCCTCATGTTTTCGTTTTAATAAAATTTGTAAAATTTTCAATCAAGAGTTAATATAATAATAAGAAGAATAAAAATAACAATAATAAAAATAGAGTGACCAAAGTCAAAGTTTTACGTGTATTTTGCATAGCTATTTTGATATGGAATGCCAGTTCATTTTGCATTGTTGTTTAACTGTGTGTCAGAATAGGGCCTCATTACTATAGACTGAAGTGCTTTTCTTTTTGTGAACATTATTTTTTTGGGAGAGATAGGAATATTATTTTTGTTGTGCTTTCACTAAACGATACTTATGTTTGTTGTGAAGGAGTATGCCAATAAACGTCGCGGTCCAACGAACGCCTGTGTCCACTCGTACATATCTTACCCAAAATACAACAAGAGACACATAATTGCCCCTAAAAGAAAGAAAACTTACCAAAATATGTGTGGAGCACAAATAGCAATTTGCATTGCATTGTGAATACAGCATAAAGGTCTCACAACTACTAATTCTCCCACATTTAGAAGAAATAACATGAGTATGGAACGGCGCTGCCCCCAAGCGGCCGGTGGCATTCTCTTCACTCTTAATGTCCATAAACGGCCTCATTGTAATCTGTTTGAGGCAATGTGCAAGCGGGTCATTTAGTGCATACGTTAATTACGTCAAATATTTTAACGTGATTAATTAAAAAAATTAATTAACGCCCGTTAACGCGATAATTTTGACGGCCCTAGTTTTAATATAAAATTTCTATAAATTGTACTAACATTTATCTTTTAAGAACTACAAGTCTTTCTATCCATGGATCGCTTTAACAGAATGTTAATGTTAATGCCATCTTGTTGATTTATTGTTATAATAAATAAATACAGTACTTATGTGCCGTATGTTGAATGTATATATATCCATCTTGTGTCTTATCTTTCCATTCCAACAATAATTTACAGAAAAATATGGCATATTTTAGAGATGGTTTGAATTGTGATTAATTATGATTTTTAAGCTGTGATTAACTCGATTAAAGATTTTGACAGCCCTCTATTATATAAGCTGCACACAGACTACGTTTCTTTGTGTCAAAGTGTCTTTTTGTCAGTGTTGTCCCATGAAAAGATATACTCAAATATCTGCAGAAATGCCAGGGGTGTACTCACTTTTGTGATACACTGTACGAACTATTCTTGCTGAGTGTGTAAAATCATAAAAAAAAGTGCTGCATTTGTTGGTTTGGTAGAACTACAGTGAATTAATTGTTTTATGTCTCAGGTCGTCATTGTAAATTTGAAGCTGTTGAAGCAGATTTTTAAAATCGCCTTTCAAATTCTACGTGCTTCATTAAAAAATAAGTGTATCGGCCTCAAATATTGGCTTTGGATATCGGCCATCAGCTGAAAATGATTTTAGATATCAGCATTTGAAAATCCCGTATCAGTCAACCTCTAATCAAATACTGTATATTTTAATGTTATAGTGTTGGACGACATGAAAATAACACAATATTTCATATCACGATAAACAATATGCCACAATTTAGTATACATTTAATGTGTTGATAGTTTGTTTGATGAAAAGATATTCTGTGTTTATAGTAGCAGCTATGTGTAAGCGTGTTCACCAACTCTTGTTGTTTTTCTTTTAAAAAATTCTTAACATTTGTGCACCGTATGTTTATGTTGTGTGGTTATTTATCACGCCCTCATCTAGTGTATGTTCGTAGAGGTACAGTGGGGCAAATAAGTATTTAGTCAACCACTAATTGTGCAAGTTCTCCTACTTGAAAAGATTAGAGTGGCCTTTAATTGTCAACCTGGATAAACCTCAACCATGAGAGACAGAATGTGGAAAAAAAAACAGAAAATCACATTGTTAGATTTTTAAAGAATTTATTTCCAAATTAGAGTGGAAAATAAGTATTTGGTCACCTACAAACAAGCAAGATTTCTGGCTGTCAAAGAGGTCTAACTTCCCTAACAAGGTCTAACGAGGCTCCACTCGTTACCTGTATTAATGGCACCTGTTTTAACTCATTATTGGCATAAAAGACACCTGTCCACAACCTCAGTCAATCACACTCCAAACTCCACTATGGCCAAGACCAAAGAGCTGTCGAAGGACACCAGAGACAAAATTATAGACCTGCACCAGGCTGGGAAGACTGAATCTGCAAACACTTGGTGTAAAGAAATCAACTGTATGAGCAATTATTAAAAATGGAAGACATACAAGACCACTGATAATCTCCCTCGATCTGGGGCTCCAAGATCTCACCCTGTGGCGTCAAAATGATAACAAGAACGGTGAGCAAAAATCCCACAACCACATGGGGGGACCTAGTGAATGACCTACAGAGAGCTGGGACCACAGTAACAAAGGCTACTATCAGTAACACAATTCGCCGCCAGGGACTCAAATCCTGCACTGCCAGACGTGTCCCCCTGCTGAAGAAAGTACACGTCCAGGCCCATCTGCGGTTCGATAGAGAGCATTTGGATGATCCAGAAGAGGACCGGGAGAATGTGTTATGGTCAGATGAAACCAAAATAGAACGTTTTGGGAGAAACACAAGTTCTCGTGTTTGGAGGAGGGAGAATACTGAATTGTATCCGAAGAACACCATACCCAATGTGAAGCATGCGGGTGGAGACATCATGATTTGGGGCTGTTTTTCTGCAAAGGGACCAGGATGACTGATCTGTGTAAAGGAAAGAATGAATGGGGCCATGTATCGAGAGATTTTGAGTGAAAATCTCCTTCCATCAGCAAGAGCATTGAAGATGAGACGTGGCTGGGTCTTTCAGCATGACAATGACCCCAAACATACAGCCAGGGCAACAAAGGAGTGGCTTCGTAAGAAGCATTTCAAGGTGCTCGAGTGGCCTAGCCAGTCTCCAGGTCTCAACCCCATAGAAAATCTGCAGAGGGAGTTGAAAGTCCATGTTGCCCAACGACAGCCCCAAAACATCACTGCTCTAGAGGAGATCTGCATGGAGGAATGGGCCAAAATACCAGCAACAGTGTGTGAAAAGCTTGTGAAGAGTTACACAAAACGTTTGGCCTCTGTTATTGCCAACAAAGGGTACATAACAAAGCATTGAGATGAACTTTTGGTATTGACCAAATACTTATTTTCCACCATGATTTGCAAATAAATTCTTTAAAAATCAAACAATGTTATTTTCTGTTTTTTTTTTCCACATTCTGTCTCTCATGGTTGAGGTTTACCCATGTCGACAATTACAGGCCTCTCTAATATTTTTAAGTGGGAGAACTTGCACAATTAGTGGTTAACTAAATACAGTGGTACCTCTACATACGAAGTTAATCCGTTCCAGGACCTTGTTTGTAAGTCGAAATGGTCGTATGTCGAGCAGGATTTTCCCATAGGAATACATTATAATTCCATTAATTTGTTCCACAGCCCAAAAACCTTCACTAAATCCTTAAAAAATACTGCTGGTACTATTACAAATGGCAATTACACATAGCAAAACAAATAAATTATAAATCAAAATCGGAATAATAATAATAATAATAATAATTCCTGTATTAATGTAACGAATCGGGTTCTAATGTGGCGGACGTTTTTTGCTGACCCTGAACGCACCGCGGGGCTGACGTGCCAGAGACAGACCGGTGAGCTTGAGTTTCACTTTCACTTTGAATGTTTTCTTGAGAACACCGTCAATTGCGGCAGACAGAAGGTGTTTTTGTTTTGAATAAGTTGTGAAATAAATGATAAAAACGTGGCGAAGTTGGCGATTTCTCTGGAGATGTTACCACAATAAGAATTGTCAGCTTAACTTATAAAGACTGGCGAACGATGGTCGGAGGAGGACCGTGGAGATGTATTGTTGAGCCATTTCACGGATGCCCACCCTCCGCTCATATTTTTCTGTCATTTGCATCTTCATTTAGAAGGTAAGCGTCAACTTTTTCCTTGTTTCACCACCTGTACCAACCTTTTCTGAAACCAGTGTTGATTTGTCACACAAGAAAATCCGCCGTGCATTCGTCTGCGGTGCTGCCATTGTCGTCGTATTTCGAGCATGTCGTCGGATGTAGAAACAAATGGCGAGTCAAATTTTACGTCGGATGTCGAAAAGTTCGTGTGTCGAAGCGATCGTATGTAGAGGTACCACTGTACTTATTTGCCTCACTGTATTAACAATGGAGAGTTCAGTACAGTGTATTTAATTGATGATGATACATAGTTAACTTTCGCTTTGGTGAAGTATATCATCATATTACCCAGCCCTGATTAAAAATGAAGTGACCCGATATCAACAGGACGTGCCCCCCCCAAATCAACCTAGGCGGGTCTGTATCTACTCTCATAATTTCTCCAGAAATTGCAGTTTCTAGTTAAAAATGCCATTCCGCAAATCAATTTCAGTATTCTTTTTAGTCACGCATATCTACAGTTCGTTTCGACCACCTATCGTCAGCTCGGCTGTGGGTGTGTGCTTCCTCCTCTTTACTCACATTTTTTTGGGGCTTGCTTGAAGTGAGACACACCCACTTTGTTTTGTAACACACACTCACACTGAGTGTACACCGGGCGAAGTGTGTAAGTTATTGTCAGGATATGAGTCTGGGACTTCACCCTTTTTCGATGTCTAATGATGTGTGTTCCAATTCGGATGAAAATGAAACTGAAGCATCATAACGCGTGAGTAAAATGAGGTTAATGTTTATATGTGTTTCGGTCATTTCGGGATACTGCATTATTTAATTATGCATGTGTACACCTGAATTTTCCCACTATTGACTATCAGGAAGGTAACAGGAGCTGCCGGGCTCTTTGCCAGCCTTCCTGGCATAAACTCTTCCACGTCAGAGTCATTCAGAGGTCGGTACATAGATGACACACAAGCTTTTGCGGGACTTGGGAATGTGGCTGACTGAGTCAAGTGCCGAGTTTAAAGTCTTAATCAACCCGAGTGGACCGCGAGCCACAGGAGCAGGTGTGTTAACCGTCACAGGAAGTTCTCACGAAAATTCCCTGTCTGGATATCCTATAAGGAGCTTGTGTTGAAAAGTTTCGAAAAGGCTGCACGAGGAAACCACACCTTCTTGTGAAGTGAAAGGAAGATACTCAAATTTGTATACAGTGAGGCAAATAAGTATTTAGTCAACCACTAATTGTGCAAGTTCTCCCACTTGAAAATATTAGAGAGGCCTGTAATTGTCAACATGGGTAAACCTCAACCATGAAAGACAATGTGGGGAAAAAAAAAAAAACAGATAATCACATTGTTTGATTTTTAAAGAATTTATTTGCAAATCATGGTGGAAAATAAGTATTTGGTCAATAGCAAAAGTTCATCTCAATACTTTGTTATGTACTTTTGTTGGCAATAACGGAGGCCAAACGTTTTCTGTAACTCTTCACAAGCTTTTCACACACTGTTGCTGGTATTTTGGCCTATTCCTCTTTGCAGATCTCCTCTAGAACAGTGATGAGAACACGGACTTTCAACTCCCTCCACAGATTTTTTATGGGGTTGAGATCCGGAGACTGGCTAGGCCACTCCAGGACCTTGAAATGCTTCTTACGAAGCCACTCCTTTGTTGCCCTGGCTGTGTGTTTGGGATCATTGTCATGCTGAAAGACCCAGCCACGTCTCATCTTCAATGCCCTTGCTGATGGAAGGAGATTTTCACTCAAAATCTCTCGATACATGGCCCTATTCATTCTTTCCTTTACACATATCAGTCGTCCTGGTCCCTTTGCAGAAAAACAACCCCAAAGCATGATGTTTCCACCCCCATGCTTCACAGTGGGTATGGTGTTCTTCGGATGCAATTCAGTATTCTTCCTCCTCCAAACACGAGAACCTGTGTTTCTACCAAAAAGTTCTATTTTGGTTTCATTTGACCATAACACATTCTCACAGTCCTCTTCTGGATCATCCAAATGCTGTCTAGTGAACCTCAGACCGTCCTGGACGTGTACTTTCTTCAGCAGGGGGACACGTCTGGCAGCGCAGGATTCGAGTCCCTGGCGGCGCATTGTGTTACTGATAGTAGCCTTTTGTTGAAATTCGCCCCCCCGGCCAAGGCGCACGGGAACAGCGATGGCCGAACAAAGTGCCGCTCTGCCGATGCTGCCTCCGCGCGCGCCTACCGGGAAGGCTGAACTTCGCGCGTTCTCTTCTTATTTTTAACCCTTTGTACTGACTCCATGTTTCAAAAGTTTGAAGAACACTCACCGAAAACAGGTTGACAATTTATTCGTCGACAATGGTAAAAAAACAAGGCAAAAACAGACGACGGAGGGACAATTCTGGATCCAAAACAAGGCTACATGTTTCCGAGCAGCAAAAATCTGTGTTATCTCAGTGTCCAGTCTTTTTTTTTTTTCCCTTGATGAAGCGGGCCGTGCTGAAGGTGTGTCCGAAGGTGTGTCTGGGCGTTGCTTTTGGGTCTTCCCCTCTGTGGCCGGTTTAGGTTCGTGCGCAGATGGGACGCCCGCTATCAACTTTGTTGTCCGGGCTGACTTGTACTTGTTTTAGGACAAAGCGCTTTGTCCTTGGAGTTTGCTGGGAGAGCTGATTGCAAGAGTTGGTGCGTCAATCTTGTTCGTGACGCACGCGTTGGGCTTCTGTGATAAGACGGCATTGTGTATCTCTTCTATTTCTTCTCATTAAACTATGGTGTGCTATTTATTTTATATTAGTAGTGCAGTCCTACCGTAAATTTGAAAATGATACTATTTCCTGATTAATTATATTACGTGTGTTAGAGTAATGCAAACAGTTAGACGGTGCCTACGAGAAACTGTACCATTTTTCTCATCTCCCCCTCATTACCCCGGATAAGGTTATTCACTTTACTGTGTCAAAGAGCATGTAGTGGAGTCTGCTTAAACAATAGTTAGATTAATGTGTTAGACTAATGCAAACAATTATATGGTGTATGCGATGACGGTATCTTATCCCTTCACTTTGTTACTGTGGTCCCAGCTCTCTGTAGGTCATTCACTAGGGCCCCCCGTGTGGTTCTGGGATTTTTGCTCACAACTTATTGTTAATGGCTGCTGTGACATAATTATTAAATACAAGTGTTTACTTTATGGTTTAAGGGTTTTTTTTTTCCCCCAGTGCATTTTTTAATAAATGCACGCACAATAAAAATAGCTGGGGCCATTTCTCGGTCATTATAAGTTTTGCCGTTGGATTGTACTTTATGCTGAATGCTTTACCATCACAAAAGCTATCAGAGGAATCACACACAGACAGATACAAAATAACGCCACATAGTAATTGCTAGATGCAGTCCGTGCCCAATCCACTCATTAAATTCAGCCGTTTCGACAAGGTTAGAGCCGCTATCCGACTCCATAACGTTCATTTGTAGCGTTAGCCCGGCTACCAGTAGAAAGCACTGAAAGCACCATCTCCGGAAATCGTGAGAACAAAGGAGGACAGCGGGTGAAAGCCCGTCTAGATGCCACCAAGAGTCAACTAAATGTCGGTTGAAAGTTTGGTGAACCTCCCTTAAGCCACACTCCATCACGTTTTGCTTGTAGCGTTAGCTGCTAGCGTTAGCTTACCGGGCTTTTGTTTGATTGGCTTCCTGATGATCACGTGACTCCCTACGTAAGCACATTCACTGCTTTCTTAAAGGGGAATGAACATAGACGAACAACACAGAATCAAAGCGGGATGAAAAGACTATATTTTCTTGTTTTATTAATTTACCGAATTTACCGACATGGTCAAAATTACGTCGGTCATCGTTAAGAATTTCGGTGACGGTAAATTTTCGGTTTACCGCCCTGCTCTACTACGGAGTGAGATCTTGGAGCCCCAGATCGAGGGAGATAATCAGTGGTCTTGTATGTCTTATAATTGCTCCCACAGTTGATTTCTTTACACAAAGCACTTTACCTATTGCAGATTCAGTCTTCCCAGCCTGGTGCAGGTCTACAATTTTGTCTCTGGTGTCCTTCGACACCTCTTTGGTCTCGGCCATAGTGGAGTTTGGAGTGTGACTGACTGAGGTTGTGGACAGGTGTCTTTTATACCGATAATGAGTTAAAACAGGTGCCATTAATACAGGTAACGAGTGGAGCCTCGTTAGACCTCTTTGACAGCCAGAAATCTTGCTTGTTTGTAGGTGACCAAATACTTATTTTCCACTCTAATTTGGAAATAAATTCTTTAAAAATATAGCAATGTGATTTTCTGTTTTCTTTTTTCCACATTCTGTCTCTCATGGTTGAGGTTTATCCAGGTTGACAAGTACAGGCCATTCTAATCTTTTCAAGTAGGAGAACTTGCACAATTGGTGGTTGACTAAATAATTATTTGCCCCACTGTAAGTCAATCAAACCACATTGGGACTTTTGTCTGGTGTGTTGGTTGCAAGATTATTGCATTGAAACTTGGACCAAAACACCGATATTGTCCCTTGAAGCGAACCAGAAGGGAATTTCCATTCAGCTCTTGTTGGCTATCTGATGAACTTTTATCAAACCAGTTCTAAAATTTGATACCTGACCTTTTAGGAGGTGTTGACTTAAGCCTGCATTGGGATTTAGTGCTTGCTAGTTTGTATCAATGCACATTTCAGAAGTCATGAATCATTTTGTGGGAGAAACCAAGTTGTTGTTTTTGTTTTAATCTTTTCAGAATGCCAGACCACGAACAATTACAGCTGCCGTAACTTACAATGCTCGTGTCACAGGCGTTCTGTGGTTGTTAACCATCTGAGAAACAAATTAAGTATAATATGCCTAGAATACCAGAGACATTTATCAGTATTTCCCGGAGTGTATTCAGTATAAAATGACAATGTGCTATTTGAAAATGTCTCCTTTGAGAAATGTATCTTTGTTTTAGTCAAGGAATACTTACAACCCCAAGCAAAAAAGTATGGAATCACCAGTATCGGAGGAGCACTCACTCAGACATTTTATTATGGAGAACAAACTCAGATAAAAAGCTTGAAAAAAATAATGAATTAGTTCAAAAGTGCAACTCCTTGGCATTCAGAAACAATACAAGAAATGAATAAAAAACACTGTGGTTGTCAGTAAATGTTACTTTTATAGAGCAAGTGCAGGGAAGTGAATATAGAATCACTCCATTCTGAAGAAAAAAATATGGAATCAATCCATTTCGAGTAGAAAATACTGCGATCCATAAGCGGATTTTAAGGGGGGGGGGGGGGCAGGGGGCCTGGTGGGCGAAAAGTATCATTGCATGGAATTGACTTTCCTATATTTATAAAAGTTATAAAACTGCAACAAAAATAAATCAAATGAACAAAAAATTATATCTTTATAATGGGTCAAAATTATTTTTAGAACAGATCATGTGACTAGCAACATAGACGGTCATTTGCTTTGCATATAATTAAAAAAAAAAAAATTTGGGAGGGCAATTTAATTTTTCTAATGATTTTTTTCTTTACATTTTTTTTTTTTTTTTTTTATTGAAGCAACTTTTTGGGGGATTAAATGATTTCGACACAAATGTCCTACCCATAATATGGCCCAACTGAGAAAACGTTTTCAATGAAAAATTGTCAATATGAAATATTTTTTCGCGTTCAAAAACTTTTTCCATGTTTGAAATTGTTCTTTTTTTGATTGATTTTTGCCGGCAGCCGCTAGCCTCGTTCGCTAACAGAGTAACATTGTACTTTGACATATTTACGTAAAATAAACGCTCACTGCACGGTTTCTTTGCTTTTAACCAAGAATCAAGACTGTTTTACATCCGTATCTATGAAGAATTCAGGGATTTAAGCATTTATTCACAAGAATTTTCACCAGAAAAGCTCTGTTTACGTCAGGCGGCCGCTAGCCTCATTCACTACAACTATATAACTAACTATACAAATGTATAATGATAACAAAGGGCTATTCTATTCTATAATAAGTTGTGATTGCATATATAATTTACTAATAATTAGGGCTGTCAAACAATTAAAATTTTTAATCGAGGTAATTACAGCTTAAAAATTAATTAATAGTAATTAATCGCAATTCAAACCATCTATAAAATATGCCATATTTTTCTGTAAATTATTGTTGGAATGGAATGATAAGACACAAAATAGATATATAAACTCAACATACGGTACATAAGTACTGTATTTGTTTATTATAACAATAAATCAACAAGATGGCATTAACATTATTAACATTCTTTTAAAGCGATCCATGGATAGAAAGATTTGTAGTTCTTAAAAATTTTATATTAAAACCCCTCTTAATGTTTTCGTTTTAATAAAATTTGTCAAATTTTCAATAAAAAAATAAACTAGTAGCCCGCCATTGTTGATGTCAATAATTACACAATGCTCATGGGTGCTGCAGCCCGTAAAATCAGTCGCACCCAAGCGCCAGCAGAGGGCGATAAAACTCCAAAAAACACAAGAAGTGGACTTTGCACTGTTCTGTCATTTTAATCTGTTTGAGCGGGGTATGTGCGTTAATTGCGTCAAATATTTTAACGGGATTAATTTAAAAAATTACTTACCGCCCGTTAACGCGATAATTTTGACAGCCCTACTAATAATCTATTTATCAATTATTTATAATTCATTCTGCATATTTTCCTCAAATATTAAGTTTCTGATGTGAAAATTGAGTGATTTATTAGCTGTTGAAAAAAATTTAAGTTGTTATTTTGGGCAAAAACTTATATGATATGTTAAATATTGCTATTGATCCTGAAAATATAGGTGATTATCTCTGCATATGGTGAATTTTGTGTATCTAGCGTAAAATCTGAGAATTTTTTTGCCATTTTAAGTTTTGTTATACCTATCTGAAAAATAATTGGGATTTTATAAGCGAACGACTTTGAGTTTTTTGATGCCGCTGCTCATGGAGACTCATATAGCTACGGTAGATGCCTGTTTTGGTTTTAGGTCAGAGCAGCAAAAAAAATAGGCCGCCTACGGATCGGCCCTGCGCCCCGTGTCATGTCAATATTAGGGCTGTCAAACGATTAAAATTTTTAATCGAGTTAATTACAGCTTAAAAATTAATGAATCGTAATTAATCGCAATTAATCGCAATTCAAACCATCTATAAAATATGCCATATTTTTCTGTAAATTATATATATATTCTGTAAAATAAATTGTTGGAATGGAAAGATAAGACACAAGATGGATATATATACATTCAACATACGGTACATAAGGACTGTAGTGGGCATTTCACTCTACTGTCATTTAAATCTGTCTATGCTGTCCTCACTCCGAAGCGTCTACTTTTTCCAAAGCTAGACAGCTAGTGAACGACGCCATAATAATCAGACTTCTTCCTTTTTCATCTGATTTATTAATAAAATGGCCTCAAACCATTGTCCTCTTTAGACCGTCGTAAAACTACAAAAAAAAAGTACACAAGCATTCCATTAGCAACAACGTTAGCTTAGCACGCTATACAGGTCCACTAAACATAAACATAAAGCGTCTCATACAAAAAATATAACATTTCGCTTACTAACATAATATGTACATTATTTACAACAACCATACTTACGGACAAATCTTGTCCAAGGATCATATAAGCACAACATTACAACGTAGGCGTCAGCCCGAGACGTCGTGCAGCCATATTGAACTGGCAAGACAACAATAAACCATGTCGCAAAGTGACCACAAGAGTTTGCTGTTAGACAGCACAAAAAGCCTTGCTGTAAAACTTACCAAAATGCAGAATACTGTATGAGCGGGACATGTGCGTTAATTGCGTCAAATATTTTAACGTGATTAATTTAAAAAATTAATTACCGCGCGTTAACGCGATAATTTTGACAGCCCTAGTCAATATATTACGAAGTCTATGACCAGACGTTTGATTCTCATAAGCAAAACTAAAAACACTGCATTTCATTTGAGAGTCTACTTACATTTTGTCCATTATTTAAGAAAATACAAAGTGTTGTGTTTTAACGACACAATTTTCACGTGGGTGAATCCTGTGTACGGCAGCGCAAATGATGACTCAGACTATCACTAGAAATATTTGCGTGCAGACTTTTACTTCATTTACACTCCAGCCAAGAGACCATGACGAGGCTCCTTCTTCACTCGCCTGCGATTTCAAATGAAAACACCCACGTCTGCGCCATCCAATGCCAAGAGGCCCATTAGGGATGAGTGCGTGGCCAAAGTAGGTTTTGTCAAGTCACGGTGATTGTGCCAGAGATTCCAGGAAGTTTTTCTTGACCATTACTTTGTAATCATTCAGGGAAGTGAAAAAGGAAGTTGGGTATTTTTACATTTTTTTTCTTAATGACACATTTTCTGAGTCACTTTTTTTGTGGTCTCCAGACATATGTCAGACTGAAAACAAGTAGTGTAATACAAAATGTTTCACTTCAATCCATTTGACTGGAAGCGGATAATCGTCATCAATTGACTGCAGATAAGGCTATTTTTACCCTTTAGAGAAAGAACGAGAGGGCATCACCGTAGACTGGAGCGTTGTGATGCATTCCCGCAATTGATCCCAAACAAAGCCAGATGTTCCCAAGTCTCTCCTGGCCCGGAAAATTGTGGCGAGGCGGACTACGTCAGCTTTTGTTTGTTTTTCTCGAGGTACGGGAACTCTCCAGGCTGACCGTTCTGTCGCAACAATTGTAATAACCTCATTTATAGTAGATTCATGTACAGTAGATTGTCTACAAATCTATGAGGAGGGTTTTTCCCTATTAATTCTTCAGTCCTTTTCGTCTGCGCCGGCTTTTGTTTCTTGTCAGAGCTGCAGGGTTCGCCGCAATCCGAATGAGATGCTATCGCAAACGGTCACTGGAGACGCGTGCGGAAAAGCCGCCGCGAGCTCGGACACGTGTTTGATGAAATGCGATCGCCTGTTTGAAATCGGATTGGAACGGGGTCGCTGTGTTGCATTTGGGGGGCTTTAATATGCTACTATATGTTTTTTTTGCGCTAATTTTTGATTCAAGTCACAGAGTGCCACTATTTGAGGAAATTTTCTTTGAATGTTGTATGTGTGGTATATGTGTTATTATGTATTGATTTCTATGATTGCTTTAATTTATTTTGATTCTTACATGATTGAGATCAGACGGAATTTTCAAAATAAAAATACAGTGTTACCTCTACATACAGTGGGGCAAATAAGTATTTAGTCAACTACGAATTGTGCAAGTTCTCCCACTTGAAAATATTAGAGATGCCTGTAATTGTCAACATGGGTAAATCTCAACCATGAAAGACAGAATGTGGAAAATAAAACCAGAAAATCACATTGTTTGATTTTTAAAGAATTTATTTGCAAATCATGGTGGAAAATAAGTATTTGGTCAATACCAAAAGTTCATCTCAATACTTTGTTATGTACCCTGATTTGGCAATAACGGAGGCCAAACGTTTTCTGTAACTCTTCACAAGCTTTTCACATACTGTTGCTGGTATTTTGGCCCATTCCTCCATGCAGATCTCCTCTAGAGCAGTGATGTTTTGGGGCTGTCGTTGGGCAACACGGACTTTCAGCTCCCTCCGCAGATTTTCTATGTGTCAGGAATGCGCGGGCAGACAGGTTGTGTGGACCCAAAAGCAGGAAAAAGGACGCGAGGCAGAAGGGCGGTGCAAAAGGTTTTAATTAATGCCAACAAAAAACAAAGTACCAGCAAAACGACTGGGGTATCCAAAAACTCTTTACAAACAAGTGTCGGGCTAACAAATAAACTTACTTTCAAAGCAGGGCGAGTAACACGAGGAACTGGGGGGGGGAAACGCAGGCATGAACGTGGACCAGTACATTGACAATGACGCAACAAGGAATGAAAAGAAATTGGGAGCTTATATACGTACACACACGCAGACAAGGGGTAACGAGACAACGAGAAACAGGTGAGCACAGGAGGATGCAAGTTCAGAAATAAACTAGGAGAAGGGCACAACAGGTGAAATTAATAGGCAATCACGGGGACACACTAGGAGGAAACCAACACAAAACCTAACACTATGGGGTTAAGACCTGGAGACTGGCTAGGCCACTCCAGGACCTTAAAATGCTTCTTACGAAGCCACTCCTTTGTTGCCCTGGCTGTGTGTTTGGAATCATTGTCATGCTGAAGGACCCAGCCACGTCTCATCTTCAATGACCTTGCTGATGGAAGGAGATTTTTACTCAAAATCTCTTGATACATGGCCCCATTCATTCTTTCCTTTACACAGATCAGTCATCCTGGTCCCTTTGCAGAAAAATAGCCCCAAAACATGATGTTTCCACCCCCATGATTCACAGTGGGTATGGTGCAATTCAGTATTCTTTTTCCTCCAAACACGAGAACCTGTGTTTCTACCAAAAAGTTCTATTTTGGTTTCATCTGACCATAACATTCTCCCAGTCCTCTTCTGGATCATCCAAATGCTCTCTAGTTAACTGCAGACGGGTCTGGACGTGTACTTTCTTCAGCAGGGGGACACGTCTGGCAGTGCAGGATTTGAGTCCCTGGCGGCGCATTGTGTTACTGATAGTAGCCTTTGTTACTGTGGTCCCAGCTCTCAGGAGGTCATTCACTAGGTCCCACCCTGTGGTTCTGGGATTTTTGCTCCCCGTTCTTGTTATCATTTTGACGCCACGGGGTGAGGAGGGAGTTGAAAGTCCGTGTTGCCCAACGACAGCCCCAAAACATCACTGCTCTAGAGGAGATCTGCATGGAGGAATGGGCCAAAATACCAGCGACAGTGTGTGAAAAGCTTGTGGAGAGTTACAGAAAACGTTTGGCCTCCGTTATTGCCAACAAAGGGTACATAACAAAGTATTAAGATGAACTTTTGGTATAGACCAATTACTTATTTTCCACCATGATTTGCAAATACATTCTTTAAAAATCAAACAATGTGAGTTTCTGTTTTTTTCCCCTTCCACATTCTGTCTCTCATGGTTGAGGTTTAACCATGTTGACAATTACAGGCCTCTCTAATATTTTCAAGTGGGAGAACTTGCACAATTGGTGGTTGACTAAATACTTATTTGCCCCACAGTACCTCTACGAACATACACTAGATGAGGGCGTGATCAATAACCACACAACATAAACAGAGATCCAAATTTAATATTTTGTATGACTTCCATGGGCTTCGGCAAGGATTCAAACAATTTATTGATGAAGTCATCAGGAACATCAAAGAAAGCAGTCTTGCGTGCCTCCCAGAGTTCATCAACATTCTTGGGTTTCGTCTTCCATGCTTCCTCTTACATCCTACCCCAGACATGCTCAATGATATTCATGTCTAGTGACTGGGCTGGCCAGTCCTGGACGATCTTGAGCTTCTTTGCCTTGAGGAACTTTGAGGTAGAGATTGAAGTATGCGATGGAGCACCATTCTGCTGCAGAATTTGTCCCTTTTTATGGTTAGGAATGTAAGAGGCAGCTAGGATTTGTTGATATTTCAGACTATTTATCTCTCAGGGTGCAGACAATTAAAAAACCGTGTGGCATTTGCCAAGGCCCACAGCCTGTCAAAAGGATGGAGCCTGGAAAAGTGGCAAAAGGTGGATTTTTCAGATGACTCTTCCATTGAATTACACAACAGTCACCACAAATATTGCAGGAGACCAATTGGAGCCTGCATGGATCCGAGATTCACTCAGAAAACAGTGAAGTTTGGTGGTGGCAAAATTATGATCTGGGGTTACATCCAGTATGGGGGTGTGCGAGAGATCTGCAGGGTCGAAGGCAACATAAATAGTCTGAAATATCAACAAATCCTAGCTGTCTCTTACATTCCTAACCATAAAAAGGGACAAAATCTGCAGCAGGATGGTGCTCCATCGCATACTTCAATCTCTACCTCAAAGTTCCTCAAGGCAAAGAAGATCAAGATCCCCCAGGACTAGCCAACTCAGTCACCAGGCATGAACATCATTGAGCATGTCTGCGGTAGGATGAAAGAGGAAGCATGGAAGACGAAACCCAAGAATGTTGATGAACTCTGGGAGGCATGCAAGACTGCTTTCTTTGATGTTCCTGATGACTTCATCAATAAATTGTATGAATCCTTGCCGAAGCCCATGGAAGTCATGCAAAATATTAAATTTGAATCTCTCAGCACCACTACTTAATTTGCTTATGTTATGCAACATATTTTTGTATTTGAAGTACATTTTTTGTTCAATATTCACACTACTTTCTGTAGGCGACAAAACTTTTATCTTGCCAAAATTTGACCTCTAAGTCTTCATTAAATGATAAATCTTTTTTCAGTGAGACAAATATATTTTTGTACATTCAACATCATTTGGGAGGGTCTTAGCTTTCATATGAGCCATTTCTGAAACCAATTGAATAATTAAGAGTCAAGTTATTAGCAATTGTTTCTACAAAGTGGATAAGCGACAAGACTTTTGTCAGGGACTGGACATGAAGTATTTCACTATGATCCTTTAAAACAGGAAAGCAGTTTATTTACACCCCTTCTCATTGCTCTTGCATCTCTTCACACAGCAATCAATACGGACGATGACACCGTCATGTAGCGGAGGAGTCGTAGCCTAACACAAACATCTTTGTGCCTCGACGTGTCACTTCCTGGGGGAGAGAATGGAACAGGAAGCCAGTGGAAGAGCGCCACGCCTCCACAGAGAAGCCTTTCTTTCCAAATTGGTTTGTATATCTGTGCCAGTGATGGTTTGAGAAAAAGAAAAAGCCTCTTGAATGCTAATTTTTACAGTGTTTTTTAATGTGTGTACAAATTGCCATTTCCCACATGCAACTCAATTACAAACGTTTTAAAATATATGGCGGAAAACACAGACAAGGCTGAAAAAGCAGTTTTTGCTCTTGCACCCAACTGCTGTATTTTAAGCCAAAAGAACTGTTGTGCTTAATAAAACAATATGTTTACATGCTACCATAGCAGATTCATGGCGCATGAAGCCCCCAAACTATTTTTAATATGCCCGTTTTACCCTGAAAACCCCCGTTTACAGACGTCGCGGAACCGCTTTTTTTTTTCAACCTAGCCATAAAACGAAGGTAATTAATTATATTATTCAAAATGTTTGTCATTTTTAGCTTCGAATCATTAATTGATAATATTTCGTAAAAAAAAAAAAAAAAAAAAAAAAGGACTTTAAAGAATTTTTCACTCGCATATCTTAAACTTTTAAACAAATTATGTCACAATGGAAAAAAAATGGTGTCTGTAAAAAAGTCACGGATATTTACCTCATAACTATCGCTTAATTGTATGTTTTTGTTACTGTTGCTTTTTCTCCGATATGTTAGATGATAAAAAATCGATCCAAACAAAAAAAAAAAAATTTTTTTTAAAGTTTAAAATGGTAAATATATGAAAAAGAACATCTCGACCACTCCTTGATGTCTGCGATTTCTGAATCGCGACCCTTGTTATATTACCATGTTTCACCCATAAAATCCAGCTGTGGCCATTCACAGCTGTGTCTTGACTCTCAGTGATACATGCTACATGGAGTTTTTGGACCGAAACAAGGTAAGTACGCGATAATATCTAGTTAAAGTCATGGCGTCTGTAATTCTGCTCTCGCCTTCGAATAGGGTTTTGCCTGTTTAAAAAAAATAAAAAAAATTTAAAATGCCCTCCTGTTCAAAAATTTTCTTCACCCAGAAAATCGAGATTTTAAGCTTTCCAATGATGTATTACACATGCATATCGAACAATTTTGAAAGTTGGCCAAATTGGCTGTCTCAGAGCGGAACTTCAAGTCACCTGAGTGCTTTCCGCCATATCTATATACACTGCTGGCCAAAAATATTGGCACCCCTGATATTCTGTCAGATAATGCTCCATTTCTCCCAGAAAATGATTGCAATTACAAATGCTTTGGTAGTAATATCTTCATTTATTTTGCTTGCAATGAAAAAACACAAAAGAGAAAAATTTTACACAAAACTACAAAAATGGGCCGGACAAAAGTTTTGGCACCTTCAGCCGAATGCTTGGTAGCACAACCTTAAGACAAAATAACTAAACAATCGCTTTTGGTATCCATCAATGAGATTCTTACAGGGCTCTGCTGGAATTTTAGAGCATTGTTCTTTGGCCAACTGTTCCAGCTCGCTGAGATTTGAAGAGTGCCTTCTCCAAACTGCCATTTTCAGATCTCTCCAAGGTTTGCATAGGGACGGTAGGGACATAACACTACCAACATTTCAGGATGCTCAAATTGTCCCCACCAACTTTTAAGCAACCTTATTTGCATTATATAATGAATTTAGTTATATACAGTGCCTTGCAAAAGTATTCGGCCCCCTTGAACCTTGCAACCTTTCGCCACATTTCAGGCTTCAAACATAAAGATATAAAATTTTAATTTTTTGTCAAGAATCAACAACAAGTGGGACACGATCGCGAAGTGGAACAAAATTTATTGGATAATTTAAACTTTTTTAACAAATAAAAAACTGAAAAGTGGGGCGTGCAATATTATTCGGCCCCCTTGCGTTAATACTTTGTAGCGCCACCTTTTGCTCCAATTACAGCTGCAAGTCGCTTGGGGTATGTTTCTATCAGTTTTGCACATCGAGAGACTGACATTCTTGCCCATTCTTCCTTGCAAAACAGCTCGAGCTCAGGGAGGTTGGATGGAGAGCGTTTGTGAACAGCAGTCTTCAGCTCTTTCCACAGATTCTCGATTGGATTCAGGTCTGGACTTTGACTTGGCCATTCTAACACCTGGATACGTTTATTTTTGAACCATTCCATTGTAGATTTGGTTTTATGTTTTGGATCATTGTCCTGTTGGAAGATAAATCTCCGTCCCAGTCTCAGGTCTTGTGCAGATACCAACAGGTTTTCTTCCAGAATGTTCCTGTATTTGGCTGCATCCATCTTCCCGTCAATTTTAACCATCTTCCCTGTCCCTGCTGAAGAAAAGCAGGCCCAAACCATGATGCTGCCACCACCATGTTTGACAGTGGGGATGGTGTGTTCAGGGTGATGAGCTGTATTGCTTTTACACCAAACATATCGTTTTGCATTGTGGCCAAAAAGTTCAATTTTGGTTTCGTCTGACCAGAGCGCCTTCTTCCACATGTTTGGTGTGTCTCCCAGGTGGCTTGTGGCAAACTTTAAACGAGACTTTTTATGGATATCTTTGAGAAATGGCTTTCTTCTTGCCACTCTTCCATAAAGGCCAGATTTGTGCAGTGTACGACTGATTGTTGTCCTATGGACAGACCTTCCCACCTCAGCTGTAGATCTCTGCAGTTCATCCAGAGTGATCATGGGCCTCTTGGCTGCATCTCTGATCAGTTTTCTCCTTGTTTGAGAAGAAAGTTTGGAAGGACGGCCGGGTCTTGGTAGATTTGCAGTGGTCTGATGCTCCTTCCATTTCAATATGATGGCTTGCACAGTGCTCCTTGAGATGTTTAAAGCTTGGAAAATCTTTTTGTATCCAAATCCGGCTTTAAACTTCTCCACAACAGTATCTCGGACCTGCCTGGTGTGTTCCATGGTTTTCATAATGCTCTCTGCACTTTAAACAGAACCCTGAGACTATCACAGAGCAGGTGCATTTATATGGAGACTTGATTACACACAGGTGGATTCTATTTATCATCATCGGTCATTTAGGACAACATTGGATCATTCAGAGATCCTCACTGAACTTCTGGAGTGAGTTTGCTGCACTGAAAGTAAAGGGGCCGAATAATATTGCACGCCCCACTTTTCAGTTTTTTATTTGTTAAAAAAGTTTAAATTATCCAATAAATGTTGTTCCACTTCACGATTGTGTCCCACTTGTTGTTGATTCTTGAAAAAAAAATTAAATTTCACATCTTTATGTTTGAAGCCTGAAATGTGGCGAAAGGTTGCAAGATTCAAGTGGGCCGAATACTTTTGCAAGGCACTGTAGGTAATTAAGAATGTCTTCCCAAATGTTGTAAGGATAGAATTGACCCTACCATTATTAAGTGATTTGCATTATGTTCAGACTTACATTTACATCTTTTGACTTGCTGAATGTGCCCATGGCCGGCCCAGGCCATTTGGGGGCCCTAAGCAAAATAATGCCAAGGGGCCCATATTTTTGGCCCACCATTTCGTCACAGTGTTCTGTGAAACCCATACATGCAATCCAACCCATACGTCCATATTTTGTATATTAATCAGATTTTGTTGCACTGCATACTTCAAACTTCTCACCCCAAATGATTGTCAGTACTTACAGTAGATAGGGCCAAACCTTTTTCTAAAAGAGGAAAAGAAAGAAGTTAAGGAAGAAATTTGATTTTTTTAAGCTTGAAATTAAGTATCAAAACTCACAAAAGTCAACTAAAGCAAACTGTAGTAAACAAAACAAAATATAAATTAAACAATTGCCAGATTGGGGACCCCCTAGTGGTCAGGGGCCCTAAGCAGCTGCATAGTCTGCGTATAGGCTGGGCCGGCCCTGAATGTGCCAGTCCATTTTTTCCCTCAAACACACGTTTGATTGGCTGATGGCTTGACCCCCCACGCCCCGACATGTCGACAACATGCCACCTCTTCCGCCCCCTTTGAATTTTTTTCGACCACTAGCAGTAGCAGCCACTGTAAGTAATGTAAAAAGAAATCAATGTTGTGAAGGTGGGGAACACACTACTAATTTTGCTACTAAAAGTCCGACCACAGAGTTAACATTAAACTGTCTTTTTTATGGCTTTTTTATGTCTCTGGGTCAGGAGTGGGGTCTTCCTGGGTATCCTACCATAGAGTCCCTTTTCATTCAGATGCCGACGGATAGTATGGGTTGACATTGTTGTACCCTTGGAATGCGGGACAGCTTGAAGTTGTTCGGATGTTAGTCGAGGTTCTTTATCCACCATCCGCACAATCTTTCAGTGAAATCTCTCGTCCATTTTTCTTTTCCATCCACATCTAAGGAGGTTAGCCACAGTGCCATGGGCTTTAGTCTTATTGATGACACTGTGCACGGTAGACATAGGAACATTCATGTCTTTGGAGATGGACTTGTAGCCTTGAGATCACCCAGGCTTCCTCACAATTTTGCCTCTCAAGTGTCAGACAGTTCTTTGGTATTCTTTCCTTTCTCCATGCCCAATGTGTTACACACAAGGACACAGGACAGAGGTTGAGTCAACTTTAATCCATTTTAACTGGCTGCATGTGTGATTTAGTTATTGCCACCACCTGTTATGTGCCTCATGTAAGTAACAGGTGTTGTTAATTACACAAATTAGAGTAGCATCACATGATTTTTCAAAGGGTGCCAATACTTTTGTTCAGCCCATTTTTGGAGTTTTGTGTAAAATGATAAATGATTTAAAAATTTTCCCCATTCTCTTTTGTGTTTTTTCATTGCAAGTAAAATAAATGAAGATATTACTACCATAACATATGTAATTGGGAGAAATTGAGCATTATCTGACAGAATTGCAGGGGTGCCAATACTTTTGGCCAGCACTCTAGCTTATTAATTTTTATTACTGTATTTACTATTTTCTAATCATCCAGACATTGGACTGTTTAGAGCTTAGACAACATCTTACTTTCTTTTCTTATCTACTTCCATCTTTACTTTAATTATGTAATTTAAGAACAACTTTGGTTTCATTTCATCACAAATATTTACTGAAAATAGATTCCCTTTATCACGTCCAACACGTTTGCGTACCCATATTTGAAGAGCCTTTGTGACATCTAGTGGCAACTCTTGGGCATCACATCATCATCCTAAAAATACATCCCTGCATAAATTTGATTGTGAATGATTACATGATTTAAGTGTTCAATTTATTATTATTCAAATAAATACACTAGGGCTGTCAAACGATTAAAAATTTTAATCGAGTGACTCACAGCTTAAAAATTGATTAATCGTAATTAATCGCAATTCAAACCGTCTTTAAAATATGCCATATTTTTCTGTAAATTATTGTTCGAATGGAAAAATAAGACACAAGACGGATATATGCGTTCAACATACTATACATAAGTACTTTATTTGTTAATTATAACAATAAATCGACAAGATGGCATGACCATTAACATTCTGTTAAAGCGATCCATGGATAGAAAGACATGCAGTTCTTAAAAGACAAATATTAGTACAAGTTATAGAAATTTTATATTAAAACCCCACTTAATGTTTTCGTTTTAATAAAATTTGTAAAACTTTCAATCAAAAAATAAACTAGTAGATTGCCATTGTTGATGTCAATAATTACAAAATCAGTCGCACCAAGCGCCAGCAGAGGGCGACATAACACCAAAAAACACAAGTAACAAGTGCACATGACACTGTGCCGTCATTTTAATCTGAGCGGGGCATGTGCTTTAAATGCATCAAATATTTTTACGTGATTGATTTAAAAAATTAATTACCGCCCGTTAACGCGCTAATCTTGACAGCCTTAAAATAAACTAGGGCCGTCAAACGATTAAAATTTTTAATCGAGTTAATCACACCTTAAAAATTAATTAATCGTAATTCAAACCATCTATAATATATGCCATATTTTTCTGTAAATTATTGTTGGAATGGAAAGATAAAACACAAGACGGATATATACATTCAAAATACTGTACATAAGTACTGTATTTGTTTGTTATTCCAATAAATCAAGATGGCATTAACATTATTAACATTCTGTTAAAGCGATCCATGGATAGGAAGACTTGTAGTTCTTAAAAGATAAATATTAGTACAAGTTATAGAAAATTTATATTAAAACCCCTCTTAATGTTTTCGTTTTTGAAAAATTTGTAAAACTTTCAATCAAAAAAATAAACTAGTAGCTCGCCATTGTTGATGTCAATAATTACACAATGGTGCTGAAACCCATAAAATCAGACGAACCCAAGCGCCAGCAGAGGGCGAAATAACCCCAAAAAACACAAGTAACAAGTGCCCATGACACTGTGCTGTCATTTTAATCTGTTTGAGCGGGGCATGTGCGTTAAATGCGTCAAATATTTTGACGTGATTAATTTTAAAAAATTAATTACCACTCGTTAACGCGCTCATCTTGACAGCCTTAAAATAAACTAGGGCTGTCAAACGATAAAAAATTTTAATCGAGTTAATCACAGCTTAAAAATTAATCGTAATTAATCGCAATTCAAACCATCTATAAAATATGCCATATTTTTCTGTAAATTATTGTTGGAATGGAAAGATAAGACACAAGACTGATATATACATTCAACGTACTATACATAAGTACTGTATTTGTTTATTATAACAATAAATCAACAAGATGGCATTAACAATATTAACATTCTGTTAAAGCGATCCATGGATAGGAAGACTTGTACTTCTTAAAAGATAAAGGTTAGTACAAGTTATAGAAAATTTATATTAAAACCCCTCTTAATGTTTTCGTTTTAATACAATTTGTAAAACTTTCAATCAAAAAATAAACTAGTAGATCGCCATTGTTGATGTCAATAATTACAAAATCAGTTGCACCCAAGCGCCAGCAGAGGGCGACATAAAACCAAAAAACACAAGTAACAAGTGCACATGACACTGTGCCGTCATTTTAATCTGTTTGAGCGGGGCATGTGCGTTAAATGCGTCAAGTATTTTAACGTGATTAATTTAAAAAATTAATTACCGCCCGTTAGCGCGCTAATCTTGACAGCCTTAAAATAAACTAGGGCTGTCTAAACGATTAAAATTTTTAATCGAGTTAATCACAGCTTTAAAATTAATTAATCGTAATTAATCGCAATTCAAACCATCTATAAAATATGCCATATTTTTCTGTAAATTATTGTTGGAATTGAAAGATAAGACACAAGACGGATACATACATTCAACGTACTGTACATAAGTACTGTATTTGTTTATTATACCAATAAATCAACAAGATGGCATTAACATGAACATTCTGTTAAAGCGATCCATGGATAGGAAGACTTGTAGTTCTTAAAAGATGAATGTTACAACAAGTTATAGAAAATTTATATTAAAACCCCACTTAATGTTTTTGTTTTAATAAAATTTATAAAACTTTCATTTAAAAAATAAACTAGTAGATCGCCATTGTTGATGTCAATAATTACAAAATCAGTCGCACCCAAGCGCCAGCAGAGGGCGACATAACACCAAAAAACACAAGTAACAAGTGCACATGACACTGTGCCGTCATTTTAATCTGTTTAAGCGGGGCATGTGCGTTAAACGCGTCAATAATTTTGACGTGATTAATTAAAAAAAATTAATTACCGCCCGTTAATGCGCTAATCTTGACAGCCTTAAAATAAACTAGGGCCGTCAAACGATTAAAATTTTTAATCGAGTTAATCACACCTTAAAAATTAATTAATCGTAATTCAAACCATCTATAATATATGCCATATTTTTCTGTAAATTATTGTTGGAATGGAAAGATAAAACACAAGACGGATATATACATTCAAAATACTGTACATAAGTACTGTATTTGTTTATTATTCCAATAAATCAAGATGGCATTAACATTATTAACATTCTGTTAAAGCGATCCATGGATAGGAAGACTTATAGTTCTTAAAAGATAAATGTTAGTACAAGTTATAGAAAATTTATATTAAAACCCCTCTTAATGTTTTCGTTTTTGAAAAATTTGTAAAACTTTCAATCAAAAAAATAACTAGTAGCTCGCCATTGTTGATGTCAATAATTACACAATGGTGCTGAAACCCATAAAATCAGACGAACCCAAGCGCCAGCAGAGGGCGACATAACACCAAAAAACACAAGTAACAAGTGCACATGACACTGTGCAGTCATTTTAATCTGTTTAAGCGGGGCATGTGCGTTAAATGCGTCAATAATTTTGACGTGATTAATTTAAAAAATTAATTACCGCCCGTTAAGAAAATGTGGCCTTAAACATACTAACATGACATGATTTAGTCTAGTAATAATAGCTGTTTTACGGCTATAATTGTCATGATTAAATATTTATTTTATATATTAACAAAACAAAACAAAAAAAAACATTACTTTTTTCTATAAAGTGTTGTATTGCATGTTTCTATGAAATGAGAGAAAATAACCAAACAAATGCTTTCCGGCTTTGGGTGTGTACCTACATACTCGTATTGTAATGCATGTGGAAACACTGGGGACTTTCCACTCTGCCATGTGATCATTTATGCTTTGACTTTCAAAGAGGCATATGTAGATGTATGTTTTGGATTTGTCAGTGATGTCATAGAACACACATGCTTAGTTTAACCACAATTCTGCTACGATATTCCCATTTAAAATTATTTTTCATGGCAAGACGCAGTTAGATATCCTCAATATAAATGTCTGCCCCCAGAAACTGGTTTCACGTGGTGGTTTAGATGTCTGTTCCCTGTGTCTAGCACCATTTGAAATCAGTGTTCTTGAGGACGGCAGCACGACGAGAACACGTTCCATGTCAAAGATCAAGCCCGGCCAGCCCACCTTTGCTCTTTCTCCACCAAAAGATAACTGATTTCCTATGGTGCATAGAGCCCCCGTCACAGGCCTTCTAGCACCATTTGAAATCGGTTATGAAACCGTGGATCAAAGCATCTGAGCACGGAACTCCAGCGGAAGGACAACTCAAGAAAAGTTTGAAATGACTGATTTACAATTGAATGGAAAATTTATTTTGTATATTAAATGTGTAGTTGTATCATGTTTTAGTGCCAGTGACGGCAATGGAGATCCGATCCGTTTGAAAAGGTCGACTGGCGTCAATGGCAGCCAATGAATTAATATTACTAAAATAGATTATTTTTATATATAGAAAATGATATTGCTCTCGTGAATAGTAAAAATTGTTCATCCGAATGAGTGACATCTATAACATGATCTACTGTTTGCCTGTTATAGTCTGGCGACCGTCCGGCGGATCAAATTCCGAGGGCTGACCAAGCCACAGCAAACAGACAGCGGAGTGGACCAATCAGCGACGGGCAGACGTGACGTTGTTAAAGCGACAAGTAATTAGCTTGAGCGGAGAATGGAGAAGTTTATTCAACATGGCTAACGCGAACCATGTTGACTGTTGTCAATGACTTGTTTCGATGTGTTTTTGGTAATTTAAAACTGGTTTTACCACGGACTGGAACATATTCTCGGCTCTCCCGTTCGCCATCTGTGTTGTTGTAGACACGACTTTCGGCGCGCAAGAGTGACGTTACTCGTTAAGAACACGTCACGCAAATAAATGAATCTGATTGGACGGTTGATTTTGGCCGTTAATGGGCTGGGTCCCAGACTATTTCTCACAGTGTTTGAAAAATATAGGGAGAATAGTCTGGCTGTGCCAGGCAAATCTACTGTTAGAATTAAAGATGTCCCGATCGATCGGCATCACGTCATTTTCAAAGCATCGGAATCGGCAAAAAAATATTGGACATGCCTTTTTTATATATATACATTATTTAAATCGTTTTCTAATTGTATATAACATTACAGACAAAATGTCTTACACTCATCCAGAGTAGTTTTGGCTTAAAGTAGGGCTATCAAATTCATTGTGTTAACGGCGGTAATTATTTTTTCCTAATTAATCACGTAAAATAATTAAAGCATGCGCTGCACGACCCACTCACGCATTGTCGCGTTCAATCTATAAAGGCGCCGTTTACCAATATATAAAGCTAAACGCAGCGTATAATGAGTAGAGAATTTTGACAGCCTTTGGAGCCTTTTTTCATTTGGCTTACATTCCCTCTCTCAGCAATTAAAATTAACATGGGAGGCAATGTGGGGAAGAAAGGTAGTAATTGCTCATTCTCTTAATACCCTATGTTCTTTCCCAACACAGAGAAGATATATCAATTGGTGCCCCTACGCACAGTCATGGTTGCACTTCCCATCATGCATTTGGGTTGAATGGCTGCAGTATCATTTACTGAAAGCTCAACAAATACACTAGATGGCAATATTTAGTCACAATATACAAAGTCACATTTATCCTTTAAGAATTACAAGTCTTTCTATCTGTGGATCCCTCTCACAGAAAGAATGTTATAAATGTAAATGCCATCTTAAGGATTTATTGTCATAATAAACAAATACAGTACTTATGTACTGTATGTTGAATGTATATATTCGTCCGAGTTTTATTCATTTTTTTCTTAATGCATTGCCAAAATGTATATGATCGGAAAAATTATCGGGAATGATTGGAATTGAATCGGGAGCACAAAAAAAAAGCAATATAACGCGCACCCTAATTTTAGCACCAATAAATAGGAGAATACAAGAAAACAGAGCTCGTGTACAGATACAGAAATGTTATTTTACTGACTGGTGAAACACAGCACAAGCATAGCACATTGGTGGTTTAAAACATTACCGTAAACTGACAATAGTGGGAACCTTGTTAGGGTGCATGGCATCACGAATGCTTTGAAATACCAGGACATTTTAAATCAAAATCTATTGCCCGAAAGCTGAAGATGGGTCGTCACTGGGTCTTTCAGCAAGACAATGACCCTAAAGTTATGGCCAAATCTACACAGAAATGGTTCACCAGACACAAAATCAAGCTCCTCCCATGGCCATCTCAGTCCCCAGACCTTGTTTTGTTGGCAAAAGGGGGTTGTACCAGGGGTGCTAATAATTGTGACACGCAATATTTGATGTCAAATAATTATGTCTTTATGTGGGATTTTTCCCCCCACCGAATAAATGCACTTGTATTGAAAGTTGGATTTTTCTCTTTTTTTCCATTAAGGTCCCATATTATTTAGAAAAAAAATATTAGAAGCAAAAAAACATAATTGTTATAAATCCAATAATTATGAAGGGCACTGTATAAAATAAATATTAAATCATGACAATTATATCCGTTAAACAGCTATTATTACTAGACTAAATATTGTCATGTTAGCATGTTGTGTTTATTTCAAGGCTGTCAAGATTAGCGCGTTAACGGGCGGTAATTAATTTTTTAAATTAATCACGTTAAACTATTTGACGCAATTAACGCACATGCCCCGCTCAAACAGATTAAAATGACAGAATAGTGTCATGTGCACTTGTTACTTGTGTTTTTTGGTGTTATGTCGCCCTCTGCTGGCGCTTGGGTGCGTCTGATTTTATGGGTTTCAGCACCATTGTGTAATTATTGACATCAACAATGGCGAGCTACTAGTTTATTTTTTGATTGAAAGTTTTACAAATTTTATTAAAACGAAAACATTAAGAGGGGTTTTAATATAAAATGTCTATAACTTGTACTAACATTTATCTTTTAAGAACTACAAGTCTTTCTATCCATGGATCGCTTTAACAGAATGTTAATAATGTTAATGCCATCTTGTTGATTTATTGTTATAATAAACAAATACCGTAATTTCTGGACTATAAGGCGCATGACTATAAGCCGCCAGCCACCAAATTTGACATGAAAACGGCATTTGTTCATAGATAAGCCGCACTGGACTATAAGCCGCAGTTGTCCTCATTGTATTATGGGATATTTACACCAAAAGATATTAACTGGTAACACTTCATTTGACAATGGCATCATAAGACTGTCATGAAACCAAATGAACCACCATTAAGCTTTGAACCAATTTGGTGCAAAGCCTTATTGTTTTAAAAATCCTCGTTTGGCCATCACTGCCGTCTTGAGGGAGACAGTCAACCTCTGCTGCCACCTGCTGTCAACACTGTTGTCATCCAACATTCCTCCTAGCATGCATTGTGGCGCGACAGATGTAAAAACAATCAAAATTCATGTCTTGTGCTAATTATTTCTTCAGTTACTGTTCCAGTCGTTTCATTAATTGCTAGTTATGGTATTTGGTAGCATTTTCTTGGATAGTGGTGTCATAATACTGTCATAATTACATTACACTGTCATAGGCATTATTGAATGCTTATAATAGATGTCGGTTAGTGTCATCCAGCAAATTATCTCACTTTTGAATGGACATAAAAGATCTGAGCTGAGTTAGTGACATAATATGCAACTTGACACATTTTGACATCTGTCATAATAATTCAGTAATGCCCATGATAGTGTCGTGTCATGTCATAATTATGACAGTATTATGATGCCGCTGTCAAACAAAGTGTTACCTACTAACCCAAATAAATTATCAAATAAGCCCCACAGGACTATAAGCCGCAGGATTCAAAATGGGGGAAAAAAGTAGCCGTTTATAGTCCGAAAATTAGGGTACAGTACTTATGTACAGTACGTTGAATGTATATATCCGTCTTGTGTCTTATCTTTCCATTCCAACAATAATTTACAGAAAAATATGGCATTTTTTATTTTTATCTTTCAGCAAGACAGTGACCCTAAACATATGGCCAAATCTACACAGAAATGGTTCACCAGACACAAAATCAAGCTCCTCCCATGGCCATCTCAGTCCCCAGACCTTGGTTTTTTTTTTGGCAAAAGGGGGTTGTACAAAGTATTAACACCAGGGGTGCTAATAATTGTGACACTACGGAGCCCCCCGGGTGCCAGGATAGAAAAAATGAAAAACCCAGGTGCCAGGATAGAAAAAATAAAAAATCATAGATAATCTGTACCCACAGTTTAGTAATCTGTGGGTACGGTTTAGTAATCTGTGGGTACAGTTTAGTAAACTGTACCCACAGATTAGTAAACTGTACCCACAGTTTAGCAATCTGTACCCACAGTTTACTAAACTGTACCCACAGTTTAGCAATCTGTACCCACAGTTTACTAAACTGTACCCACAGATTACTAAACTGTACCCACAGTTTACTAAACTGTGCCCACAGTTTACTAATCTGTACCCACAGTTTAGCAATGACCTGGAAACAGTAGTCACCAATGTTTGGCGGGGACTCCAAGTCCAAAGGCTACCAAAGAAAATGTGCAATAGTTACCTTTTAAATCCCCTTTGTTCGCCAAGGGCAAAAGGTGCAGGTGCTTGCTCGGTCGGTCCCTCGGCGTTTGGAGTCCCCGCCAAACATTGGTGATTACAGTTTCCGGGTCATTGCTAAACTGTGGGTACAGATTAGTAATCTGTGGGTACATATTAGTAAACTGTGGGTACAGTTTAGTAAACTGTGGGTACAGATTGCTAAACTGTGGGTACAGTTTAGTAAACTGGGTACAGATTAGTAAACTGTGGGTACAGATTGCTAAACTGTGGGTACAGATTAGTAAACTGTGGGTACAGTTTAGTAAACTGTGGGTACAGATTGCTAAACTGTGGGTACAGTTTAGTAAACTGTGGGTACAGATTAGTAAACTGTTGGTACAGTTTAGTAAACTGTGGGTACAGATTAGTAAACTGTGGGTACAGTTTAGTAATCTGTGGGTACAGATTGCTAAACTGTGGGTACAGATTAGCTATGATTTTTAAAATTTTTTCTACCCTGGCACCCGGGGGGCTCCGTATTACACACATTATTTGATGTCAAATAATTATTTCTTTATGTGGGATTTTCCCCCCTCTGAATAAATGCACTTGTACTGAAGGTTGGATTTTTCTCTTTTTTTCCATTAAGGTCCCATATTATTTGAATAAAAAGAACAAAATATTAGAAGCTAAAAATACATCTTTTTCAGGGGTGCCAATACTTATGGAGGGCACTGTATATTTCATGCATTGCAGGTATTCGTTGAGTAGAATTGTGAGTTCAATAGTCAGGGACGTGATGCAAAAACGCCACAAGATGACAGCAGAGGGCCTATAAGCAAATTGTCTTTCATGAGGCAAGCATAAACTAAATGAGGTTATTCTGCATTCGTTCCCACAAATTGCTTTTTGCCGAACGTGACCTTGACATTAAGGTGCCGTGTTCTCAGACAGCCAAATGCCATGATGACAATCAGCCTGAGAGCGTTTACACTGGCCTCTTGTCGAAGCTTTTCCATGTTGTCTGCCAGAGTGCCAAGGCCCTGCCCGGTGCCCGTCTGGCTCTGCAAACATGGAAAAACCTCACCCAATTATCTGACCCCCACATTACAAGCGCTATGGAAAAACAACACAGCGGGGGAGAAAATAGAACTTCATCTCCCAAATGAGATTGACGGTGAATTCCATTATTCTGTTCGCCAAGTATGTGTACTTGTTCCTTCTTGATTCAAAACAAACTTTCTTCAATTTACCATTTAGGGCTAATTAGGCTTCAACTTAAAAATGGCCTCTATTGTTCAAAAAGACACATCAGGGCATGCGGGAGGAGGTGAGGACATGGTTGTTATCTTACCCAGCTTTACAAACAAAGGTAGGGCAACCTGGGACGCTGATCCACTGACTCACACTCTACAGATCTGGTACAAAAAGCGCCTTTGTCCCTGAATGCAGGCGGTGGCTGACAATCTCATTGACAGACATTTTTCTAAACATGGCCTTACAAATTCTCAAAAATTCATTTTTAGTAGGGTTGTTCCGATCATGTTTTTTTGCTCCCGATCCGATCGTTTTAGTTTGAGTATCTGCCGATCCCGATATTTCCCGATCCGATTTTTTTTTTGCTTCCGATTCAGTTTCAATCATTCCCGATATTTTTTCCCGATCATATACATTTTGGCAATGCATTAAAAAAAATGAATAAAACTCGGAAGAATATATACATTCAACATACAGTACATAAGTACTGTACTTGTTTATTAAGACTATAAATCCTCAAGATGGCATTTACATTATTAACATTCTTTCTGTGAGAGGGATCCACGGATAGAAAGACATGTGACTTTGTATATTGTGACTAAATATTGCCATCTAGTGTATTTGTTGAGCTTTCAGTAAATGATACTGTAGCCATGCCCAAATGCATGATGGGAAGTGGAACCATGACTGTGCGTAGTGCTACCAATTGATATATCTTCTCTGCGTTGGGAAATAACAAGGTGTTAAGAAAAAGATCAATTGCTACCTTGTTTCCCTACAATGTAGCCAATTAAAAAAAAGACTCCAAAGGCTGCCAAAATTCACTCTACTCCTTTAACGCTGCCTTATATCTCTCTATATAGGTAAAACGGCACCATTACAGATTGAGCACGACAATGCGTGAGTGGGTCGTGCAGTGCATGCATTAATTGTGTTAAATACTTTAATGTGATATAATTTATAAAAAATTAATTAACGTCGTTATCGGGATAAATTTGATAACCCTACCTTAAGCCTAAACTAAAGACTCTGGATGAGTGTAACATATTATGTCTGTAACGTTAAATACAATTAGAAAACGATTTAATTTAAAAAATAAAAAAATAAATAAAAAAAAGGCATGGCCGATATTTTTTTGCCGATTCCGATACTTTGAAAACGACGTGATCGGACCCGATCGGGGCATCTCTAATTTTTAGCTTTGTACTTGAAAACTTTCAATGCAATTGCGAAATGTCCTACCTTCTGTGTGCAAACTAATGACCAATTCAATGACTAATTTTGCTGTTTTTGTATGATTTCATGCTTCAATTCAATGGACATTGTGCTACTCCTTATTGTTGCCATCTGCATTTACAATTAATGGGATTGCGCAGTGTATTTTTTTTTTTTAATCTCTGCTGTGTGTCCTCATTAGGAACTATAAACGTGTCCTTACATACCTTTGTCTAGTACACCCAGTCTTTCTGGAAGGGCTGTTTAGATTGAGCAGTGAGCTATTAGGTTGACTTGCTCCCACTTCCTGTTGCTACTCCCAGCATGTTGTTTTTACACCAGCTTGAGAAATTGTCTAACACCTTGGATTCCAGCCGGGTGGCGTAACAGCAGCGGGACGCACTGTCACCGGGCCTGGTTGCTAACACTCGCCCGTGCCAGTCATTTTTCATCGACATTTCATAGCGATTGTTACCGTGCGATTTCTTTGGAAGCCTCACGCATTCCGCGGATGCTTCGGTCTCACTTTGATTCGGCACACAAGCTTGGTTGTCTGTCCTCTGATCAAATGATTTTCCTCTACCTAAAACACTGGTGACTCAATGTTTGGTATTGGTTATCAGTGTCTATGGTGACCTAGACAAAGATTAATAGCAAGGCCAGACCTGGCATTCGAGTAGGAGTGTGTAAAACTTGTATATGAACTACCTCAACACATTTTCTGAATTCTATACATACAGTGGGGCAAATAAGTATTTAGTCAACCACCAATTGTGCAAGTTCTCCTACTTGCAAAGATTAGAGAGGCCTGTAATTGTCAACATGGGTAAATCTCAACCATGCGAGACAGAATGTGGGGGAAAAAAACAGAAAATCATATTGTTTGATTTTTAAAGAATTTATTGCCAAATTAAACTGGAAAATAAGATTTCTGGCTGTCAAAGAGGTCTAACTTCTTCTAACGAGGTCTAACGAGGCTCCACTCGTTACCTGTATTAATGGCACCTGTTTTAACTAGGGTTGTTCCGATCATGTTTTTTTGCTCCCGATCCGATCCCGATCGTTTTAGTTTGAGTATCTGCCGATCCTGATATTTCCCGATCCTATTGCTTTTTTTTTTTGCTCCCAATTCAATTCCAATCATTCCCGATAGTTTTTCCCGATCATATACATTTTGGCAATGCATTAAGAAAAAAATGAATAAAACTCGGACGAATATATACATGCAACATACATTAGTACTGTATTTGTTTATTATGACAATAAATCCTCAAGATGGCATTTACATTATTAACATTCTTTCTGTGAGAGGGATCCACGGATAGAAAGACTTATATTTCTTAAAGGATAAATGTGACTTTGTAAATTGTGACTAAATATTGCCATCTAGTGTATTTGTTGAGCTTTCAGTAAATGATACTGCAGCCATTTAACTTCTGCCCAAATGCATGATGGGAAGTGCAACCATGACTGTGCGTAGGGGCATCAAATCATATATCTTCTCTGCGTTGGGAAAGAACATAGGGTGTTAAGAAAATGATCAACTACTACCTTTCTTCCCCACATTGCCTCCCACGTCATTTTAATTGCTGAGAGAGGTATTGTAAGGCTTTGGCCACATAAAAAATGGCTCCAAAGGCTGTCAAAATTCTCTCGACTCAGCGCTATCTATAGGTAAAACGGCGTCTATATAGATTGTACGCGACAATGCGTGAGTGGGTCGTGCAGCGCATGCCTTAATTATTTAACGTGATTAAGATAAAAAAAACTAATTACCGCCGTTAACACAATAAATTTGATAGCCCTGCTTTAAGCCAAATCTACTCTGGATGAGTGTAAGACATTTTGTCTGTAACGTTAAATACAATTAGAAAACGATTTAAATAAAATTTTAAAAAAAACTTACAAAAAGGCATGTCCGATATTTTTATGCCGATTCCGATACTTTGAAAATGACGTGATCGGACCCGATCGATCGGGAAATCTCTAGTTTTAACTCATTATTGGTATAAAAGACACCTGTCAACAACCTCAGTCAGTCACACTCCAAACTCCACTACGGCCAAGACCAAAGAGCTGTCGAAGGACACCTGAGACAAAATTGTAGACCTGCACCAGGCTGGGAAGACTAAATCTCCAATAGGTAAAACGCTTGGTGTAAAGAAATCAACTGTGGGAGCAATTATTAGAAAATGGAAGACATACAAGACCACTGATAATCTCCCTCGATCTGGGGCTCCTTGCAAGATCCTACCCCGTGGCGTCAAAATGATAACAAGAATGGTGAGCAAAAATCCCAGAATCACACGGGGGACCTATTGAATGACCTACAGAGAGCTGGGACCACAGTAACAAAGGCTACTATCAGTAACACAATGCGCCGCCAGGGACTCAAATCCGAGCCTGGTACTCAAAACTCACCGCTGTTCCAGCTATTGAGTCTGGCCACCATTAAGCGGATAAAATTTCCAGGGCAGAGCAAGACAAAGCAAACAGACAGCGGAGTGGACCAATCAGCAACGGGCGGGACGAGGAACTTGCGCGCGGAAGTAAACATACGAGGAGAGCGGAGTTCATTCAACATGGTTAGCGCGAGACGGACTGTTGTCAATGACTTGTGTCGATGTGTTTTTGGTAATTTAAAACTGATTTTACCGTGGATTGGAACATATTCTCGGCTCTCCTGTTCGCCATCTGTGTTGTTGTGGAGACGACTTCCCACGCGGAAGAGTGACGTTGCTTGTTAAGAACACGTCACGCAAATAAACGAATCCGATTTGTCGATTGATTTTGTACTTGCTCGAGAGGCCGTTAATGGGCTTGGTCCCAGACTATACTCTCAGTGTTTGAAAAACACAGGGAGAACAGTCTGGCTGTGCCAGGCAACTCAAATCCTGCACTGTCAGACGTGTCCCCCTGCTGAAGCCAGTACACGTCCAGGCCTGTCTGCGGTTTGCTAGAGAGCATTTGGATGATCCAGAAGAGGACTGGGAGAATGTGTTATGGTCAGATGAAACCAAAATAGAACTTTTGGGTAGAAACACAAGTTCTCGTGTTTGGAGGACAAAGAATACTGAATTGCATCCGAAGAACACCATACCCACTGTGAAGCATGGGGTTGGAAACATCATGCTTTGGGGCTGTTCTTCTGCAAAGGGACCAGGACGACTGATCTGAGTAAAGCACAGGTGTCAAACTGATTCCAGAAAGGGCCAAGTGGGTGCAGGTTTGACACCTGTGGTGTAAAGGAAAGAATGAGGTTTTGATTAAAAATCTCCTTCCATCAGCAAGGGCATTGAAGATGCGACGTGGTTGGGTCTTTCAGCATGACAATGATCCCAAACACACAGACCAGGCAACAAAGGAGTGGCTTCGTAAGAAGCATTTCAAGGTCCTGGAGTGGCCTAGCCAGTCTCCAGATCTCAACCCCATAGAAAATCTGTGGAGGGAGTTGAAAGTCCGTGTTGCCCAACGACAGCCCCAAAACATCACTGCTCTAGAGGATATCTGCATGGAGGAATGGGCAACATACCAGCAACAGTGTGTGAAAAGCTTGTGAAGAGTTACAGAAAACGTTTGGCCTCCGTTATTGCCAACAAAGGGTACATAACAAAGTATTGAGATAAACTTTTGGGATTGAACAAATACTTATTTTCCACCATGATTTGCAAATAAATTCTTTAAAAAAATCAAACAATGTGATTTTCTGGGTTTTTCCCCCACATTCTGTCTCTCATGGTTGAGGTTTACCCATGTTGACAATTACAGGCCTCTCTAATATTTTCAAGTGGTTGACTAAATACTTATTTGCCCCACTGTATACTGTATTTTGGGCTAGCCGTTAACCAAATTTATATTTTCAAAGCCAAACTGCAATCTGGCAGGTTAATCCACCACATTGACAGTTCCATCCAAACAACACCTGCGGTGACCTTCCAAACCTTTTCCTCAGGACACCCAGGAAGTTTTGTTTTCCTTCTCCCTCCATCCGTTGTTATGCTAAAACACATGCTGCATTCATAAGCCGCAAGTCCTTGCAGTACCGCGGGTGGATATAGTTCTCGCATGGGTGGTCCATAGACGAGCAGCACACAGAGTTCTTTCATATTAACTGCTGTTAGTTATTCATGCCTAGTTACTATGCCTAAACTTGGTCTGTTCGAAAATGAGATCATACCTAGCATTCCTCAGTTGGAATTGTTTTCAAGACTATGCGTGTACTTTTGTTCCAACCATTTATGTAAACTAAGCTATGAAACCAGTCCTTTTCTTTGTTAAGATGACTCATATCCTCAAGTGATGGGTTTGTGTTAAGGCTTCTGTGAACAACAATAGGGAACAATAACAATGGTTCTTCAAAAATTTCCAACCGTCCACAGTCAAGTTAAAGTTGTTCATCTTTAGACCAAAATCGAACTGAATAAAGAATCATAAACATCTAGACCAGTGGACTATTTATGTTGCTTTCTACCCTGTAGATCTCTCAGGGTGCAGACAATTAAACAACCGTGTGACATTTGCCAAGGCCCACAGCCTGTCAAAAAGATGGACGCCAGAAAAGTGGCAAAATGTGAATTTTTCAGATGAATCTTCCATTGAATTACACAACAATCGCAGCAAATATTGCAGGAGACCTACTGGAGCCCGCAAGGATCCGAGATTCACTCAGAAAACAGTGAAGTTTGGTGGTGGCAAAGTCATGGTCAGGGGTTACATCCAGTACGGGGGTGTGCGAGAGATCTGCAGGGTGGAAGGCAACATAAATACTCTGAAATATCAACAAATCTTAGCTGCCTCTGACATTCCTAACCATAAAAAGGGACAAATTCTGCAGCAGGATGGTGCTCCATCGCATACTTCAATCTCTACCTCAAAGTTCCTCAAGGCAAATAAGATCAAGATCCTCCAGGACCGGCCAGCCCAGTCACCAGACATGAACAGGATGAAAGAGGAAGCATGGAAGACGAAACCCAAGAATGTTGATAAACTCTGGGAGGCATGCAAGACTGCTTTCTTTGATGTTCCTGATGACTTCATCAATAAATTGTATGAATCTTTGCTGAACCGCATGGATGCAGTCCTTCAAGCCCATGGAAGTCATACAAAATATTAAATTTGGATCTCATAGCACCACTACTATGTTATGTAACATATTTTTGTATTTGAAGTACATTTTTTGTTCAATTTTCACACTAGTTTCTGTAGGCGACAAAACTCTTGTCTTGCCAAAATTTTGTCTTCATTAAATGATAAATCTTTTTTCAGTGAAACGATTACATTTTTGTACATTCAACATCAATTGGGAGGGTCTCAGCTTTCATATGAGCCATTTCTGAAACCAATTGAATCATCAAAAGTCAGGTTATTAGTCGGGCTGTCAAAATTATCGCGTTAACGGGCGGTAATTAATTTTTTTAATTAATCACGTTAAAATATTTGACGCAATTAACGCACATGCCCTGCTCAGATTAAAATGACATCAGTGTAATGTCCGCTTGTTGCTTGTTTGTTGTTGTTTGGCGCCCTCTGCTGGTGCTTGGGTCCAAATGAGTTGATTTGGGGAGTTAGCATGGTGGATTGACATCAACAATGGCGAGCTACTAGTTTATTTTTTGACTGTAAATTTTACAAATCTTAAAACGAAAACATTAAGAGGGGTTTTAATATAAAATTTCTATAACTTGTACTAACATTTATCTTTTAAGAACTACAAGTTTTTCTATCCGTGGATCACTTTAAGAGAATATTCATAATGTTAATGCCATCTTGTTGATTTATTGTTATAATAAACAAATACAATACTTATGTATTTATACTTCATCATACTTACCGTATGTTGAATGTATATATCTGTCTTGTGTGTTATCTTTTCATTCCAACAATAATTTACAGAAAAATATGGCATATTTTATAAATGGTTTGAATTGCGATTAATTACGGTTAATTAATTTTTAAGCTGTAATTAACTCGATTAAAAATTTTAAGCCTTTGACAGCCCTAGTTATTGCAATTGTTTCTACAAAATGGATAAGCGACCAGACTTTTGTCAGGGACTGTAAGCTAGCAAGCTAATAATTTGTCAAATATCCTTTCAAAGTTCTTCTCATTTTGACAGCATGTTTTATAAACAGGTCAAAATTTGAGGCCACGCTGCCCATTGCTCTGTTGTATTCCCTTAAACCAAGTGTGAGTCAACCTTCCACTGAGCAAACCAGTTCCTACTCCCATCCGGTCGAGGAGTACATGTTAAAAGAAATGGATTAAGTCTGTAAATTGGGATCAAACCAGTTCAAAGCCTGGTCTAAAAAGCCACTTTGCCTAGATTTTAAATAGGGTTGTGCATTTCTTTACCTTCGCTGAACCCCTAGACTCACTCACCGAACCCAGGTTAAGAACCACTGGTCTTAACAGTTAAGAACGACGATTTCAATGATCATCTTTGACCATTCAGTTTACATAAGCGAAAAATGTTTGATCTCAGATAGTCATTCATTTTCTCCTGGCTCCATCCTAGTCGGTCTGCTTCATATCATTTACACCTCATCCAAAATTCAGCAGCCAGACTATAAAACCAGAACCAGCTGCAAGTCCAGCATTTTTCCTGTTCTTCTAACTGACTAGAAATGTGTACATTAACCCGCAGCTGCCGTCAGCGGTGTCGCAGCACAGTTGCCGTGTCACCTGGAGCAACAGAGCGGCCGAATGACTGGAATGACTCAGCTTGATGAGCACCCGGCACTTGACGGGCACGCATAGCGGCGACAAGTGTTTCTGGGCAGCTTAGCATTCTTTGGATGCTAAAGTATGCTAACATTTACTGGAAGTTATCAACAAATTGGAACTTGGAGGCAATCAATGAAGACATTAGAGCCTTTTTTGGGGAATACCTTGGCACGGGTTTTCTAAGTTAAAGCAAAGACAATTTAAAGCAGGGGTTCCCAAACTACGGCCCGCCTCCACATTTGGTCCGGCCCCCTGAACAATTTTTTTTTTTTCCTCTCAATAGTGTTATTTATTTCCTGGCTTTTTTCTGTGAAGAACCCAGAGAGGGTTATTTGATTATTATTAGGGTTGTTTCGATCATGTTACGATCCCGATCGTTTTAGTTTGAGTATCTGCCGATCCCGATATTTCCCGATCCGATTGCTTTTTTTTTGCTCCTGATTCAATTCCAATCATTCCCGATAATTTTTCCTGATCATATACATTTTGGCAATGCATTAAGAAAAAAATGAACAAAACTCGGACGAATATATACATTCAACATACAGTACATAAGTACTGTATTTGTTTATTATGACAATAAATCCTCAAGATGGCATTTACATTATTAACATTCTTTCTGTGAGAGGGATCCACGGATAGAAAGACTTGTGACTTTGTATATTGAGACTAAATATTGCCATCTAGTGTATTTGTTGAGCTTTCAGTAAATGATTCTGTAGCCATGCCCAAATCCATGATGGGAAGTGGAACCATGACTGTGCGTAGTGCTACCAATTGATATATCTTCTCTGCGTTGGGAAATATCATAAAGTGTTAAGAAAAAGATCAGTTGCTAACTTACTTCCCCACATTGCTTCCCATGATATTTCTAATCTTAGGGAGAGGGATTGTAAGGCTTTAGCAAATTAAAAAAAGGCTTCAAAGGCTGCCAAAATTCACTCTACTCATTTTACGCTGCCTTTTATCTCTCTAAATAGGTAAAACGGCGCCATTACAGACTGAGCGTGACAATGTGTGAGTGGGTCGTGCAACGCATGCATTAATTGCGTTAAATATTTTGATGTGATACATTTTTTAAAAAATTAATTACCGCCGTTATCGGGATAAATTTGATAATCCTACCTTAAGCCTAAACTAAAGACTCTGGATGAGTGTAACATATTATGTCTGTAACGTTAAATACAATTAGAAAACAATTAAAAAAAATATATATATCAAAAAAGGCATGGCCGATATTTTTTTGCCGATTCCGATACTTTGAAAATGACGTGATGTCAAATGATTAAAATTTTTAATCGAGTTAATTACAGCTTAAAAATTAATTAATCGTAATTAATCGCAATCAATCGCATTTCAAACCATGTATAAAATATGCCATATTTTTCTGTAAATTATTGTTGGAATAGAAAGATAAGACACAAGATGGATATATACATTCAACATACGGTACATAAGGACTGTATTTGTTTATTATAACAATAAATCAACAAGATGGCATTAACATTATTAACATTCTGTTAAAGCGATCCATGGATAGAGGGACTTGTAGTTCTTAAAAGAAAAATGTTAGTACAACTTAGAGAAATTTTATATTAAAACCCCTCTTAATGTTCTCGTTTTAATAAAATTTGTCAAATTTTCAATCAAAAAATAAACTAGTAGCCCGCCATTGTTGATGTCAATAATTACTTACACAATGCTCATGGGTGCTGAAGCCTATAAAATCAGTCGCACCCAAGCACCAGCAGAGGGCGGCAAAACTCCATAAAACACACCAAGTGAGCGTTTCACTGTACTGTCATTTAAATCTGTCTGAGCGGGGCATCTGCATTAATTGCGTCAAATATTTTAACGTGATTAATTTTTAAAAAATTAACGCCCGTTAACGCGATAATTTTGACAGCCCCAGTTAAAATATTTAACGCAATTAACGCATGCACTGCACGACCCACTCACGCATTGTCGCGTTCAATCTGTAATGGCGCCGTTTTACCTATATATAGAGCTAAAAGGCAACGTAAAATGAGTAGAGTGAATTTTGGCAGCCTTTGGAGCCTTTTTTTTTAATTGGCTAAAGCCTTACAATCCCTCTCTCTACGATTAGAAATATCATGGGAAGCAATGTGGGGAAGAAATGTAGTCATTGATCTTTTGATCTGATGACTTGGTCCCCCCAAACCCACCCCATACACACATGTACAGTTACAACTAAAGATGTCCCGATCGATCGGGTCCGATCACGTCATTTTCAAAGTATCGGAATCGGCAAAAAAATATCGGACATGCCTTTTTTTAATATATATATTTTTTAATTAAATCGTTTTCTAATTGTATTTAACGTTACAGACAAAATGTCTTACATTCATGCAGAGTCTTTAGTTTTGGCTTAAAGTAGGGCTATCAAATTTATCGCGTAAACGGCGGTAATTACTTTTTTTAAAAAATTAATCACGTTAAAATATATATTGCAATTAACGCATGCACTGCACGACCCACTGACGCATTGTCGCGTTCAATCTATAACGGCGCCGTTTTACCTATATATATAGAGCTAAAAGGCAGCGTAAAATGAGTAGAGTGAATTTTGGCAGCCTTTGGAGCATTTTTTAAATTGGCTAAAGCCTTACAGTCCCTCTCCCGATGATTAGAAATATCGTGGGAAGCAATGTGGTGAAGAAAGGTAGTAATTGATCTTTTTCTTAAGACCCTATGTTATTTCCTAACGCAGAGAAGATATATCAATTGGTACCACTACGCACAGTCATGGTTGCACTTCCCATCATGGATTTGGGCAGAACAGTTAAATGGCTACAGTATAATTTACTGAAAGCTCAACAAATACACTAAATGGCAATATTTAGTCACAATATACAAAGTCACATTTATCCTTTAAGAATTACAAGTCTTTCTATCCGTGGATCCCTCTCACAAAAAGAATGTTAATAATGTAAATGCCATCTTGAGGATTTATTGTCATAATAAACAAATACAGTACTTATGTACTGTATGTTGAATGTATATATTTGTCCGAGTTTTATTCTTTTTTTTTCTTAACGCATTGCCAAAATGTATATGATCGGGAAAAATTATCGGGAATGATTGGAATTGAATCGGGAGCAAAAAAAAAAAAAGCAATCGGATCAGGTAATATCGGGATCGGCAGATACTCAAACTAAAACGATCGGAGCAACCCTACTATAATGACTTAATTTTCACCAGATACCATCCAATACTCATTAAAAGTTGACTCAACTCCTCATCCCTTGTCTGCAGTCACTGTTTTTTGTGGGAATATTTGATGTTCAGAAACACATCAGTTTGTAATTCCTAGAATCTATACTGCACAAACCGATCTGAAAACATTACGTGTTGTTCAATCTAAATTTGATTAACAGCCCACAACTGTGCGGGGCTTTGCTTGAACCCACACTGATCAGCCGCGATGATAGACTGCCGCATGACGACATAGGTTTATTTACAATACCGCCCTCCTCATCAAAAAGCTGCTCGACATCAATGAGCGCTTGTAAAAATTACGCACTCAAATGTCTTTTTGTTAACATGTGCTATCCACTATTAGGAGGCATCAATCCAATGACTACAGCAGTAAAACAACATCAAAGAGCAGGACTGAATTGGGAACGGTCATGTTTCAGCAGTGTTGGGAATAACGCCGGGGTAATCGAACTAATTTTTTTTTCCACCGTTACAACGCCGTTATCGTTACTGACGGTCAAAAGCGTTGCGTTACTTATTTTGAAAAAATTGAAGAAACTACCAGCCGTAGCGAGTCTACTCTGCCCTGTTTATTTGTCATCCAAGACTTGGGGTGCGTTCAGGTTCGAGAATAGCGCACGTGGTTTGTTTTGTGCTTTTTCTTAGCAAAGATACCTATACCACAAAGGACGTGCTGGCAATCTGTTTCTTTAATAGCAAATATAACTTCAACATTAACACAAACGTACGGCTCTCGGCAGGCCGTGTCTCTAACTCACTCCCGCATCATTTGAGCAAAACAATATTGTCGCCGTGTGCACTTTAGGGTGCCTCGGATAATTCTGTATCAGAATATTACAGCACGTATTTCTTATGACTCCAGGCTGTTTGCCCCTGCTTATTCATTTAGACAATGCTTTCCAAAGCTTGCTAATGTTTCTGTTTTTGCTACACCTGAATGCTAGCCTCGTTCCCATCCCCCACTGTCAGCCAGTAACAATGCTGCTTCCATCTTGAAGACGGCAGATGCTTTGAGGGTGACGGCAGGAGTAGGGGGACGAGGCTACCTGAATGAACCGCCTGGATAGATGCGATGGAAGTGATTGTGATTGGCTGAGGGTTAGAGTCATGTGTAAGCCAATCAGAGCCGGTGCTTTCACACACAAACCGGAACAGCACGTGCGGCAAACACACACATGCAAAACAGATGCAGAGGGATATGATGCAAGCACGCAAACTGGTTAGGGGTGAAAAAGGTGACAAAGTAACATGGACACATGGCATGCGCGGAAAAGTGCATTTCATAGTGCAACCAGAGACATCTTGAATTAAACACTGTACATAATAATTTTAATAAATGCAAGTCTAAATCTCTCATCCTGAAATCACAACATATAAGACGCATTAAGTAGCAAATTATACAAAATCTAAATTATAAAATATACAGTATGTCCCATTTGCATTAAGCAGAGAACAGCTGTACAGCATAAAATATGAATTTACAGGTACAGTATAAATTCCATTCACTTAACAGCAACACGGACTTTCAACTCCCTCCTCACCCCATGGCGTCAAAATGATAACAAGAACGGGGAGCAAAAACCATAGAACCACACGGGGGGACCTAGTGAATGACCTACAGAGAGCTGGGACCACAGTAACAAAGGCTACTTCAGTAACACAATGCGCTGCCAGGGACTCAAATCCTGCACGGCCAGACGTGTCCCCCTGCTGAAGAAAGTTCACGTCCAGGACCGTCTGCAGTTCGCTAGAGAGCATTTGGATGATCCAGAAGAGGACTGGGAGAATGCGTTATGGTCAGATGAAACCAAAATAGAACTTTTTGGTCAAAACACAGGTTCTCTTGTTTGGAGGAAAAGGAATACTGAATTGCACCATACCCACTGTGAAGCACGGGGGTGGAAACATCATGCTTTGGGGCTGTTTTTCTGCAAAGGGACCAGGATGACTGATCTGTGTAAAGGAAAGAATGAATGGGGCCATGTATCGAGAGATTTTGAGTGAAAATCTCCTTCCATCAGCAAGGGCATTGAAGATGAGATATGGCTGGGTCTTTCAGCATGACAATTATCCCAAAGATATAGCCAGGGCAACAAAGGAGTGGCTTCATAAGAAGCATTTCAAGGTGCTGGAGTGGCCTAGCCAGTCTCCAGGTCTCAACTCCATAGAAAATCTGCGGAGGGAGTTGTCCGTGTTGCCCAACGACAGCCCCAAAACATCACTGCTCTAGAGGAGATCTGCATGGAGGAATGGGCCAAAATACCAGCAACAGTGTGTGAAAAGCTAATGAAGAGTTATAGAAAACGTTTGGCGCCTGTTATTGCCAACAAAGGGTACATAACAAAGTATTGAAATGAACTTTTGGTATCTACCACAAATACTTATTTTCCACCATGATTTGCAAATAAATTCTTTAAAAATCACACAATGTGATTTTCTGGATTTTTTCCCCACATTCTGCCTCTCATGGTAGAGGTTTACCCATGTTGACAATTACAGGCCTCTCTAATATTTCGAAGTGGGAGAACTTGCACAATTAGTGGTTGACTAAATACTTGTTTGCCCCACTGTATGTATGTATGTATGTAGGTAGGTAGATAGATAGATTGATTGATTTGTTGTCACGAGAAGAGAGTGGCGGTGATAGGTCTAGGTCATCGGACTAGAGTGTAGTTTTGAGCATGGACTACGGTTTTGAAGTTAACGGTTTCACTAGCTCGTTGACAGCCCCCCCCCTCCCCCCCCCCCCATTTTTTTCTCCTCGGATCGACGTGATTCAGAAGAATGACCCATTTTGATTTCAAAACGGCGAATTTTCACCAAAAGGTGGCAAGTTTGCATGCCTGAGATGGCAGAGCATTCAGAGGAAAATTTGTCCTTTACGAGTGAAACACTATTTCAAGTCAAAATACTTGAAGTACAGTATGCTATATCTACTTGACCAGTTGCCTCAGGTTATGAGAGATAGATTTAATTGATTAAACTCACTTTATACTGTTTACTGCTGATTTTTATTTTATTATATTGTTTACTGTTTATTTTTGTTGCATTTCAAGTGTAGGATAAATCTGTTGCTGGTGAGGTGCAATAAATATTACAAGGTTCTATAACACAACTACCTGTTTGTTCTTCTCGATTCAACTGACTCGAATACTGCTCAGAAAATTTCAAATTCTTTGACATACAACAACGTCTTTTTAAAGTTGCGGAAATAATTACTTTCCCTGATAACTAGGGTTGTTCCGATCATGTTTTTTTGCTCCTGATTCGATCCCGATCATTTTAGTTTGAGTATTTGCTGATCCCGATATTTCCCGATCCGATTGCTTTTTTTTGCTCCCGATTCAATTCCAATCATTCCTGATAACTTTTCCCGATCATATACATTTTGGCAATGCATTAAGAAAAAAATTAATAAAACTCGGACGAATATATACATTCAACATACAGTACATAAGTACTGTATTTGTTTATTATGACAATAAATCCTCAAGATGGCATTTACATTATTAACATTCTTTCTGTGAGAGGGATCCACGGATAGAAAGACTTGTAATTCTTAAAGGATAAATGTGACTTTGTATATTGTGACTAAATATTGCCATCTAGTGTATTTGTTGAGCTTTCAGTAAATGATACTGCAGCCGTTTAACTGTTCTGCCCAAATGCATGATGGGAAGTGCAACCATGACCGTGCGTAGTGGCACCAATTGATATATCTTCTCTGCGTTGGGAAGTAACATAAGGTGTTAAGAAAAAGATCAACCACTCCCGTTCTTCCCCACATTGCTTCCCACGATATTTCTAATTGTTGAGAGAGGGATTTTAAGGCTTTAGCCAATTAAAAAGAGGCTCCAAAGGCCAAAAATTCCCAAATTGCCAAAATTCTCTCTACTCATTTTACGCTGCCTGTTAGCTCTATATATGAGTAAAACGGCGCCGTTATAGATTGAATGCGACAATGCGTGAGTGGGTCGTGCAGCGCATGCGTTAATTGCGTGTAATATTTTAACGTGATTAATTTTTTAAAAATTAATTACCGCCGTTTACGCGATAAATTTGATAGCCCTACTTTAAGCCAAAACTAAAGACTCTGGATGAATGTAAGACATGTCTAACGTTAAATACAATCAGGAAATGATTTAATATAAAAAAAATACATATATATATTAAAAAAAGGCATGTCCGATATTTTTTTGCCGATTCCGATACTTTGAAAATGACGTGATCGGACCCGATGCCGATCGATCGGGACATATTTATTAATTAGATTACTCACTACTGAAAAAAATAACGCCGTTAGTAACGGCGTTATATTTTAACGCCGTTATTAACAACACTGGTAGTAAGTAACTATAACTAATTACTTTTTTAAAGTAACATGCCCAACACTGTGTTTCAGTGACATTGACTGCAATAGATGTCCAATCTATTGCCGTCAATTGCCACCAATGCGTTGAACGTACACTGCAATTTAACTGGCTGTGATTGTATAGCTCAAAGCAAGCAAAACATATCTTAATGTTGCACTATTGCCCTTTTCAGAAGTAATATCTTTTTCTAAGAACCCCTAACATGATTTTGCTGACGATTAAAAGCGGAGCGCCGCATACCTGTCCGACATCTGTCTCTCATTGTAGCTGTTTATTAGCCTCCTCTATTTCGACCTAGTGCACCTTGGCATTGCGCTGTACACCTGACGCGCATTCTTAGGGGAGCGATGTAGTCTGGAGAGAATGCGCCAAACCTTTAGGGAATGCTCGGCTTGCATCGTTCCAAGGTTCGCCTGGGGGCCAAAGCACCCCCACCTAGCATAGCTACTTCAAAGCATGATCAGGCTAAACATGATTCAAAGCTTTGGACAAACTTTGAGTCTAAAAGCGGGATTTTTAGATAAGCGCAACAATGAGACACGCAAAAAGGTTCTTTTATCACGTGGCAGATTCATAAATGACTGACAAACCTTGGTAAGATTAAATGGCAAGCTAATGAGCGCCATGTGTTTTTGGGTGGATGAGCTAATAGTACCGTGTTAGCGAATCAAAGGCGGCAACAGCAGGCTGGCATGAGATAAAGAGCCAACAGAGTTCTCTCTTAAAACACTTCTTTTAGTTCTTCTCTGCCATTACACGTGATGGATTGGGTTTCAGGCACTTGTAAAGCTCGCGGAATGCCCATCATCATGCTGTGTAATCTGTTATTCCCCCCCCTACCCCCTCCGCTTCGAATAATCAGCTCGTCTCGTTTTGTTCTGGCTCTAAACCGCACGGGCGTACTGTAAGAAACGGTCTTGGTTTAAAGGTCATTATGTTCCAAATCAGAGGTTTTTTTTTCTCTAGCCGGGATTTGGCCCGTGCTGCTCACATAAATGGGCTCAGTCTCGAGGGAGCCACTAAACATTTAAAATAAATGAGGATATAGAAAGATCACGCGAGTTTAGAGTTTGGAAGCAGCTCAAGGTAACTGCCGTGAAAGCAATGCATCAAGATCCAGATAAGGAGCTCTTGGTGAATCAAGGTTTTCCATTGCATGTCAGGGATTTTCACACGCAATTGGAAAGCATGTGGTGTGCCACGTTGAGTTCTTTGTTGAACTTGCTGCAGAAAACAAAAGCGTCCCATTTTGCGGCACGACTACTCAAACAAGGCCTAAAGGTTAAAGCTCAAGAAAAGAAAGAAAAACACAAACTACAACAAGAAATACAATGAACATCTAGACCAATTACTAATATGTTGGTGCTATCATCAGCTAGATGTATTTCCGGTTGACACCATGTGGGGGCCTGTTGACCAGGGAAAGAGGGGGACTGGGGTGGGGGAGTCTATAAGATAAATGACTGAAAGGGGTAGTGTGTACACAAATCATCTCTGTGATTTAGAACCCAGTAATCGTGTGAATCCCTAGTGAGTGTAAGCCCGTTGGCGACCGACCCTACGCTGCCCTGCCACCAATCCCGGCACCAGGACCCCCTGCCCGAGCGCGCCCAATAACATCCAGCCGCACGCGGGCCCCGCCGGGCATGCAGCAGCACCACAGACGAGCGGAGACGCCATGCGGGCTCCGACAGAGTGCCACGGCCCCCACCCAGCCAGCCCGGGAAGGGAGGGGGGGCCCTGGGGGTTGGGGGGAAGCGTAGCCCATCCCTCCTCCCGCAGCCCATCAAAGGAGCCCTCGCCCCCCCCCCCCCCCGGAATCCAGGGTAGTCCCCTGGGCCACCCGCGCGGCCATCTACCGGCCCTCGGGGATGGCAAGAGGGGAGGCACCACCAAGCCCACACCCGTCCCAAATCCCGTCTGCCCACCCGGGCCACAAACCGCCGCCGCAGCCCCCCAGCCGACAGGGCACGCCAGGGGGCCCCCAGCGGCCAACCAAGCCCAGGGCAGGGCAGGGCCCCCTGCCGTAGCAGGCAACATCCAGCCGATACGCCGCCTAGCCAGCGATCCGCGGCGGAGCACAGGGCGGATACCCAGTTAGAGAACAGAGGGGAAGGCGGAAGCAGAAGAACGCCGAGGAGCCGCCGTTGGGCGACGCAAGACCGGAGCCCCAACCTCCGCCCACACAGCTGACTGTGAACATCCTACATCTTTGGCAAACATACATGTAGCGTTACCTTCTTCAAGAAGTTTGATAATCCTCTCCGTGGTCTCAAGAGACATCTCTCTTGTTGGAGCCATGATTCTTTTGAATCCAAGTCCAGCAGCCTTCCAAGGTGTGATAACTGCACTGTTTTTAACTGCTGACTAACGAGCAGATCTAGATGCAGAGGCCCATTTAAGGAAATTGACTAGGTGTGTCCGTATTTTGTACTCAAAATGGAGTGATTCCATATTTTTTTCTTCAGAATGGAGTGTTTCTATATTTATTTCCCTGCACTTGCTCTATAAAAGTAACATTTACTGACCACTACAATGTTTTTATTCTGAGTTTGTTCTACATAATAAAATGTCTGAGTGAGTGCTCGTCCGAGACTGGTGATTCCATACTTTTTTCTAGGGTATTTGTCATGTCTTATCTATAATGTCTAAATCGCAAGACATGCCATGCTCTCATACATTTTTGGTTAACTTTTATTAAACCCGTACTTCTACGCACGCCATTGACAAATCTGTCAGTTGAGTTGACTCACAATTGACCCGGGTAAAAAGTCTGCACACTATTTGTTGAGTAAGATTATGTCGCGTTTTGAACAAGTCACTGCACGGAGCGTGTTGTTTTCCATCCAGGAGCTGCTGATGGAAGGACTGGGAGGATCCTGCGTTATTATCCATGCACTTCCATCATAAATCACTTGCTGATATGCCCCTTACCATTATTCTTTCCTCTCGAAGTCTATGTTTGGATAACCTACTGTAAATTTCCTTCTACTTCTATATATGTACCTACATAAAATGATTCTACCCAACTAGAACGCGGTCCCGTGAGAACAATATTACCAAGCCATGTTTAATGTATTTGACATTTGGCTTCCAATCTACACTGTTTTTACTGCATCATATAATTTAAAAGACATTTTGACTAAAGCAAAGGTCCAATGGGCCAGATTTTACACATCCATCTTGTGCGATACATTCCGAAGAAGACGGCACGAGAAATGTACATGCCGTAGAAAGTGTTCATACTAAATGCTTGATGGCTTTATCATGCTAGTCTTTGATGTGTAGGCAGCACTGGTTGTTTAATTGTGATTTTGCGTGATCCCTGCTTGGTATTCACTCGAATCTTTTTAAAACAGACAGTGACGTTTGTGATTTGTGGCAGTCTACAGTGCTCAAACCCTGCTGGGAAAACTGTTGTTGAACAAACAGCAATCAGGTCTTGACATCCTGAGGCAGTCTGGTCCATTTAAGCCAGTACTTCTCAAATGGTGGGGCGCGCCCCCCCAGGGGGGCGCAGAGCGATGCCAGGGGGGGCGCGAGTGACCTCGGGGAACATGCTTTTTTTTTTTTTTTTTTTTGCCGTACTAGAATAAAGTGTACTTGCACATCCACTCCGTGGGTGGCAGTGGCGCTCTCATTTTCAAAGTGCGTGCAGTATTTTTGAAGTAAGCAAGAGCACACGGAAGAGACTCATGCAGAGCTGGACTCACGCAGCGACCCACTGTCTTTCTCACGTGTCCGGCCGAGAAGTGCCGTTTTCGGCTTGGGATCGTCACGACCACCGCCCTCACCTACGGTTCTCCCTCGGCCGCCGAGAATGCGCTTTTTTCGGGCCGTTTGCCTTTGACTTTTAATATAGTGGGAAATGAGGAAAGACCACTGTTTACTGAGTCTAAAAATGATTATAGCGGAGAAGCCAAATCAGTTAAGACGCCACTTAAAGACATTAGACCTCAATCTCATTGACAAGCCGCTTGATTGTTTTTCAGCGAAAATGTGCCGAATATTGCCAATTGTCACAATCGTCCCGCTTTGTCAGTGTTATATCAGTAAACCAGTGAGCACTGTGGTGAATCAGCGAAAATAAAAACTTTCCTTCTGTCCAGAGACCTTTTCCCCCCCTTCTATTCAGTTTTGTTTTTTTTCGGTCAAATTTTTTGGCATGTTGTCCTGAAGAGTAAATGTTTCTAATCAATTTGAATTTGTTATTATTTACTGATTTTATTACATTTTATTTTTCAGTATCAAATGGTCAAAAATGTACCTTGAGTGTATTTTTACAGTTTGGATGTGACTTTTTTTTTTTTTTTTTATCTTCAGGCAAATTGATGCGCATTAAGTCTTTTCTGTTACAAGCAACACAATGTTAAAAAAAGTTATACTTTATTATAAGTTGATCTATGTTACTTTTTTTCTTTAATAGAAAAAAAAGGACACAATGTTAGGCTGAGGCGTACTTATAATAGTAATATAGACGAATGATACTATTTACAGTGGCGGCAGAGAGTTGGGGGGGGCGCGAAACATTTACGTCTTCCTTGGGGGGGCGTAACAGAAAATAATTGAGAAGCACTGATTTAAGCTAATGGACAATTTTTACTTTACAACCCGAAGTTGCCAAACTAGTGTTCTCACCTGCTAACTAACCCCCGCTCTCAATCCGCATGCAGGTGTTAAAGCATCATGCCGCCTAATTAACTACTTCCTGCTAGCTCAAGGACCTCCAGCGCTGGCCATTGTCGCTTTATAATAGAGCCACAGGGGCAATGAGCAAATTCGGCCCGTGACACGCACGTGGAACGGCTGTAAATAACTCCAGAGGGGTTCTTTGTCATAATAAATAAAACTTTAAACAACCCACTTGTTGACTGTTCTCATATGAAAAATCAATACAATATGACACAGCTAGAATCACAAGTCAACAACTCAAAGTGGGGTTGTGTATTGACTCCAGACATGTTGTGTATTGACAGCAGACATGGAATGGTCACAAAATGTCTTTTCATTTTTCCCTTTTCTACAGGAGAAGAAAACCAGAGACGTAATAAAAAAATTAAAAAAAAACACCAACACGCAATATACACTACTCAAACAAAATAAAGGGAACACACAACGTAACAAATTGTAGATCTGAATGAATGAAATATTTTTTATTACCCTAATTTTCGGACTATAAGCCGCTACTTTTTTCCCTCATTTTGAATCCTGCGGCATATAGTCCAGTGCGGCTTATTTGTTGATTTATTTGGGTTAATAGGTAACACTTTATTTGACAGTAGCATCATAAGACTGTCATAAGAACATTATAATTATGACATGACACTATCATGGGCATTACTGAATGCTTATGACAGATGTCAATATGTGTCATGTTATTTCACGAACTCCATTTATGTCCAGCTCAGATCTTTTACGGCCATTCAAAAGTGAGATAATTTGCTGGATGACACTAACCGACCTCTATTATAAGCATTCATTAATGCTTATGACCTTGTCATGTAATAATTATGACTGTCATATGACAGTATTATGGCACCACTATCCAAGAAAATGTTACCAAATACCATAACTAGCGATTAATGAAACGACTGCAACAGTAACTGAAGAAACAATTAGCACAGAACCTGAATTTTGATTGCTATTTACATCTGTATCACCGCAATGCATGCTAGGAGGAATGTTGGATGACAACAGTGTTGAAAGCAGGTGGCAGCAGAGATTGACTGTCTCCCCCAATGGCCAAATGAAGCTTTTAGAAACAATAAGGCTTTGCACCCAATTGGTTCAAAGCTTAATGGTGGTTCATTTGGTCTCATGACAATCTAATGATGCCATTGTCAAATGAAGTGTTACCAGTTAATATCTTTTGGTGTAAATATCCCATAATACAATGAGGGCAACTGCGGCTTATAGTCAAGCGCGGCTTATCTATGAACAAATGCCGTTTTCATGTCAAATTTGGTGGGTGGCGGCTTATAGTCAAGGTGCGCCTTATAGTCCAGAAATTACAGTAAATGCTTTGTTCTTTCTAAAGTTGGATGTGCTGACAACAACCCATGGAGGTATGGATTTGGAGCAATGTTCCCTCTAATTTTTCATGTGTCTGAGCAGACACACAAACTCCCTGAGCACACTACGGACAACTGTGAGCAACATGAGATGTGTACCCTTGGGTACACACGCCTGTTCAAAACCCTGGATCATAGCAAGTTACATGGCTTATTAAAAGAATGAAACTACAGCAGGAATTTTCATTAGTTTACTTTTAATTTAATTGATTTGGCCCACGTGAAAAGAAAAATACAAAAATCTCGTTGTTAATGAGATGTGTACTATGGTACATTGGGGCAAATGAGTATTTAGTCAACCACTAATTGTGCAAGTTCTCCCACTTGAAAATATTAGAGAGGCCTGTAATTGTCAACATGGTTAAACTTCAACCATGAGAGACAGAGTGTGGGGAAAAAAAAACAAACAGAAAATCACATTGTTTAATTTTTGAAAAATTTATTTGCAAATCATGGTGGAAAATAAGTATTTGGTCAATACCAAAAGTTCATCTCAATACTTTGTTATGTACCTTTTGTTGGCAATAACGGAGGCCAAACGTTTTCTGTAACTCTTCACAAGCCTTTCACACACTGTTGCTGGTATTTTGGCCCATTCCTCCATGCAGATCTGCTCTAGATCAGTGATGTTTTGGGGCTGTCGTTGGGCAACACGGACTTCACAGATTTTATTTGGGGTTGAGATCTGGATACTGGCTAGGCCACTCCAGGACCTTGAAATGCCTCTTACGAAGCCATTCCTTTGTTGCCCTGGCTGTGTGTTTGGCATCATTGTCATGCTGAAAGACCCAGCCACGTCTCATCTTCAATGCCTTTGCTAACGGAAGGAGATTTTCACTCAAAATCTCTCGATACATGGCCCCATTCATTCTTTCATTTACACAGATCAGTCGTCCTGGTCCCTTAGCAGAAAAACAGCCCCAAAGCATGATGTTTCCACCCCCATGCTTCACAGTGGGTATGGTGCAATTCAGTATTCTTTCTCCTCCAAACAAGAGAACCTGTGTTTCTACCAAAAAGTTCTATTTTGGTTTCATCTGACCATAACACATTCTCCCAGTCCGCTTCTGGATCATCCAAATGCTCTCTAGCGAACCGCAGACGGGCCTGGACGTGTACTGGCTTCAGCAGGGGGACACGTCTGGCAGTGCAGGATTTGAGTCCCTGGAAGCGCATTGTGTTACTGATAGTAGCCTTTGTTACTGTGGTCCCAGCTCTCTGTAGGTCATTCACTAGGTCCCCCCATTGGTTCTGGGATTTTTGCTCACCGTTCTTGTTATCATTTTGACGCCACGGGGTGAGGACGGAGTTGAAAGTCCGTGTTGCCCAATGACAGCCCCAAAACTTCACTGCTCTAGAGGAGATCTGCATGGAGGAATGGGCCAAAATACCAGCAACAGTGTGTGAAACGCTTGTGAAGAATTACAGAAAATGTTTGGCCTCTGTTATTGCCAACAAAGGGTACATAACAAAGTATTGAGATGAACTTTTGGTATTGACCAAATACTTATTTTCCACCATGATTTGCAAATAAATTCTTTCAAAATCAAACAATGTGATTTTCAGTTTTTTTTCCACATTCTGTCTCTCATGGTTGAGGTTTACCCATGTTGACAGTTACAGGCCTCTCTAATATTTTCAAGTGGGAGAACTTGCACAATTAGTGGTTGACTAAATATTTATTTGCCCCACTGTATAACCTTTGAGGCTCAGCTCAGGTTTTTTAATTTTTCATGTTCCTTATCCGATTACTCGATTATTCGAACTAGGGCTGCAGCTATCGATTATTTTAGTAGTCGATTAATCGATGAACTCGTTAGTTCGAATAATTGGGTAATCGGATAAGGAACATGAAAACTCAAAAAACCCAAGCTGAGCCTCAAACGGTTTAAAAAAATAAAGATGAATGTACAACAAAAGAACAATTAGCTAATTTACACAGCAAAAGTCTGCTAGCTTAAATGCTATAAACGCTAACGTTTTTGTTTTTTACAATGCTCTTAACAAATGGTTCGGACACATATTCCCACAGAAGATGGCTAAATATACCTATAAACTAAATTACGAAAGCATTGAAAAACATTAGCTCAAACAACAACTTAGTTTATGTTTGTCTTAACATGGAGCAGCTGGATTCAGCCATGTGAAATGATGCAGTCTAGTCGGCCGTGTAGCCACCCAAATCGATACAACTCAATGCTAACACTTTCAAAATAAACCATTACAACCCCACTTTAATTAAACGAATACTCGAAGCAGCAAAATTTAATCCGAATCTTTTTTACTAATCGAATACTCGGGTTAATCGATTAATCGTTGCAGCACTAATTCGAACTAACTAGTCCATCGATTAATCGACTACTAAAATATTCGATAGCTGCAGCCCTCGTTGATACATTTGATTTTCATGGATATTTCATACATTCAGATCTGCAACATGTCATGTTCGTGTCCCCATTATTGTTATGATTATTTTTTTTAGCAGTGTACTTGTACTAGTTCAAAATAACCCTCCAATATATTAGAATTTTATTTGATACCCAACAGACGAGTAACTTAAAACCTTTAAGGATAGTTTCACATCATAAAAAACACTCTTTTTGTGACAACTTTGCAGCGAGGATAACTATTTTTAGTGTTTTGACTTCTCAAGTACACTTTAATGTAATACCATTTTATTTCTGGGTTTGACTGGGCTGAGCAAGTTAGCATTTTTCTTCCATTTTTAGACATTTCACAAAAATAGACGGGAGGACATCGATTGATAAAAGTAGCATGGTCCACGCTGCTCTCTCCCCCACCCTGTCCTCACTATTAAAACTGACTATGCTATTTATTTTTAAACTCGGTGGACAAGACGGATCGAATTGACGCTAGATGGAAGTAAATGGTTGTTAACCCTTAGATGCATAAGTGGGTCAAAAATGACCCGGTCAGGTTGTTTTCATGAAATTTATTTGGATTGAAAATTGTTATCAATTCATATTCCAGGTATTCCTCAAAAAACATGTTTTTGATATAATGCCATTCAAAATTTTGATTACTTTTTGAACATTTGAAGACATTTTCAGTTTTGTATTACTACCCCAAGCTTCCACAAGTGGGTCAAAAATGACCCACATGCATTTTCTATGGAATCTTTCATTCTTATTAACTTTGGCTGTCAGGAATACATTTACCGTGGACCACACAGACTACTAACAGACTAGTATTCTCAAGATTTTACCATGATAGACACGGAACGTGCACCCAGAAAAGACGTAAGATATTGTGTCACCTCCTTTTTAAATGCGTCAACTCTTACCACAATAGACACTGAACGTGCATTCAAAAAAGACGCAAATGAAACATTTAAATTTCAACCTATAGTACTCTGCGTTCGCACTATATCACGACCACGGGATACGAGCCTCTTCCCTGCCACACAAGAGCCTCAAGTACTAGATTTAGCTCCAAAGTTTAATTACTAAATCTAATTACTTCCTTCCTAGGTGCGTCTATCAAAATAGACACGGAACGTGCACCCAGAAAAGACGCAAAATATCGTATTGCTCCCTTTCTAGGTGCGTCTATTTTTATTACGGAGTTTAAGTACGTACAGGACACCGTCGCCCTTAAAAATTAATCAGCCGCACAAATTGTTTCACTCATACAATCATACAATTTGGGTGATCCTACCGTGATCCTACTACGGTTTTGCTTCAACCCTTCGCCTCCAGAAGCGGAGGTGAGGCCAGTCCCCTCAAAAACCGAGGGACGTGCACGCTTTGAATGGAAATCCCCTCCGCTCCAGGAAACACCAGGTATGTCGCAATCCGGCTCGAAGGACCAAATAAATGTCAAGTTCAAAAATAGATCCTTAGGTAGACATTGTAAAATTACCCAAAAATAAGGAGAGAAGACACTCAGTTTTCTTGGCCAAGGAGAGAAAAAGAGTGACTAGCGACAGTCACCAAAATTGATCTAAAGAAAAAAATCCTTGGTATTTTATTTAGGGGTTTGTCCTAAAAAATGGATGCCGCCCTGAGGAAGGGGGAGAGCAACCTGGAGACACCCATGTGATTTTCGATTGGATATGTGTGTGCATGTAGGTGGACCTAAGTAAGTACACGTGTGTAAGCAAGGGCTCATGTAAACAATCATGTAAACAGTCAAAATGACCCAGACACTTCAGTTATGCAACGCTGCAGCCATGGAAGGTGTCCTCGGATGGAAAATTGTCCTCGAAGGTCTAGACGAAAGTCCAGACGCCAGGTGCTGAAGATGCCTTGGAAGGTCTAGTTACGCAATGATGCGGCCATGAAGCAAGGCAGTTGTCATCCCGACCCTCTTTTACTCTTTGTAACACTTAAGCATTATACTACAACCTACTATAGCAAGCAATAATCATTTACTGGTTATATCAATAAGAAAAATATGGCAATATGTATTATTTATGGTATATATGAGCACAAGCAAATATTCAATCAATCAATCAAGCAAATATTTAATCAATCAAACCTCGATAATTACCTCAACACTAGGTATGTAAAAAGTGGCATCCCTTAAGAAGATTATTTTACACAACAAGAGCTGATATGTGTATTATGTCCATATAGTATTTTATCTTTCATTCAAGAGTCTTTCATGACTCTTTTTATTATTATTTATCTACAAATTAACCTACTTCATAACTAGCTAGCTAACTAAGGCTAGGTTCATACAGCAGGTACTAATGCACAATTCCGATTTTTTGTCATATGTTTTTTTTTTTTTCTGACGTGCCCGTTCAGACTGCCTTTGTCAATTGAGCCTGTTCAAGTATCACACATGCGGTCTAATTCGCAGTCCGAGATGTGCTGAACAAACTGGCCCGCATGCGCAGGAGCATTGGAGCAGAGAGAAACCGACCATTCTCAGACTTATCATCAACCCATTTTAATTTTTTATGACTATTGTCAAGCCCGCTCCTTCCCCAAAATCCGCGTTCAAGCTAGGCGCTAATGCACAGCTGCACCGCTACCGTAGCGCTCTGTCTCTCTCGCTCTTTGCTGACGTTAATTCCTGAATGAATTCCAATTGGGGGGACTTGACAGTTCAGACCGCAGCCACATTCTGGATAAATGTGGCCCTGATGGGATTTTAACCACATACAAAAGTGACCTGGATCAAATTTGAAATGGTCCACTTTTATGCCCGTTCAGTCGAGTCGGAAAATAACAGATTTGTGCATTAAGACCTGCGGTATGAACCTAGCTTAAGTTAGCTAACATTACTGTATATACATAGTGTGTGTGTGTGTGTGTATTTATTTATAAAGCTATATATTGGTCTATTGAAAACACTACTCTTATGTTTCCTTGACCAAAATCATAGCTGCTAGATTTACAGCTGAAATGGTCCTACAGATGTTGGATGATGGAGAGGCAGTGGCGGGGTTGGACTCAAGTGTCCGAAATTTCTATTGATGAGGACCCAGACTATTGTCCAGGTGGCAGTGGTAGTTGTCCACCTGGAAATACAACTTCTGACTCATAAGATTCCACTTTTGTGTCCTTATAAGAAGAAAGTGTCCAACTCATGGCCAACAGAATGAGCTGGTAGGTCTCTTACTAGAGAGAATTACCTCCCACCCAGCTCATGTGTGCACGTTGGATTTCGTCGTGCAGGTTTAACTGTGCATTTCATGGAATAGACTGAACTAAAAAGTGTAACAACGTAGTGATGCATACTGAGAAATAATAACGGATCATCAAAACAAACATGTGTGAACCAGTAGAGTACAAGCAGTATAATGGCCTCTGCGAAAGAACCCAATTACGGGTATTATTTTTAAGTCGTACCTACTTAGTTTCAAGTCAAAACAAGTTTTTTTGGGTTGGAGAGTAGAGTAGTAGAATGAGAACGAGGGCCAGGTTTTAAAATGACTCCTTTGACGGTGATGTGGGTGGGTGGTGATTTGGAACGGCAACAAGACCTGTCTTGACGCTTGCTTTCTCAGGGGAACTGTCCTTTCTTTCTTTGGAAACTTTCCTTCTCACTTCTATTATAATTAAAGATGTCCCGATTACGTCATTTTCAAAGTGTCGGAATCGGCAAAAAAATATCGGGCATGCCTTTTTTTAATATATATATTTTTTTTTTAATTAAATCGTTTTCTAATTGTATTTAACGTTACAGACAAAATGTCTTACACTCATCAGTTTTTAGTTTTGCCTTAAAGTAGGGCTATCAAATTTAGCGGTAATTAATATTTAAAAAAATAATCAGATTAAAATATTTATTGCAATTAACGCATGCGCTGCACAACCCACTCACGCATTGTCGCGTTCAATCTATGGCGCCATTTTACTAATATATAGAGCTAAAAGGCAGCGTAAAATGAGTAGAGTGAATTTTGGCAGCCTTTTGAGCCTTTTTTTAATTGGCTAAAGCCTTACAATCCCTCCCACAACAATTAGAAATATCATAGGTAGCAATGTGGGGAAGAAAGGTAGTAGTTGATCTTTTTCTTAACACCCTATGTTATTTCCCAACGCAGAGAAGATATATCAACTGGTGCCACTACGCACAGTCATGGTTGCACTTCCCATCATGCATTTGGGCAGAACAGTTAAATGGTTACAGTATAATTTACTGAAAGCTCAACAAATACACTAGATGGCAATATTTAGTCACAATTTATCCTTTAAGAATTAGAAGTCTTTCTATCCGTGGATCCCTCTCACAGAAAGAATGTTAATAATGTAAATGCCATCTTGAGGATTTATTGTCATAATAAACAAAAACAGTACTTATGTACTGTATGTTGAATGTATTTATTCGTCCGAGTTTTATTCATTTTTTTCTTAATGCATTGCCAAAATGTATATGATCGGGAAAAATTATCGGGAATGATTGGAATTGAATTGGGAGCAAAAAAAAAAAAGCAATCGGATCGGGAAATATCGGGATCGGCAGATACTTAAACTAAAACGATCGGGATCGGATCGGGAACAAAAAAAGATGATCGGAACAACCCTAATTATAATATCTTCTGTTACGTGTTTGTGTGGTCCATAGAGCAATATATATAAAAAATATAGTGCTGTCAAATTTATCGTGTTTACGGGCGGTATTAATTTTTTAAAATTAATCACGTTAATATATTTGACGCTTTTGAAGCATGCGCGGAATGACCCGCTCATGCATTGCCTCAAATAGATTACAATGACGCAGTTTTTTGCACATTGAGAGCTAGAGGGAGAGAAAGGCGAGTGACACAGGCGTTCATTAGACCGCGCTGTTTATTGGCATAAGCTTTGGGAACTCCTTCACAACAAAAATAATATTCCTACTGTATCTCTCTTGTTCACAAAAAGAAAAACGCTTCAACTGGCATTCCCAATCAAAATAGCTATGCAAAATACACATAAAACTTACTCAGACTTTGGTCAAACTCTATTCAAACATTTCGTTTAGCTTAACAAATACACTGGATGGCAATATTAAGTCACAATATACAAACTATCAGAGGTCTCATACGTTGTGAAGCCAGCACTCAAATGACGTGGATGGACCAGTAAACAAGGAACGACTGCGTCAGTCGAGGGACAAAACACACTCATTGGCTTGATTTCTAAGTAACATATTGGCCCGAATATAAGACGACCCCCTTTTTTGTTTGAAAAAAAGACTTTTTGAACACCAAATTAATTTTTATACAGAAAATAATTACAGTTAAGCCTGAACGATATATCGTTTAAACATCGCCATCGCGATGTGCACGTGCGCGATAGTTTTTTTTTTTTAAACCCATATACGCCTTGCTTTCTACTCTGCACACAGCCTCACACCCTCCCTCTCCTAGCCCTTTGTTCCTCTCAGTCACTGCGGCCCTTGCTTATTAAAGTTAACGATGGCTTTGATCTGGCCAAAGAAGCCGGCCAGCAGTCTGTCAATCATCGTTTAAATTGTTAAACAGTTTCTGCAAGGAAGCCGCGCTGGAATGAATGTGTGTGCGTGTGGAGACGTTGGAGACATATAAATGCTAGAAGTGATCATGAGGAGTTTGAAATTTCTACATGTCACTCCAACGCTCACAGCTAAGGTAGATAAACAGAAGCATTTAATAAAGCCAAGGATTTATCTACTACTTATCTAGGAGTCGACGTTTATTGCAGCTCCGCAACTCGAACCATAACAAACATAAGCACACAGACTTCCTGTGTCCGTCAACTATATCGGTCCCCCGGGAAACTCAAACCCAAATAACAATAGTTCCTATTGTTACTGTCGTGTTGACAGCGATGAGCGCTCACGGATTTCCGACTTACGTTCTCACTTTCATTTTACCGTACCAATCCATGGAAGAAACATTTATTCATCATGATGAAACGAGCAAGTTATACAGCACCCTTTAAAAGAAAAGTCACATCTGTTTTGTTTTCTCCGAGATTCTGGTAAGTTGGAGAAGTTGTCAAATCATATTATTACCGTAAATATTGTCAGTTTATGGTAATGTTTTGAACTACCAATCTGCTATGCTTGTGCTGTGTTTCACCAGTCAGTAAAATGACATTTCTGTATCTGTACACGAGCTCCGTTTTTTGTATTCTTCTATTTATTGGTGCTATAATTAGGGTGCGCGTTATAAACGGGTACAAAATTTTCCCTAGATTTTACAAGTAAATTTGGGGTGCGCCTTATATTCGGGAAATTACGGTAATTAATTTTTAAGCTGTGATTAACTCGATTAAAACTTTTAATCGTTTGACAGCCCTACTAAAAACAAAAGGAGCAAGTATTAGCGTCTTTTTAAATCAATTATTACAACAAGGGACACATAAAGTTGTGGTCAAAAGTTTACATACACTTGTGAAGAACATAATGTCATGGCTCTCTTGAGTTTCCAGTTATTTCTACAACTGATTTTTCTCTGATAGAGTAATTGGAACAGATACTTCTTTGTCACAAAAAACATTCATGAAGTTTGGTTCTTTTATGACTATTATGGGTGAACAGAAAAAAAGTGATCAAATCTGCTGGGTCAAAAGTATACATACAGCAGCGCTAATATTTGGTAAAATGTCCCTTGGCCATTTTCACTTCAATTAGGCGCTTTTGGTAGCCATCCACAAGCTTCTGGCAAGCTTCTGGTTGAATCTTTGACCACTCCTCTTGACAGAATTGGTGCAGTTCAGTTAAATTTGATGGCTTTCTGACATGGACTTGTTTCTTCAGCATTGTCCACAAGTTCTCAATGGGGTTTAAGTCAGGACTTTGGGAAGGCCATTCGAAAACCTTAATTCTAGCCTGATTTAGCCATTCCATTACCACTTTTGATGTGTGTTTGGGGTCATTGTCCTGTTGGAACACCCAACTGCGCCCATGACCCAATCTTCAGGCTGATGACGTTAGGTTATCTTGAAGAATTTGAAGGTAATCCTCCTTCTTCATTATCCCATTTACTCTCTGTAAAGCACCAGTTCCATTGGCAGCAAAACAGCACCACAGCATAATACTATCACCACCGTGCTTGACGGTAGGCATGGTGTACTTGGGGTTAAAGGCCTCACCTTTGCTCCTCCGAACATATTGCTGGGCACTGTGGCCAAACAGCTCGATTTTTGTTTCGTCTGAGCACAGAACTTTCCTACAGAAGGTCTTATCTTTGTCCATGTGATCAGCAGCAAACTTCAGTCGAGCCTTAAGGTGCCGCTTTTGGAGCAAGGGCTTCCTTCATGCACGGCGGCCTCTCAGTCCATGGAGATGCAAAACACGCTTGACTGTGGACACTGACACCTGTGTTCCAGCAGCTTCTAATTCTTGGCAGATCTGCTTTTTGGTGATTCTCGGTTGAATCTTCACCCTCCTGACCAATTTTCTCTCAGCAGCAGGTGATAGCTTGCGTTTTCTTCCTGATCGTGGCAGTGACAAAAAATTGCCATGCACTTTATACTTGCAAACAATTGTTTGCACTGTTGCTCTTGGGACCTGCAGCTGCTCCAAGTGACTTTCCTGACTTGTTCAAGTCAATGATTCGCTTTTTCAGATCCATGTTCCGTATTTTTCGGACTATAAGTCGCGTTTTTTTTCATATTTTGGCTGGGGGTGCGACTTATACTCAGGAGCGACTTTGTGTGGAATTATTAACACATTATGATATAATTTCACGTGTTATTTTGGTGTTTTGCAGTGACACTGATGGTTTTATAAAGTTGTTAGCATGTTCTTATGCTATAGTTATCTGAATAACTCTTTATAGCTATGGCCACGTTCGCGTTCTGCCTTTGTCAGTGTATGTTCAATTGTATTATTGACTTTTTTTATCTTGAAATGGATGCATTTAGTTTGTGGCGCTTTCACGCCCACGTGAGGGCGCACTCGCACTTGTTTACGTGAAGAAGAGTGCTCACACGCCAGAAGAAGACGGACAGCTACATAGCTCTGAGTGAGTGAGTGGGCGAGTTAGCGAGAGAGAATAGACGGCTGCGAACCTACTTTCATTGTTTATGCTTTTAAATCATCTCTCCAGAGGCAACGCCTGCGTGTATCATCTTTTCTGTTGTTGTTGTGTGTTTTCCACCCGCGATCGGACACTTAGAGCCAGTTGTGTGGTTGTTTAAACGATGTGCTAATGATAGCGAACGCATGCTAACCTGTTACTTATTACTAATAGTACCTAATTATCATTTATTTACGTTGATGCGAACCTGTTTTCTATCGAGGACCAAATTGATTCAGCATTGTCTTTTGGGAGTTCGCTGTATAGCCAGGACCGAGCCGTAGCGTAGGACAGTATATTCACATTTCGTTGTTCATGCACTGTACACTGTACATTTATTCAGCATGTTGTTCTCTATTGTATTTTTATATTAAATTGCCTTTCAAGATGACATGTCTGTTCTATGTGTTGGATTTTATCAAGTAAATTTCCCCCCAAAATTCGACTTATACTCCGGTGCAACTTGTACATGTTTTTTTTCTCTTCGTTGGGCATTTTATGGCTGGATCGACTTATACTCAGGAGCGACTTGTAGTCCGAAAAATACGGTATGTATATTTTTGACCCAGCAGATTTGATCACTTTTTCTGTTAACCCATAATAAAGTCATAAAAGAACCAAACTTCATGAATGTTTTTGTGACAAAGAAGTATCTGTTCCAATCACTCTATCAGAGAAAAAATAACTGGAAACTCAAGAGAGCCATGACATTATGTTCTTCACAAGTGTATGTAAACTTTTGACCACATCTGTACTCGGATGGGAATCATGACCATTTTATTCTTGTAATATTTCCAATTTATAAGATTATTGGGAAAATGTGACTTGGTTTTCATGAAAATACAAACAAAATCTCCTTTTTCTGGTAAGATTATGAATGTAATATCATGTAATACAATGCAATTTCACTGTTCACTACTAAGATTTGGTCCCATTTTTCCTCTGTAAATTTCCAGCGCTATTTTTTTTTTCAACTCTTCAATGTTTCCCTAATATTCTTTTGCGTCATTTGTTAGTCTCTTTTTTTTCTTTCTACAAGAGCAGCTGGACTTATGCAACAAGTTTTATCAGTAGCTGTGATTTGGCTGCAAAAGTGTTGTGGTGTGGAGATTCCCAGGGGCCACGCCTCCAATCAAAACACTTCTGTTTTGCTTGGACTTTATTTTCTTTTGAGTTGATCGAGTTCCAACACTCTTTAATCCCGACACAGTCCGTCGGTTATTGCCAATTATTTTCCAAGGCCTATCACCAAATGTCACTGTGCCTCTGCCACCCACAGAAAAAAAAAAGGCAGGAAGTACTGTTTAAAGTGATTTCGTCTGCTATCAGGCTCCCTCAGCGTTCCAGTTCATCTCCTATCATCCTGTGTTTGCTAGCAACCAGGTTTGCTTTGGGGCGCGGACATCGACAAATCAAAACAATGAGTAAACCTACTCAGTTCAATGTTGCCCAAAGGCGAAACATTTTGTGATTACGACGTCCTGTTAGTCTGCTGTAAAAAGTGGTGATATTTATAGTTTCCTTTTCATGAAGAGACTAATAAAAAACTATCACGGCTTTTCACTGTAATCAATGGCCCACTCAAGTGATTCATAAAGACACACCTAAAAGAATACTAGGGGAAAGACCTTAGAAAAATGGATTAAATAAAGTGAAACTAATTTGAATACTATGTTTTTGGATTTAGGGATGGGCATTGAACTAAATATATCAATTAGGTGCAATTTCGGGAGAATTACTTTCGGAGTATTTATGTTTCTATGTCGGTACGTACTGAGCGGAGGAACACCCAATTGACATTTGACAGCCCTTTACACCAAGGGGTGTAGGTTTGGTCTTAATATTGGTGGAGACGATAAAACAGCATAACCAACTTGTACACTTTTTACTGGGGACAGGACATTAACAAAAAAAAAAAAAAAAACCAAACATATTTGGTGAATGGGGGTCAGGGCTACATTTCTCACCAATATGAACCTAATTAATTGATAGGCTAAATGATTAATGCAAAATAAATCTGTACTGACCTTTACTAACTTTCACACTGAAAATTTATAACGTCTTAATCCGATAATTTTCTCTTTTTTTGAGTGTTAAAGGCTAATTAACAGAATAATGCGTCAGATTCTTCCACTTACTTTATAAGTAAATATTACTATTAGCTCGTATTGAGCCCATGCATCTAAAAGTTCGTCATTTTTCACCTAAATCAAGCAAAAAAATTTTTTTCGAATAATGTTTTGAACAGTATTCTTGGATTAATAACATTTCTAACTAACAAGTTCTTCTTTTAAGATAAAAAAAAACAAACTTTTTGCTTAAAATAAGTCTGTTAAGCTTACAGTATTTTCATGCTAGCTCTTTTTCTTATTTCAAGAAATATGAGTAAAATCGACTTGAAGCACTGTAGCAGTAGCAAAATTAGTTAAGTGTTCCCCACCTCCACAACATTGACGTCTTTTTACATTACTTTCAGTGGCAGCTGCTGGCGGGAAAAAAAACTTCTAATATCCCTCGTCTTAGCATGTTGTATTTCAGTCGGGCAGTGAATGCGTGTGTGTGTGTGGGGTGGGGGGGATTCAAGTCATCAGCCAATCAAACGTGCGTTTGAGGGGGGGAAAAAATGGACTGTACACTCAGTGTACATAAGGGGTCAGAACATAATGAAAGTACTGTAATTCACTTAATAATGGTTGGATCACTTCTATCCTTACAACACATAGGGAGACCATATAAATGACCTGTATATCTGAAGTCATTATATAATACAAATAAAGTTGCTTAAAAGTTTGTGGGGATAAGTTGAGCATCCTGAAAAGTTGGTGGTGTTATGTCCCTACTGTCCCTATGCAAACCTGCGCCCTACGCTTTTTTGCTTGAAGAACTTTTAAAGGTCATTAACTCGCTGCCATCGTTGGTTATAGTAGATTTCCAGTCCAATATGAACGTCAATATCAGTGAAATAAGTTCATTTGTGGCAATATACACTGCTCAAAAAATAAAAGGAACACAAAAGTTACATGTAGATCTAAATGAATGAATTATTTTTACTACAGTGGGGCAAATAAGTATTTAGTCAACCACCAATTGTGCAAGTTCTACTTGAAAAGATTAGAGAGGCCTGTAATTGTCAACATGGGTAAACCTCAACCATGAGAGACAGAATGTGGGGAAAAAAACAGAAAATCACACTGTTTGATTTTTAAAGAATTTATTTCCAAATTAGAGTGGAAAATACGGTATTTGGTCATCTACAAACAAGCAAGATTTTTGGCTGTCAAAGAGGTGTAACTTCTTCTAACGAGGTCTAACGAGGCTCCACTCGTTACCTGTATTAATGGCACCTGTTTTAACTCATTATCGGTATAAAAGACACCTGTCCACAACCTCAGTCAGTAACACTCCAAACTACACTATTGTACACAAAATTGTAGACCTGCACCAGGCTGGGAAGACTGAATCTGCAATAGGTAAAACGCTTGGTGTAAAGAAATCAACTGTGGGAGCAATTATTAGAAAAGTGAAGACATACAAGACCACTGATAATCTCCCTCGATCTGGGGCTCCATGCCAGATCTCACCCGGTGGCGTCAAAATGATAACAAAAACGGTGAGCGAAAATCTCAGAACCATACGGGGGGACCTAGTGAATGACCTACAGAGAGCTGGGACCACAGTAACAAAGGCTACTATCAGTAACACAATGCGCCGCCAGGGACTCAAATCCTGCACTGCCAGACGTGTCCCCCTGCTGAAGAAAGTACACATCCAGGTCCGTCTGCAGTTCGCTAGAGAGCATTTGGATGATCCACAAGAGGACTGGGAGAATATGTTATGGTCAGATGAAACAAAATAGAACTTTTTGGTAGAGACACAGGCTCTTGTGTTTGGAGGAGAAAGAATACTGAATTGCATCCAAAGAACACCATACCCACTGTGAAGCATGGGGGTGGAAACATCATGCTTTGGGGCTATTTTTCTGCAAAGGGACCAGGACGACTGATCTGTGTAAAGGAAAGAATAAATGGGGCCACGTATCGAGAGATTTTGAGTGAAAATCTCCTTCCATCAGCAAGGGCATTGAAGATGAGACGTGGCTGGGTCTTTCAGCATGACAATGATCCCAAACACACAGCCAGGGCAACAAAGGAGTGGCTTCGTGAGAAGCATTTCAAGGTCCTGGAGTGGCCTAGCCAGTCTCCAGATCTCAACCCCATAGAAAATCTGTGGAGGGAGTTAAAAGTACGTGTTGCCCAACGACAGCCCCAAAACATCACTGCTCTAGAGGAGATCTGCATGGAGTAATGGGCCAAAATACCAGCAACAGTGTGTGAAAAGCTTGTGAAGAGTTACAGAAAACGTTTGGCCTCCGTTGTTGCCAGCAAAGGGTACATAACAAAGTATTGAGATGAATTTTTGGTATTGACCAAATACTTATTTTCCACCATGATTTGCAAATAAATTCTTTAAAAATCAAACAATGTGATTTTCTGGTTTTATTTTCCACATTCTGTCTTTCATGGTTGAGATTTACCCATGTTGACAATTACAGGCATCTCTAATATTTTCAAGTGGGAGAATTTGCACAATTAGTGGTTGACTAAATACTTATTTGCCCCACTGTATGTTTTCCTGTTCTTTTCAAGTACAGTATTCCTTCCGTATATAATCAGCAGGGGGCAGTAGTGCCTCCAAAGTTTTAAAAACCAGAAGGGCTTGTTTACATTTCCCTCAAGACTAGCAATTCGACTGCTCACTGCTCCGAACTTAAATGGAGCGCATCCCTACCGGGCCTTGACGTTTGCGTCCGTCCCTGGCACGGCACAGGTTAGGTAGCGGTGAAACCCCGTCGCACGCCACACGTGGCATTACTCATCCGTCCAACCCCCGTATACTAGACAACGCCCACCAGCACTCTACAGACTATGAATTTTGGAGTGTAAATCATGTTGACGCTCCAGCTGCAACTCAGTTTAACTTGAGGGGAAGGGGGGGGTAGACGTGCAGCTGATTCAGCAGCAGGTCTCCCCACAAGGGTTGAATCACAGCAAAAGGCAACCCGGTGTCATATTTGTTCAGACTACACACAGACAGACTTTCTCTAGAGACTCATTCTGCAAATTTTCTGCTCTCTTAACTCATTAACGAGGTGCCATATGAAAGAAAACATCTGTTCAAGAGGAGACTGTTATGCCACTTTGACCTTTCGTTTAGATCAAACCCAAGTTAGTCAGCTGAAATAACTTTGTTTTGTGACTCTGACACAATAGAATTCAATATTGTACAGTCCCTGACAAAAGTCTTGTCGCTTATCCATTTTGTAGAAACAATTGCTAATAACCTGACTTTTAATGATTCAGTTGGTTTCAGAAATGGCTAATATGAAAGCTAAGACCTTACCAAATGATGCTGAATGTACAAAAATATATCTGTTTCACTGAAAAAAGATTTATCATTTAATGAAGACAAAAGGTCAAATTTTGGCAAGACAAAAGTTTTGTCGCCTACAGAAAGTAGTGTGAAAATTGAACAAAAAATGAACTTCAAATACAAAAATATGTTACATAACATAAGCGAATAACGTAGTGGTGCTGTAAGATCCAAATTTATTATTTTGTATGACTTCCATGGGCTTCGGGAAGGATTCATACATTTATTGATGAAGTCATCAGGAACATCAAAGAAAGCAGTCTTGCATGCCTCCCAGAGTTCATCAACATTCTTGGGTTTCGTCTTCCATGCTTCCTCTTTCATCCTACCCCAGACATGCTCAATGATGTTCATGTCTGGTGACTTGGCTGGCCAGTCCTGGAGGATCTTGATCTTCTTTGCCTTGAGGAACTTTGAGGTAGAGATTGAAGTATGCGATGGAGCACCATCCTGCTGCAGAATTTGTCTCTTTTTATGGTTAGGAATGTAAGAGGCAGTTAAGATTTGTTGATATTTAAGACTATTTATGTTGCCTTCCACCCTGCAGATCTCTCACACACCCCTATACTGGATGTAACCCCAGACGATGAGTTTGCCACCACCAAACTTCACTGTTTTCTGAGTGAATCTCGGATCCATGCGGAGCGATGATAGCACGGGGGTAATATATTCACGTCTAGGTGTATCTCGAGTAAAATAAAATCGAGCAGCAGCATTTTGAACAAGTTGGAGATGAGAAACTGAGGACTTGGGAAGACCAACATAAAGTGCGTTGCAGTAATCCAGCCTTGAGCTTATAAAAGCGTGAATTGCTTTTTCCAGGTCGTGGCGCGTAAGAAAAGGCTTCACTTTGGCCAAGAGACGGAGCTGGAAAAAACTTGCTCTTACAACAGAACTAATCTGTTTTTCAAAGTTGAGCCTGCAATCGAATATCACTCCGAGATTTTTAACATGTGTTTTAAAAAAGGGAGCCAGAGTGCCAGGGTTGGGCTCAAGGGCATTTGACATAGAAGGTGTGCCAAAAGTAATATATTCAGTTTTGCTTTCGTTAAGATGTAAAACGTTTTGCGCTAGCCACTGCTTCACATCGGATATGCACTCCATTAATTTAGTGAGAGCAGTTTGTTCGTTGGGTCTCAGGGGAAGATACAGCTGCAGGTTATCAGCATAAAAATGAAAAGAGATATTATGTTTTTTTTATAACTGATCCTAAAGGTAGGAGATAAAGTGCAAAGAGAACAGGCCCTAAAATGGAGCCTTGTGGCACCCCACAAGACAGAGAGGTTTGTGAGGAGGAAAATTCCCCAATCATTACTGAGAAGGTCCTATGTTCCAGGTACGATTTAAACCACTGTAGAGCTTTACCACGGATACCTATAAAGTGTTCTAAACGAGATACAAGGACTGTGTGGTCGACTGTATCAAATGCTGCTGTGAGATCTAGTAAAACAAGGATTGCTGGGTTTCCATTATCTACAGAAAGGGCAATGTCTGGACCTGAAGCCTGATTGAAGCTTGTCAAGGGTGGAGTTTGTCTCTAGAAATGTTTGCAATTGAATAAAAACAACTTTTTCTAAAACTTTAGAAAGGAAAGACAAGTGGGAGACGGGTCTAAAATTGGACAGCACGGAGGAGTCGAAATAAATGCTTTCAAATAAATAAATGCTTTCAAAGAATTTATGATGCCATGCACCCTAACAAGGTTACCAGGGCCTTTGGAAGCGAAACAGCCCCACAGCATCACTGACCCACCCCCATACTTCACAGTGGGTATGAGGTGCTTTTCAGCACGCGCATCTTTTGTGGCACGCCAGACCCACTTAGAGTGTTTGTTACCAAAAAGCTCAATCTTGGTCTCACACAAAAATACACACGGTCCCGTGCGTATTTTTGTAAACAATTAATTTCCTTTCCATTAAGGTCCCATATTATTTGAAAAAAAAAATATTAGAAGCTAAAAAACATCTTTTTCAGGAGTGCAAATATGGAGGGCACTGTATGTACCGTATGTTGAATGTATATATCCATGTCGTGTCTTATCTTTCCATTCCAACAATAATTTATAGAAAAATATGGCATATTTTACAGATGGTTTGAATAACGGTTAATGAATTTTTAAGCTGTAATCAACTCGATTGAAAATTTTAATCGTTTGACAGCCCTAGTTATTAGCAATTGTTTCTACAAAATGGATAAGCGACAAGACTTTTGTCAGGGACTGTAGTTTCATGACCAAATTGACGGCATGAGAGTAAAATAAAATCCTCATGCTCGTGCTATGTGCGTGGGAGTGATAATGGCACACTAACTGAAAACACATCAGCGACCCACATTAACAGATTTGGTAATGGTGTCACAAGTTGCATTTTGGGACCGTCTGGAACTATTAACCTGTTGGTGCGCTTTCTACCACCGTGTCAACAACCCATAAAAAAAAAGTGTCAACCACTATGCAGCTAATTCAGCATCTGTGTTTTATCACCTACACACGGAAACAGCAGCGTTGGGCTTCGCACTTCCATGTTGACCCAGAGGGACACGGTCCACGACACGACGCTTTCGCCCATTTGCACTTGGAACGTGCTTACACCTTACTGTTTTTTTGCCATCTTTAAGATTGTCTGATCAGATTCTACGCCTTAAGGTGTTGTTGTCAGTCTGTGTTGAGCTCATTTCCTGGAGTGCACTTGAGCGAAACAAGGCCCCAGGTTGGGTTTTCATTTGACTTGACTGAAACTGACAAGGAAATAGACAAACCATGCGTGGTAGTCACACCCGACCCCCCGCCCTCTGGTCTTCAATATACAGGTTTCAGTTCAAACACCTTGCTGAATGCGTCACAGTGCCCCCGCTGCTATTGATATTCAAATATCCCACCTCCCCCGTTTTGGCCTGATGAGACCGATAAGAGGACTGTTTAAGAAAAAAGGGCCAACACACTACTTTGATTGATTCTCGAACAAAAAATGATGAAGTCATTAATTAAGCGCTTTGTTTCGACCCGAGTGAAGTTAGCCGTCGTAGATACCAATTTTACTTAGCTTGCGCGTCGAGATGATCATCGTGGTCGCAGTTAGTATCACACAGTCAAAAGGTGCATCTGACCTAACAATGATTGGCTTATCAAGTAATGTTACATGCTAAAATGAACAGGCAAGATGAGAGAATTTTCAATTACAGCTAAAATCAATGTTGCCAACTAGTGCTGCAACGATTAATCGATTAACTCGAGTGTTCGATTAGAAAAAAAGATTCAAATTAAATTTTGCTGCTTCCAGTATTCGTTTAATTAAAGTGGCGTTGTAATGGCTAATTTTGAAAGTGTTTGTATTTAGTTTTATTGATTTGGGTGGATACACTGCCCTCCAGTCTGTCTCATTTAAAATGGCTGAATCCAGCAGCTCCATGTTAAGACCAACATAAGTTTTTGTTTGAGCTAATGTTTTTTAAATGCATTCGTTATTTAGTTTAATGGTATATTTAGCGTTTTTTTGTTGGAATATGTGTCTGAACCCTTTATTAAGAGTGTTGTAAAAAACAAAAAATGTTAGCGTTTTATAGCAGTTAAGCTAGCGGACTTTTGCTATGTAAGTTAGCCGGTTGTTCTTTTGTTGTACATACAGTAGATCCTTGTTTATTTTTTTATACCGTTTGAAGCTCAGCTCAGGTATTTTAGTTTTTCATGTTCCTTATTCGATTACTTGATTATTCAAACTATTTCATCGATTAATCGACTACTACTACTTCTCTATTACAGCGCAACATTTAGTCAGTTTAAACAAAAGTTAAAAGTGTGACTTTCTTCAAAAATGAAAGATTTTTAAATGATTGTTTTGCTTCAGCAGAATATTTAGCAAAACCATAAGCGGAGTTTGAGGGGGGGCTAGCGGGGCCAGGCGCCCCCTGGTGTCCGAAAAGTATCATTGCATGTAACTGACTTTCCTAAATATATAAAAGTTGTAAAGCAAGAAAACAAACAACAAAAATGAATGAAATTAACAAAAAAAGATATTTTTATATTGGGTCAAATTTATTTTTCGAACAAATCATGTGACTAGCGCCTTAGACGGTAATTTGCATTGCGTATTATTTAAATTTTTTTTTTTTTTTAAAAGAGGCCAAGTTTATTTTTCAAATGATTTTTTTCTTTGAAAATATTTTTTTATGGCTGAAGCAACTTTTTGGGGAATTGAATGATTTAGACACAAATATCCAACCCATAATATGGCCCAAACACAAAAAGGATTGCTAAAATCAAAGACAACTTTTTTTTCAATGAAAAATTATGTGTTAAAATGCAAATTTTTGAGTCTCAAATATTTTTTCGCATTCAAAAACGTTTTTTTCCTATGATTTAAATGTTCTTTTTTTTTTTGTGATTGAAATTGAATTTTTTTTTATTGTATGAAGCAACTTATTTTTTGATTGAATAATAAAGACACAAATGTCCTAGCCAAAATGTGGCCCAAACACAAAACAACGTTACTTCAATCAAAAAAAGTTGCTTAAATCAAAAAAATCAAATAAAAATAGCTTTCAAATGCGTTTTTTTAAATTTCAAATTTATTTTTGCATTCAAACACTTTTTTTTTTTTGGATTAAAAATATATATTTTGATTAGGGCTGTCAAAATTATCGCGTTAACGGGCGGTAATTAATTTTTTTAATGAATCACGTTAAAATATTTGACGCAATTAACGCACAAATGCCCTGCTAAAACACATTAAAATGACAGCACAGTGAAATGTGTACTTGTTGTGTTTTTCGGAGTTTTGTTGCCCTCTGCTGGCGCTTGGGTGTGACTGATTTTATAGGCTTCAGCACCCATGAGCATTATAATAATAATAATAATAATAATACATTTTATTTATAACACACTTCACATTTGAAAAACAAATCTCAATGGTGGGCTACAAGTTTGTTTTTTGTTTTAAAATTTTACAAATTTTATTAAAACGAAAACATTAAGAGGGATTTTAATATAAAATTTCTATAACTTGTACTAACATTTATCTTTTAAGAACTACAAGTCTTTCTATCCATGGATCCATTTAACAGAAAGAATGTTAATAATGTTAATGCCATCTTGTTGATTTTTTGTTATAATAAACAAATAAAGTCCTTATGTACCGTATGTTGAATGTACTGTATATATCCATCTTGTGTCTTATCTTTCCATTCCAACAATAATTTACAGAAAATATGGCATATTTTATAGATGGTTTGAATTGTGATTAATTGAGATTAATTACGATTAATTAATTTTTAAGCTGTAATTAACTCGATTAAAAATTTTAATCGTTTGACAGCCCTAGTTAAAATGCAAATTTTTGAGTCTCATATTTTTTCGCATGCAAAAACTTTTTTTTCTATGATTATTATTTTTTTTTTTTTGATTGAAATGATTTTTCTTTTGAAAATATTTTTTTTTCGTATGAAGCAACTTATTTTTTGATTGAATAATAAAGACACGGATGTCCTAGCCAAAATGTGGCCCAAACACAAAACGTTACTTCAATCAAAAAGTTTCTTCAATCAAAAAAAAAAAAAAAATCAAATAAAAATAGCTTTCAAATGCATTTTTTTTAAATTCAAATTTATTTTTGCATTCAAACACATTTTTTTTGATTGAAGTGACATTTCTTAAATTGAAGATATATATTTTGATTGAAGCAACTTTTTTTACGATCGAATAATGAAGACACAAATCTACCCCCATATGGCTCCGCCCAGGGGATACAATTTTTGACTGAAGTAACTACATTGGCACGACACCAGCGAGCGTACCATATTCAATGGATGATGATCTTGGCGAAAAGTATTGCGTAAGCAGCCTGATTTAGAATTCCCCTCAAGAATGATGGGAAACAAAAAAAATCGTATTATTATAAATATTCTTGTAAGTTAATTTTATTGCTGACACTGCGTTTCGGGGTCATCAACATTGTATGCCCCCCCTACCCCAAATCTCTCATCGCCTTTCACTCGTGTTTCTAATACAGCAAATTCGTTCTGGTCAACTTTTCACCTTTTACAGTAGTAAAACAGTTAGCCAATCACTAGGTTTTGTACAAATTACAATCAAAACCCGCACCCAGAGTGTTTTGGCGTAAACTTTACTCTGAAACTCACCTTTTCTCGCTACTGTTTAGTCTTGACTGTACAGACCAACAGGGCACGCTGGTGGTGTACTCTCCCTTCCCAGTGAACTTTTAGCCCGCCTGATTCGCCAGCACAAGGGCTGCACTCTCCTCCCATGCCTCCTATAAAGCCCTCCCACCCTCAGTCTGGATCAGACCAAAGTTTAGAGAGTGTGTGAGGTAGTGCTTCACTTAAAGCTCTGTCCCTCTAGGGGAGAAGAGCCTATGTAAATCAAAGGGATTTTATTTATTTATTACTTTTGTTTTTCTCTCTCTGTGGATTACTTGGAGCAGGATTTTAAAAAAGGATTTCAAACAACAAAGAAAAACAACGGACACTGTGTTTTTACTGAAAGCTATGGTGGCTTACGATGAAGTGGGAACCTTGGTGCCTATCAAACGGACTCTGCAAGTGATAGACTACCAGAACCAAGTCCACAAGGAGTTAGAGGTAAGATGCTGAATTATGTTTTGTGTTTTCTGATCTTATTCGCCACTGTCTACTAACCTTCGCATTCTTGGACAGTTTTGTGTATTAGCTGACTTTTTTTTGAAACAGTCACCCAAGCAGGGGTTTGGAAAGATAGCTATCAAAGAAATAGCAGGGGGTAACCTTTTACGGGTCGATTCAAATCTATGAATCAACAGGTAGAATCTGCATGAAAGTAGGGTCAAATCGGAGCTGGAGTCTCGACTGTGCTGATAGTTGTCTTTGGGAATTGTCCTACCATGTGGTTTAAGTGACAATAAAAGTACTGAAGTTCTGAGAAGTCTGTAGTCTCGATAAGCGAGTTCCCAGACTTTTACAACTGACTTATTGATGACCTCGACTGTGTCATTTGAGGTCTGGTTCTGGTTCTCAGCGCCTTTTCTGTAAAAGGCAAAGGCACACATCTGGAGTTTTCCCTGCACCGCACATTTAAGTATAGATCAAAGAAACCTAAATGCCTCCTAGCAGGGAGGTTGTAATGTTGGGTTTCCATAGTGAGTGTGCAGCAGTATTCAGTTCTCCATAGACGGAGACAAAGATCATAGGCTTTTTATTTTAGCCATGGACTAATCCCTTCTCAAACAGGAAAGGTATGCTTTTAGTGTTTAGTTGTATATTCCGCAGTGTCTGCACTTGTAAAAAGAGGTTACAATCAAGATGCTCCCAAAGACTCCACAGTAAAGCATCTGCCATGTGGCAAGTATATGCGGCAGCCCTTCTGCTAGAGGGCTTATTAAAACTGCGGTTCGTCCTCTTGAGACCCCGGCTGACCACAGTCATAACAAACTCTAAGGGCACACCAGAGGGAGTGGATCACTTCCACAGCAGTGCCTCAGTGGTTTTCCAGATTTTGCTGACCCAAGGCAAGAGTCAACTTTGGGCTGAGTCAGGAGAAAGCACAAACAACTAAATTAGAGACTTCAAATGCAAGATGGCGCAAACTAATTAAAAGCTGCCATTCTAATTCTGTCATGATTTTGAAGAACATTAGTGGTCTGAAAGCATTACTTCAGCTTCTTGATTGCCGCTCCGTGTTGTGGTTGGCAAGCGGCCGAGCAGTTTCCTCGTAACTCCCGCGGGTGGGGGGGTTTACCTTGCCCAGGTGTAGATTTTCTGCTCTCACGCAAACCCTATCAAAGAACCTGTGTCAACTTGCAGAAGAACTGTAAACACAACTGAACACACCGACCCCCACAATGCGACACCACTTTATGTAAACATTTGAGCTGGGGACAGATTCACTGCTGGTTTAGACTGGCGGTCGTGTGCTCTGTTTCACGTTAAAGCCGCCCCTTCTGACACACTGCTTTGTTTGTCTGGTAAAGGAAGTTAAAGAGCAGCAGCTACCAGGAAGCATTTATCAGCTACAGATGCTCTTTCGAGAGAGCTTGTTGTCAGGCAGATAGTCGCAGCGCGTGCCCAGAGGGGAAAGGACGCCGAACAGCTGAGAGCAGTGTCTCGTGCATTCTTGGCATTCCTCCAGACCCCCTTCTCCGACCAGATCAGCACTTAGAGGAGGTCTTTGTGCAGGGTGGGCCAGCCGCCTGCCTCTCACATGATGGAGCCAACAGCTGGTGAAGCCGCTTTGGCCCCCATATTGTCCAAGCAGACTGAGGCAATATTTCTGTCTGACTTGTGAGCTCTGCCAATCTGTCTGCCTGAAGTATGATCTCCCAACTCCTCCTGTTTCCTGGCTCCAAAGCCTGGAAGTGGAGTCAATAAAAAGGATTTATGACTGGAATGGACAGGCCTGTTTGATCACAAGGAAGTCACAAGAGACTTAACGCTTAACTGATCGATTCGTTCTATGACCTCCTCGGCTAACTTCTCCCTTCATCTTTTGTCTTCCTAATACAGGAACCCAGCAACAAGCGTGTCCGTTCTCTCGGCAGGGTGACGTCGTTAGCCAACCTCATCTCTCCGGTGAAGAATGGGGCCGTCCGGCGCTTCGGCCAAACCATCCAGGTGAGCGGCCTTTCACTCGCTTTACCGAGCATCAAACGTAACTGCAATTTTCTGACTCGTGGGGCTTTTTTTCTGTCTGCAGGCCTCCTTCCGGAGTGATGGCAAGACGCCGGCCGTGCCCCAGAAGCCTTGCAGCAAGGCGGCGGCCCCTACGCCGCCGAAAAGGAGAAATAGCACATTGTGGTCGGAGACTCTTGATGTGCACCAGAAGGAAACCTTAACCACCAAAGAGATTAAGCGGCAGGAGGTGAGAATCCAATCAGAATAAAAGAGGCCAGTGTGGTTCACGAACCAGACAGTCCCGTACGTCCAGACAACTTTAACGTAGCCCTGCGGTATTTGTGTCAAATAGTCTAAATGGGGGTAAAAGACAGTTTCCAAGTCTGTGTAAGTTCACATAGAACTGACAAGCCAACGAGGGGACCTACCTCCCTACTTATGTCCGACATCTTTGCCAGCTGTCAGGAGCTATCAACTTTGAACGCGCTTAAAACGTAGACAACAGCCAGAAAGACTTTGACTTCACTCGCTTGGCATAAGTCGAAGGGATTTTGGATTGTCCTGAAGTAAAAAGCACCCTGACTCATGTTTACCTTTCTCTGCCTTCCCCCACCCTGATGCTCTTCTTCCTCAGGCCATATTTGAGCTGTCTCGTGGAGAACAGGACCTGATTGAGGACCTCCAACTTGCACGCAAGGTTTGTACTCAGAAAGCAAACAGATTAAATCAAAGCCTGGCAGGCCCCCCACGCAATCAAAACAGGGCCTATAAAAAGCTAGGAATTTATCCTCCACTCTATCTTTTTTGTGTCTACTCTTGCCTTGAGAGCTATTTTTAACAACCTCCCATCATGGTTTACTGAGGATTTATCTAACAATTTACTCCCTTTCTACAGGCATATCATGACCCAATGCTGAAGCTCTCGATAATGTCTGAAGAGGAGCTCTCGCATATTTTCGGCAACCTGGACGCCTACATCCCTCTGCACGAGGACTTGCTGGCCCAGCTCTCCAAAGCGACAGGTTCTAACGGAACCGTGGGTCAGATCGGTCAGATTGTCGTCAACTGGGTAAGCTGCATTTCAAGTGACTGTATCAAAAAGACTTCAGGGAGTGGTATTTTAAGAGCCTTATCTGTGTGTAGCTACCCAGGCTGGATGCCTACAAGGAGTACTGCAGCAACCAGCTGGCCGCCAAGGCCCTGCTGGACCAGAAGAAGCAAGACCGGCGGGTACAGGACTTCCTGCAACGCTGCCTTGAATCGCCCTTCAGCCGGAAGCTGGACCTCTGGAGCTTCCTGGACATCCCTCGCTCTCGTCTAGTCAAGTACCCTCTGCTTCTCAGAGAAATCTTAAGACACACTCCACCCGAGCATCCGGACGCCACCAGCTTGGAACAAGCTGTAAGCACCAACCCAAGACAGTTTTTGAATACGGCAGCTTGAAAGACCTCGATCCTAAATTATTCCTTGTCTTTAGGTCACCATCATCCAAGGGGTGCTGTCTGATATCAACATGAAGAAGGGCGAATCAGAGTGCTTGTACTACATCGATAAGCTGGAGTATCTGGATGACCGGCAGAGAGATCCCCGCCTCGAACAGTGCAAAAGCCTGCTGTGTCACGGCGAGCTTCGCAACAAGAGCGGCACGGTGAGCAAAAACAAAGTAGTAGACTATCTTATCAACAACTTAGGCAGACTTCCAACTCGCTCAGGCAAACAAAGCATGCTGTTTTCTTACTCCGAGGTTGTAAAACTGGGGTAGATTTCTCACAGCCAGTCAGACAAGCCAACATTAGCATTAGCAGTATACACAGACTTTGGCAGCGCAGTCTCAAAAATCTGGTCTGACAGGTTGCAAATTTGAGTGCAACCACACACAAGGCAGCTTTTTCATACTGCCGTTCTCAACATTCACTTCGACAGTGTTTTTATAACGCGAGTGGACACCCGCATATGCGCCATAACTAATCACTAGGGTTGTTCCGATCATGTTTTTTTGCTCCCGATCCGATCGTTTTAGTTTGAGTATCTGCCGATCCCGATATTTCCCGATCCAATAGCTTTTTTTTTTGCTCCCAATTCAATTCCAATCATTCCCGATAATTTTTCCCGATCATATACATTTTGGCAATGCATTAAGAAAAAATTGAATAAAACTCGGACGAATATATACATTCAACATACAGTACATAAGTACTGTATTTGTTGATTATGACAATAAATCCTCAAGATGGCATTTACATTATTAACATTCTTTCTGTGAGAGGGATCCACAGATAGAAAGACTTGTGACTTTGTATATTATGACTAAATATTGCCATCTAGTGTATTTGTTGAGCTTTCAGTAAATGATACTGTAGCCATGTCCAAATGCATGATGGGAAGTGGAACCATGACTGTGCGTAGTGATACCAATTCATATATCTTCTCTGCGTTGAGTAATAACGTAAAGCGTTAAGAAAAAGATCAATTGCTACCTTGCTTCCCCACATTGATTCCCATATTTCTAATCATAGGGAGAGGGATTGTAAGGCTTTAGTCAATTAAAAAAAGGCTCCAAAGCCTGCCAAAATTCACTCTACTTATTTTACGCTGCCTTTTATCTCTCTATATAGGTAAAACGGCGACAATGCGTGAGTGGGTCGTGCAGCGCATGCATTAATTGCGTTAAATATCTTAACGTGATACATTTTTTAAAAAAATTATTTACCGCCATTATCGGGATAAAGTTGATAACCCTACCTTAAGCCTAAACTAAAGACTCTGGATGAGTGTAACATATTATGTCTGTAACGTTAAATACAATTAGAAAACGATTTAATTAAAAAATATCTATATATTAAAAAAAATTTTTTTGCCGATTCCGATACTTTGAAAATGACGTGATCCGACATCTCTACTAATCAACAAATGACTTTTAGCCTTTAGCATTTATGGTAGTAATAAGTCACTGACTCTCAATGAGAGCCTTATAAAGAATGATATCACACAGACAGTAACTGTTTATGGTCACCAAGCCCCTAAGGAAGTAGCCAAGACTCAATTTTTCATTGTCTTCTTGGCAGAAGCTGCACGTGTTCCTTTTCACCGAGCTGCTGATCTTGACCCGCTCGGTTACCCGAAACGAACGCCAGTGTTTCCAAGTGTACCGGCAGCCCATTCCTGTGCGAGATCTGGTGTTGGACGACCTACAAGACGGTGACGTCAGGATGGGCGGGTCGTTCAGAGGTGCCTTTAGTAACGCAGATAAAGGTGAGGCCTGCAGTTCCATAGCCGTCCTGGCACTATTATGGAATCTGGACCGGTGGTGAACTTAATTTTTTCTCATCTCCATTCCAGCCAAGAACATTTTCCGCGTACGCGCCCAAGATCCCAGCCAGGCGCAGTCCCACACGCTCCAGGTCAACGACGTCTTCCACAAACAGCAGTGGCTCAACTGCCTGCGCAGCGCCATTTCCGTCCAGCGGCCACACGGCGAGCCAGCTTTACTGCCGCCGACAGACGTTCGCTCCAAGCGCCGCCCGTCTTCAGTCTCCGCCATCGTCCACATGGAGGAGACGGACGAAAACTGCCCACAGCGCGCCACCCAGTCCGCCCCCGCCTCGCCTTGCGGCACTGCCTCCCCATCCCCTTCCGACTCGCCGACATCCTCCACATCATCGTCCCCCGTCCCCCTACCGGTGTCCCACAAGACCAAAAAGGACAAGAAGTCCCTTTATTCATTAGGGAAGAGAAAAGAGACCATGGTGTAAAGTGGAAGGAGAAAACAGACTCATTTTGTGTACATAAAGACGGGAAAACGTGGGACTTGTATTTATGTGTGTCAATGTGCGCGCGTACCCTCACAACAGTGTTCTATGTTACTGTCCAAGTTGGCAGCTGTTTACCTCACCCCTCCATCCCAAAGACCAGGGTTTCCCAAACAGCATATTTCACAAAAACATACAGAAATAGTACATCAAATTGCTTTTTGTTTTTAAAAAAAATCATTTGCTCACCATAAAAAAGGTCCCATTTTGGGTCTCACTCCTTAGTTTTGGGAAACCCTCCATAAATAAAGAAAAAGGGAAGAATGTTTACTATTAATTTGATATTTAAGCATTTGTTTCTTCTGTATAAGAAGAGGGTGGTAGTTTTACATTTTTATATTCTTATGTGGTATTGTTTTTATTATTATAAAAGGAGCACTGTTTTAGCTTTTAGGTGGCGCATGTGTTTTAGGTAAGACAGGAAGATAAATTAATTAAAATGTATCGCATAAGTTACGAGTGAACAAGACGTCTTATTTTTATACATTCCTTGAACTGAATGCTAGGATGCGGTTGCCGGTTTATTTTGGCATCGATGTCGAGGATGTTTTGAAACCAATTTTTGAACTGAGCCACATTTGGTTTCGAAGGAGTCTTTTTTTTTTTCTTTTTTTTTCTGGTGTGGCATCTTTCATGGACTCAAAGTTATGGACACTAATTTACACCGGAGAAACAACGTTACGGAACTGCGTGAAGGAGAATGAAGAAGAGGATGTTGTTGAAGAGAACAGACTGTTTCGAATTGAAAAGAAAGAAAATGTTGGATGATCGTAGTTGGAAAAAGTACGTAGGGGAAGTTGGAAAAAGAAGGTTTTTGCATGTCGAGATTGGAAAACGAAAGAGGAAAAAGTTGTACTTGCCATTAACTTTAATTAAGTATAACAACAATAAAGATCTGTGTAAGATTCGCATCTGAACTTTTTGTATCATGTCTTCTTTTTTGGAATTAAACGTCGCCAACGACAGTCCCGTACGACAGTCCCTGACAAAAGTCTTGTCGCTTATCCATTTTGTAGAAACAATTGCTAATAACCTGACTTTTAATTATTCAATTGGTGTCAGAAATGGCTCACATGAAAGCTAAGACCCTCCCAAATAGGGCTGCAGCTATCGAATATTTTAGTAATCGAGTATTCGACTGAAAATTTTATCGATTAATCGAGTAATCGGATAAAACATTTTTTTTAAGGTAAGGAGCAATTATAAATAAACATAAGAAAATAAGACATTTCATCTAATATTGAACCATTTTCAGTCGATCAATGTCTTTATTTTTCATAAACTCGGACGAATATATACATTCAACATACAGTACATAAGTACTGTATTTGTTTATTATGACAATAAATCCTCAAGATGGCATTTACATTATTAACATTCTTTCTGTGAGAGGGATCCACGGATAGAAAGACTTGTGACTTTGTATATTGTGACTAAATATTGCCCTCTTGTGTATATGTTGAGCTTTCAGTAAATGATACTGTAGCCATGCCCAAATGCATGATGGGAAGGGGAACCATGACTGTGCGTAGTGCTACCAATTCATATATCTTCTCTGCGTTGGGAAATAATATAAGGTGTTAAGAAAAAGATCAATTGCCACCTTGCTTCCCCACATTGCTTCCCATGATATTTCTAATCATAGGGAGAGGGATTGTAAGGTTTTAGCCAATTAAAAAAAGGCTCCAAAGGCTGCCAAAATTTACTCTACTCATTTTACGTTGCCTTTTATCTCTCTATATAGGTAAAACGGCGTCATTACAGATTGAGTGCGACAATGCGTGAGTAGGTCGTGCAGCGCATGCATTAATTGCGTTAAATATTTTAACGTGGCACATTTTTGAAAAAATGAATTGCCGCCGTTATCGGGATAAATTTAATAACCCTACCTTAAGCCTAAACTAAAGACTCTGGATGAGTGTAACATATTATGTCTGTAACGTTAAATACAATTAGAAAACGATGTAATTAAAAAATATACTGTATGTATATTAAAAAAAGGCATGGTCGATATTTTTTTCCCGATTCCGATACTTTGAAAATGACGTGACCGGGACATCTCTACTTACTTCATTCAAAAAATGACAAACCCAACAATTTTATGACTACGAATTCTATTCGAGCTTTTTAACTCATTGACAGCCAATGAGAAAAGATAATAATGTTTATTATTGATTGACACCCTTTGAAAGGGTTTGAAGAAATGTGTCTTTCAACAACCCCATATGTGCATTTTCTTTTCCAGAAAGGTTCCTATGATTGACAGACATGGACAACTGAAGCTCCTGTCAGCCATCCATCAACATCAAGTCCTTTGACAGTCATCTACTCAAGAGCCGTGACAGCTTCAGGGGGCTTTGCTGCTCTACAGCCAGCCAGAGGGATCTGATACTTTGACTCCACTCATTGTTGCGACACAACCGCAAATGTTCACAATAAGTGAAATTGAATCCGATAATAAGGGAACACAAAACATATCGCTTCCCTTTTTGCTACTCTTTTTAAGGAAATGCTCATCATGTTCCTAATAAAGAATGAGACATTATGTGAGTCACTTATTGGGATAGTCTCTAATGGGACTTTGACACTTTTGCAATATTTGCTTTTTCTGTGAGGTCATCACTTCAAGATGGGATTTCAATAACGCAACACTGGTGACTTGGCACACTGCTGAACCCGAGAATGCAATTTTGCTTTCAATTGTTTATGCCGAAGGGCTAAAGCTGAAGCGAAAAGCTTGAGCAGGGGTCCCCAAACTTTTTCCTGTCAGGGTCACATAACTTTTCCCTTCTCTGATGAGGGGCCGGGTCAGTTTGTAACAGAAAAAGTGTGACAATTGCAGGAGTGCCTAAATGTAAAAATGTCTTGTTTTTCAGAAAGCCACAATCAAATAACCCTTTCTGGATTCTTCACGGAACAAAAGCAAATAAAATATTAATAACATTATAATATAATATAATATAATATAATATAATATAATTGGGACTGTCAAATGATTAAAATTTTTAATCGAGTTAATTACAACTTAAAAATTAATTAATCGTAATTAATCGCAATTCAAACCATCTATAAAATATGCCATATTTTTCTGTAAATTATTGTCGGAATCGAAAGATCAGACAAGACGGATATATACATTCAACATACGGTACATAAGTACTGTATTTATTTATTATAACAATAAATCAACAAGATGGCATTAACATTATTAACATTCTGTTAAAGTGGTCCGACGATAGAAAGACTTGTAGTTCTTAAAAGATAAATGTTAGGACAAGTTATAGAAATTTTACAAACCCCTCTTAATGTTTTCGTTTTAATAAAATTTGTAAAATTTTCATTCAAAAAATAAACTAGTCGCTCACCATTGTTAATGTCAATAATTACACAATGCTCATTCATGGTGCTGAAACCCATAAAATCAGTCGCACCCAAGCGCCAGCAGAGGGCGGAAAAACACACACACAAAAAAAACACAAGTAACAAGTGGACATTACACTGTGCTGTCATTTTAATCTGTTTGAGCGGGGCATGTGCTTTAAATGCGTCAAATACTTTAACGTGATTAATTAAAATAATTAATTACCGCCCGTTAACGCGATCATTTTGACAGCCCTATATATAATATAATATAATATAATATAATATAATCATAACACTATTAATTAAATCAATAATTGCCAAATAACCCTCTCTGGTTTCTTCACAGAAAAAAGGAAATAGGAAAGGAAATAAATAACACTATTAATTCCGTTAATATACAGCTCCGATCGTTTACATCCATTCAAAAGTGAGATAATGGTAGGTTTTTGGTCAAAAATCACAACCACACATTGTTTGCCGCCATTGAAAATCAATAGTAAATTTGGACGTACATGGCCGTCAATGGTATGGACATGCATTGCTGTCAATAGCATCGACTTACTTGGGCGGCAGTTTAATGTCAATGGGCCGTCATGGTAAATGGTAAAAAATCCCAAGGACCTATATTTTCTTGCCATTGAAAATGAATGGGGAATTTGGACGTACATGACTGTCAATAGCATCCTGTTAGAAATGAATGGGACAGTTTTGGGCGAATTTTGGGGAAACTGGTTTTTGGCAAACTTTTACCTTCCTGGAATTTTTTATCTGTAAATTATGCGATTTGGTCAAAACTTGTAGATCTCCATATATTATTAAAAAATTAGTCCCATCTAATTATGCAACCTTATATTGATTATCAATTAAGTAATATAACTCATCACAAGGGCATTCTTACATTGCACATAAAATTTACCCTCACAAGATAAATAACATGTCTGCTTCTTTCATTTCATGATGACATTTTTCCTCTCATAATTGTGCCTTTTCTTCCTTATTCAGGCCCTTTGTGAAACCGTCGTAAACTTGACATTTTCTCGTCACCTCAGCGGTTTCACTTCCAGGGAAATGTGCTTATGATTTAACATTGGAGCTCACACTGTCAGTAGGGCGGGTGGGCGCGTTTATTCATATATGTTGCCCCGGTTCATGCATGTTAAAGAGAACCCCACGCTGAGTGGAGACAATATAACAGCTTGTTGGTGAAATTAACATGAACGCACACGCATAAAAAAACCATTTGCATCTTCTTCAATGACTTACTTTCACAACTCCAACATTTTGTCCATAAAATTGCAATAAATTATTACAGTGGGGCAAATAAGTATTTAGTCAACCACTAATCGTGCAAGTTCTCCCACTTAAAAATATTAGAGGCCTGTAATTGTCAACATGGGTAAACCTCAACCATGAGAGACAAAATGTGGGGAAAAAAACCCCAGAAAATTACATTGTTTAATTTTTAAAGAATTTATTTGCAAATCATGGTGGAAAATAAGTATTTGGTCAATCCCAAAAGTTCATCTCAATACTTTGTTATGTACCCTTTGTTGGCAATAACTGAGACCAAACGTTTTCTGTAACTCTTCACAAGCTTTTCACACACTGTTGCTGGTATTTTGGCCCATTCCTCCATGCAGATCTCCTCTAGAGTAGTGATGTTTTGGGGCTGTCGTTGGGCAACACGGACTTTCAACTCCCTCCACAGATTTTCTATGGGGTTGAGATCTGGAGACTGGCTAGGCCACTCCAGGGCCTTGAAATGCTTCTTACGAAGCCACTCCTTTGTTGCCCTGGCTGTGTGTTTGGGATCATTGTCATGCTGAAAGACCAGCCACGTCTCATCGTCAATGCCCTTGCTGATGGAAGGAGATTTTCACTCAAAATCCCTCAACACACAGCCCCATTCATTCTTTCCTTTACACAGATCAGTCATCCTGGTCCCTTTGCAGAAAAACAGCCCCAAAGCATGATGTTTCCGTCCCCATGCGTCACAGTGGGTATGGTGTTCTTCGGATGCAATTGAGTATTCTTTCCTCCAAACACGAGAACCTGTGTTTCTACCAAAAAGTTGTATTTTGGTTTCATCTGAGCATAACACATTCTCCCAGTCCTCTTCTGCATCATCCAAATCCTCTTTAGTGAACCGCAGACGGGCCTGGACGTGTACTGGCTTCAGCAGGAGGACACGTCTGACAGTGCAGGACTTGAGTCCCTGGCGGCGCATTGTGTTACTGATAGTAGCCTTTGGTACTGTGGTCCCAGCTCTCTGTAGGTCTTTCACTAGGTCCCCCTGTGTGGTTCTGAGATATTTGCTCACCGTTCTTGTTATCATTTTGACGCCACGGATATAGATCTTGAATGGAGCCCCAGATCGAGGGAGCTTATCAGTGGTCTTGTATGTCTTCGATTTTCTGATAATTGCTCCCACAGTTGATTTCTTTACACCAAGCATTCTACCCATTGCAGATTCAGTCTTCCCAGCCTGGTGCAGGTCTACAATTTTGTCTCTGGTGTCCTTCGACAGCTCTTTGGTCTTGGCCATAGTGGAGTTTGGAGTGTGACTGACAGATTGTGGACAGGTGTCTTTTATACCAATAATGAGTTAAAACAGGTGCCATTAATACAAGTAACGAGTGGAGCCTCATTAGAAGAAGTTAGACGTCTTTCACAGCCAGAAATCTTCCTTGTTTGTAGGTGACCAAATACTTATTTTCCACTCTAATTTGGAAATAAATTCTTGAAAAATCAAACAATGTGATGTTCTGTTTTTTTCCCACATTCTGTCTCTCATGGGTGAGGTTTACCCATGTTGACAATTACAGGCCTCTCTGATCTTTTCAAGTAGGAGAATTTGCAAAATTGGTGGTTGAAAAAAAAAAAATACTTATTTGCCCCACTGTATATACGGTTTATTAAAAACAACTGGAAGCTCCTTGACAATCCAACTCAGGGATCAGTTTACCAAATCTGCACACAAATGAGGATTAGCACAGCAAAAACAGGTCAAAGAGGTTAACCTGAACTTCGTGTTTATGTCAAAATACAGCGCATTGTCAGCGACAGACCTGGAGCACGTCCACTCATCACCTGCGAACCAACCGCTTGATGCGCTTGCAGCGTGCACACAAACACGAGTTGCGTCTCACAGAATTAATTGTCGCCCTCGGGAAACGACCAAAACACGTGAAGGTAATTATGACTTGAACGATAACAAGAAAAACATGCTGTTGAAATTAGTCTAAGTAAGTCTACACATCCATGATGAAACCAAGACTCAGCAGTCCATTTCGACTGGAAGGGCTGGCAGCGATCCTCTGTTGGCATCAATGGTAGCTAACGAGTTAACTAGTTACATTCAAACTAATGTTAAATGGTAGTCAGCAACAGAGTTCCAATGAGCTTGCTAAAGTTTTCATCTGCTACTTTACCATTAATCATATATGGGAGGCTGGGGTAATCGGACGAATGATTTCGTCTGTGTTAAATTCTGCATTTTTCACTCTTCATAAAGCACAGAATTTAGTTTCTTGAACTCATTTGAGTCAACGTTTATTGAAGCTCCGCAACTCGGACCATAACAAACGTAACACAACACAGACTTTCTGTGTCCGTCAACTATATCGGTCCCTCGGGAAACTCAAACCCAAATAACAATAGTTCCTGTTGTTACTGTCGTGTCGACAGCGATGAGCTCTCTCGGATTTCCGACTTACGTTCTCACTTTCATTTTACCGTATCAATCCATGGAGGAAACATTTATTCATCATGATGAAACGAGCAAGTTATACAGCAGCCTTTAAAAGAAAAGTCACATCTGTTTTGTTTTCTCCTGGATTCTGGTAAGTTCAAGAAGTTATCAGATCATATTATTACCGTACATATTGTCAGTTTACGGTAATGTTTTGAACTACCAATGTGCTATGCTTGTGCTGTGTTTCACCAGTCAGTAAAATTGCATCTCTGTATCGGTACACGAGCTCTGTTTTCTTGTATTCTTCTGTTTATTGGTGCTAAAATTTGGGTGCTCGTTATACATGGGGACAATAATTTTCCCTAGATTTTACAAGTAAATTTGGGGTGCGCGTTATACACGGGTGCGCCTTATATTCGCGAAATTACGGTATTTTTTTTAAAGATGCGATACTGGATAATTTCTCGTGGGACACCTGACGATTTCCCACGGCACACGGGTTGAAAAAACTGGGGACACAATACCACTTTTTAAAAAACTAGATATACCGTAATTTCCCGAATATAACGCACACTTTTTTTCCCCAAAATTTACTCGTGAAATCATGGGTGCGCGTTATTCACGGGTACAGGGACGGAGACAGAAAGAATTCATCATGATTCATGTTCATGTTCACGAACAACAGTGATATAATAATCAAGTTTCATGTGGTAAATAATTTTACCACAGAAAATCAATATTCTATTGAAAAAAAAAAATTGACAAAAGGATTAAAAAATGCTGCAACCGCGTACTTTATAAAAGTTGAGACACGAGACTCATTTTATTGGTGCTAAAATAAGGGTGCGCTTTATACAGGGGTACAAGAATTTTCATAGATTTTACAGGTAACGTTGGGGTGCGCGTTATACACGGGTGCGCCTTATACTCGGGAAAAATTACGGTAATTTCAATACTATTCATCCTGAATAATTTCCATTGCTAGGAAACATCGTAAATTAATGGGAAATATTTCAACTTTACTGGTTTGTTGTTTTAGCTTGCTTGGAGGAACGCAAATGTAAAAAAATGTCTCACATATACGCCTATACGTTCTAATTTCTTGTGTTACGTTTCTGGGTTCAAATTCTGGCACGTCAAAAAAGAGGATGTTGAATTGCTTAACAGCACATCCTTCCTCATTCGGAGTTAGCCACTGGCTTAGGGCTACAGGTGCTCATTAGACACACGTGCATCAAGCCTCTACTCGCAGCCAAAATAGACCTGACTTCCTTTTAAAATGACCACAGTCAAACAAACCATTATTTCAAAAAACGTGAGAAATACTCCGACGCAGCCTCTATTAAATGGCACCGCAAATTTACCTATTTGTATAACACAGTATTAAAACTTACAGTGACCTACTTGTGTTTAGGGGAAAAAAACGCCTCTATGTTTGAGCATTTACTATAGCAACTATCAGCATGCCTTAACTAGAGAAGTCAACATTCACAATAGAACTCGGGCCAGGATTGATTTAAAGTTGAAAAACAAAAGGCCAGGCTCACCTCGCCTGCAGGTTATCGCCTTTGTGCACTAAGGATTGTGTTGCAGAACCCCCCCCCCCCCCCCCCAACTCCAAAAACGTGAAAGCAATATTTTACCAAAGGTAGGATTTATGGCGGTTGGCCCTGGATATATTGCGGCCGCGTTGGAGGGGGAGCTTTTCATTTCCTTAGCACAAGGATTGTAGCTTTGGGATTGTATTACCAAGAGTTTGAGCACTTTACATCTATTTTTCAAAACAGTCAACAATCCTAATGTCATTACATAATATGCTAAACGTTTAGACTTAATATTACAGTCCCTGACAAAAGTCTTGTCTCATCCATTTTGTAGAAACAATTGCTAATACCCTGACTTTTAATGATTCAATTGGTTTCAGGAATGGCTCATATGAAAGCTAAGACCCTCCCAAATGATGTTGAATGTACAAAAATTTATTTGTTTCACTGAAAAAAAGATTTATCACTTAATGAAGACATAAAGGTCAAATTTTGGCAGGACAAAAGTTTTGTCGCCTACAGAAAGTAGAGTGAAAATTGAACAAAAAATGTACTTCAAATACAAAAATATTTTACATAAGTGAATTAAGTGGTAGTGTAAGACATCCAAATTTAATATTTTGTATGTGTCAGGGAAGTTCAAGTTTGAACTCCAAGACAAGTGTTACCTTGATAGTTAGATTAGAGAAATAAATACGACCACAACCATGGATTTAGTAGGTTTTAGTACAAGAGCTCTTGGGTACAGATGCGGAATAACGAACAAAGTGTCTCTCCATATGTGGACAAAAGAGAGATACAGGGCATCCCTCTATTTATGGGTTGACACCATCGAAATGAAATCGAAACTTAGTAAGAACATCTCAAGTTACAGAAAAACATCTCTCATAGGGGAAAACCACCTTAAACTGTAACCTTGAATCACTAGCTGTGGCCAGGAAGAAGTTTGATAAGCCACAGTTGCTATATTGTATACATTCAGGGCATATTGGAAAACAACAGGAACATGACAGTCCATATTTGGGTATATTGACTCCGTTTACAATCGTCAAGGCTATGAGAAGGCCTACAAGATTATTTTAACAATGATACTTTATGCTATAATGTTCTCATGCAAGCATGACAAAAGCATTCAACATATAATATATAATGGTTGTGTTTTAAGCATGAATAAATTCTCTCACAGTATGACTTCGAGGGGCTTGAAGGACTGCATCCACGCGGTTCGGCAAGGCTTCATACAATTTACAGCAAAGAAAGCAGTCTTGCATGCCTCCCAGAGTTCATCAACATTCTTGGGTTTCGTCTTCCATGCTTCCTCTTACATCCTCTTCATGTCTGATGACTGGGCTGGCCAGTCCTGGAGGATCTTGATCTTCTTTGCCTTGAGGAACTTTGAGGTAGAGATTGAAGTATGCGATGGAGCGGCGACCTGCTGCAGAATTTGTCCCTTTTTATGGTTAGGAATTTAAGAGGCAGCTAATATTTGTTGATATTTCAGACTATTTATGTTGCCTTCCACCCTGCAGATCTCTCGCACACCCCCATACTGGATGTAACCCTAGACCAGTGCTTCTCAATTATTTTGCTACGCCCCCCCCAAAGAAGACGTAAATGTTTCGCGCCCCCCCAACTCTCTGCCGCCACTGTAAATAGTATCATTTGTCTATAATATTACTATTATAAGTACGCTTCTGCCTAACATTGTCCTTTTTTTTTATTCGAGAAAAAAGTAACATAGATCAACTTATAATAAAGTATAACTTTATTAACATTGTTTTGCTGCCTGAATTAAAAAAAAAAAAAGTCACATCCAAACTGTAAAAATACACTCAAGGTACATGTTTGACCATTTGATGCTGAAAAATAAAATGCAAAAAAATGAGTAAATAATAACAAATTCAAATTGAATAGAAACATTAACTCATGGATCAATATGCCAAAAAATTGCCCCCCCCCCCCAAAAAAAAAAAAAAAAAAAAAAAAAAAAAAACTGAATAGAAGAAAAAAATAGTGTCTTTGGACAGAAGGACAGTTTTTATTTTCCATGCTCACAGTATCACCTCCTTTGCAATGGTGTGGGGTTATTTTGCACTGAGCATGCTAGCAGTGCTCACTGGTTTACTGATATAACACTGACAAAGCGGGACGATTGTCGGCAATATTCGGCACATTTTCGCTGAAAAACAATCAAGCGGCTTATCAATAAGATTGCGGTCTAATGTCTTTAAGTGGAGTCTTAATTGATTTGGCTTCCGGCTGTCCGCTATAATCATTTTTAGACACAGTAAACAGTGGTCTTTCCTCATCTCCCACTGTATTAAAAGTCAAAGCCGAAAGGCAAACGGCCCGAAAAAAGCGCGTTGTCGGCGGCTGAGGGAGAACCGTAGGTGAGGGCGGTCGTCGTGACGATCCCAAGCCGAAAATGGCACTTCTCGGGCGGACACGTCAGAACTGGAGAAGACAGTGGGTCGCTGTGTGAGTCCGGCCGGAAAACTGCTTTCGAAAACGGCGCCCAGCTCTTCATATCTCTTTTCTGTGCTCTTGCTTAGTTCAAAAATACTGCGCGCACTCTGAAAATGAGAGCGCCACTGCCATCCACTGAGTGGGTGTGCAAGTACACTTTATTTTAGTACGGTCCCACTATTTGAGAAGTACTGCCCTAGACAATGATTTTGTTTTGTGGCAAAAGGTGGATTTTTCAGATGAATTTTCCATTGAATTACACCACAGTCACCACAAATATTGCAGGAGCCCGCATGGATCCCAGATACACTCAGAAAACAGTGAAGTTTGGTGGTGGCAAAATTATGATCTGGGGTTACATCCAGTATGGCGGTGTGCGAGCGATCTGCAGGGTGGAAGACAACATAAATAGTCTGAAATATCAACAAATCTTAGCTGCTTCTTACATTCCTAACCATAAAAAGGGACAAATTCTGCAGCAGGCGCTCCATCGCATACTTCAATCTCTACCTCAAAAGTTCATCAAGGCAAAGAAGATCAAGATCCTCCAGGACTGGGCAGCCCAGTCACAAGACATGAACATCATTGAGCATGACTCGGATAGGATGAAAGAGGAAGCATGGAAGACGAAACCCAAGAATATTGATGAACTCTGGGAAGCATGCAAGACTGCTTTCTTTTATGTAAATTGTATGAATCCTTGCCGAAGCCCATGGAAGTCATACAAAATATCAAATTTTGATCTCACAGCACCACTACTTAATTCGCTTATGTTATGCAACATATTTTTGTATTTGAAGTACATTTTTCGTTCAATTTTCACTCTACTTTCTGTAGAAGACAAAACTTTTGTCTTGCCAAAATTTTGTCTTCATTAAATGATAAATCTTTTTTTAGTGAAACAAATATATTTTTGTACATTCAACATCGTTTGGGAGGGTCTTAGCTTTCATATGAGCTATTTCTGAAACCAATTGAATAATTAAAAGTCTGGTTATTAGCAATAGTTTCAACAAAATTGATAAGCGACAAGACTTTTGTCAGGGACTGTAGAGTTTGAGTACTTTACATCTATTTTTCAAAACAGTCAACAATCCTAATGTCATTACATAATATGCTAAACTTTTAGACTTAATATTAGGTATTACAATTGAGCTAAAAAGCACCGTGTTCCAAGTACTCGCCAGGTAAACACGGTATTTCGCATCTTTTCGATTGCATAACAAAGAATCCGATGGCCTGATTGTCATGAAAATTTATGAACCAATTACAGGTTGTCATTCGGCACTACTGAATCAAGCGCCTTGGCAGCAGCCGAGTGTCCGCATACCTTTAGCCGTCGCACCACTGCGTTATGTAAGGGGCCTTAGCTGGAAATATGTGAGGATGGGGGCTAATAAAATACACTTTGGGGTATCATACATCATTTTTTGAGTGACGGCTGTGTGTGTCTTGAAGTAGGTTTACACTGCTGCAGATCTGGAAGGAATCCATCTTTCTACGTACATCTTCAATAACGTCTGTTTTGGAGTTTAATCCTGTGTCTTTCAGTCCAAAAGCAATATGCTAGTTGGATTTATCCTTTTACTCAATGTCTTAATATTTAACCACGGGATTTGGTACTATAAGACAAACAATATGATCATATCTGTTTGGAGAATTCTGGCGAGATGTGTGGTCGACATAATCCGCTTTTCAAACTAAATCAAAACAAAGACTTGACTTTAAGTTGAAAATCTCTTGCTGATTTTGATGACATTTTCAAACGGAAAAGTCCATTTAAATCCTGACATTGGAAGAGGTCTGTTGCTTTTGCTAATTTAACACCTCCACTTTTTGATCCTTTTTCAAGCAACCAAAAAGATCTAAACTAGAGATGTCCGGGTCAGATCACGTCATTTTCAAAGTATCGGAATCGGCAAAAAAATATTGGACAGGCCTTTTTTAAATTTATATGTATATTTTAATTAAATCGTTTTCTAATTGTATTTAACGTTACAGACATAATATGTTACACTCATCCAGAGTCTTTAGTTTTGGCTTAAGGTAGGGTTATCAAATTTATCCCGATAATGGCGGTAATTAATTTTTAAAAAATGTATCACGTTAAAATATTTAATGCAATTAATGCATGCGCTGCACGACCCACTCACGCATTGTCGCGCTCAATCTGTAATGGCGCCGTTTTACCTATATAGAGAGCTAAAAGGCAGCGTAAAATGAGTAGAGTGAATTTTGGAAGCCTTTGGAGCCTTTTTTTTAATTGGCTAAAGCCTTACAATCCCTCTCTGTATGATTAGAAATATCGTGGGAAGCAATGTGGGGAAGCAAGGTAGTAATTGATCTTTTTCTTAACACCCTGTGTTATTTCCCAACGCAGAGAAGATATATCAATTGGTAGCACTACGCACAGTCATGGTTCCACTTCCAGGGGTGAAAGTGGTAAGAATTTCTTGCCGGAACTCCCAGTCGTGAAGGTCGCCACGATGCCCGAAATTTTATTTATTTATTTATTTATTTTTCTTTCATTTTGGGGGGTGAAATGCAAAGAAAACTGTTTTAGCACAGTTATTTCTATAATAGTGACGGGATCTGTCGTTCACTTGAGTAAACGAATCCATTCCGGTTCGTTCAGTAAAACGATTCGTTCAAACGAATCGTTCAACGAATCGTTCGCCCCCCTCATCTCCCTCCCCACCCAAATGAATCGTTCGGTTAGTGAACGGGAAGTGACGTTGCCGAACGAATCACCAAAGACCGCTTCGCAGTATAACTGAACGGGAAGTGACATTGCTTGGTCCCTCCCTCTCTTGCACATTGACCACTCGTCGTAGTTTCAGAAATGAGTGACAGGCGATATCATTCTGCTCTCAGAGACAGCCTCGTCTCCCTCCCGCTGCTGCAAAAGCGAGGGAGAACTTCCGCGTCGTCTGTCCTAGTTCTATGGGCTCAAAGTCATGGCTCGTGCTTGCATTTCGAATTAGGACACGGTTAAACATTTTCCTTTTGAGGGGGAAGTCGGGGTTTGGGGTCGGGGGCGCACGGACTTTCTTTAGCATGATCTTGCTCACATATACAATGCTGCTGCTAACAGCCAACGCGGCATGCCTGCTGTCACGAAAATAAAAATAAATCGAAAGTTTAATTTCTAATTATGGAACGGCCAACACATCATATTAACCTCTCGCTCTGTTGTATTTTTGTTTTTTATTATTAAGATGATCGTTTTGAATTTTTGCACTGGTATTAATAAATAAAATAATCCGGTCAGCTCCCCTGTCGTCCCCGCATCTCAGATTGTCAAATGCTGACGAGAAATAATTGTTTGCTTTATGATTTCGCCTTTCTACTCTCATTAGTCTGTTAAGAAAAATGTAGACATATTGCGACATCTCCCGTGTCCGCGCGCTTTGTTTTTGGGGCGCTTGAGTAGCACATGATGGACGGATTGACATAATTTGTCAAACCAACCGACACCCTCTGACACGAAAAAAAAAAAAAACACTCGGAAAAAATTGACATGTATATACAGTTTCATTGCAAATCAGTATTATGGTGATCATACTAAATATTATTTTTTTTCTGTGCACATATGAGGTACATATCGCTGCCATGAAGCCTCCATATAGTGACAGTTCTCTGCCCGCTTCACTGCCGTCACGCGACCGCAGCTCAGGTTTTGCTTGCCTCGTAGCTACGTGTGTTTTAAATTACTGTAAATTTGATAGTATATCGTCATAGGCACAGTCCCGAGTCTGTTGAGAAAAGTAGAACACTAAACCATGCTCGCTAGATTTGTGTGGTGTTTTTGTCTTTTTGAGCAGCATTTGATAGGCTCCACGTTAACAAATATGTGACAAAGTCGTTTCCTTTCATTTTATGACTCGTTCACCGCATAGTCATTACTGGAAAGTCAAGTTAGCAGCAAGCTAGGTCAGGAACCGGAGGACCGAATCACTGAACGGGAAGTGACAAAACTCAGTCTTTCCCCCCTGCCTGCACGCTGGCTGCTTATTGGCCACACGTGGAAATGAGTGACATACGCCATGATTCTGTTTCCGCTCCCTCCCCTGCCCGCGATGAGGCTGGCGTCTGATTGGTCGTGTGCGATGTCAGAAGACGCTGCCGCTTGCTCAACGCCCTCCCACGCAGCGAACAAGCGCCACCAACTTCATAGAACGAATCAGTGCAGATGGTGATTAGTTCGGTCTCGTTCACCCAAACAATTCGTTCAAAAAGAACGAATCGTTCGCGACCGATACAACACTATTCTATAACACATACGAGAACAGATTTTCATTCAAAATTGTATTTTTTCAAAGATTTGCGAAATAAAAGTTGACAAAAACAGCAATAACCCCAACCTCCATCTCCTAATTTTAATTTTCTCTCATGTTCTCACATACTAAATGCCAAATCTCAATTTTAACTACTTAAGAACATAGGATGTATAATAAAATTGAAGTTAATGTAAACATTTACTTTTTTTTTTTTCTTTTTTAATAATAAAGTACAAATGACTTATATTATGCAGGGTGAAATGGAATATATTTTGAAGATCACGCAAACATTGACTTTTTTAAATGTTAAGGAAATTAATAACTAGCCTCACATAAATGAACAAATACAAGTCCAAAGTGCACATTGACAGCTAAGATGTTCTGAAACTCCCCATCAGAGCAAATAAAACTAAATATGATAAATAAGCCTCCTCAACTCTTTCATTTCGCTTAAATATTTGATCCATTTTATGTTGCATTGCCATTTTTTTGTCGCATCAATTCAACAACCTTTAAAAAAAAATTTTTTTTTTTTTTAGCTGTTTCGGAAAACATGCACATTTGAACCAATCAGAGCTAACTATCTCTGCTGATCACATGTCAGTATGTCAGCCAATTGAACGGATAAAGGAGTCCAGGCGTTTTGCTTTGCTGCGTGCATTCGCACATTGACGTGACTCATCATCGTCAGACTCAGATAACTGCAGCAGCTGGGGAAACCTCTATGCCATTCGTGGAATAAAATAAATAATAAATATTGGTGGAAACGAGTGACGCTACACAGGCACTTTATTATGCTTGTTGTTAACACTTGTGTATGATGTAAATCTGATGTTGGTAGATTGTTTTCTTCTTGGAGATGAAATGCATGTGTGGCAGCTTAGCATTTTTTCTTCTTTTTTTTTACATAGCGTTTTGACAGTTGCCGTATTATTTTCGGAATCAAAGCACCGTGGACTGGAACAGCATTCAGGCCCTGAATCTTATACCGGAACTGCGTTCCTGACCGTTCTGGCCCACTTTCACCCCTGTCCACTTCCCATCATGCATTTGGGCATGGATACAGTATCATTTACTGAAAGCTCAACAAATACACTAGATGGCAATATTTAGTAACAATATACAAAGTCACATTTGTCCTTTAAGAATTACAAGTCTTTCTATCCGTGGATCCCTCTCACAGAAAGAATGTTAATAATGTAAATGCCATCTTGAGGATTTATTGTCATAATAAACAAATACAGTACTGTATGTTGAATGTATATATTTGCCCGAGTTTTATTCATTTTTTTCTTAATGCATTGCCAAAATGTATATGATCGGGAAAAATTATCGGGAATGATTGGAATTGAATCGGGAGCAAAAAAAAAAAAAAAAAAAAGCAATCGGATCGGGAAATATCGGGATCGGCAGACTCAAACTAAAACGATCGGGAGCAAAAAAACATGATCGGAACAACCCTAATCTAAACGCTACATAATATACTTGATCAAATAACGTCATTATTCATTATTTCTTAAAGATAACAGTGGAAACCAAAAAGGATTTTTGAAGCCAATCTAAACACACTACACATCATTGCCGTTGTTCCCAGGCAATCCTGAAGTTCAAATGATTTGTGTACGAGAGCGCATCAAAGTAGTCCACAGCTGTGATGCTAAAGGAAACAACGAATAAAGCTTGTAAATATTTAATTTCCTGGCAGATTTGTCCAATAACAATACAAATAAAGTGTTGGTCATATCCATTATCTTACATCATGGGTTTTAAAAAAGGGTAAATAATGGATTTTCGTTGGCGAGAACCGAACGTAACTCAAAAGTCGAAAGTGAAAAGACTCTAAAATGTTTCGCTCTTGAAAATCCACAGGTGGAAAGAATCAAATCAGAGTTACAGTCGCGAGACGGTAAAAAGAAAAAGACAAAGCACCGCTAACAACCTGTATGCCGCAATTTATGTAACACACTGCAAATGTCCTCACATAAAAGAGTTGGACTCCAACTCAGACAGGTGTCGGCTTTTGCACTGAGCTCAAGCTGCTCAATCGCGTCCTCCCTTCTCGCTAATAAAGTGAAACGAGGTCGAGCAAGCCACAAAAAACACTCTTGTGATCCGTTTCCAGACAGACGCCCGGGCGTCGGACATCAAAGTCGGCGAGGGTCCTTTCATTGGAGACGCAAGCCTGCTTTTCAATGACTGCTAATCCTCCATTAAAACATGGAGAGGTGATGTCTGAGCAGGGAAACTAATCCGCTATGGAGGGTCCCCCCTTGTCTGCGTGGACCCATTTTAGCTTCATTATGTCACCTTATAGGCAAGCGACCGAGAAGTTCTTTCAGGGCGGCTTACAAAGGGATTCACGTGAGGACATTCACAAGCTGAACTTGCTATTGATGGCGATATACGTCCAATCTGTTTTGACTGGGAGAGCAATCATTCGCTGCCAACAGTCCCTGTTAAAATGTACTGGATGTCCGTTGCTGTTAATGGCACTGAAACATGATCGTCCGCAGCCGTTTTACAGCAGTTCCTCTTAGGTTTTTGCATAGAAAACTCCCTCCAGATGCCTTTATGAGGTGCGCTGGCAGCTAAAGATGCTAGCCTGGGCTTTTGGGTTGCTAGTTAGCGCGTCCGCCTGCCGTGCTGGACGCGTCGTGCGTCGCGGGTGCGAGTCCTGACCTGGACGAGGGGGACGGATCGCATCGTGCGGCGTGGCTCCATGCAGACCGGTTACACAAATACTTCACAAGTAGGGATGGGAATTGATACGTTTTACGATTCCGATTAGGGTTGTTCCGATCATGTTTTTTTGCTCCCGATCCGATCCCGATCGTTTTAGTTTGAGTATCTGCCGATCCCGATATTTCCCGATCCGATTGCTTTTTTTCCTCCCGATTCAATTCCAATCATTCCCGATAATTTTTCCCGATCATATACATTTTGGCAATGCATTAAGAAAAAAATGAATAAAACTCGGACGAATATATACATTCAACATACAGTACATAAGTACTGTATTTGTTTATTATGACAATAAATCCTCAAGATGGCATTTACATTATTAACATTCTTTCTGTGAGAGTGATCCACGGACAGAAAGACTTGTTATTCTTAAAGGATAAATTTGACTTTGTATATTGTGACTAAATATTGCCATCTAATGTATTTGTTGAGCTTTCAGTAAATGATACTGTAGCCATGCCCAAATGCATGATGGGAAGTGCAACCATGACTGTGCGTAGTGCTACCAATTGATATATCTTCTCTGCATTGGGAAATAACCCAGGGTGTTGAGAAAAAGATCAATTACTACCTTGCTTCCCCACAATATTTCTAATCGTAGGGAGAGGGATTGTAAGGCTTTAGCAAATTAAAAAAAGGCTCCAAAGGCTGCCAAAATTCACTCTAATCATTTTACGCTGCCTTTTGGCTCTCTATATAGGTAAAACGGCGCCATTACAGATTGAGTGCGACAATGCGTGAGTGGGATGTGCAGCGCATGCATTAATTGCGTCAAATATTTTAACGTGATACATTTTTGAAAAAATTAATTACTGCCGTTATCAGGATAAATTTGATAATCCTACCTTAAGCCTAAACTAAAGACTCTGGATGAGTGTAACATATTATGTCTGTAACGGTAAATACAATTAGAAAACGATTTAATTAAAATATATATATATTAAAAGAAGACATGTCCGATATTTTTTTGCCGATTCCGATACTTTGAAAATGACGTGATCGGACCCGATCGATCGGCATCCCGATACTTTGAAAATGACGTGATCGGACCCGATCAATCGGGACATCTCTAATAGAAACCTCCCTCCAGATGCCTTCAAGAGGTGCGCTGGCAGCTAAAGATGCTAGCCTGGGCTTTTGGCTTGCTGGTTAGCGCGTCCGCCTGCCGTGCTGGACGCGTCGTGCGGAATTGATACGATTTTTACGATTCCAATTTCATTATCGATATTACTTAACGATTCGATTCTTTATCGATTCTAATTTGGGGAAAAAGAAGAACAAACTTTTTGATTGGCTATCGAGTTTCACAACCTTACAAACTCACAACGAGGTCAAAAGAGGCCCAAAGCCTCAATGTTAACTGTGGCAATAAATGGCAAATACACAAGAATGTGTAACATTTTACTGAAACATTTTTCTAATCGTAATAAAAAATATCGGTATACACTCACCAGTCACTTTATTAGGTACTCCTGTCCAACTGCTCGTTAACACTTAATTTCTAATCAGCCAATCACATGGCGGCAACTCAGTGCATTTAGGCATGTAGACATGGTTTAAGATAATCTCCTGCAGTTCGAACCGAGCATCAGTATGGGGAAGAAATGTGATTTGACTGACTTTGAACGTGGCATGGTTGTTGGTGCCAGAAGGGCTGGTCTGAGTATTTCAGAAACTGCTGATCTACTGGGATGTGAATTCCAGGCCTCTGTCATCTTTTTAAGTGGGAGAACTGGCACAATTGGTGGCTGACTAAATACTTTTTTTTGCCCCACTGTAAACCTTAACCCACGGCTGCCTGATCCCTGAACTGTACGTTCTAAATCACAGTCGCCCATAAAATCTTGTTGGAAGGATCACCACTTGCAGGTGGTCGCCACATGTCACAGGGCTACCGAGTTCATAGGTGAAAGTGAAAATACAGTATATCTTTTGTGCAAATAAGGAAGTATTCAATCCAGCCAGGTTATATCTGGCCACAATATGTTGAGGAAACTATAACCGGAGATGCCGCCTGCACTAATGAACCAAACTGAGTATAAAAATCCCAAAAGTTGCGTTAAGAACTTGCCACTGAGAAGGTCCCAGCTGATTCCAGCAGTCTGGCCTCACCTGCATCAAACGCAGTCAGTGTGTTTGCGTGTCAACCCCTCGCCAAGCATCTGGGCCTCATCCACCACCTGAGGGAACGCGTCGAGTTATTCAATCCATTACTCAGCCCCGGTGGTGGATTACTCACACCTTTGCATCGTTTTCACACAAGACAGCAAAAAGTAGATGCTTGCCAACAAACGCCTCTTCGAGCCGTGCCGTGATAAACACAAACAAAACTGTGCCGTCTGAAAAACTGAAGGAAAACAGTTTGAATTTGTAAGGAGGATCCTTTGTCCTGTAGGCGGTCCACGTTTTGTGATTTTTTTTTTCTATAGTCGAAAATCTGGTCCTACTTTTTTTAAGGCTAAAAAATTGTGAGATATTTCATATAAAAGAACATTATTAAGAAACAATAAATAACGGATGGACAGAACTTTTAAAAATCTAGCGAAAAATAGTTGAGGTCACAATCACATTGTCTACTGAAACTAGATCCCACCCTCTTCAGGCTGTTGAAGCTTCCCTTTGACGCTTTACTTTCAAGCAACATGACTTCACAGTCCTGGCGAAGGCTTTTCTTAGTCAGACTTGAATCGGGTAATTATAGGTTACGTTAAAGGTCACGCAAACATTTGCGTGTCAGCTCCAAAAGCAGGTGCATATATGCCATGTACAGTGGGGCAAATCAGTATTTGGTCAACCACCAATTGTGCAAGTTCTCCTACTTGAAAAGATTAAAGAGGCCTGTAATTGTCAACATGGGTAAACCTCAACCATGAGTAACAGAATGTGGAGGAAGAAAAAACAGGAAATCACATTGTTTGATTTTTAAATAATTTATTTCCAAATTAGAGTGGAAAATAAGTATTTGGTCATCTACAAAGCAAGATTTCTGGCTGTGAAAGACATCTAACTTTACTCGTTACCTGTATTAATGGCACCTGTTTTAATTCATTATTGGTATAAAAGACACCTGTCCACAACCTCAGTCAGTCACACTCCAAACTTCACTATGGCCAAGACTAAAGAGCTGTCAAAGGACACCAGAGACAAAATTGTAGACCTGCACCAGGCGGGGAAGACTGAATCTGCAGTAGGTAAAATGCTTGGTGTAAAGAAATCAATTGTGGGAGCAATTATTAGAAAATGGAAGACATACAAGACCACTGATAATCTCCCTCGATCTGGGGCTCCATACAAGATCTCACCCCGTGGCGTCAAAATGATAACAAAAACAGTGAGCAAAAATCCCAGAACCACACAGGGGGACCTAGTGAATGACCTCCAGAGAGCTAAGACCACAGTAACAAAGGCTACTATCAGTAACACAATGCACCGCCAGGGACTCAAATTCTGCACTGTCAGACGTGTCCCCCGGCTGAAGCCAGTACACGTCCAGGCCCATCTGCGTTTCGCTAGAGAGCATTTGGATGATCCAGAAGAGGACTGAGAGAATGTATTATGGTCAGATGAAACCAAAACAGAACGTTTTGGTAGAAACACAGGTTCTCGTGTTTGGAGGAGAAAGAATACTAAATTGCATCTGAAGAACACCATACCCACTGTGAAGCATGGGGGTGGAAACATCATGCTTTGGGGCTGTTTTTCTGCAAAGGGACCAGGACGACTGATCTGTGTAGGGGAAAGATTGAATAGGGCCATGAATCGAGAGATTTTGAGGGGAAATCTACTTCCATCAGCAAGGGCATTGAAGATGAGATGTGGCTGGGTCTTTCAGCATGACAATGATCCCAAACACACAGCCAGGGCAACAAAGGAGTGGTTTTGTAAGAAGCATTTCAAGGTCCTGGAGTCTCCAGATCTCACCCCCATAGAAAATCTGTGTAGGAAGTTGAAAGTCCGTGTTGCCCAACGACTTTTGGTATTGACCAAATAATTATTTTCCACCACGATTTGCATATAAATTCTTCAAAAATCAAACAATGTCATTTTCCCCCCACATTCTGCCTCTCATGGTTGAGGTTTACCCATATTGACAATTACAGGCCTTTCTAATATATTCAAGTGGGAGAACTTGCACAATTAGTTGCTGACTACATACTTATTTGCCCCACTGTAGGAGATTTATTTTCACCTGAAGGAATTATTTCATGAAAAAAAATATTGAAATGTAAACACGTCTAAATCTTAACAGCTGCATCAAAAAGGATAACAAGGCTAATTGAAATGAACCTTTTCCAAATTGTTTCTCGCTTCCAGATGGCTTTCCCTTTGAGTAATCAGTGTGCGATGACGAGAGACAAGTTCAAAGCCTCCCCGAAATCTCCCTTGGATCATCCTACCTGTACACACCTGGCTCAGGTTGCGTTGCGGGGGCTTTTTAAAGCAACCTGTCAGACGTTAAACCTACCTTTTGTGCACCCGCATGTTTCTGCGCCGTGGCTCTGACAACGTCTTTTGTGTCAATGCCGGGGACGTGACGAGGTAAGCGGCAGAAAGGAGATAAAAGACGAGATTAATGAAGAAAGGAAGCCGTACATCGAAGAAAGCACCCAAAATGGAGCAGTTGGACAAAATGGCCACCGTCGTACAAGATCCTTCGTTGTCAATGGCAACCAATGTAAACATATGAACAAGATTATCAATATGGCTGATAAAATGACGTGTACGCCACAGCATAAGGGGATTTTAGGGGGGGGGGGGGGGGGGGTGTCAGGGGGGCAGCCCCCCCCTGGTGGCCAAAAAGTGTCAATGCATGTAATTGACTTTCCTAAGTATATATAAAAGTTGTAAAGCAAAAAAAACTGCAACAAAAATGAATGAAATGAACAAAATTAGAAAAAAATATTTTTAAGAAGACACAAATGTCCAATTCATAATATGGCGTAAACACAAAAAGGATTGCTTCAATCAAAACTTTTTCAATGAAAAATTAAGTGTTCAAATGCAAATTTTTCAATCTCAAATATTTTAGGCATCCAAAAACTTTTTTCTATGATTGAAATTTTTCCTTTTTTTTGATTTAAGTGATTTTTCTTTTTGAAAATCTATATTTTTTCAAAGCAACTTTTTTTTTTTGATTGAATAATAGAGAAAAATGTCCAAACCAAAATGTGACCCAAACACAAATCAACATTACTTCAATCAAAAAAGTTGCTTTAATCAAAGAAAACTTTTTTCAATGAAAAATTAAGTGTTCAAATGCAAATTTTTCAATCTCAAATATTTTTTGGCATTTAAAAACTTTTTTTCTCTGATTGAAAATTATCATTTTTTGATTTAAGTGATTTTTCTTTTTGAAAATTTATATTTTTTTGAAGCAACTTATTTTTTGATAAATTGATAATAATTGATAATTAAGTGTTGAAATGCAAATTTTTCAATCTCAAATATTTTTTGGCATTTAAAAACTTTCTCTGATTGAAAATTATCCTTTTTTGATTTAAGCGATTTTTCTTTATGAAAATCTATATTTTTTTGAAGCAACTTATTTTTGATAAATTGATAATAATTGATAATTAAGTGTTCAAATGCAAATTTTTCAATCTCAAATATTTTTTGGCATTTAAAAACTTTTTTCTCTGATTGAAAATGATCATTTTTTGATTTAAGCGATTTTTCTTTATGAAAATCTATATATTTTTTGAAACAACTTATTTTTTAATTGAATAACAGAGAAAAATGTCCTAGCCAAAATGTGACCCAAACACAAATCAACATTGCTTCAATCAAAAAAAAAAAAAAAAAAAAAAAAAAAAATTAATCAAGGAAAAATAGCTTTCACATGCTAATTTATTTTTGCATTCAAACACATTTTTTTTAATTGAAGCGACTTTTTTTAGGTTGAAAATACATATTTTAATTGAATCAGCTTTTTTTTTTTATTGAATAATAAAGACACAAATCTACCTTCATATGGCTCCGCCCAGGGTATACAATTTTTGACTGGGGTAACTACATTCGCACGACACCGGCGGGCATACCAATTTCAATGGATGACGATCTTGGCGAAAAGTATTGCCTAAGCAGCCTGTTTTAGAATTCCTCTCAAGAATGATGGGAAACAAAAAAACGCTCATTGTCAACTTATTATTGCAAATGTTCTTGTAAGTTAATTTTATTGCTGACACTGCGTTTTGGGGTCATCAACATGTTGTGCCCCTCTGCCCCAAAAGTCAAACTCTCTATGCTCCACAGGTTCATCATTGCAAAGTCTAAGAGATAAACGTTGTAAACTCAAGTGAAATCATCTAACCGGTGAGAAAAAGTCATTATTTGTTAAGTTGATCAACTTCTTCTGTTCAATACTCTATCATTTTGCACAAGTGCTTTTCCATCCAGGACGTGTCCAACACAGCGTGAAGACAGAAGTAAAAGACACCTGCACAGTGCGCTGATATGTCAACAAAACCATGGCGGTCTGATATTTTCACGCCACTGATTTTTCCCAGAATGCGGTGGGAATTTTCTCCGAATCCAGAATGTCACCAGCTGCAACAACAACAAAAAATGACACGTACCCGCACGTGTGAAAGTGGCTACACGTGGGCCGCAAAGCGTCACCTTTAAAGTGAGACTCCAGAACGTCGATGATGTCATTATAACGCAGTTTAAAGGTGGGATGAAGGAGTAAATAGAACGTTTAGAAGAAGGACAAAAGGTTGGGAAGACAAAACAAAATTCTGAAAGGGCAAAAATGACACATTAGAAGGCCGCATTCTCGACTTACCTTGATAAGAACTCTGTCCCGCGCAAAGGTGGGTAGAGTAGCCAAAAATTTGACTCAAGTAAGAGTAGCGTTACTTCAAAATAATATTACTCAAATAAAAGTAGTCATCCAAAAAAATGTCCTCAAGCAAAAGTAAAAAAGTATTTGGTGAAAAGAATACTCACGTAATGAGTAACATTGTGAGTAACTGCTTACGATCTTTTTTTTTTTTTTTTTTTTAAACCGTAACCTGACATAAAATGGGAAAAGGGGCCGATTCGTAGCGGGCCTATTTTTCAAAACCTTCAAATTCAAATATTTTCAAAACCAAAGCTGCTACCGACCTAAAACCAAAACAGGCACCTTGGCAATATATGCGTCTCCATGAGCAGCTGCATCAAAAAATTCAAAGTCGTTCCCATATAAAATCCCGATTATTTATTTTTGGTATAAATATAACACAACTTAAAATGGCTATAAAAGTCTCAGATTTTACACTAGATGCACAAAAATCACCAAATGCAGAGATAATCCCCTATATTTTCAGGATCAATAGCAATATTGAAAATATCATATTTTCATAAGTTTTTGACCCCCCCAATTTTTTTTTTATTTACTGCAAGTGTTCAATAGCTAATAAATCACTCAATTTAACTTAGACTAATTTAATTTAACCAAAACGTAATACTTGAGGAAAACAAGCAGAATCAATTATAAATAATATGTAAACAGATTATCAATAAATTCTATATGCAATCACAACTTATTATAGAATAAAATAGCCCTTTATAATCATTATACACTATATACTGTTAGCGAATGAGGCTAGCGGCCGCCTGGCTTAAACAGAGCTTTTCTGGCGAAAATTCTTGTGAATAAATGCTTAAATCCCTGAATTCTTCAGAGATTTGGACGTAAAAAAGTCTCAAATCTCGGTTAAAAGCAAAGAAACCGTGCAGTTAGCCTTTATTTTACGTATATTGTAGAAGAACAATTTTACTCTGTTACCGAATGAGGCTAGCAGCCGCCTGGCGTAAAGAGAGTGTTTCTGGCGGAAATTTTTGTGGATAAATGCTTAAATCCCCTCATTCTTCATTGATATGGATGTAAAACAGTCTCGATTCTTGGTTGAAAGCAAAGAAACCGTGCAGTTAGCGTTTATTTTACGTATATTGTCGAAGTACAATGCTACTCTGTTAGCGAATGAGGCTAGCAGCCGCCTGGTGTAAACAGAGCTTTTCTGTTAATAATTCTTGTGAATAAATGCTTAAATCCCAGAATTCTTCAGAGATATGGACGTAAAACAGTCTCAATTCTTGGTTAAAAGCATAGGAACCATGCAGTTAGAGTTTATTTTACGTATATTGTCGAAGTACAATGCTACTCTGTTAGCGAGTGAGGCTAGCAGCCGCCTGGCGTAAACAGAGCTTTTCTGTTAAAAATTCTTGTGAATAAATGCTTAAATCCCAGAATTCTTCAGAGATATGGACGTAAAACAGTCTCAATTCTTGGTTAAAAGCATAGGAACCGTGCAGTTAGAGTTTATTTTACGTATATTGTCGAAGTACAATGCTACTCTGTTAGCGAATGAGGCTAGCGGCCGCCTGACGTAAACAGCTTTTCTGGCGAAAATTCTTTTGAATAAATGCTTAAATCCCCTCATTCTTCATAGATATGGATTGTAAAACAGTCTCGATTCTTGGTTGAAAGCAAACAAACCGTGCAGTTAGCGTTTATTTTATGTATATTGTTGAAGTACAATGCTACTCTGTTAGCAAATGAGGCTAGCGGCCGCCTTGTGTAAATAGAGCTTTTCTGGCGAAAATCTTTGTGAATAAATGCTTAAATCCCCTCATTCTTCATAGATATGGACGTAAAACACTCTCGATTCTTGGTTAAAAGCAAAGAAACCGTGCAGTTAGCCTTTATTTTACTTATATTGTCGAATTACAATGCTACTCTGTTAGCCAATGAGGCTAGCAGCCGCCTTGCGTAAAGAGAGCTTTTCTGGCGAAGGTTTTTGTGGATAAATGCTTCAATCCTCTCATTCTTCATAGATATGGATGTAAAACAGTCTCGATTCTTGGTCGAAAGCAAAGAAACCGTGCAGTTAGCGTTTATTTTACGTACATTGTCGAAGTACAATGCTACTCTGTTAGCGAATGAGGCTAGCAGCCGCCTGGCGTAAACAGAGCTTTTCTGGCGAAATGTTTTGTGAATAAATGCTTAAATCCCTGAATTCTTTATAGATATGGACGTAAAACAGTCTCGATTCTTGATTAAAAGCAAAACAAAAAACATGCAGGTAGCATTTATTTCACGTAAATATTGCCAACTGTGAGGCTAGTCTGTTACGAAAGTTAGCCGCCTCCATGTGTAAACAAAAAAGAAAATTCCTGCGAATAAATGCTTCAATCAAGCATGCGTGGTCCGAAAAATATAACATTTACCTTGAATCATCGAACAAATCACTCCTGAGACAATCCTTCCTGTTTGTATGTGGTACAGCTTTCGTAGTTCTTCAAAAATCCAAGCTTAAATCCGACATAAACGTGTTCGGCTATTACTAAATGAAGCTCGGCCCCTTCTGATAAGGTGTCACGCAAAGCATGACGAAGTGTCACGTCAATAGGTAATGAAGTCTATGTCTCAGCATAAAGTTATCTATATGAACTGTTATTATTACACTGTACTAGGGCTGCAGCTATCGAATATTTTAGTAATCGAGTAATCGACTGAAAATTCTATCAATTAATCGAGTAATTGGATAAAACAAATACATTTTTAGGTGAAGAGCAATTATAAATATACATGAGAAAACAAGACATTTCATCTAATCTTGAACCATTTTCAGTCAATCAATGTCTTTATTTTCGATGTATATTGTTGAAAACAGCCAACAATTGCATCTCAGATGTAACTAGAATAAAAAAAAGACTAATTCACTGCTTTCACTCCAAAAACCTTTAGATCTTATTAAAAAAGAAAAAAATATATATATATTTTAAAAGTAAGGATTTTTCCCCACGTGTTACAATTGAATTTCTATTTGTGTCAAGCCATTTTTAAGTTCTAGTTAACTTTTAAGTTAGTCTAAACTGTAAATCCTGATAGGATTTTGAGTTTTTGCAGTGTTCAAAATAAATGTATGATACAGGCTGTATTGGAGCACATTAGAGTCCAGTGCTACTTGGTTTTTTATCCAGCAATGACTAATGAGCTAAAATTGATAGTTAGCATTATTGAGTTTTTATTTTACACGCTCATCACTCCACAACGCTATGTTATGTTAAAGCCTGTATGTAAGACACGTTACCCACGCATCGAAAGTGGTCATAATTAATAGAAACCTAGCCCTCCGCAGGGCTAACGTTACTTGAGCTAGTGACAGTAACGTTAATCTTATTTATTAGCGCTCTTAATTAGCGCTTAGCGCTCTACTGCTTTAAGATGGAGGCTGTTTACTAACGCTGCCCAGACGCGGCCAAGTCTGTCATTAAGCATCTAGTTCAACATACATGTGATCTCTATGAGACTCATCAGATGCTACCTGCTACCAACGTAGCATCGTGCGGGCTAGTATTTAGCAACGTCGGTGTCGTTTGTAGCGGCTGCAGTAAGTTTTTTTTTTTTTTTTTTTTTTTTTTTTTTCCCACGTGACATCAGTCCGTTGTCCCGCATTAAAAGTAGTCCGAGCAAAACGTGATGCTTAGAGCTGTCAAAATAAACGATTACTCGAGGTGAATAAAAATGACTCGGATCAGTTTTTAAACTCGAGTTACTCGAGTTGCTCGAGTATTCGTTTCAGCTCTATACTGTACAATAACCCGTTACATACTGTAACCACATTAAGTGAAGAAATAACAGAAAAAATGGAATTCGAGCCAGAGAAAATAAATGACAGAAATTAACCATCATTCGTCCAAAGAGCACGACTGCCCTCTAGTGGATAAAATAGTTCCTAGATTGAAAAGTGGAATAGTTCCTTCATAGTTCTTATTATGTTCACAGGTTGGTTGTAATAAATATTTTGCAATCTTAAAAAAGATAAACCTAATGGCCTTTTTTGGTCAATTCCCCAGAAAGGGTCAATAATCTCTGTTAAGACTACTTAAATGATGGAATAAGTTTCAAACCCATACTCAAATATGACTTTGCACGCACCTTGTAATGTCAAACACATTAACGGCTTTGAGACTCACCGCAAACCCCGATCTATGCACGGGACCGTGAAGACGGTGACGTGCTTGGAAGTCGCGGTCTACGGGCGAAGCATCCTCATTCCTCATCTCCCGCCCTGCGTCACACTGGCCACTTTGCGACCACAGCGCTCTGCGGGATTAGCACGTAATGGCCACCCTGTAGGCAATAATTATATGGTTAGTACATTTTTATGTTTGTAAAGAATTTGCTGGGACGAACGTGAGGCGAAGCGGACGTCAGGCGTCGACAGATTCAAGATTTTTAATGCATTTACTGTATTTGTAGGCCAATTTCATGGCTGCCAACCCCTCCAAGTCAAAATGAATTGGAGGTCTATCAGTGAATGAGTTAATAGTAATTATCCTGCTCTTTTCGTAGGTGATAGCCTACAGTGCATTTTAGTATAAATACGTAATTCTGTTCTTATTTTTAATGCCCTCGAAGTGCAGAGCTCAGCTACGCAAAGAGCAATAAAAGCGAGAATGTACTTGGAAAAAGCCAACATACCAGTTTATGTACCTAAACGAAGGATTACTGAGCACAACAATGAGCGCATTGTATTGTTCGGACTGTACTCGGCACGTGAGGTTAAGTCAGATATTGTAAAAATAAGCTGTGGAAGCAAAAATGCAACATCACAAGTTGCTGTATTGACGAACTGGCACATGTTGATTAGAGGAAAAAGCACAAAAAAAAGTCAAAATTGTACAGTCCCTGACAAAACTCTCGTCGCTTATCCATTTTGTCGAAATAATTGCGAATAACCTGACTTTTAATTATTCAATTGGTTTCAGAAATGGCTCATATGAAAGCTAAGGCCCTCCAACATGATGTTGACTGTACAAAAATACATTTGTTTCAATGAAAAAAAATCATTTAATGAAGACATAAAAGGTCAAATTTTGGCAAGACAAGAGTTTTGTCGCCTACAGAAAGAAGTGTGAAAATTGAACAAAAATGTACTTCAAATACAAAAATATGTTACATAACATAAGCGAATCAAGCAGTGGTGCTGTGAGATCCAAATGTAATATTTTGTATGACTTCCATGGGCTTGAAGGACTGCATCCATGCGGTTCGGCAAAGATTCATACAATTTATTGATGACGGGAACATCAAAGAAAGTAGTCTTGCATGCCTCCCAGAGTTCATCAACATTCTTGGGTTTCGTCTTCCATGCTTCCTCTTTCATCCTACCCCAGACATGCTCAATGATGTTCATGTCTGGTGACCGGGCTAGCCAGTCTTGAAAGATCTTGATCTTCTTTGCCTTGAGGAACTTTGAGGTAGAGATTGAATGTGATGGAGCACCATCCTGCTGCAGAATTTGTCCCTTTTTGTGGTTAGGAATGTAAAAGGCAGCTAAGATTTGTGATATTTCAGACTATTGATGCTGCCTTCAACCCTGCAGATCTCTCGCACACCCCCATACTGGATGTAACCCCAGACCATGATTTTGCCACCACCAAACTTCACTGTTTTGTGGCAAAAGGTGGATTTTTCAGATGAATCTTCCATTGAATTACACCACAGTCACCGCAAATATTGCAGGAGACCTACTGGAGCCTGCATGGATCCGAGATTCACTCAGAAAACAGTGAAGTTTGGTGGTGGCAAAATTAGGATCTGGGGTTACATTCAGTATGGGGGTGTGCGAGAGATCTGCAGGGTGGAAGGCAACATAAATAGTCTGAAATATCAACAAATCTTAGCTGCCTCTTAAATTCCTAACCTTAAAAAGGGACAAATTCTGCAGCAGGATGGTGCTCCATCGCATACTTCAATTTCTACTTCAAAGTTCTTCAAAGCAAAGAAGATCAAGATCCTCCAGGACCGGCCAGCCCAGTCACCAGACATGAACAGGATGAAAGAGGAAGCATGGAAGACGAAACCCAAGATTGTTGATGAACTATGGGAGGCATGCAAGACTGCTTTCTTTGATGTTCCTGATGAGTCCTTCAAGCCCATGGAAGTCATAAAAAATATTAAATTTGGATCTCACAGCACCACTACTTAATTCGCTTATGATATGTAAGATATTTTTGTATTTAAAATAGGGCTGTCAAACGATTAAAATGTTTAATCAAGTTAATTACAGCTTTAAAATTAATTAATCTTAATTAATCGCAATTCAAACCATCTATAAAATATGCCATATTTTTCTGTAAATTATTGTTGGAATGGAAAGATAAGACATAAGACGGATATATACATTCAACATACGGTACATAAGTACTGTATTTGTTTATTCTAACAATAAATCAACAAGATGGCATTAACATTATTAACATTCTCTTAAAGTGATCCAAGGATAGACTTGTAGTTCTTAAAAGATAAATGTTAGTACAAGTTATAGAAATTTTATATTAAAACCCCTCTTGATGTTTTCGTTTTACTAAAATTTGTAAAATTGTCACTCAAAAAATAAACTAGTAGCTCGCCATTGTTGATGTCACCATGCTCACTCATGGTACTAACCCATAAAATCAGTTGGACCCAAGCGCTAGCAGAGGGCGGCAAACACCCAAAAACAAGTAACAAGCAGACATTACACTGTACCGTCATTTTAATCTGAGCGGGGCATGTGCGTTAATTGCGTCAAATATTTTAACGTGATTAATTTAAAAAATTAATTCTCGACCATTAACGCGATAATATTTACAGCCCTAATTTAAAGTACATTTTTTGTTCAATTTTCACATTACTTTCTTTAGGCGACAAAACTTTTGTATATATTTTTGTATATTCATCATTATTTGGGAGGGTCTTAGCTTTCATATGAGCCATTTCTGAAACCAATTGAATAATTAAAAGTCAGGTTATTAGCAATTATTTCTACAAAATGGATAAGCAACAAGACCTTTGTCAGGGACTGTAGCCTTCCAATTACTTTTTGCAGAACAGCTGCGAAATATATCACTCTCACTCCCGTGTCCCATTATGCAGACAAAACAACGTGCAGGAAGCCATGATTAAAGCCCTTCCTGTCTGACCGGCCGGCAGGATCAAGAAGCTCGGCAGCAATTTGGCTTTTATTTCTGTCGACCCAAACGCTAAGGTTAACTAGTCCGGTTTCAACTACTGTACATAGCTGAAAAAGTCAGCTCCCGGCTCGTAAAATATGTCATTTTCTATAGATAGAACCTTGTGTCAGTATTGTGTAACAACAAACTGCTTTCATTAAACTTTATGGGATTGTGTGGCGTGATTCCACTCGCATGTCTGGCTTTGTTTATCCTCTCACACTATTGAGTCACATACGAGGTCGTTGGTTGTGGGGTGACCGACTCAGTCGTCTGAATCTGTGGTGTTTTCATGATGTCATGAACGTTGCTTTCCGGGTAAGAAACAGACGAAAGCCAAATGCGCAGCTACATATGTTACTTACGCATGACATCAACAAGTCCAAATAGGCAGAATTTATGTGGTTTACTCTAGTACATGTCTAAAATTTTGGAGTCAAAGTGTAGTATTTCCAGTTTGCGTCATTGAATTGCAAGGAACAAAAGCACTATTTTTTTTTTACATGAAGACCAGGGTGTCGAACAGAAATGGCGCCGAGGTGTTAAAGAAGTCATCAGTGGTTTTCTACCAATGGTAGTTCGCTCCAGTGAGGGCCACCAGCCAAGTCAAATATTGATTTGACTTGAGGTCAAGACCAAACAAGAGCGTTCTGCAGTCAGAGTAAAGCCTGAGTTATACTTCCGCGTCAGACCTACGCCGTCAAGGAAGAATCGAGTTACGACCCTACGCCGTAGCCTGACGCGCACCTCTCGATTTTTGTAACCTTCGCGTCGCGTAGACGCGTATGACGTAGCGAAAACGGACTGTGATTGGTCCGCTCAGACTGTTGTTTCCGGTTTACCGCGAAAACACCGCCATTGTACAATAGAATCAAACATTGTTTTCTACACGCAAAAATGGACCAAGCCGACGGGAGTATCATCGAAGAGCAAGTCTCGTCAAGAAATTATTATTGTGATTGCCAAATGGCAAGGTCGGCGATCGAAAAAATAAATAAATGGAAGAACCACCAGGACGTGGGTGGTCGGAATCGAGTGGCCACACGAAGCGGTGACCCAGTCGGCCAAAAACTGCCAACTTTTTATCACTTTATGTCGTATTTTTGGTTGGTGCACTTCATCATTTACTGTGTACTTATGTTTGCTGTGAGTCTGTGACTTATTTACGTGTCACACTTCAAGTATATAAAGAATAAAGCACAGATTGAGAGTGCCTCGGTGCTTTTTATGATAACCTTAAAATCAAGCCTCCCAACGCAGTTTGGGAAGTTCCCTAGACGCCAGAAATCTGCTATGGCTTCCCACTGGCTGGTTGTAGGACACGGCAAACAAATCGGGCTGGATGGCTTTGCAGACCTTGAACGCAGTGCTCGACGCCAGTTTGAAGCTAGCCGCCACAGCGAGCTCTCTCCACCTGAGTCTAAAACTCTGTGCGGCATCAAAAGTCGGCCAGACCGCCTCGAAACAGTCTTCTGCGTCGCCTGCCCCTCAACATTTGTATGTTCAATATTTATTCAGTGTTGATGAGCAGAATATTTACTTTCAAGAGTTCCATATTGCATTGTTTATTTTTCTTCGACTAGCGGAAGTAAAAAAGCATGCCCCAAAACCGTACAAACATAACGCCACATCCCTCTAGTGGCTTGGCGGTGAATTACAGAGCAATGCGTTCCCTCACCGCAGAACTATCGAATGTCGAATGACGCCGTAGTCGTTACGCCGTCACCGCAACGCGGGAGTATAACTCAGGCTTAACTCATTCACCGCCATTTCTGACGGCAGACGTGAAGGATAGTACCTTTTCTCGTAGGCACCATTCCAACTGTTTGCATAATTCTAACACACTTAATATAATCAATCAGGGAATAGTATCCCAGTGCGCGGAGTTTGGCCTTCTGGCCAGGATGTCAGAGTCCCACCGGCCCGGGTCGTTGGAGCTGCGCCAGTGCGGGTCGGGCGGTTCAGCTGGTGCGATTCCGGCAGTCTGGCTAGAATTCCTTCACCAGTCAAATGGATTAGAAATCGCTCGTCGTCATTTAAGCAGTAGCTACAGTGCTCTGACATCAGCCCGCCCGATTTGCCAGGTCAGCCACTATTTGGCTCCTTTTGGATGTGAAATGCAGCCAATGGAAATATACACTGATTGAACCACTCATTAATGTGATAATGGCATCATGATGGACTTTTTTTGAACATGTGCAATTAATTTTCATGATTGATTGTAGTATGGCATTCTTTAATCAAAGCCAGAAAATAAACTAGCTCACATCAGCCTACATCTACACTAGGTCAGTCAACTTTTAGGGTATATTAAGTATCAACGAAGTGACAAGCCAACTTATTTTCATGCCTGTGACACATTCAAAAGTCTGCTCTGCCCTACAATTTAATGCGGTTAATTCCTAATGACACACTTTTATTGCTGATTGCTGAAGTGGATTGTCATTTCAGTGTTAGTCATTGATTGGCGCTCACCTGACTTGGGAGATCATAAAAAGTGCAAAGTGATGCATCAGTGACACACAAAATGTAAACCTTGAAACGCAAACGCCTCATTTTGTTATCAAAATAGGTCTATGTATAACTCTATATTGAAAGTTTGCTTTTGTCCAAAATTCTTCTCAATTTCCAAGAAGTTTTATTGCAGGCTTTGCAGTGTAAAGCTTCTTCCTTGCAAGGTTGTCCCATCAAAGCTCAAGCAAAATCTGCAGGATGAACAACTGCGCCCGCAGGTGAACATCCTTCCTGTTGTATATTGAACATTTATTTTGCCTTCATTCGGGCTTTAGGGCTGCTCAAGTGCAACTTTCATGTCACAAAAATTGATCCTACGATATGTCGGATGGGTATTACTTATTTGAGGGGAGTGGTGGAGCCTGGCTATGACCTTTTAACGCACTCACTGCCATCACTCCTTTTTCAAAGTCCACTTTAGCTGGTATGTGTGATCATCACACTAACAATAAAGTAGTTTATAAATGGAGGTGTTGTCATCGTCCATCAAAACTACACGCACTGCTGCTTTTGTTCCCGCAGACACTCTGCCTTCACCTGCTCTCATTGGGTCAGTACAGTCTTTCATATACAGTGAGGCAAATAAGTATTTAGTCAGCAACTAATTGTGCAAATTCTCCCACTTGAAAATATTAGAAAGGCCTTTAATTGAAAATATGGGTAAACCTCAACCATGAGAGACAGAATGTGGAAAAAAATAAAATAAAATGACATTGTTTGATTTTTAAAGAATTTATATGCAAATCATGGTGGAAAATAAGTATTTGGTCAATACCAAAAGTTCATATCAATACTTTGTTATGTACCCTTTGTTGGCAATAACGGAGGCCAAACGTTTTTTGTAACTCTTCACAAGCTTTTCACACACTGTTGCTGGTATTTTGGCCCATTCCTCCATGCAGATCTCCTCTAGAGCAGTGATATTTCGGGGCTGTCGTTGGGCAACACGAAGTTTCAACTCCCTCCACAGATTTTCTATGGGGTTGAGATCTGGAGACTGGCTAGACCACTCCAGGACCTTGAAATGCTTCTTACGAAGCCACTTCTTTGTTGCCTTGGCTGTGTGTTTGGGATCATTGTCATGCTGAAAGACCCAGCCACGTCTCATCTTCAATGCCCTTGCTGATGGAAGGAGATTTTGACTCAAAATCTCTCGATACATGGCCACATTCATTCTGCCCTTTACACAGATCAGTCGTCCTGGTCTCTTTGCAGAAAAACAGGCCTAAAGCATGTTGTTTCCACCTCCATGTTTCACAGTGGGTATGGTGTTCTTCGAATGCAATTCGGTATTCTTTCTCCTCCAAACAAGAGAACCTGTGTTTCTACCAAAAAGTTCTGTTTTGGTTTCATCTGACCATAACACATTCTCTCAGTCCTCTTCTGGATCATCCAAATGCTCTCTAGCGAACCGCAGACGGGCCTGGACGTGTACTGGCTTCAGCAGGGGGACACGTCTGACAGTGCAGGATTTGAGTCCCTGGCGGCGCATTGTGTTACTGGTCCCAGCTCTCTGTAGGTCATTCACTAGGTCCCCAGTGTGGTTCTGGGATTTTTTGTGTTACTGGTAGTAGCTTGGGGTGCACGATATCCATTTTTTGAAACCGATACAGATATCGATAACTACCTGCTCTTCAAGGCCGATACCGACAGGATAACCGATAATATACAGTGCCTTGCAAAAGTATTCGGCCCCCTTGAACCTTGCAACCTTTCGCCACATTTCAGGCTTCAAACATAAAGATATAAAATTTAAATTTTTTGTCAAGAATCAACAACAACTGGGACATAATCGTGAAGTGGAACAAAATTTATTGGATAATTTAAACTTTTTTAACAAATAAAAAACTGAAAAGTGGGGCGTGCAATATTATTCGGCCCCCTTGCGTTAATACTTTGTAGCGCCACCTTTTGCTCCAATTACAGCTGCAAGTCGCTTGGGGTATGTTTCTATCAGTTTTGCACATCGAGAGACTGACATTCTTGCCCATTCTTCCTTGCAAAACACCTCGAGCTCAGTGAGGTTGGATGGAGAGTGTTTGTGAACAGCAGTCTTCAGCTCTTTCCACAGATTCTCGATTGGATTCAGGTCTGGACTTTGACTTGGCCATTCTAACACCTGGATATGTTTATTTTTGAACCATTCCATTGTAGATTTGGCTTTATGTTTTGGATCATTGTCCTGTTGGAAGATAAATCTCCGTCCCAGTCTCAGGTCTTGTGCAGATACCAACAGGTTTTCTTCCAGAATGTTCCTGTATTTGGCTGCATCCATCTTCCCGTCAATTTTAACCATCTTCCCTGTCCCTGCTGAAGAAAAGCAGGCCCAAACCATGATGCTGCCACCACCATGTTTGACAGTGGGGATGGTGTGTTCAGAAGGATGAGCTGTGTTGCTTTTACGCCAAACATATCGTTTTGCATTGTGGCCAAAAAGTTCAATTTTGGTTTCATCTGACCAGAGCACCTTCTTCCACATGTTTGGTGTGTCTCCCAGGTGGCTTGTGGCAAACTTTAAACGAGACTTTTTATGGATATCTTTGAGAAATGGCTTTCTTCTTGCCACTCTTCCATAAAGGCCAGATTTGTGCAGTGTACGACTGATTGTTGTCCTATGGACAGACTCTCCCACCTCAGCTGTAGATCTCTGCAGTTCATCCAGAGTGATCATGGGCCTCTTGGCTGCATCTCTGATCAGTTTTCTCCTTGTTTGAGAAGAAAGTTTGGAAGAACGGCCGGGTCTTGGTAGATTTGCAGTGGTCTGATGCTCCTTCCATTTCAATATGATGGCTTGCACAGTGCTCCTTGAGATGTTTAAAGCTTGGGAAATCTTTTTGTATCCAAATCCGGCTTTAAACTTCTCCACAACAGTATCTCGGACCTGCCTGGTGTGTTCCTTGGTTTTCATAATGCTCTCTGCACTTTAAACAGAACCCTGAGACTATCACAGAGCAGGTGCATTTATACGGAGACTTGATTACACACAGGTGGATTCTATTTATCATCATCGGTCATTTAGGACAACATTGGATCATTCAGAGATCCTCACTGAACTTCTGGAGTGAGTTTGCTGCACTGAAAGTAAAGGGGCCGAATAATATTGCACGCCCCACTTTTCAGTTTTTTATTTGTTAAAAAAGTTTAAATGATCCAATAAATGTTGTTCCACTTCACGATTGTGTCCCACTTGTTGTTGATTCTTGACAAAAAAATTAAATTTCATATCTTTATATTTGAAGCCTGAAATGTGGCGAAAGGTTGCAAGATTCAAGGGGGCCGAATACTTTTGCAAGGCACTGTATATATGATTTTTCAATGCATATTCACCTGAGTTTTTTGAACACTTGTAGGTCAAAAATACTAGTGGCTGATTAAGCATAGATTTGCCTTTGACCGAACCAGAATTTTCATGATGACATGAACGTTATTATAATGAACAAAACAAAGACAAGAACAGTTTTGACCCATATTAATTTTTTCAAATAAATATAATTTGAGTCAATCACAATCAGTCAGTCAATATCATTGACGATGCGTTCCCTTGAACAATGAGTACTGATCTAAAACAAACATAAACCCAACAGGTATTGTGCTATGTCCGCAGATAAAACATTTGGTGCAACAGGAGAGGAGACTTTTGTCGTCTTGGTCCATGAAACAACTTTCTTAACCTGGCAATTATACAACAGCAAGCCTATCAATATCCAAAAGACCTCTCACGAACTTGCTATACAAATAAAATTGAATTGAATTGAACACTGTAAAATGCAAAAAATTTGCTAATTGCCATCGTAAGTTTTATAACTCAGTGAAAGAAAAATACGGCAAAACAGGAGTGGAAACAAACGCACACATTCCAATCCGACACCGTGCCAAAAATATTATTAATGGGCCCGATAACATATTGTTATCGGATTTATTGGGATGTCATAATTCCTGTTATCGGACCGATGTTATCGTGCACCTCTAATAGTAGCCTTTGTTACTGTGGTCCCAGCTCTCTGTAGGTCATTCACTAGATCCCCCCGTGTGGTTCTGGGGTTTTTTTGCTCACCGTTCTTGTTATCATCTTGCATGGAGCCCCAGATCGAGGGAGATTATCAGTGGGCTTGTATGTCTTCCATTTTCTAATAATTGCTCCCACAGTTGATTTCTTTACACCAAGCCTTTTACCTATTGCAGATTCAGTCTTCACAGCCTGGTGCAGGTCTATAATTTTGTCTCTGGTGTCCTTCCACAGATCTTTGGTCTTGGCCATAGTGGAGTTTGGAGTGGGACTGACTGAGGTTTTGGACAGGTGTCTTTTATACTGATAATGAGTTAAAACAGGTGCCATTAATACAGGTGGAGCCTCGTTAGACCTCGTTAGAAGAAGTTAGACCTCTTTGACAGCCAGAAATCTTGCTTGTTTGTAGGTGACCAAATACTTATTTTCCATTCTAATTTGGAAATAAATTCCTTAAAAATCAAACAATGTGATTGTCTGTTTTTTTTTTTTCCTCCACATTCTGTCATTCATGGTTGAGGTTTACCCATGTTGACAATTACAGGCCTCTCTAATCTTTTCAAGTAGGAGAACTTGCACAATTGGTGGTTGACCAAATATTTATTTGCCCCACTGTATGTCAAAGTTACAGTGTGGTCAATGGAAAAACAGTTCATTTTTAGAGCAACTGGTTCATTTATTACTGTCAATGGCAGCCAATGAGTTAAAAGCAGTCCACCTTCTTACTGGAAGAACTGCAACCAGCGGCAATAGTTTCAGGTTACAAAGCAACCTCGGTGATGTCATCCCAGTTATCTCAGTTTGTACATATCGATAACAAAGCGCTTGAGGGGGTGTTGTTGGTAAAACGAGTGTGACAAAATACAGCGCTTGTGTGGAATTTTTTGAAAACTGGTATTCTGGACGAGGCACCGCTGAGCTAAAAATGAACCAGTTTTCATATTTCATGTGCATTTTTTCATATTCCTTTTCCATTCTATCTTAGTTGACAGGTTGGAGAGTTATGCCATAACTCTGAATGCATATTGCGGCTTCAGCGTGGTCTTACTGTACATTACGAGAGTTGAGGGGACTGCGTCGGGAACTGAATGTTCCGGGCAATCGTAGGCCGCTGCCAACCAAGAATTTCAAGTCTGGATGTTGTCAATAGAGCCGGTCGGGCGAGTCCCTGACAAAGACGAACTGCCACTTTCCAGCTCATCATGCGCAGTTGAACTCGTTGACCAGTTCTTTACCTGCTTTACAACTTTTTGTTGTTTTCACTCTCCAAAAATATGGCTTCGTCCACAGGTGCAGGATTAGTTAGAGTACCTGAACTTAAGCTTTTTAGGTTTACCCTGATTAATGGCGCGTCACATCCATTGTTGAGGACGTTTTTATGTTCGAAAGGAGACATCACAGCCAATGCTCTACCACTGTAGATTTAAGTGATTGGGTGAGCTTTGATGTGGGATTAGTTGGTGGTTCCTGCTGGGTTGGGGTCCGCGGGGTCTCGAAAAGGGGAGGGGGCGCCAGCTGCTTTGCTCATCAAGCGCTTTTTAATGGTTAAACTGGGAGGGTTGGCAGTGAATGATCGTATTTCAGTGCTATTGACAGCAATAGACGTCCAACCCCTTTTCAACTGAATGTTATCCAACAGTGCTAAAAAACTTCACATCATAAACATACATGTTTAAAACAAAAATGGCGTAAATTAATGCTTAACAACACGGCAAAGTCGTTAAGTGAGAGAGCTGCTTGCAGTTGTTGTGTGCAGCAAACAAGGCAAATGTAAGTTAATATTGCCTTTCTTGAAAGAAAGTTTGTAGTGTGTACTTTGTGTGTACTACAAGAAATACATTGAACGCCTAACTACACTAACTACTAATATGTTGACCAGGGAAAGAGGGGGAGGAAGGTGGGGGAGTCTATAATCTAAGTGATAGAAAGGGGTAGAGTGTACACAAATCATCTCTGTGATCTAGAACCCAGTAATCGTGTGAATCCCTTGTGAGTGTAAGCCCGTTGGCGACCGACCCTACACTGCCCCGTCGCCAATCCCGACACCGGGACACCCCGCCCGAGCGCCCCCAATAACATCCAGCCGCACGCGAGCCCCGCCGTCGTTAAGTGAGAGAGCTGCTTGCAGTTGTTGTGTGCAGAAAACATGGCAAATTAAGTTAATATTGCCTTTCTTTAAAGAAAGTTTGTAGTGTGTATTTTGGAATCGCTGCATTCGCAGTCATTTTTAACGTGACACCCATGCCAAATTTGTCAGAACACCGGCAATACAGCAAACCTTAAATAACTAGTGCTGTCAAACGATTAAAATTTTTAATCGAGTTAATTACAGCTTAAAAATTAATTCATCGTGATTAATCGCAATTCATCGCAATTCAAACATCTATAAAATATGCCATATTTTCCTGCAAATTATTATTGGAATGGAAAGATAGGACACAAGATGGATATATACATTCAACATACGGTACATAAGTATTGTATTTGTTTATTATAACAATAAATCAACAAGATGGCATTATTATTAACATTCTGTTAAAGCGATCCATGGATAGAAGGACTTGTGGTTCTTAAAAGATAAATGTTAGTACAAGTTATAGAAATTTTATATTAAAACCCCTCTTAATGTTTTCGTTTTAATAAAATTTGTAAAATTTTCAATCAAACATTAAACTAGTAGCCCGCCATTGTTGATGTCAATAATTACACAATGGTTCATGGCTCATGGGTGCTGAAGCCTATAAAATCAGTCGCACCCAAGCACCAGCAGAGGGCGTAAAACTCCAAAAAACACAATTACCAAGTGGACATTTCACTCTGCTGTCATTTTAATCTGTTTGAGCGGGGCATGTGTGTTAATTGCGTCAAATTTTTTAACGTGATTAATTAAAAAAAATTAATTACCGTGATAATTTTGACAGCCGTAAAAATAACATTTGTTTTTAGCCCTGTCGTGTTAAGTGCAGGGAAAATACAACTCACCCGTTGAATCAGTAGGAAGCCTGAACTTGTTTCGTTGAGACGAGATGGTCCCGAGATGGGAGAGTGAGAGAAGCCCGCTTCACAAAGATACGATGTTGCAAATTGTAGCACAGTATTTAGTGCTCTCCTAGCGATGCCAGGATATTCCGAAGTAACTTTAATCCAGAACCTCGGTAGAGTTGTTGTCTCAAACGTACGTTTAAGGTCGCCGTGATTTGCGATCTCTACAAGCTGATATTCCTGTTGCACAGACATGCTCGAATCACTCGGTTTATTCACATACGGGTCTCGAATCCACTCCTTCGCAGTTCGTGGGTCTTTAGTGATTGGGACGTAGCATAGAGTTTGTTTTCTTCGAGATTGTAGGCCCATCTTCTGGCTCGTCAGGTTCCCTTTTTCCCGTGAAAAATCTGTCCAAAGATGTCTGTTTTTTGGTCATTTTAGTGTGGGGGCTAATTATTTCCGGGAACAAATGTGATGGGCGACGACCTACGTCATACGTTATTATCAGTGTTGTCACAGATTACTTGAAAAAGTAATTACTGTTTTACTGATTACGCCTCAAAAAAGTAATCTAGTTACGTTACTGATTACTTCATTATCAAAGTAACTAAGTTACTTTAAAAGTAATCTATCAGTTACTTTTTACCCATTTTTCTCCCTTTGCCACCTCAACATAAGAATGACAACAGAAAAATGTCATCTCATGTAATTGACTTTCCGATGAGTGAATTTAAATGGGAATATCAGAAATTTGCGCTAGCTTAGCCACTCCAGAGCCCTGAAACTAACAAATATCTGACAAAGTGCTTGGAATTTGTTGAAATCAACTCCACCGACCAATTAAACCCTGCTAACTCTAAGATTAAGCCTAATGTTAAAACTTCTGAATTTCGGGTTATGGTTAACAGCGTATCAGTGCCAATGTAAAACAATGCAAACTGACTGCACAAAATTGCAACGGTGGTGGCGGGCGCGGATGCGCGTGCACAACTCGGAAGTACTCCTCTAAAACACGCGGTCAATTTGGCCACAAAACATGGCGACAACTAAGCACTTTACACTCCATCGGACTTACAACACATCCCACAGAGGCTAAACGAAAACATCTCCTCACGGCATAAATGTGCAACACGCATATGATGTAAACAAAGCTTGCCAACTTGGAGCGATGACTGCCCGTCGTTGCTACGGCAAAGCTATGAAACGGCCGCGCATGTAGGGGGTCCAACCTTTTGCTGATACCCTCCAGAATGAAGGCAAAATACTCACCTTAATTCATGGATATCCACAGATCAACATTCCCTCGTAACGTCTCAACACTCGGCTCGAATGTCCACCCACCTCAGTCCCACAACACATATGACGCGAGACCAAAACAGGAAATAGCTAAGAGGTTATCATGGAAACACGTACCGGGAACCTTCTATTTTAGCATTTTCTATTCAAAATGCTCTTCGTACATGACTACAATATTCTTCATTCTACATACGTTATGAGGCAATGAAAAAATAGTGACGCAGAGACACTAAGGAAACTAACCTTAATCAGATTACTGGTGTAGAAAAACGCGTTAATTACTTGTTACTGAAAAAAGTAATCAGATTACAGTAACGCGTTACTAACTAACGCGTTACTGACAACACTGGTTATTATCGAGGCCAAGCGCACATATTTATACGAAACAAGATGTACTGCTAACACTCCAAACAATGCATTTCGATGACGACCTCCTATCCTGTAGTTGTATATCTAAAGTAGACAAGGATATTGGTGTGTTAAGCCGCACAGGCCAAAGTCATTAGGCCAGAATGCAGTCGTTAATAAATTATTTATTATTTCTGCGCGGCCCGATACCAAATGCGCCACGGACCGGTACCGGTCTGCGGCCCGCTCGTTGAGGACCCCTGCTCTAGCATACTCCACTCATGTTCTTCAGACTTTCAATGTCAAACAATACCACCACCAACTTATGATTGAAAGCGAAACACAGGCGGTACTTTAAACATTTTGGCAGGTTGCACAACTGAGGGCGAACCTGTGTTTTCTCAACACTCTTGACAAGAGCCGCTAGCCGCAAGTTATCAGGATTGTAGTTTCTTACACATGAATCTTGCGTGAGATCCGATGCGTGAGATTTTAATTTGTATAGTTTAGCTTTAGCTTCATAAGAAACTTGTGGCGTTTATTCACATTTATTGTATGCCTGCTGGAGTTTGCAAAATGGTCATTTGGTCAGCGTGCAAATTCATTTCCGCCGATTAAAGTGTTGAGTCAGATTATGGTTTTGTTAATTGTACTGGTTAAGATGAGCCATGTATGAAATCATAATTAAAGCATTGTTTTTTTTTTTTGTTGAATGACCTGTTGCTGACCTTCTTTGGATGATGACACACTATCTGACATCCTCCGAGTTGTTTGTGTGGAGCTTAACACGTAAATTAGGCCAAGTTGTGTAAACCTAACCTTTTGTTCTTCTTACTTGCACAAGCCGCTGTGCTTTTATTCCTAATTAGATATCGCAAGAGCATTTGAGATGGAGCCAAAGCTTCGAAGAAGTGTTTTGATGATTTGGCTTTTAAATGGAGGAAGTTCAAATTACACGACCTGATGAGGTGAGTCACGATTTTGTTGTGAAATCACGCATTCTCTGTCATGATTGTAATGTGAAAGTGTATCAATTTACCGATGGAGGTGTGCGCGCCATCTTTCTCATGGGAAAATTACCAACACACTCGCATTATAATGATGTCATTCACCTGCAGTGTATTAGGGCGACAAAGGCTCCTTTGTGCCCGGGCAAACACATTTCTTCCTGTGCAGCTCACGTGAGCAAAGTGAATTGACTGCACATGTGGGGAGGATTCAGCGGGCGCACGGGCCATTTATCACCGCTTTGCCGTGTCATTCGTCAAGGCGGGAAGGGGCGAGAGTTGTCACCTCTGGCTTTGGAAGGTTTTAACTGGGCAAATTGGCCTGGGTCGCGTGGCGGTCAATGCGTTTCCCAGTTCGGGTATTTGGAGAATTTGACTTTAAAAACAAAGGTGAAGCGTCAATTAATGTCGTTTTCTAAAACATTAAAATTGCTTTGTATATTTGATTGCTATAGGTGAAATTTAACCGATTGTGTTAAATGTGTAGATAAAAGGCCCTTGAATCGAATCCAATTGTGGCAGAATTTGTAATATCATATTGTTGTCCGGTGAATCAATTTCATATCTTACTGTCGTAAGAATAGGTCATTTACATCTCTAAAAAAAAACGTAATAAAATTGACAGCACTTATCCTGCTTGACAACACTCAAAGACAACCAGACGTGTCAACATAGCAACTGACTCCATGTTTACACTACTACTGATGTCAAACCATTTGTTACATGTAGCGTAATCAGTGGCGCAACTACTGTATTTTTCGGACTATAAGTCACAGTTTTTTTCATAGTTTGGCTTGGGGTGCGACTTACAGTGCCCCTTCGTAATTATTGGCACCCCTGGTTAAGATGTGTTTTTTAGCTTCTAATATATATATATATATATTTTTAATTCAAATAATATGGGACCTTAATGGAAAAAAACCCAGAAAAATCCAACCTTCAATACAAGTGCATTCATTCAGTGGGGAAAAAATCCCACATAAAGAAAAAAATATTTGACATCAAATAATGTGTGTCACAATTATTAGCACCCCTGGTGTTAATACTTTGTGCAACTCCCTTTTGCAAACAAAACAAAGTCTGGGGACTGAGATGGCCATGGGAGGAGCTTGATTTTGTGTCTGGTGAACCATTTCTGTGTAGATTTGGCCATATGATTAGGGTCATTGTCTTGCTGAAAGACCCAGTAACGACCCATCTTCAGCTTTCGGGCAGAGGGCAACAGATTTTGATATAAAATGTCCTGGTATTTCAAAGCATTCATGATGCCATGCACCCTAACAAGGTTCCCAGGGCCGATGGAAGCGAAACAGCTCCACAGCATCACTGACCCACCCCCATACTTCACAGTGGGTATGAGGTGCTTTTCAGCATGCGCATCTTTCGTGGCACGCCAGACCCACTTAGAGTGTTTGTTGCCAAAAAGCTCAATCTTGAAGCCTGGGACCGTGTGCTGTGGTCAGATGAGACCAAGATAAATAAAGCCAATTGTATTGTTTGTATTCTTTGTTGATGAGACATTACTACTTAGCACGGCGCACTAAGCTAGTTGGCAATCATGCTAATCAATGTGTCTGTTTGTATTGTGTTTTGGAGAAGCATATTAGCACTTCAGTTATTATTACATACAGTGGGGCAAATAAGTATTTAGTCAACCACCAATTGTGCAAGTTCTCCTACTTGAAAAGATTAGAGAGGCATGTAATTGTCAACATAGGTAAACCTCAACCATGAGAGACAGAATGTGGAAAAAATTAGAGTGGAAAATAATTATTTGGTCACCTACAAACAAGCATGATTTCTGGCTGTCAAAGAGGTCTAACTTCTTCTAACGAGGTCTAACGAGGCTCCACTCGTTACCTGTATTAATGGCACCTGTTTTAACTCATTATCAGTATAAAAGACACCTGTCCACAACATCAGTCAGTCACACTCCAAACTCCACTATGGCCAAGACCAAAGAGCTGTCGAAGGACACCAGAGACAAAATTGTAGACCTGCACCAGGTTGGGAAGACTGAATCTGCAATAGGTAAAACGCTTGGTGTAAAGAAATCAACTCTGGGAGCATTTATTAGAATACGGAAGATCATTAGTAAACTGTTGATAAATGACTTATTGTTGCTTGTGAAGTATTTGTCAACAGTTTGTTAAGCATTTACAGGGTGTTCTTAATCTGAAACACAGTTTGTGTGGGAAAGTTTTAAGTTTTTGTGTGTAACGTTTGGCATTTCTATCTTTTCAGGTTAAGAAATGCCGTTCACGTGAAAAGAAAAGGTATTTTGATAAGGCATTTTGCAGGCAGCGCTCATGTTGCACATTTATGAAAATCTGCCATAGAACCAACAAATATTTGTACTTTTCTTTGTATATTTAACCAATAAAACTTATGACCTTCAACATAAAGTGTATATAGTTTTATTAAGATCCATCAACTAGCATGGGCATTAAGAATGGGGTCAACCATATTGGAACACCCTGTAAATGCTTAACAAACTGTTAACAAATACTTCACAAATCAACAATAAATCATTTATCAACAGTTTACTAATGATATATTAAGTAGTAAAAAGGATAGTTATTATAAAGTGTTACCAAAAAAAACCAAAAAAAAACTCAAAGTAGGGCTTTCAAACAATGAACATTTTTAATCGAGTTAATTACTGCTTAAAACTTTATTTAATCGTAATTAATCACAATTCAAGCCATCAATAAAATATGCCATATTTTTCTGTAAATTATTGTTGGAATGGAAATATAAGACAGAAGACGGATATATATATTCAACATACAGTACATAAGTACTGTATTTGTTTATTATAACAATAAATCAACAAGATAGCAATAACATTATTAACTGTTAACGCGATCCATGGATAGAAAGACTTGTAATTCTTAAAAGATAAATGTTAGTGCAAGTTATAGAAATTGTATATTAAAACCCTTCTTAATGTTTTCGTTTTAATAAAATTTGTAAAACTTTCAATCAAAAATTAAACTAGTAGCTCACTATTGTTGATGTCAATAATTACACAATGGTGCTGAAACCCATAAAATCAGTCGCACCCAAGCGCCAGCAGAGGGCAACAAAACACCCAAAAACACAAGTAACAAGTGCACATGACACTGTGCTGTCATTTTAATCTGTTTGAGCGGGGCATGTACGTTAAATGCGTCAAATATTTTAACGTGATTAATTTTTAAAAATTAATTACCGTCCGTTAACGCGATAATTTTGACAGCCCTATATATTATATTGTATTATATTGTTATTATTATTATATTTACTTTTGTTCCGTGAAGAATCCAGAAAGGGTTATTTGATTGTGGCTTTCTGAAAAATAATACATTTTTACATTTAGGCACTCCTGCAATCGTCACACCTTTTCTGTTGCAAACTGACCCCGGCCCCTCGTCAGAGAAAGGAAAAGTTATGTGGCCCTCACAGTAAAAAGTTTGGGGACCCCTGATCTAAAGACTAACAAAGCAATCCACGTACAAGACTGAAGTGCGCTCGGTGATAAGGAAATGCAGATTCGGGGGTTAACGTCAGGATGATTACGTGCGACACTAAACATAAGCACGTGGATACAGATGACGAAATGGTTTGGCTTTTGAGAGCTGAAACCGGTATGCGGCTTCTTATCTCTACGGGCCAAAGGCTAACTAGTTTCACAGCAAACACGACACTCCGTCACATTCTTGCTTGTTTACAGCTGGCGTTACGTTTGCTGCACGAGCATGCGCAAACCAGTTGTCAGACTCTGCCGAGGTCCCGTTACGGATCGACGAAAGCAGCATTGCAAGAGGCCTTATGAAGCTGCATTCCTCACTAAGACCTGAGTTGATCTCCGTAGAATGCACCGAGAAAAAAAAAAAAACAGAAAGCGGTAGGGCGCTTCGTTCATTAAGCCTCTGTTTATACACAGCACGTGTATATTGTTAATGTCAGGTGAGAATATACAAAGGGAAACTAATCATGAGCTAGGTAAACAGCCCACCTCAGCCTGTAAGGCTACGGCTGGTTTTGACACTGTAAACTGAAGAGGACATAACATTTTCCAAGGAATTAGAGGCGCAAGCGAGCACGTGTCTCGCAATTGGCATTTATATTTACGAGGTTTACACGAAAAATAGAAATGATGCTTTGTTTTGGAGCTCACGTTGTGCCACCTCGGCACGAATGCTGCTTTTTCCAGTCAACGTGACGATGAGACGGCTATTGCGCTAACATTGTTTTCTTGAGAACTCAAGCACATGGTAGCTACTTTCTACATACACCTGTAGAAAGAACACCCATTAAAAAGCCAACTGCACACAAGCTTTTTTCCAAGGTCAAGCATGCAGTGAACCCAAAAAAACCACGTCGCCCTAATGGCTCAACGCAGGACCCCTGCTTTTATCTCCAGGCTCATTCTTTCCATCCGAATCCGGCACTAACAATGATACGACTGCCGGCGGTGGTGTTGACACAGCAAAAGCCTGCCTTTGATTTTCTGTCAAAGTGGGTCAAAAGACAAACGCACAGGGCGAGAATGTAGGGGAAGGGGCGAGGGCGCTTCAAACGCTCCCCGACTACGCCCCTTGTCAAGGGGGTACGCAGTCAAACGTGAAGCCACCCACGCAGCGCGTCCACCTTGATCTATTTGAGGTTCTAAACAAAACTGGAGGAGGAAAAGCTCTCCAAAAAGCTTCTATTTCAAGAATGTGTAAACTACAAGTAAGGCTAAAATGAGACTTTACTGGATGTTGATCTCATGTGCGCTGTAAAAAGTTAGTTGAACTTGAAATTTTAAGTCAAGCAATTTTCTGGCTTTTTCAAGTTTTGATGGAAAACTCAATAAAACAACTCGCTGCTTCGCGCTCAGTTGAAGTGGTTTGAACTTAACATTTCAGGTAAATACAGTGGGGCAAATAAGTATTTAGTCAACCACTAATTGTGGCCTGGAATTGTCAACATGGGTAAACCTCAACCATGAGAGACAGGGCAGTGCCCACCCACGGACAAGCTCTGCCCACCCAAAGAAAACTGGATGTAGTACTAACGGCAGTCTGGGCGTATGGTATCCCATTCATATAGTACTGATGTGCTCTAAGTTTTAACCTTTGCGTTGTTACTAAAGATACACGATAATATCGGTCACCGATAATTATCGGCCGATAATGGCAATTATGACGTCACACAGATAATCCAGATAATAAAAAAATTCAACCGATAATGCAATCCGATAATTATATACTTGATTTTGCCTCCAAATGTGCGCAACCGAAGAATTCAGCACGCCGCCTCCTCAACCCCTCCCCTCTCTGAAGCCCCTGAGGGAGGAGGGGTTGAGGAGGCGGAGTTACAAGACAAGAAGTAGTTGAATATTATGGCGGCTGTTACTAAAAAAACGACGCTCTCGCCATCTGCGAAACATGTACCGTAGAAGTTCCACGAGGCAGAAAGAACGCGTCCGCATTCAAAACCACTAACCCAGCAGCCATTTAAAACTGCATCACAAAGAATTTTGGAACAAATACGAGGCTGCTGCTAGCAGGAATGCTAAAGCTATTGTAAACACTAAGTTAAACTACAGGGCTTGTGACGATACAGAGTCGGGCTGTTTGGGAATGCAGCCGAAGGCGGGTGGTAAATTCGCATCTAAGGCTAAACACCGGTACTACTGGAGACCGATAGTCGGCAAGTAGCCGTCTTCCTGCCATAGGCGGGGCGGGCCGAGCTCGGTTCCCCGGCCTCTGGACCTCCGGCGAACACCCCGGTTTTTCGAGCGTTCCCCCACGGCGTGCGAGCAGAGCCAGGACCCGAATACGCCGCGGCGAACCGGCCGGGGCGGGCGGATTAACCAAATGTCACCAAATGTGACAGGAAAACGGCATTTGTTCACAGATAAGCCGCAGTGGACTATAAGCCGCAGCTGTCCTCACTGTATTATGGGATATTTACACCAAAAGATAATAACCGGTAACACTTCATTAGATAGCGGCATCATACGATGGTCAGAAGACCAAATGAACCACCATGAAGCTTTGAACCAATTGTTTGCAAAGCTTCATTGCTTCAAGAAGCTTCATTTGACCATCACTGCTCCCTTGAGGGAGACAGTCAATCTTTTATGCCACCTGCTGTCAACACTGTTCTTGTCCAACATGCCTCCTAGCATGCATTGCAGCGCAACAGATGTAAATAACAATCAAAATACGTTCTTAAATGTTCTGTACTAATTATTTTTCAATTACTGTTCCTGTTCTTTAATTAATTGCTAGTTACGGTATTTGGTAACACTTTATTTGACAGTGGCGCCATAAGACTGTCATTAAACAATTAGACATAATTATGACATGACACTGTCATGAGCATTAACAAATGCTTATAACAGTTATCTTCTAGTTTTATTCGGCAAATTATCTCACTTTGAATGGATTTAAAAGATCCAAGCTGGACATTAATGGAGTTGATAACATAATTTGCTGGATGACACTTAATGACATCTGTCATAAGCATTCAGTAATGCCCATGATAGTCTTATGTCATAACTATGACAGTCTTATGACAGTCATGTGACAGTCTTATGACGCCGCTGTCAAATAAAGTGTTAACAAATACCATAACAAGCAATTAATGAAACTGGAACAGTAAATGCATAAATAATTAGCACAGAACATGAATTTTGATTGTTACTTACATCTGTAGTGCTGCAATGCATGCTAGGAGGCATGTGTTGCCAATTAACCTAAATAAATGATCAAATAAGCCGCACTGGACTATAAGCCGCAGGATTCAAAATGAACGAAAAAAGTAGCGGAAATTACGGTAATTTAAAAAAAAAAAAAAAAAGGAAATGTTGGTTTTGCTCCTAGAGGGCGCTACACACATTTATGCGTATTTTTATTTTTAAAGAAATGACTGATAGGGGGCGCCACATAGTGTATTTGGAATTTGTCTTTACATGGTATCATTTCTTCTTTACATTTTATCAAAGTTTTCACCAGTGTTCACCTGTCGGCCGATTTTGATGCATTTTGAAGCATTCTAAGGGGGTCAAATTGAGCTCAAAGGGGCTGCGGAACAAAGAATAACTATAATAATAACAATAATGATAAAACCGAGGAACCACAATAGGTTACCTAAAAAAAACATTGTCACTTGCATGTCCATACTGTTCTGTTATGGATGTGTTCTAAGTCAAATCACAACAACAGTTATCTCAAGGAGCAAACAAAACATGTTTTAAGGTGCAGTAGCCCTATGCTGGATTTCAACCTACTTGAGCATTGTAGGTTTTTTTTTTTTTTTTGTCTTGTTCTATTTGATATTTTGTAAAAGGAAAACATTATTCAGATGTTTGGGATGTAACTAATGCAAAAAATAGCTGTGTTAAAGTCAAAGTTATGTTTGAAATGTATGCGTTTACAAAAAAAAAAGCTCATTTTCTCCGTTTTTTCATCAGAAACTGGAAAATTGCTCAAACTAAGCTATTTTCTAATGCTGATTTCTAAAGAATGGAAAAAGATATGAACTTACTTTTTTTCTGCTGAAAGAAGAGAGTCTAATCTTTCTTTTGGTGGGTTCCATGTTTATATACAGTGGGGAGAACAAGTATTTGATACACAGCCGATTTTGCTGGTTTTCCCACATGCAAGCCATGTAGAGGTCTGTAATTTGTATCTTAAGTTCTCTTCAACTGTGAGGGACGGAATCTAATACAAAAATCCAGAAAATCACATTGTATCATTTTTAAATAATAAATTTGTATTTAACTGCATGAAATAAGTATTTGATACATTACCAACTAGTAAATATTTCGGCTCTTAGTTCTTTTTTAAGAACCCCTCCTGTTCTCCACTCATTACCGGAAGTAACTGCACCTGTTTCAACTTGTTACCTGTATAAAAGACACCTGTTGACATGCTCAAACAAACAAACTCCAACCTCTCCACAATGGCCAAGACCAAAGAGCTGTGTAAGGACATCAGGGATAAAATAATAGACCTGCACAAGGCTGGGATGGGCTACAGGAAAATAAGCAAGAAGCTTGGTGAGAAGGTAACAACTGTTGGAGCGATTATTAGAAAATGAAAGAAGTTCAAGTTGACGGTCAATCTGCCTCGTTCTGGGGCTCCATCCAAGATCTCACCTCGTGGGGCATCACTGATCATGAGGAAGGTGAGGGATCAGCCCAGAACTACACAGCAGGACCTGGTCAATGACCTGAAGAGAGCTGGAACCACAGTCTCGAAGAAAACCATCGGAAATACATTACGCCGTCATAGATTAAATTCCTACAGCGCACGCAAGGTCCCGCTGCTGAAGCCAGTGCATGTCCAGACACGTCTGAAGTTTGCCACTGACCATCTGGATGATCCAGAGGAGCAATGGGAGAAGGTCATGTGGTCGAATGAGACCAAAATTTTTGGTCTAAACTCAGGCTCGTCGTGTTTGGAGGAAAAAGAAGGATGAGTACAACCCCAAGAACACCATCCCAACCGTGAAACATGGAGGAGGAAACTTCATTTTTTGGGGCTGCTTCTCTGCCAAGGGTACAGGACGACTGCACCGTATTGAGGGGAGGATGGATGGGGCTATGTATCGCCAGATCTTGGCTGACAACCTCCTTCCTTCAGTGAGAGCCCTGAAGATGGGTCGTGGCTGGGTCTTCCAGCATGACAACGACCCAAATAAAGAGTGGCTCCGTAAGAAGCATCTTAAGGTCCTGGAGTGGCCTAGCCAGTCACCAGATCTGAACCTGATAGAAAATCTATGGAGGGAGCTGAAAGTCCGTGTTGCGCGGCAGCAGCCCCGAAACCTGAAGACTCTGGAGAAGATCTGCATGGAGGAGTGGGCCAAAATCCCTGCTGCAGTGGGTGCAAACCTTGTCAAGGACTACAGGAAACGTTTGGTATCTGTAATAGCAAACAAAGGTTTCTGTACCAAATATTAGGTTTGATTTTTGTGATGTATCAAATACTTATTTCATGCAATTAAATGCAAATTTATGATTTAAAAATCATACGACGTGATTTTCTGTTTTTTTTGTATTAGATTCCGTCCCTCACAGTTGAAGAGAACTTATGATACAAATTACAGACCTCTACATGGCTTGCAAGTGGGAAAACCAGCAAAATCGGCAGTGTATCAAATACTTGTTCTCCCCACTGTAGCAATAGAACAGAATTTTCTGTGGGCCTTGCAAAATCAGTCAAAATTTAGTAAAACGGTCGGGAGCGAAGGGCCTTGCTCTGGTGAAAATGGCTGGGAGTGAATGAGTTAAATATGTGAAATTGAAAGCTGGTAAATAAATCATCGAGAAACAGTACATTTGTGTTTCATGCATTGATTCAGTTTTTTAAATTTTATAACAGAATCCTTGGGCGAATTTATTGTCATTTATCGTTATCGATTTAAATCTGCTCAATTTACTGTGATAAGTATCGCTCAGCCCTAGCTTAAACCCGTACTGCCAACGAGAATTTGAGTTTTGTCAACTTGAACTCTTTTGTTAGAATGACTAATAAGGACCACATCAAAACTGCCAACTTTACAGGCAGTATAGAAGGGAAGAATTGGACTCAAGGTAAGGAAATAAAGCTCCGTTTTCTCAGCTGAAACTGCTGACACACGAGAAGTGTCCCAAATGTGAACGTTGCAGCGAGCTTAAGGAAAAACGCTTTTTCAGCGTTTTCACTAAGCCTCTTGCTAAAACCCTTGCTTCCAGGACCTATAGTATGTGAAGCTGTTGTACAACCTGGTCACCCATTTTGACCAGCTAGTCAAATTGGTATTTTGGGAATTTGGATATCTACCGCACAGCTCAATTAGCACTTCATCCAAAAAGGTCCACATGCCTTCCTGAGGAGAAGCTAAGAGGTGGGTTAAGTGTGCACAGCAGTCGTCTGGGGCCCCTTGACCCACTTCTCACCACATAACCCCATGACTGCAATAATAACGAAGAGTCGGACTTTTCTTCGTATGCTCGCGGTATTCTCACATGGACTTTGAATTAGAAAGAAATACAATCTGTTTTGTAGGTTGAATGTAGGAAACACACTGATGACCCGTGGAGATAACAAAATGTGTCATTTTTCAACTGACAGCAAGTTACCACGAGTCAGAAATTTAAATTCTGTCTATTCATGTCATTCCAAGTCGACACTTTTCCAGTTTTTCCAGTTCCTTAACACTCTTTTGGCTGGTCCCGTCTTTCTCTCGTTCGTTCATGTGTCATGTGCAGCCACGATCTGGTCAACCTCAACTCTGTAATTTGGATATTTGCACATTTTGGAAGCATCCGTTTCTCTCCGTCACGTGTCTGTTTGAGCAACGGCGGTTTTTCGAGCAGGTCAAAGTGACCGTTCGTGACATCATTTAAAATGCTGCCTCGTTTCCTCTATGTCTTTGTACCCGAAAATTGAATTATATTTAGTTTGGGCAAAATTAATTTGTCTGACGTGCTATTAGATGAATGTAATGCGAATTAACGATGGAACATTTTAACGCATTGGCGTCAGTGGCAGAATTGAGTTAATTTTGCCGTATGATGTTAAATTCTCAGTCAATTGGCTTTGACAATTTGGGTACTTACTTTGGTGGAAAGTTCCGTGCGTCTGCCACGAGGTTCGTTGGATTGTTTGGGCACAGATGCGTAAAAATGATGCGTTTGTATTTTAATTTAAAGCCAATTTAGCAGGGTTGGAAACAATGTTCCCTCTAATTTTTCAAGCTAAGTTTGTGGATCAAGCGACGTGTGGAAGAGTATCACACAATTCGCTTCTACTTCATTCATGCTGCGCTGTATGTTCCACACTGGTCGACCCCAAGGCACGCCACATTTGAATGAGACAGCACACATCATATACCATGGACAGCCACCACTCAGAGTCGTGGTTGCCTCAACTTCCCATCATGCATTTCTGTCATTACCCGATCGTGAAGGGCGTGTCATTATATTGATTTGTTGTTGTTTTTTTTCTTTTGGAAAGCCTACTGGAAAAATCTATGCCAAAAAACATATTCAGCACCTTTACATTGTAAATTTTACTGTATTGTATTGCTTATTTTATTATGTTTATTTTGTGTTTAATTTACAGTACACTGTACATTATACAAACAAGTATAGTTATTTTTACATATACAGTGGGGCAAACAAGTATTTAGTCAACCACCAACTGTGCAAGTTCTCCTACTTGAAAAGATGAGAGAGGCCTGTAATTGTCAACATGGGTAAACCTCAACCATGTGAGACAGAATGTGGAAAAAAAACAGAAAATCACAATGTTTGATTTTTAAAGAATTTATTTCCAAATTAGAGTGGAAAATAAGTATTTGGTCACCTACATACAAGCAAGATTTCTGGCTGTCAAAGAGGTCTAACTTCTTCTAAAGAGGTCTAACGAGGCTCCACTCGTTACCTGTATTAATGGCACCTGTTTTAACTCATTATCAATATAAAAGACACCTGTCCACAAGCTCAGTCAGTCACACTCCAAACACTCCACTATGGCCAAGACTAAAGAGCTGTCGAAGGACACCAGAGACAAAATTGTAGACCTGCACCAGGCTGGGAAGACTGAATCTGCAATAGGTAAAACGCTTGGTGTAAAGAAATCAACTGTGGGAGCAATTATTAGAAAGTGGAAGACATACAAGACCACCCTTGATCTGGGGCTCCATGCAAGATCCTAATCCGTGGCGTCAAAATGATAACAAGAACGGTGGGCAAAAATCCCAGAACCATATGGGGGGACCTAGTGAATGACCTACAGAGAGCTGGGACCACAGTAACAAAGGCTATTATTAGTAACACAATGCGCCGCCAGGGACACAAATCCAGCACTGCCAGACGTGTCCCCCTGTTGAAGCCAGTACACGTCCAGGCCCGTCTGCGGTTCGCTAGAGAGCATTTGGATGATCCAGAAGGGGACTGGGAGAATGTGTTATGGTCCGATGAAACCAAAATAGAACTTTTTGGTAGAAACACAGGTTCTCGTGTTTGGAGGAGAAACAATACTGAATTGCATCCGAAGAACACCATACCCACTGTGAAGCATGGGGGTGGAAACATCATGCTTTGGGGCTGTTTTTCTGCAAAGGGAACAGGACGACTGATCTGTGTAAACGAAAGAATGAATGGGGCCATGTATCGAGAGATTTTGAATGAAAATCTCATTCCATCAGCAAGTGCATTGAAGATGAGACGTGACTGGGTCTTTCAGCAAGACAATGATCCCGAACACACAGTCAGGGCAACAAAGGAGTGGCTTCGTAAGAAGCATTTAAAGGTCCTGGAGTGGCCTAGCCAGTCTCCAGATCTCAACCCCAAAGAAAATCTGTGGCTGGAGTTGAAAGTCCGCGTTGCCCAACGAAAGCCCCAAAACATCACTGCTCTAGAGGAGATCTGCATGGAGGAATGGGACAAAATACCAGCAACAGTGTGTGAAAAGGTTGTGAAGAGTTACAGAAAACGTTTGGCCTCCGTTATTGCCACCAAAGGGTACACAACAAAGTATTGAGATGAACTTTTGGTATTGACCAAATACTTATTTTCCACCATGATTTGCAAATAAATTCTTTAAAAACCAACAATGTGATTTTCTGTTTTTTTTTTCTTCCGCATTCTGTCTCTCATGGTTGAGTTTACCCATGTTGACAATTACAGGCCTCTCTAATCTTTTCAAGTGGGAGAACTTGCACAACTAGTGGTTGACTAAATACTTATTTGCCCCACTGTAAATACCTTTGAATTAACAGTTGTGCTTGGTTCTGTATTTTGCAGAATATAACTAAGTTATGACAATGAAAAACATTTTTCCCATTTACATTGTTTTAATATCATGAATTCACAGTATTTTCCTGTTAATTTTACGGACATTTTTTACAGTGTATGATTGGTTGCGTAGTGTAAGTGTCAAAAAATGTATCGTAATATTAGCTAGACACCTGTTGCACATTGAGTTACGTTGCAAAATGGTACAGAAAATTTTGTTGGTCTAATTAACTAGATTATATCAGTTGTAAAATTAGATATTAATTAATACTGTGCTTGCAAAGATCGGCAGCGGAATGTTGTTTCAGTAAATCAGCACAGGAGTCTAGCTCACTTTTCACCAAAAATGGAAGCGTCGCGTTGCCGCATCGAACACACCAATAGGAGTGTCGCGGCGTCGACAATTGTCCTAGTGACGCTACAATACGTTTCTGTTCAATTTTATTTTGTGCGCTGCATAGATTTTCCTGTGCGCTGAGTATGTGCAAGCAGTGCGTGATTGCGCATGCGTGCAACGTAGGGGGAACATTGGTCAGAAGGTTTTGAGGTTTTGTAGTTCAACTTTCAGCTTGGAAAATAGTTGCGTGTCATTACACTTTTACGGGCACTGAAAATGTTTGCGATACATATTCCTGCCTGCTGTGTGCGGTTTCAAATATTTTGCCACGCATGCTTGCAAGCTAATTGGCAATCTCCACTTTGATGGTTTTCAGAGATTTTAGACACACTGCGTGTTCATCGTCTTCTCGTGTTTCTGTTCTAACACCAAAAATGCTCAAATCTATTTGTCAAAGTCATTGACTTTGGTAAAAATACTCATTTGTGGCTGTTGGCGGCTCGGAATAATCTCATCTGAACATCTCCCGTGGAAGAAAAAATGGATGAAACTCGAAACACGGACGATCGCTAACCGTGTTCTTGGATGCTGCGCTTGCCGCAAGTCTTCCAGGCATCCATGTTGAGGTGTATTACAAAATATTGCTTTGTTCCTATCCAAGAGCTGTAGCAGTCACATAACGAAAGCTGACAGATTGGAAAAGAACATGCAGTTTGTTCTTTGGTGAATATATTCATACAAAGACCACTATGACTAATAAGCAGTGTTCTTGTTTTTTAACGTAAAGTACAGAGTTGAAGGGTGCTGACACTTAAAATTGTGTTTTTCTTTCTTGACGCTCCTTGGACAAACATGCAGTCTGCTCTAATAAGGCTGACACAGTGTGTTTTAATTGGCAAGACACTGAATGGTCTATTCATACATCAGTAAATGATCATTCACATTCAAGGGCATAGGTTTTCATAGGAACGGTAAGGACATAACACGACCATCTTTTGAGGATGCTAAAATTGTCCCCACCAACTTTCAAGCAACCTTGTTTGCATTTTGTAATGAGTTCAGTTATATATGTAATTAAGATTAGGGTTGTTCCGATCATGTTTTTTTGCTCCCGATCCGATCGTTTTAGTTTGAGTATCTGCCGATCCCGATATTTCCCGATCAAGATTGCTTTTTTTTTTTTTTTTGCTCCCAATTCAATTGCAATCATTCCCGATAATTTTACCCGATCATATACATTTTGGCAATGCATTAAGAAAAAAATGAATAAAACTCAGACAAATATATACATTCAACATACAGTACATAAGTACTGTATTTGCTTATTATGACAATAAATCCTCAAGATGGCATTTACATTATTAACATTCTTTCTGTGAGAGGGATCCACGGATAGAAAGACTTGTAATTCTTAAAGGATAAATGTGACTTTGTATATTGTGACTAAATATTGCCATCTAGTGTATTTGTTGAGCTTTCAGTAAATGATACTGTAGCCATTTAACTGTTCTGCCCAAATGCCTGATGGGAAGTGCAACCATGACTGTGCGTAGTGACACCAATTGATATATCTTCTCTGCGTTGAAAAATAACATATGGTGTTAAGAAAAAGATCAACTACTACCTTTCCTTCCTTACATTGCTTCCCACGATATTTTTAATTGTTGTGAGGGGGATTTTAAGGCTTTAGCCAATTAAATAAAGGCTCCAAAGACTGCCTAAATTCACTCTACTCATTTTACACTGCCTTTTAGCTCTATATATTGGTAAAACGGCGCCTTTATAGATTGAACGCGAAAATGCGTGAGTGGGTCATGCAGCGCATGTGTTAACTGCATTAAATATTTTGACGTGATTAATTAAAAAAAAACTAATTACCGTCGTTAACGTGATAAATTTGACAGTCCTACTTTAAGCCAAAACTAAAGACTCTGGATGAGTGTAAGACATTTTGTCTGTAACGTGAAATACAATTAGATAACGATTTAATTAAAAATATATATATACATATTAAAAAAAAGGCATGTCCGATATTTTTTTGCCGATTCCGATACTTTGAAAATGACGTGATCGGACCCGATCGATCTTGTCTTCCCATATGTTGTAAGGATAGAATTTACCCCAACCATGATGAAGCCAATTATGTTCATTATGTTCAGACTTACATTTATCCTTTTTTTACATGCTGAATGTGTCAATCCCCCCACCCCCCTCAAAACCAACGTTTGGTTGGTGGACGACTTTCCCCGCCGCCCCCCAAACACACACAGCCGAGACAGATTCATGTCGACAACATGCCGCTTCCTCTGCTCCCTTCGAAGGGGAGGAATATTAGGGGTTTTTTTGGCCAGCAAAAGCTTCTGCAAGTAGTGTAAAAAGACGTCAATGTTGTGGAGGTGGGGGAAACACCACTAATTTTGCTACTGAAAGTCCAACCAGCATCAGAGTTAGCATAACAATAAACTGTGTGAACCTGCTAACCTGCAAAACTACTGCAGTCAGGACAGCCTCCACAAGGAATAATGAAGTCAAGCTAGCCGTCCCTCATTTGGATCATTGTTTGCATTATGGTAACTCAACGCGATGGCTTCAGAGTCCAAGTCCCTTTATTTAACATGAACATTAACTGACACAAAAAAAAAATCTGTGAAGTGAAATCACATATCAGAATTTCATGAGAGTACTTTGGTTCGATTCTTGGGGAAGTCTAGTATGCCTTAGTTGTAGATCAGTCCTTGGATATCTTGATATGTTATATCGTCCCTACCAATGTTGAGATCAAACCTACGCCCTTGCTTATATGCATTATATAATGAGTTCAGTTATACAGGTAATTTAGATACATGTCGACCACATGCGGTCTCCTCCGCCCCCTTCGAAGAGGAGGGGTATTAAAAGTTTTTTTGGGCCAGCAGCAGCCACTGTAAGTAACTATAGAACCAGAAAAACGTGAGTAAGTAGCTACATACAGAAGGACGGGTGCTGCATAACACAACATACACACCACATAATCATAATTATCTGGGTCTTTGAAAAAGACCCAGATAATAAGTGTTATTTGTTTTTTTTGTTTTTTGTTTTTTTTTGAATGGGATTCCTTCGGCGCACCGCGCAGCCCGAACCGCTTGACCAATCGGCACCGTTCAAGTATCAACACGTCCGGAATTTTCGTCGATGCCATTGACGGCCATGGACGTCCAAATTGTTTCCCATTTATTTTCAATGGGTTAAAAAAAAAGTCCCCAAATCAACAGGAAAAGACCAGATATTAATAGGACGTGTCCCCCAATTGTCCCAGAATCCATTAACACTTATGGAGGGTGCTGCCATTGATGTTCATGGACATCCAAATTGTTTCTCATTCATTTTCAATGGGTTAAAAAAAATGTCCCCAAATCAACAGGAAATGAACAGATATTAATAGGACGTGTCCCCCAATTGTCCCCGAATCTTTTGACACTTCTGTCGGGTGTTTATGTAGGGTTGGTCCAAATTTTTTCCCATCCATTTTCAATGGATAAAAAAAATGTCCCACAAATCAACAGGAAATGATCAGATATCAATAGGACGTGTCCACCAAATGTCCCCGAATCCATTGACACTTATGGAGGGTGCTGCCATTGACATCCATGGACGTCCAAACTGACAAGGATTCACTAAGGACCCAAATGCACGAATGTTCAGTTTAAACAAAAATATTTATTTTCAGTTCATAGGAGTTCAAAAAGAGAACGAAAAATCACAACGCTTGCTGGACACCAAAATTATGAGCAAAGTCAACAAAAATTCACAGCACTTGCTGGATACCAAAATTCTGAGCAAAGTCAACTAAGTAACAAAAGTTGGCATTTGAACTCAAAATAAATCTTAGTCAAGAAAAGGCTTACATGAGCTGGTGACATGGAACATGGCAGGATACAAGACAAACCGACACTGGGCATGGTTAGCAGCAGGCTATATATACAGTAGGTCACAGGTGGACATGATCAGCCTGATTGGCAAGAGCAGGAAGTAAAGTTTGCTCAAGGAGGCAAACCACTACCAAAATAAAAGGATCTGACTTCAACCAACACAAAACATTAACAAGACTTCCAAGACGTGACACAAACTTCCCATTCATTTCCAATAGCATTTAATCATGTTTTTTCATGCTATTGATGCTAATGTACTTGGATTCCATTGACGCCTATGTAAGTCTATACCACAAAATTTTTCCCATTCATTTTCAAAGGCAAAAAAAAAAAACAATTTCACCAAATCAACAGGAAATGACCAGATATCAAAACGACGTGTCCCACAAATGTCCCCGATTCCATTGACGCTTATGGAGGGTGCTACCATTGACGTCCGTGAACATCCAAATATTTTCCCATTCATTTTCAATGGCAAAAAAAACTCAAGCCAACCTGGGCGGGGTTAAGATCTGTATCACCACAGAGACCTTGTTCTTCTTCTTTTAAGACCGAGAGTAATTTCTCCAGAAATTGGAGTTTCTAATTAACTATGTACATTGGAAAAAAAAGTTTTTTTGGGAGGATGCGACAAGCTACCCACACTAGCGTTGCGATCAACTGGTTGATCGTGACCAACGTAATGAGCACCCCTGATTTAGCATATCAATTAATTAGGTTCATATTTGTGAAAAATGTAGCCCTGCCCAAAGTTCACCCAATTTGTTTGGTCTCATTAATGTCCTATTCCGAGCAAAAAGTGTACATTTAGGTTATGCTGTTATATTGGCCCTACCAATGTTGAGACCAAACCTACACCATTGTTCACACTGTATTAAATTCGATTTTTTAAAAGATGATTTTATCTATGTTTGTATTGTATTCATTTTTGTGCTTATTTGAGAAATATTCTAAGGTTTTTTTTGTTTTGTTTTATAAAACTTTGTTAAAAGGAGATTGACTAAAATGAACATTCAACAAGTCTTTTTTGTGAATATTGCATGACTCAATACAGTAGACATCACTGTCTTGTATGAAACATGAATTTTAAGACCCTCGCAGTCAAACATTAGAACCGCCATTATGCGCCACACCACAAAGAATGAGCCTGCAGTTTCTTTTTCCATGCGTCGCGTCCAACTTTGATACAATGCGACGAAAAGTCCGGAATACACAAGTTTTTAAGTCTAACCGCAGTATGTAATGTATAATGTGGTCCATTTTCAACACGCCTGTGGGAAAGTGAACATATGTGTTTTGCTTATGAGAATAGTGGCCCACTTTGCTTTTTGGTTTTCCACTGGCTTTATGGCTTTAAACAGGATTTACACTGGACTAGTAAGAATTGATGCTATTAAAGTTCATTCAGTGCAAAAGAGTTAGACATATAACTGTGTCTTTTAGTTTACTAGTATAGATTTTTTTTAGGTTTGTTTTCACTCGAAGCCCAGGTGGCTGATGACATCCCTATAAAGTCATAGAGGGGGTATTTCTGCAGAAAACTCTTTCATATTTGCAAGTATTTTTGTAGGTTAAGTGCTCCGACTTGTCAACGGGCATTTAGACAAGAGCAGCCAACTCTATTTGAAGTTTTTGTTGGTCTCCGGCTGATGACTCACCGAGAAGACGATTCGCTCGACAAGTTTTAAGGCACCTTTGAAATGGTTTCAACAGCCCAATTTGGTGTTTTTTCTTGCACGGTAATGATTGACATGGACACACATCAAATGACCTCACAACTAATCAGTCATGTATGCTTAAGGACTGACCTCTAGACTTGTCAATAATTGCATAAATATGTACTGAAGAGTCAGTCATGACTGGAAAACTTTTGCAGGGTCCCCCCAGGATTGATAAATCTAAATTCAAGACTTTTAAGACCTTTTTTAAAGCCATTTCAACTGAAAATTAATACAGTGGTACCTCTACATACGAAGTTAATCCGTTCCAGGACCTTGTTTGTAAGTCGAAATGGTCGTATATCGAGCAGGATTTTCCCATAGGAATACATTATAATTCCATTAATTCGTTCCACAGCCCAAAAACCTGCACTAAATCCTTAAAAAATACTGCTGGTGCTATTACAAATGGCAATTACACGTAGCAAAACAAATAAATTATAAATCAAAATTGGAATAATATAATAAAAAGAATAATAATAATTCCTGTAATAGTGTAACGAATCGGGTTCTAATAAGGCGGACGTTTTTTTGTGTACCTGAACGCACCGCGGGGCTGACGTGCCAAAGACGGACCGGTGAGCTTGAGTTTCACTTTCACTTTGAATGTTCTCTTGAGAACACCGTCAATTGCGGCAGACAGCAGGCGTTTTGTGTTGAATAAGTTGTGAAAGAAATGATGAAAACGTGGCGAAGCTGGCGATTTCTATGGAGATGTTACCACAATAAGAATTGTCAGCTTAACTTATAAAGACTGGCGAACGATGGTCGGAGGAGGACCATGGACATGTATTGTTGAGCCATTTCACGGATGCCCACCCCACGCTCATATTTTTCTGTCATTTGCATCTTCATTTAGAAGGTAAGCACCAACTTTTTCCTTGTTTCACCACCTATACCAACCTTTTCTGAAACCTGTGTTGATTTGTCACACAAGAAAATCCGCCGTGGGTTCGTCTGCGGTGCTGCCATTGTCGTCGTATTTCGAGCATTTCGTCGGATGTAGAAACAAATGGCGAGTCAAATTTTACGTCGGATGTCGAAAAGTTCGTGTGTCGAAGCGATCGTATGTAGAGGTACCACTGTACTTTTCTCGCACCCATTATATAGATCATATTGAATCATTTTAAATTAATAAAGCACTGAACATCAAATTTAACCTCAATTACTAATTGTGTTTGACAAAAGAATGCACATATATCGAAGATACAATTAAAACACATTTAAAGTAACATTATAAAGTCTGTCAGAATTTTTTTAAACACGCACACAATAATTATGGACAAAAAGAGGGGGAGGACAGGACTCAGACGAGCCATCTTCTGTAACAGGCTAGCCGCTGGTGCACCTGCCAAGACCTCAGTGAACATAGCTAACTCTCGAGTTAAAATGGCGAAATTCACATTCATTCGAAAGGCAAACCGAAATGTTTAGGCAGGTCCACTGCCTTCGCATGACCCATAAACTGCAACCTAAAGTATCTGGATGTAACTTCAGCCCCTATCACATACTCCAAAACAACGGGAATATCACGGGACTTAACCGTGCAGCAGTTGTGTGTGAAAACAATTTCCCGTGTCGACTGACATGGGAAGCAGTGTGTGTGAAAGCAGGCGTTAAATTCCCGGGTCACAGCAGATGGCTGATGACTTAAATATCACAGCGGCGGCCGATGTAACTTCCTCCCTCTTCGCAGTAATAGGAAAAGCGGTAAACAAACATCGCAATTATAAACATAGCAAGCTGGAAACAGCTAAATTAAACCAGGCCCGGATCTAGGTTTACCCACCAGAGTGGGCACTAAGAAATCTTGAGGGGGCACCCCTAATGCAGGCTTTTTTTTACCCTCTGCATTTCTCTGGGCTTGGGACCGGCACAAGTAGGACACTGGCTTGTGTCCCGTTGAGGCTGCATTAATTTTTGGGGGGGGGTTATTTGTTTTTTTTTTGTTTTGTTTTATTTTTTCATTCATCTATCTACTTATTCTAGCAGTCGGCGTGATGTCACGATGACGTCATTTCGCATAGCAACGTGTCGCCATTTTGAGATGGAGGCCATACAGGTAACGTTGTCTGACATTCATATATTTCAGCTGTGTTTTGCATCTTTTTTTCATAAAAACGTCCTAAACATAACTTATTATCACGAGTCACTGCCGACAGACGCAAGAAGGCGATACAACTTAAAATTAGCGTGTATTAGCCTGCAAATCTGCCCATACAAAGTCGCAGCTGATAGCTGGATAAACCATCCAAAGGAATTGCCTGCAGTGGAGTTCGGAAACATCTACAACTACCTCATAAAGTCACCCAGTAAGTTGACCTTTATGAATTACGTGGAATATGTACTGTGTGGAACTAAGAAAACTGGTAGTATCTACGGAGTATTTATTACTGCCGTAACCAGTAATTCGCCTCCAAGCGTTATTTAGCCGTGAACGTGTCACGGCAAAATAACCAATTCCCACCAGGCCAATAATATACCGATTGACCGGTCAGAGCAGTTCATGGCAAAAGACCAATAACGCTTTGCGAGTTGTCGGTTACGGTAATATTAACCACTGGCTACTCTATTGAATCCTAGCAGCTAATTGGGGCAAAAAAAAAAAAAAAAATCGATGAAAGTTTACTCACCAGTAATAAAATGTCGGCTGCAAACGTAAATGTGCCTGGATTTAGGTTCCCACTGGCGAGAATGGTCCACGGAACCGTCTTTTTTTACTGTTCCTCGATTGATTGCTTTCAGCCATTTGCTAGTCCTTTTCTTCTCACGAGGAAGAATGAAGAACTTCAAATGCAGCTCCGAACTCTTCCTTGTGTTACAACCCACAACACGGCAACTTTTAGTCATTCCGACGGAAAAAAAGACCGCAAATAAGACAAAAGTTCAGCGCGTTTGTAATACAATGCACGACAGACCAACTGCTTGAGACTCGTGTTTTGCCCCCATTTCAATATGGCGACGCTTTGTTGTGGCTGGTGACGTCAAAAATGCCCGGATGTCCGACTGCGAGAATGTGTCTGGAGGAGAGAGCGGAACCGCGCAGATAACAAATGAGGTTGGATAAACAGCTTGTTTTGGTGATTGCTTGTTCGGCCTGGTTGCGGCCAACAGTAACCGTTAATCCTGCAATAAAAAAGTAGGTGACACCACCTCTCCGTGCGTTCTCTATATCCAGTGCGACGCTACAATAGATATTCCCGACTGTGCCGTCACGATAGTCGTGGCTATGAACACCTTTCTCGTATCAACGACTCTGCAGACGTGGCTTTGTCTAAGCAGGTTTATTAACACTCAAAAAGGGTGAAACTAAAGAAAACAGACAAAACAACACAATCAAAATATGCACAGTATATTAAATCGCATATGTACTGCCCTATCTGTAGCAAACTGCATATGAAAATATGAATAAACAATTGGCAGAGCGCCCAAGACGCCATTTTGACGACCCTCTAACTCGTGGGTAATTAGCATATCACAAGTTTCATGGTAAGTGAATCTGTCTCACTTTTTTTTGCACTGAAGTACACACAGTTCACATATTTTCGTTTTTAAACACATTTAAACAATACATACCGGCGATGCAACCTCAAATTCAAGGCAAAATGGTCAGAGATGGCGCGAACTGACTGCTCCCATCGTCGTGTGAGTCTCAACTGAACAACGTCACTTCCGTGTTGCAGTTTCTTTCAAATAAAGTGCGCATGAGATGCAGTAAATTAAGGCATCCACTAGATGATGCTAATAAGACGTAATAAAAGCAATAAAACTCAGGTATTCAATCACAAAACCTATCAATATTTTATGCATAACAGAACACCGACATTTTGATTGGGTGGGCACGACTCACTTCTGGGTGGGCCGTGCCCACCCCGGCCCCCCCATACATCCGGCCCCGAATTAAACTGAAAACATGACCGAAATTAAAATGTCAATTATTTCGTCGGGCCGGGCCAGGGTTCTTTCTCGCTAACTTTTTGAAATAACTATATATTAACGATGTATGAATGATAAACTAAGGAATACTTGTTATAAAATAAATAATTTGGATAAAAAAAAAAGAAGGCACTGTATGGTCATTGCAGAGCGAGAGCGTGCCTATACGCCCTTTTTAATCTTCCCCTCTGCGAGTCCGCAAAACTGCATCTGTTTATTTATATATTTTCCAGCGTTATTTCGCTGTGTAAATAAATTTATAATGATCATAAAAATATGTAGTCTATTTAAAAATTCAGAAAATGTGCGGGGTTTTTTTCTGCCAACTGAGAATTCGTTATAAAAGACAGGCTTTTATGCAGACATCGTCACAAATGTTATCACACAAAACGCGGGTCGGGCTTTAATACCCGCGGACCAGTTCGGGTCGGGCTGGACTTTTTAGGCCCGATTTTACTTCTATCTTAAAGTCTTGATGAGCTTGAATTGGCTGCAGTTACAAAGTCGGGAATGCTCCCTCCAGAAAAAAAACACGATTTGAGCAACATTATGTTTAACAAACTTTTCCAGTGTTATTTCATTGTGTAAATGCATTTATAATGGTCATAAAAATTGGTAAACTGTTTAAACATTAAGAAAATGTATGTTTTTTTTCTGCCAACTGAAAATTCGTTACAAAAGACAGTTAAGACATCGGGAACGCTCCCTCTGGAACGAAACGCAAAATGAACAACATTGTGACAGCCGATGCCGACCAAAAATGACATAATATCCAAAACAGATCACAAATGGACTCATTTGAAGTATATGAATGGTGGTCTGTTTTCGTGATCAGAATCCACAATACTTCTCCCTGCAGGGTTTTCGTTCCACCGACGGATATAATTTAGGTTGCACTGAGATGTTCTTGAAAATTAAGACCACGGTGAAAAAATTCCAGACTTACAACAGCTAATTTAATACTTTTAATACCTTTAATAATGGAAAACTAAATTCAATACTTTTTAAATACTTTTAATAACCCGCGGGTACCCTGTTTTGTGTTTTTGCTGTCCCTGGTGGCCAAATTGCAAATAACAGAAAGAGCTGCACAATAACGATTGAACTGAAGCATAAAAAAAAATATTTTCTATCTTAAATTGCTTGGATTGTGTAATTCTCCTCTCAAGAGCCAATTTGTCCTTTTTTTCTTTTTTTAAAGTTGCTCAAGATGTTTGTTTTGCCTCACCTACTCTACAAAACAAAGGAAGGCTGACAACATTAGCGTTAAAAAGTCAAATTGAACTGGTAGAACCAGTTGACTTTACTTTCTGTCTATTCACACTACAGTATAATAAGTGGCGCCATGATGAACCTTAAGACTAAGGTTATTATGGTAGTTGTACTAGTGCATTAAATTGTTCAAATAATCTACTAAAGGATGATTACAAACAGGAAGTAGCAACCGTCCTCAAATTCTGTACCAACGCCACATTTTTCAACTTGAGAGGATCGACCAGCTGTCTTTTGTCTCTCGACGTAATGTTTTAACTAGCTTTGCCTGGAAATAGGACGGCGTCTGACATAACAGACGGAATCAAGCATCTTGCCAAAACACATGTTGGGACGAAGCCTGCGAGGAATCGCTCAAAATAGCCATTAAAGCGCGAGACGCTCTCGTTCCGACCAACGATGATGTCCAACTTCCCATCACGTCGCTCATTACCGATTGCCTCTCTGTGTTTATTCTTCTCTAAGGCGTACGAGCTTGCAAAATAACAGCGGCAGAGTAACGAGTCGACCTTGACCCTGACCTATAAATCACAGATCGTCCAAGTCTGGCGTTGGGGGCGCTAAATCACCGATCAAAGGGCCCCTGAAAGAAAACTACATTAGTCTGCGTTGTGTCATCGTTTCCGTCCAGACTACGAGAAGCGTGTAAAAAAGTAGCAGGTGAGGTCTGGCCAAAAAAGTCAACGTATGCTGGGAAATCTGTTTAGACCAGTTGAAAAATGGACACAGTCGGCAATGGAAACAGTCGATCACAAAAGAGGGGAAGTCTCCTGGCGGGTATGTGATGGAAACTGATGTGGCGAAAAGCAAAGAAGGGGATTGATGAAGTTTTCGACAGTAGCTGCGCATACGAGTTTAGAATGATTCGGGGGTGCAGGTCTTTAATCAATTTGCACTCCTAGTCTTTAAGTAATTACATGTTGATTTATGAAGCTCATTACCCAGTCTGTGGTTTAGAGGTTCGCTTGTACGGGAAAGCGGCTTTCACATCCTTTGCGGGTGACACCAAGCAAAGCAGCGTGCAATTATCTTGAAAACGACTGAATAAAAGGGATTTGATTGGAGGGTCGGCTCCACATGGCTGCCACTGCTTCGCCCTTGCCAAGAAGGGCCTTTTATCTTACAATGTAAAAAGTCTGGGAGCAATAATATTTACAGTCGTACAGTATGTATCTCATAAGTCCTTTGCTTGAATGTCTAACTTAATTTTGTCCCTCAAAATGTTCATTATTTCTTTTAATGCATTTTGGTATAGCTTCTTCTTAGGGAGTGCAGTTTTGTGTTTAACCCTTTAGGGTCTGGGCCTATTTTGTCTGATTTTGCATGCCTTTGAAGTTGCCTTTATATTTCAAAGAAAGAATTGTTTACAAAGGCCTGGTTTGGTCCCTTTTTTTGTGACACCTTGAACTTTATGTCCAAACTGTTGTTTCCTTCACTGACCAATTATAAATCATCATTTTGGGCCCAAAAAGACCAAAAATTCCAAAACCGTTTTGTCAAAATTTTTAATATTGATGTCCAATTGACAACCAAACATGCGTAACGAACCGTTTTGAAACTTTGTAATATTTATTCAACATGTTATGATGAAAATTCAACCCAAAAAATTTTGAATAAATAGTCTTATATTTGACAATTCAACATAAACAACAGGTATAGCCATAGGCGTTTTTTGCCTTTATACATGCTCTAGTCAAAACAGGTTATATACAGCAGACCAAACAGTGAAGAACAGTGAAAAAATATATACCATCTAACACAAAAAAGTGTTTAGAGGCCATCTCTTTATGAGTTTAGGTATTGCGGCCCATCACCTGATGAAAACTATGTACACACAATCAAGCTTCTTGAACACACATTTATATACACAAATTGAGAAGACTGATTGTGGGAAAAAAATATATATATATATAACATCGGGGGAAAAAGTATTTTCAAAAATATTTACAATAAACAAGTTAAAAAATGTTCAGGCATGCCACTCCGAAAAGCAGTTTCGTCCTGGAATTAGACATAGGGCGACATCACACAGCCCACACTTCCATGGGGTGTCGGTCCTCTTTCCACCCTTCCATTTTCATTTCACTTTACTTTTATTTTCACTATAAATGTACATGAAAAAAGTCAGTATTTATGAAAATAATAAAGTATAAAATAAAAATATATACAGCAATAAATAATAATGGAAATCTATATGTATGACAATAGAAAGAATACCATAGTTGAATATGTGCTACATCCCTAATCTTCATATAGAAAGAAGAACACCACAAATTATAAATTCCTGCCTGGGATACACACAGTGCACTTACGACTTTGATCTGATATGCACATTATTATATACACAAACACACACTTATATTGCATCAAAATTAACTTTGTCTTGCAATATCAAAAGAAACTTTCAAAAGAAACTTTTTCAGCATAAAAAAAAAAAAAGTGAGTTGGCTTACCTCCGCTCGTCGATGGCGTCACCCACGTGTTCAAATCCGTCACTATCTTCACTCGAGGACTCTTCCGAAGAAGACGATGACGACGAATTTGGACCATCCTCTTCCTCAAGTTGATCAAAAAGCACAATTGCTTGCGCTAAATTTAGTTTTCCGTTCATTCTCAAAGTCACACAAAGTCGCTGCTCGATCCAAACGGCCGTCGCTCGTCACCTCGCTGCTTCAGAACACTCCTCCCTCTCGTTCGGTGGAACCTCGCACGGCAGTTATATTTATAAAAAAAAAAAAGACGCATTTTGTGCTTCCACTGTGACTTCGAAAGGGTTCGTTTGATTTGTGTTTTTTTTCATGGAGCTTCCGTTTTGAAAAAGGACAAGAAATGATGGAAATATAGACATAAACAAATGATCCATGCAGCGTTTTAATGTTTTTTTGAGAGGACAATAAAACTATAAAACTTAAATGACAATATCTCACGTTTTAGTTGGTCGATTGACTTCAAATAATAACGAGAGTAAACCGCAACTTCCGCACTTTAAAACGAGACCAACCAACGGCATGTGGGTGACGTAATTAAAACGTGAGGGCGCTTCAAAGACGACGTGCGCTGAGGACGCGCCGGCGTGTCGTTCGACTCTCAAGGGTTAAAGGAACCGCGGACTTAAAGACTTGTGGCTTGTAGCCACAATTGTTCTCTTTTACTAAAATATGTTATCAGAAACACATAAAATAGTGCCATTGATTTAAAAATCTATAATATCTAATACTTGTTTTGACCCACGGAGGGTGCCATGTTTTACACATGCAATGCACGCTGGGGGTGCTGACACGGTTGTGTTGTACTGGGAGAATAGCTATGCTCTATACTAGCGAAGCTAGATTGACGACTGGTATGAATTTGTTACATTCTGCTGCTGGTCAGATTGTTTTGTTACAAAGCTATATAATGAATTCCCAACGACGTACCTGCATCCAATTCCAACTCATCAGCAATGTCTTTAAACCGATCCTAGGCGGGTTGCCGAGATATTGACTTGCTGCCATTGGACAGTTTGTATTCTCGATCCCTTCGTTGCTAGTTGCCAGTGTTGTTAATAACGGCGTTACAATATAACGGCGTTATTTTTTTCAGTAGTGGGTAATCTAATTAATTACTTTTCTCATCTTGGCAACGCCGTTACCGTTACTGAGGACGAAAAGGCATGCGTTACTATGCGTTACTATATTGGTCGAAAAGTCTGAGGGAGACGGACTCACCGAGACGACAGAGCAGAGCAGGAGTGGGGAGGAGGCAAGAAAGTCGTGACGCCGAGCAAACGCGATGCTAGGTAGCTCCAATAATACATGTTGTAGCCGATAGCCTACAAACTACGCCCGCATGTTATGGTAGATATGGTAGACATGGTAGATATCACATGTACTGTACATAGGTATAACTAGATGCAAAATGACAGACATGGCACTAAATGAGTTAGTAGACAGCCGCCATCTTAAAGCAGTAGACTTTTTAGGACGGCTCTGTTGTAGAGAAACTTCCTAGCGAACCTAAGTAACTTTTTATCTAAAATACTTCTTAAATCGGCAAAATCTTGACTTGAATCTATCTTTAAATGATGAAACAGTTTTAAAACTTTCATATGTCGAAAGTAGAGAGAAGGGAACTAATGCAATAATGGGAGCAATTTTAACAACTTTTAACAGTTGATTCAGGGTAAAGGGTAAATTAGGGTAAAGAATTGGGCTCGGGCCAATTGTACCAAAAACCTTCACAAAAAACTTCACATAGTGTGGCCAATTTTTTTTTTCTTTTTTGAGGAAAAAAAAATAATAATAATTATCACCAATTACTTTGCTAAGTAACTAATTACTCTTACATTCAGGTAATTGAGTTACTAACGCAATTACTTTTTGGGAGAAGTAATTTGTAACTATAATTAATTACTTTTTTTCAGTAAGATTAACAACACTGATTGTAATGTCCGTAACTGCGCGGGCCCTTGACGTAGCAGGAAGTCATCACCAACTCCTCTCCTTTTTATTTCTCCATTCGGGGCTATTACAATATTTTTTTTACGTCGTCGGGTGGAGCTGCAGTAGGAAGGAAGGAGTAGGAAGAGGATAGTGAGCCTACACCGGGAGTAGGTAGAACATTCTCGGTCGTGTGCAGATGAGCGAAGTTTGCTCGTGTCGTGTTCAAAAACTGCTTGGATTTCTAGCCATCAACGACCTTGCTGTCCGCGACAATGTGGACTCCAACACGTCTACTGCACATTATTTGGTTAGACTCGTCATGTGTCGATATACTCGAAAGTGTCCTTTCTATTTTATCCATATGTGACAACTGTCAATCCTCCCCCTGTGTTATATTACAACACATTGTTGAGAAGAGCAAGGTGGATAATGGTTAAAAATCCGAGCAGTTCTTGAACGCGACACGAGCAGCACAGCGCCATGGTGCCAAGCAAGTTTAAACGTCATCTCCAAACGAAACACCCGTCGCTTCAAAACAAGTCGATGGACTATTTTGTTCGCCTTTGTGAAAACAGAGGAACAGGCAACTTTTTTTTGTAATACAAAACTAAAAAAAAAAAAGGAAAATGAGAACGCCCTCAAAGCTAGTTACCTTGTTGCTAAATCCAAAAAGTCCGACACCATGACAGAGACATTAAAACTACCTGCCTACAAAGCCATTGTCTGTGAGATGCTCGGCCCTGATGTGGTTAAAGACATTGCTCAAGTCCCCCTGTCTGATAATTCTGAGCTTTTTCAAGCCTGACTGCTATAAAAATAAATAAATAAAAACAAAGACTGAGAGCTGTTGAAGAATAAGGATATCGACTTTGTGTTCATCTAAACAAGCTCAAGTTTCACACTGTGTAAGTATACATACTGAGAAATTATTTTATAATCGAATATACTGTAAAGAAAATAATTTTGGAACATTTTTGGTTTGTGGCGTGCCGCGAGATTTTTTCCAATGTAAAAACGTGGCGTGAGTCAAAAAAGGTTGAAAAACACCGGCCTAGACAGTCTCCAGATCTCAACCCCATAGAAAATCTGCGGAGGGAGTTGAAAGTCCGTGTTGCCCAACGACAGTACCCAAAACATCACTGCTCTAGAGGAGATCTGCATGGAGGAAGGGGCCAAAACACCAGCAACAGTGTGTGAAAAGCTTGTGAAGAGTTACAGAAAACGTTTGGCCTCCGTTATTGCCAACAAAGGGTACATAACAAAGTACTGAGATGATCTTTTGGTATTGACCAAATACTTATTTTCTACCATTATTTGCAAGTAAATTCTTTAAAAATCAAACAATGTGATTTTCTCTTTGTTTTTTTTCACATTCTGTCTCTCATGGTTGAGGTTTACCCATGTTGACAATTAATGGCCTCTCTAAACTTTTCAAATAGGAGAACTTGCACAATTGGTGGTTGACTAAATACTTATCTGCCCCACTGTACATTTTGGTACACATTGTGATTGACCTCCATTCAAAAAGGATTTATGTCTTAATTTTCCAAATGTATATCTTGATGAACATTGTGAGTTTTTTTGCAAATATGTTTTAATGTCAGTAGTCATTCCAATGTAAACACAATTGTTTCGACCTTTCCAAATGTTAAAATATCAACATCTTTGACTCATTGCAATAAAAGTTCAATCCGTTTGAATTTTCAATTCAATTCAGACTTCTATCGCCGTCAATGGCAGCAAGGACTTAATACATCTACAGTATATTGACGCCTTTCAAGCAAAGCTTTATCTATGAAATAGTTCTTTTTCAATTACCACAGAAGTCCTAATACTGTCAAAATCTCAACACACCCGCAACGGAGGCGTAGGCCTTAATAGTCGCCAGCAGACATTTGGTGTGCGCAAACGTCTGCGACAGAATTATGTAACCAAAGTAAGAAAAGATGAATGCGGTTGACAGCAAAGCAAAGTCCGGCGTAACCTAATCTGCTATCCCTTTAAAAGCCATCACGATGCGTCAGAAGACAGTACCAAGGCCTCGTCATTACATAAGGTCAAATGTGGAAAAAGCGTTTTGTGTAGAATGGGAACCTTTAATGTGTCATTTACATATATGTCACTCACTTAAAGGGAAGAGGAAAAAGATGCCTGACCTAAAATGTTTGATGTCATGTTTCCATCTCAGGTTTGTTTTTCTCCGTCTGATTTCAGAAGCAGATCGGCGTCTTTTTGGAAAATACGGAAAGTGTTTTTCAGATAGCGCCAAATTGACATATTGCCTTCTATTTTTTTTTTTAATCTCACCTTTGACTTCTTGTAGCAGCCCTGACTCAAGAGTAACTTTTCACCCTTGTCTAGCGTGCAAATCTTGAAAGCGATGCGCTTGAGGAACTCCGAAGAATTTTTATTGTTTTGTAAAATTTTCACAGAGGGTTTTTCTGCAGAAACTTCTAACTTTTAAACATCTACAGCTGCCCAAACAGTCTCTCTCGGCGGCGCTTTTCGATCCCCGTCCAATATTTTCTTTGTACTGAACGAAAAACGCAGCAGGTCACGTATCAAAAGCAGAGAAGCTCACCGAAAAACTAAAAAGAATGAATATTGGAAATGAAAAGTCAGCACGCTTTTGTAATGTTGACGACATTTTTGTTCAGTGCTCCCTCGACTCAAGGGTCGGGAAACACCAGTCTAGACCGACTGAACGTTTTGGGACCCCCTTCAAACAGAAACGGCCCCACAGCTCAGACCGTCATCCATATTCCACTTTTAAATGAAAACACATTTGCCATCTCTCCTTACATATGCCAGCTTTCCGAGCTCCCAGCTCCTCGTAGCAGACATCCAACACCCTTCCGCAGAACCCCAAACGGAAAATTGCAGCCTATTCACTGCACCGTTCCATATTTTGGAAATATCTTCCAGCGCCATCTCAATTGCCTTTGCAGACACACCAGGCCCATAATGCACAGTATCCAGACATTGCCTAATATCCTGAGGGTGCTTGTCTCTCACAGACACACGCTAATTGTAAACATTGTGTTAGCGGTTTCTACATACACACTGTACTGCGTTTGTGTACTGAAATGAAAGAAGAGCCCCTCCCCCCTGACCACCAGCTGGCTGACCCCTTCTCTCTTTTCGCCTCACGCTGCTAACCCGGTGCCCCTTCGCCTCGACCCCTCACGCAAACGCATACGTGCCATTGGAGCGCCAATAAAAGTGGGTTAACTGCGGCGGTATGGATCGTTTCCAGTAATCACAGTCTCGCTTTCTTATCCGTCATCCATTTTCCAACTTTTTACATTGTGGAAAGTGTGAAGACGCATTTTCAGGATCAAGAATATCCATTGGATAAGGTGATGATGCTGGACTTTTGCTTGGTGCTGTTCCAGTGAGATTTACAAAGATGACTGCCTAAAGAAAACATCCAAATTCCCTCAGTCCTTGATGATATAGGGCTGCATGTCAGGCAAAGGCACTGGGGGGATGGCTGTGGTTAACTCTTTAATAAATGCACTTTACATTGAAATTTTAAACAGCTTTCTTATCCCTTCAATTGAAAATATGTTTGTCGTTTTACAAGATGACAACGCATCATGTCACAGAGCTAAAAATATTAAAAGCATTCCTTGGAGAAAGACGCATCCAGTCAATGTCATAGCCTGCAAATTGCCCAGATGTTAACCCTATTGAAAACCTGTGGTGGAAATTGGAAAAAATGGTCCATAGCAAGGCTCCGACCTTCAAGGATGATCTGGCAACTGCAATCAGAGAGTTGGCACCAAATTGATGAAGAATACTCATCAAGTTCATGACTCAGAGACTGCAAGCTGTCATAAAAGCCAGAGGTGGTGCTACTAAATACTAGAGATGTGTTTTGATTGTTATTTCTTTGTGTGTTTCTCACAATTCCATATTTTGTTCCTCAGAATGGAGTGATTCCATATATATTTCCCTGCACTTGCTCTATAAAAGTATCATTTACTGACCGCCACAATGTTTTTATTATAATATATATATATATATATATATATATATATATATATATATATATATATATATATATATATATAATATATATATATATATTAGGGCTGTCAAACAATTAAAATTTTTAATCGAGTTAATTACAGCTTAAAAATTGATTAATCGTAATTAATCGCAATTCAAACCATCTCTAAAGTATGCCATATTTTTATGTAAATTATTGTTGGAAGGGAAAGATAACACACAAGACGGATAAATACATACAACATACTGTACAAAAGTTCTGTATTTGTTTATTATAACAATAAATCCACAAATGGCATTATTAACATTCTTTCTGTTTAAGTGATCCACGGATAGTAAGACTTGTAGTTCATAAAAGATAAATGTTATAGTTACTAGTAATTTTATATGAAAACCCCTCTTCATATTTTCGTTTTAATAAAATTTGTACAATTTTCAATCAAAAGTAGAGTTAATATAATAATAACAAGAATAAAAATAACAATAATTAGAATTGAGTGACAAAACTCTGAGTAATGCCAGTTCACTTTGCATTGTTGTTTAGCTGTGTGAGAATAGGGCCTCATTACTACAGACTGAAGTGCTTTTCTTTTTGTGAACATTTTTTTTTTTTTTTTTTTGAGAGATAGCAGTATTATTTTTGCTGTGCTTTCACTAAATGATACTTCTGTTTGTTGTGAAGGAGTTGCAGAAGCTTATTCTAAGAAACGGCGCAGCCCAAAGAACGCCTGTGTCCACTCGCCTTTATAACAGAAATATCTCTGTGCATATCTTACCCAAAATACAACAAGAGACACATAATTGCCACTAAAAGAAAGCAAACTTACCGAAATATGTGTGGAGCACAAAGCAACAACATAAACGTCTCACAATGACTAATTCTCCCACTATTAGAAGGAATAACATTAGTATGGAACGGCGCTGCGCTGCCCCCAAGCGGCCGGTGGCATTCTCTTCACTCTTAATGTCCATAAACGGCGTCATTGAAATCTGTTTGAAGCAATGCGAGAGCGGCTCATTCAGTGCATGCGTTGATTGCGTCAAAAATTTTAACGTGATTAATTTAAAAAATTAATTAACGCCCGTTAACGCGATCATTTTGACAGCCCTAATATATATATATATATATATATATATATATATATATATATATATATATATATATATATATATATATATATATATATATATATATATATATATTTTTTTTTTTTTTTTTCATTTAACGCCAGCCTCTTTTGGTCAAAATGAATTGGACGTCCTTCCCCGTCATTGACACCCCATGTTAAACACCATGACACGAACATAGAAAAAGTCTGTGTCTGCATTTGACATGTAATAAACAATTAAAAGATAAACCCCCAATATGTCAGATGTCAGTCAAAAACTCACCTTAATCTGCACACTACTGACAGCAACAATGTATCACGTTGACAGAAAGATAATTTATGATAGCTATCTCAAAGCGAAATAGTTTTGTGACCTCTAGTCATGTAAATTAATGTTAGTGGGACATATTCTTAGATTACGCAAGAGAAAATGTTTGGGCAATGCGTACTTTATGAACTGCCGATCATCTCTAGGAATTTTCATACACTCTAAAACACAGTAAAAGAAAAATATATATTCAGTATACCGTATACACTGCATAGTATACTGTACATTTTCAGTCAGTAAAAAAGTATTACAAGTAATAATTTAATAAGAGTATTAACTGTTTTAATCCCACTTTACGATAGTACACATTGTAATTTTTTGTGTGTAAAATTCATTTTTGGGGCTAAAAATTTCAGCAGGGCCGAAAACCAAAAATGGTGGATAAATGGATTTTGCCATGTGGCATATTTTTTTGCCATGGAGCAAAATGGATTTTGCCATGTGGCATATTTTTTTGCCATGTGGCAAAATGGATTTTGCCAGGTGGCATTTTTTTGCCATAAGGCAAAATGAGATTTTGCCATGTAGCATTTTATTTGCCATGATGCTAAATGGATTTTGCCATGTAGCATTTTTGGATGAATGGATTTTGACATGATAATTTTTTTTGGGAGTATGTGGCAAAATTGATTTTGGTTTGTCACATTTTTTTGGGGGGGGGGGCATTTTTTGAGGGTATATGGCAGTTTTGAAAGCCATGCACGTCCATGCCATTGACGACTCTGCACGTCCAAATTTTCCATTCATTTTAAATGGCAGAAAAACATGAGTGGCTGTGATTTTTGACCATACACTTTACATTACAGCATGTTGACGTTTAGCTGACACCCAAATCAGGCTATGCCATTGACGGCTATGCACGTCCAAATTTTTCATTCATTTTAAAACGTGTAGCTGTGATTTTTGACCATACGATTAGCAAGTTTCCAAAATCCAAATCCATTTTGCCACATGGCAAAAAAAAAATGCCACACGGCAAAATCCTTTTTGCCAGATGGCAAAATCAATTTTGCCACATGGGAAAAAAAATGCCACATGGGAAAAAAATGCCACATGGCAAAATCCTTTTTGCCAGATGGCAAAAAAATGCTACATGGCAAAATCCTCTTTGCCACATGGCAAAAAAAATGCCACAAGGCAAAATCAATTTTGCAACATGGCAAAAAAATGCCACATGTAAAAAAATGCCACATGGCAAAAAAATGCCACATGGCAAAATCCTTTTTGCCACATGGCAAAAAAATGCTACATGGCAAAATCCTCTTTGCCACATGGCTAAAAAATGCCACAAGGCAAAATCAATTTTGCCACATGGCAAATACCACTTTTGGTTCTCGCTGTCTCTCAAAAATTTCCCTTAATAAAAACGTGTAATTTCATTTCATTAAATGGATGTCCAATTTAAAAATTAAAAAAATCCGTAAATAGCAATGAGATGATTTAACTTTTAATACTTAAGTCTGTATTATATTTGAAAAATAATGTACATAATGGTTGCACAGATGGATTTATCCTTGTTTACGTGCATCAATTGCACAAAACTATACTTTTTTAAAAATCCTCTTTTTACACAATAACATATTTCACAACCTTATACATATAAATAAACAGGATATATCGTGTAAAATCTATGTTCAAGAGCTTTACATTACATATTTGGCACACTCCAGATAGTTCACACATTCAAGTGGGCTTTCCAAAGCTTTGCTGCTGCTTTAAATGACCCCTGTTCTCACTACTACTGTATAATAATAGTTTGCAAAGTGGGGGGTAAGATTAACCCGCGCCTATCTGCCTGGCGCCTCCGAGGTGCTGAAGGGAACACTTTTACACCTGTGGCCGTCTCGTGTTTTCAACACTGCCATTTGGGACTTGCTTAACATTCGTGTTGACAAAAAGGCCCTACTGTGCTGCAGTTCATATTAGAACGTGTTCATGGCAAAAAGTTGCTCCAAATTTGATGTTTATAACCTCAATTGTACGTTTATGGTCTCAAGGCAACCTATTTTTAGTAGGTGTGGCCTCGTATACTGCAATCAGTCTAAAACAAAAACTTAATGACAGTGAATGGATTCTACTAATTAATGGGTTTATTCATCAAAATGAAAAAAATGTATTTTTAGCTGCCGAGGCATTTGAACGATGTTACATCAAACCTTTGCATAACAGGTGGAATAAAAACCACAACACTGGCCTATTTTTGGCGTATCTTGCAAACACGTTATCTAACAATCACTTGTTAAATTGTTCTCCCATATTATCATAAAACATTGTGTAGCAAGTGCTAATTAGCATGTTTGCCGCAAATATGCTTCTTTTGTCCCAACGCACAACTGGCCAATCAGAAACATCCACTCGGGCTATAAACAAGGTTTTATGTAAGTTAATGAACATGTTGAGAATTTTATGAGTCGGGCACGCCAACCTACATCACCGCCCTTCCCTCTACTAACATACTCCATTTTTTTTTCACACCAAGTTAGCAAAGCAAGCATCCATCTTGTCATTTAAACTACCTGTGGAACATTCTGTACTTGCACTCAGCAATGTACTTTTACCTCCCAGTACATTCAAACAGTGCCTTTGGGGGGTTAAGTAAGTGCACAGACTAGATGGAAAGATGTTCATCAAGTCCTTACGGTACATCACATACTGTTCTTTAATTAGTGGTATGTTAATATATTGATACAAGCCAGTCGTAAACATGGTTCATGTACAAATTCAATTGATTTGATAGAAATTTCATAAGAATAGAGCTCAAGAAAAGTCAGAAACGAGCTTGCTGAGCCAGCATGCGTCACAACCACTACACAATACAAATGGAAAGTCAGAAGTGACTTTCTTTTTGGTATTTTTTAGGGCTGTCAAAATTATATTATTAATTTTTTAAATTAATCACGTTAAAATATTTGACGCAATTAACGCACATGCCCCGTTCAAACAGATTAAAATGACATCAGAGTGTAATGTCCGCTTGTTACTTGTTTTTTGGTGTTTGGCGCCCTCTGCTGGCGCTTGGGTCCAACTGATTGACATCAACAATGGCGAGCTATTAGTTTATTTTTTGATTGAAAATTTTATAAATTTTAATAAAACGAAAACATTAAGAGGGGTTTTAATTAGTGTTGTCCGATCATGTTTTTTTGGTCCCGATCCGATCCTGATCGTTTTAGTTTGAGTATCTGCCGATCCCGATATTTCCCGATCCGATTGCTTTTTTTTGCTCCCGATTCAATTCCAATCATTCCCGATAATTTTTCCCGATCATATACATTTTAGCAAAGCATTAAGAAAAAAATGAATTAAACTCGGACGAATATATACATTCAACATACAGTACATAAGTACTGTATTTGATTATTATGACAATAAATCCTCAAGATGGCATTTACATTATTAACATTCTTTCTGTGAGCGGGATCCACGAATAGAAAGACTTGTAATTCTTAAAGGATAAATGTGACTTTGTATATTGTGACTAAATATTGCCATCTAGTGTATTTGTTGAGCTTTCAGTAAATGATACTGTAGCCATCTGTTCTGCCCAAATGCATGATGGGAAGTGCACCCATGACTGTGCGTAGTGGTACCAATTGATATATCTTCTCTGCGTTGGGAAATAACATAGGGTGTAAAGAAAAAGATCAATTACTACCTTTCTTCCCCACATTGCTTCCCACAATATTTCTAATCGTAGGGAGAGGGATTGTAAGGCTTTAGCCAATTAAACATTGACTCCAAAGGCTGCCAAAATTCACTCTACTCATTTGACGCTGCCTTTTAGTTCTATATATATGTAAAACGGCGCCATTACAGATTGAACGCGTCAATGCGTGAGTGGGCCATGCAGCGCATGCATGAATTGCGTTAAATATTTTAATGTGATAATTTTTTTTAAAAAATTAATTCACGCCGTAAACGGGATAAATTTGATAACCCTACCCTTAAGCCTAAACTAAAGACTCTTGATGAGTGTAACATATTATGCCTGTAACGTTAAATACAATTAGAAAACGATTTATTTAAAATATAGATATATATTAAAAAAAGGCATGTCCGATATTTTTTTGCCAATTCCGATACTTTGAAAATGACGTGATCGGACCCGATCGATCGGGTATCGCCATTCGTCATATTATTGATATCGTGAGCTTTGTATCGCAAATTTTAATCGTGAGGTACCAACAGGTTCCCACTCCTATATAATATTCCTATCTCTTAAAAAAATAATAATGTTCACAAAAGAAGCAAATGCAAAGAGAACTGGCATTCCCAAACAAAATAGCTACGCAAAATAATACTCACAAGCTCTATTCAAACATTTCGTTCAGCTCAACAAATACAATAGATGGCAATATTTAGTCACAATATACAAACTATCAAAATTACTTGTACTCACATTTATCTTTTAAGATCTACAAGTCTTTCTATCCGTGGATCCCTTTCACAGAAAGAATGTTTATGTTAATGCCAACTTGTGGATTTATTGTTAAAATAAACAAATACAGTACTTATAAACTTTATGTTAAATGTATACATCTGTCTTATCTTTCCATTCCAACAATAATTTACCAAAAAACATGGCATATTTTAGAGATGGTTTGAATTGCGATTAATTAAGATTAATTAATTTTTAAGCTGTGATTAACTCGATTAAACATTTTAATCGGTTGACAGCCCTAGTATTTTTTCTTTCATTTGCACTGGGACTGGCTGTACCCCCCCCCCCCCCCCAAAAAAAAATACAACCAGCTGGCTTAGTCATCAAGCTGCGTGTCCCCTATTTATACAGTATGCGTCCACTTAATAATTTAGACCCTGTGTGGATTCAATAAACAAAACAACACTTTCATAATCTAAATACGAAAGCCTGGTCGGCGAATTATTTCCATGTTAGGTTGAATTTTAAAGGTTATATTGTAAGAGTGTGTATATGAAAATGAGTCACTCTTGTAGATTGTGCACATCTGCAGCTCATTTTGTAAGGTGGTGGTGGTGGGGTGTCAGTTTGTGTGTGTGTGTGTGTGTGTGGGGGGGGGGGGGGGTAGCATTGGACCATCACGGCATACAGCTCACTGTTTATCTCCTGATCCCCAAACAAAAGCCTCCCAGTTCCTGTCTGTGCAGGGCCTCCAATCAACACAAGCGATCTGCTCTTTACTTTCTCCCAAGATGCCCCCCCCCCCCCCCCCCCGCGTCCCAGTTTATGGTGCACTAAGGAAGACCTCCTAGTTGTGTTTCCTCACAGTTGCTTATAAAACCAGCAGGTTGGACCGAGAGTGACCACATTTTACAGAAGCTGGTTCAGGCCTGAACAGATGCTGGATGATATCAAGTACTAACATTAGCTTTTCTGTAGCACCACTTAGTGGTCAGAAGGTGCAATTGACAATTATTTTGCAAGTGTATTTTGATCATTTTGCACCCTGAGAAATCACAATATTGTTTTGCAACTCATATTTTCCTGTTTTCACGTTCACTTGAATAAATTTTTGTTTTTTACTCGTATAAAATGACATTTTTAGCCCCCCCCCCCCCCCCCCAAAAAAAAAAAAAAAAAAACAATTCACTGACACTAAAATGCTACTTTGCAAACATGTGTGCACAAAATCCTTGCTAATTAGCCAGTGAGCTCCAAAGGTAACAACACTTGGGTGTGTGCCTCCAGTTACGTAAATATATTGCATAACTTCTACTTACTTCACGCTTACTTCTTCCTAAAGCACTGCAGGCTCCTGCAACAAAAACAGTACAGTAGCTTACTTGCAAAAAGTGGGGGGTGTTCAAAATGCCAACTTTTTGTTTTTATAAGACATGCATACACATTGTGTTCTAAACTGCGGCACTCCTGCGGGGTGCTAGTTGCAGTGTTCCAGGGCTAATTGTGTTTACAAGATTGACTTGGCAGAAGAGGCACTGCAGTTAAGCTTAATATACTGTACTACATGGACCCAATCAGCATGACTTCAAAACATGTGTTCAGCGTACATTCAAGCCCCCTGTCGTCATGTCCACACTCGGTACGGTTCAGCTATGTTTAACATTGATGAACAATACATTTACAAATAATATGCCGTACATTTCGGACTATTAGCCACTAGTTTTTCCCTCTTATTTTGAATCCTGCAATTTATATTCCAGTGTGACTTATTTGTTGGTTTATTTGGTTTTAATAGGTAACACTTTATTTAACAGCGGCGTCATAAGACCGTCATAATTATGACATGATACTGTCATGGGCATTAATGAATGAAATTTCCCCCCCTCAATTGCACGTTTGATTGGATGACGACTTGACCACCCCAAACACACACATGCACACAGCCCCGATAGAAATACATGTCGTCAACATGCCGCCTCCACCTAAAATTTTTTTCATTTTAATTTTTTAAAAAAATTTTGGGGGGCAACAGCAGCAACTCTAAGTAATTTAAAAAGACGCCAATGTTGTGGAGGTGGGAAACACACCACTAATTTTGCTACTGAAAGTCCGACCTGCATCAGCGTTAGCATAACATTAAACTGTGTGAACTTGCTAACTTGCAAAACTCGAGTAGGAAGCTAGCTAGAAGTGTCCCTCTTTTTGTGTTTTCAACTGTTAACATGAATTAAACTACGAGAAATGTGGTGAACTCTGCTGGAAATGATAAAACCAGAAAAACATGAGCAAGAAGCTGCTTAGAGAGGGACTGGTGCTGCTTAACCTCACACATTGCCCTCCATAATTATTGGCACCCCTGGTTATGATGTGTTTTTTAGCTTCTAATAATTTTTTTAAAATTCAAATAATATGGGACCTTAATGGAAAAAAAGAGAAAAATCCAACCTTCAATACAAGTGCATTTATTCAGTGGGGCAAAAATCCCACATAAAGAAATAATTATTTGACATCAAATAATGTGTGTCACAATTATTAGCACCCCTGGTATTAATAGTATGTACAACCCCCTTTTGCCAACAAAACAAGGTCTGGGGACTGAGATGGCCATGGGAGGAGCTTGATTTCGTGTCTGGTGAACCATTTCTGTGTAGATTTGGCCATATGTTTAGGGTTATTGTCTTGCTGAAAGACCCAGTGACGACCCATCTTCAGCTTTCGGGCAGAAGGCACCAAAGCACACGGTCCCAGGCTTCAACTAGGAGCGTGTGCTTTGGTCAGATGAGACCAAGATTGAGCTTTTTGGAACCAAACACTCTAAGTGGGTCTGGCGTGCCACGAAAGATGCACATGCTGAAAAGCACCTCATACCCACTGTGAAGCATGGGGGTGGGTCAGTGATGCTGTGGGGCTGTTTCGCTTCCAAAGGCCCTGGGAACCTTGTTAGGGTGCATGGCATCATGAAATACCAGGACATTTTAAATCAAAATCTGTTGCCCTCTGCCCGAAAGCTGAAGATGGTAAAGTGATAATAAAGTGAGGACAGCTTCGGCTTATCTATAAAGAAATGCCGTCTTCATGTCAAATTTGATGGGCTGCGGCTTATAGTCAGGTGCGTATTATAGTCTGAAAATTACCGTTGTCCTCAGACATTTTTTGTAGTAAATTTTTACTTCTCAAGTATAACTTTATGTCAAGAATATTTTATTTATTAATAAAGTAATTACATGCAGGAATATTTATAGTTTTTAGGAGTGTTTCAGTGTCCACAAGTAGGAAACACTATGGTTTACTTTTAGGGAGTTTTGACATGCATTCGAGATTTTTGGATTAGTCAGACGTATTTTTGAAGATTTAGGTTATTTTCAGGGATCATAAGTAAATATAACAGTTTGCCAAAATATTTTTTATGTAAAAGGTTTGACCACTGCAGTGATTTAAACAAAAAAAATCTGTTCCACTCGTCCTGCAGGTGGCATTAAAAAGTCAACGCACAATTGAGATTTTAAAATAGTTTTTCTAAAATTCAGAGATGAATGATCAGTTTTTCTTGAAACAATCGAATATAACGTTACCTGCAATTCAAACCAAGAATCTCTTAACTGTCAGACATTCAACCCCCCCTACCACCAAGCCTGCCCTCACTCCAATTTTGGACTAAGGACCATTTTTCACCTTGGCTCGTTGAAATTTCTTGCATGCCTTCCCTCTTATCCGCATCAGATTTTAAGCAGAGATTTTCCTCATTTAAAAAGTCTCAAGGGCTTTGGAGGTACAGATAAGGATTGAATTTACACCTTTGTTTATTTATAATTGAAAATCTGGGTGCAAATGGTGATTTTGCATGACAGCTTTCTACTTTACCTTTATCGAGATCACTCTCACCCTACAATTCAAGACCTAGTCCGTTATTGTGAATAATGAACAACCAGGTGCACTGACCCCATCTACCTCTTCTGCATCCTGAGTTAGTTATTGGGACTCAAACAGTCCGTAGTCACTTGGCAGAGCACAACAAAAAGATTCAACTGAGGAGAAACAGGAGGAGCTAAACATAGAAGGGTAGCCTAAATAGCAGCAAATATCGGCAGTCCTAAATTAAACACCATGATAAATCGTGGCCTAGATGGGGCAGTTATGAAACACCTCTGAAGGAGGTCAAGTCAACAAAGACAACGATGCGAGATGTTTAAACAACTTCCTGAACGCTGTACTAAAATTAGCTTTCGACTTTCTTTTGGAAGTTAAATAGGCACGTGGCTGTGGACTATATATTTAAATGGAGTGTAGCAAGCAAATCTCAGCATCTGGGTAACATCAGTGGATCTTATTTGACAAGGCCTTCAGAATTTACATACCATAACATTTGGCAATTGTTGCTTCCATCACAAGATGGGCTGATTTTTCAGATAATCCTCCATGCATCTTCATGATCTGTGTAGCAAAAACCTAATAATGTTAGTTTTTTTTCATAGGAAAATGTATTTACAGTGTATCACAAAAGTGAGTATACTCCTCACTACTGGTGCCCGATAATTATTGGTCCGATAATAGGAATTATGTCGTCATCCCGATAAATCCAATAACATTTATAATAGGACCGATAATATGTACAGTTCTGGCTTTACAGTTTACACACTAGTATGGGAAATCAGTTGACCATTTGCGGGCCATTGCTCCCACCTGCTGGTCAGAATAATTCAATGCATCTATTTTTTTGTTACAGTAGTTTGGTTCAATCACTTACACATTGCGGTGTCTAGCGGTAGCATTGACAGTCGTGAATGCTTTCTGTTACGTTTCCACCTCGGAAATATATGTAAGTATTTTATGTTTATTATAACATATGAATGTGCAATATATGTTTACTTCTGTGGTGAAGGGTCATATGTACAGAACTTCATAAGTTGTGTTTTAGAAGCCAGCCAATGCTTTAGTAGCTCAAGCTAGTGTACTATGCTATACATATAATAGTTGTGTATATAAGTGTATTGTGCAGTTTGTTGTATATTGAGTATTGAATATGTGTATTTTTTCTGTTGTACTTTCACAATATTAAGACGAGTGTCTTCCCATAAAAGCAAGAAAAGACCAAGCCTTGTGGTTTATGGAAGTGCATTCATTCTTAGCTGGCTGTCAGGCAGTGCAGAAGTGAAATGCAGTGTTTTGTCCATGTCATCATGAAAAATCTGGTGAGATCAAAGGCAAATCTATGTTAAATCCACCTTTTCATGGGACAACACTGACAAAATGACACTTTGACACAATGAAAAGTAGTCTGTGTGCATAATAGAGTTCATTTATTTTACCCTCAAAATATAGCCACTCATATCTAAACCCCTGGCAACAAAAGTGAGTACACACCTTAGAAACTACATCCCTAAATGTCCAAATTGAGTACTACTTGTCATTTTCCCTCCAAAATGTCATGTGACTCATTAGTGTTACTAGGTCCAGGTGTGCATAGGGAGCAGGTGTGTTCAAATTTGTAGTGCAACTCTCAGACTCTCTCATAATGGTCACTGAAAGTTCCAACATGGCACCACATGGCAAAGAATGGTAAATGGTGTTACACTTATATAGCGCTTTTCCACCTTTCAAGGCGCTCAAAGGGCTTTACACTATCTCGCCATCCAACTACTGGTGACGAAGCACCAGGAGCAACGTGGGGTTCAGTATCTTGCTCAAGGACACTTAGACGAGTTCATCAGGGCAAAGAATCGAACCCACAACCTCTGGGTTGGGGGACAACTACTTTACCACTGAGCCATGCCTGAGGAGCTTAAAAGACGTATTGTTGCGCTACATAAAGATGGCCGAGGCTACAAGTAGATTGCCAACACCCTGAAACTGAGCTGCAGCACAGTGGCTAAGATCATCCAGCGTTTTAAAAGAGCAGGGTCCACTCAGAACAGGCCTCGGGTCGGTCGTCCAAAGAAGCTGAGCGCAAGTGCTGACCGTCACATCCAAATGCTTTCTTTGAAAGATTGTCGCAGGAGTGCTGTTAGCATTGCTGCAGAGATTGAGGAGGTGGGGGGTCAGCCTGTTAGTGCTTAGACCATACACCGCACTCTACATCAAATTGGTGAGCATGGCTGTCACCCCTGGAGGAAGCCTCGTCTGAAGACGGTACATAAAAAAGCCTGCAAACAGTTTGCTGAAGACATGTCAACAAAGCACATGGATTACTGAAACCATGCCCTATGGTGTGATGAGACGAAGATTAATTTGTTTGGTTCCGATGGTCTCAAGCATGTGTGGCGGCGACCAGGTGAGGAGTACAAAGATAAATGTGTCATGCCTACAGTCAAGCATGGTGGTGGGAATGTCATGGTCTGGGGCTCCATGAGTGCTGCAGGTGTTGGAGAGTTACATTCCATTGAGGGAAACGAACTCCAACATGTACTGTGAAATACTGCGGTGGAGCATGATCCCCTCCCTCCAGAAACTGGGTCGAATGGCAGTGTTCCAGCATGACAATGACCCCAAACAGACCTCCAAGATGACCACTGCTTTTCTGAAGAGGCTGAGGGTAAAGGTGATGGACTGGCCAAGCATGTCTCCAGACTTCAACCCAATAGAACATCTTTGGGGGATCCGCAAGCGGAAGGTGGAGGTGCACAAAGTCTCAAATATCCGGCAGCTCCGCAACGTCGTCATGGAGGAGTGTAAGAGAATTCCAGTGGCAACCTGTGAAGCTCTGGTCAACTCCATGCCCAGGAGAGTAAAGGCAGTTCTGGATAATAGTGGTAGCCACACAAAATATTGACAGTTGACATGTTGTACTGTATGTTAATATTGACAACTTTCACTAAGGTGTGTATTCACTTTTGTTGCCAAGGGTTTGGATGTTAATGGCTGTAATTTTAGTTATTTTGAAGGGGGGGAAATTTAACTATTATATAAGCTGCACAGACCGCTTTTCATTGTGTCAAAGTGTCATTTTGTCAGTGCTGTCCCATGTCAGGAGTATACCTAAATATCTGCAGAAATGCGAGGGGTGTACTCACTTTTGTGATACACTGTATAGTCCTCATCCACAATGTTTTTATTTAAACCGGTCTTGTTCAGCTGCTTGACATCGAGAATGCGAATCTGAGTGTCCGATTGGTATAACAGCTTTAATATGTCACGAGAGTATGATATACTCCCATTGTGTTTATTCATTGTGTTTCGTTTATTACGAGAATGTAGCGAGCAGGAAAGGGTTATGGGGGGACAGAAAGGAAAATAGAAAAGGAGGGACAGAAGAGAAGAACAAACAACAACAATAGAGTCAACGCCTACTCTAACAATGAATATGGTAGTGCTATCGTTAGCTAATTGTATTTCCGGTTGACACCATGTGGGGGGGCTAATGATCAAGGACAAAAAGGATGGGGGGGGGGGGGGGGGGGGTCAGAAAGAGATGTGATTAGGTGGGGTGGAGCGTACACAAATCAGCAATGTGAGGTGAAGAACCCAGTATTATGTGAATCACTTGTAAGTGTGGATATGTCGACATCCGATTCTATACTGCCTGATTGCTTATCCTGGCACCGATAGTTTCTCTACTTGAGTGTGTCTAATTGCACCCAGTCATGCGTGAATCAGGCGTGTGATAGTCCTGCAGGCAAGAGGAAATGCTGCGCGGGGGCCACCTCATGGTCAGGCCTTTCCATGGCCAATAGGGGTGGGGGTGCGGTGAGCCAGCGCGGGCCATCCATCCTCTTGCAGCTCCAGCGAGGCGCCACTGTCAACCCCCCGGGACCAAGGGTGGTCCCCCAGACCATCAGGTTGGTGGAGGGGCGGCGACACCGCCCCACATGCCCGTCCAACCGGCCCACTAGCCACCGCTGCAACCCCCCCAACTGACATGGCACACCGTGGGACCGCTACAGCCCGCTAAGCCTGGGGCAGGACACCCTGCTTACCCACCGACACTCAGGCCACGCCAGAGAAAAAAGTGTGGAACCCACCAATTCGTGCCCCATCAAACACAATTTGAGTAAACAGTTTTTATGTGTATATGAAACAGTATTGAGTAGACTTATTTTGCAAATGTACATAGCTTAATCTGGTGGTTAGAAAAAAATCAATTTCTACCCTTACTCATTAGCCGCCATTGATGTTGATTGACATCCATCCCATTTTAATCAGTCGAACGGATTGGACGTCTATCGCCGTCAAAAGCAAACAAAGAGTAAAATAATCACAAACAAAAATTAAGGTAACTAAAATATACAGACATAACTAACTACTATATGCAACTACTGGATACATTCAGCACTTTGTTTCTTTGCGAGTTTCCAGTTTCTTAAGACGATCATCTTCAGGCTTCGAATCACTGATAGCAGAGGTAGCTGATAATCAGCTTTGGTATCTTGAGTTGGACTACAACCTTCAGGGCTCTGGTTCCCAGTTGTCGCCGCACTGCTAATCTGCTGAGTTGTTGTAGATTCAAAGGGTTGGCTGCCAAAAAGAAGAGGCAAAACCATTACTATGATTCTGGTGCGCCATCTTCTGGCAACTTTATACCACTACAGTGTTTTCTTATAATTCTGCAAGCGACACCTTCGTAGGACCGCAGGCAGGCGGCAACTGGAGAGACCGGTGTGGCGAAATCGATGGGTTTCTTGTCATGTTTATCCCGGGCGTAAATGTTGGCGCCAAACTCCATGAGGGTCTCGATCATCTCCACTTGCGCACCTTTTGCAGCGAGATGGAGCGGGGTGCGGTGCAACCGGACTGCATTCACGTTGGCGCCTGAAAGAAACGGTCAGGGATAAATCGGTAAAATTCAAATAAAATTTGTCATTCTTAAAAAGACTATTTGTAAAATAAGGGTTAAAAATGATATTGTTTAAATGTTCTTTTTTTTTTCCACTTGAATGATTCAACAAACCACATTTTTGCATTAATTTTAAAAGAGTTTAGCGCAACAGCTACATGACTCTAGTTCTGAATCTGCTGTTAATACAAATGTTACAGTGGGGCAAATAAGTATTTAGTCAACCACCAATTGTGCAAGTTCTCCTACTTGAAAAGATTAGAGAGGCCTGTAATTGTCAACATGGGTAAACCCCAACCACGAGAGACAGAATGTGGAAGAAAAAAAAACAGAAAATCACATTGTTTGATTTTTAAAGAATTTATTTCCAAATTAGAGTGGAAAATACGTATTTGGTCACCTACAAACAAGCAAGATTTCTGGCCTTCAAAGAGGTCTAACTTCTTCTAACGAGGCTCCACTCGTTACCTGTATTAATGGCACCTGTTTTAACTCAGTATCGGTATAAAAGACACCTGTTCACAACCTCAGTCAGTCACACTCCAAACTCCACTATGGCCAAGACTAAAGAGCTGTCCAAGGACACCAGAGACAAAATTGTAGACCTGCACCAGGCTGGGAAGATTAAAATCTGCAATAAGTAAAACGCTTGGTGTAAAGAAATCAACTGTGGGAGCAATTATTAGAAAACTGAAGACATACAAGACCATTGATAATCTCCCTCGATCTGTTTGGGGTCCATGCAAGATCTCACCCAGTGGCATCAAAATGATAACAAGAACGGTGAGCAAAAATCCCAGAGCCACACGGGGGGACCTAGTCAATGACGTACAGAGAGCTGGGACCACAATAACAAAGGGACTCAAATCCTGCACTGCCAGACGTGTCCCCCTGCTGAAGAAAGTACACGTCCAGGCCTGTCTGCGGTTCGCTAGAGAGCATTTGGATGATCCAGAAGAGGACTGGGAGAATGTGTTATGGTCAGATGAAACCAAAATAGAACTTTTTGGTAGAAACACAGGTTCTCGTGTTTGGAGGAGAAAGAATACTGAATTGCATCCGAAGAACACCATACCCACTGTGAAGCATGGGGGTGGAAACATCATGCTTTGGGGCTGTTTTTCTGCAAAGGGACCAGGACGACTGATCTGTGTAAAGTAAAGAATGAATGGGGCCATGTATCAAGAGATTTTGAGTGGAAATCTGCTTCCATCAGCAAGGGCATTGAAGATGAGACGTGGCTGGGTCTATCAGCATGACAATGATCCCAAACACACAGCCAGGGCGACAAAGGAGTGGCTTTGTGAGAAGCATCTCAAGGTCCTGGAGTGGCCTATCCAGTCTCCAGATCTCACCCCCATAGAAAATCTGTGGAGGGAGTTGAAAGTCCGTGTTGCCCAACGACAGCCCCAAAACATCACTGCTCTAGAGGACATCTGCATGGAGGTATGGGCCAAAATACCAGCAACAGTGTGTGAAAAGCTTATGAAGAGTTACAGAAAACGTTTGGCCTCCGTTATTGCCAACAAAGGGTACATAACAAAGTATTGAGATGAACTTTTGGTATTCACCAAATACTTATTGTCCACCATGATTTGCAAATAAATTCTTTAAAAATCAAACAATGTGATTTTCTTTTTTTCACGTTCTGTCTCTCATGGTTGAGGTTTACCCATGTTGAGAATTACAGGCCTCTCTAATATTTTCAAGTGGGATAACTTGCACAATTAGTGGTTGGCTAAATACTTATTTGCCCCACTGTACATGGAAAACAACTCACCTGCATTGAGCAACTCTTTCACACAGTTTGTGTGTTGATCATTACAGGCTACATGCAGCGGGGTCCCGCAGTAAAGGTCGTAATCCTCCAGTGAAGCACCCTTAGCAATCAGGAGCTTTACGCATTCCGAGTTGCCTGCAAAGAGAGTTTCAAGGCCGTTTCAAACTAGCGGCAGCCTAGTGTAAAGGGTTCAGCGGCAACCCATTCATCGTGTATGTGGGAGCGGACTTCTCAGCAAAAGTGAGCGGTGGATGGCAGTCTTTGGCGAAACGGCAAGTTTGAATGAATTTGCGTCTTTTCTCTAAGCAAGGCGACACACTCACGAGTAAATCCCGAAAACACAGACAAGGCTGAAAAAGCTGTTTTTGCTCTTGCACTCCTCTTTAAAAGAAGCTGCTGTATTTTAAGCCAAAACAACTATTGGGTTTGATAGAACAATATGTCTATATGCTGCTATAGCAGACTCATGCCGCATTAAGCCCCCAAACTTTTTTTAATTTGTCCGTTTTACACTGTAAAATCCCGTTTACAGACGTCGCGCAACCGCTTTTGTTTCAACCCAGCCATAAAACGAAGGCAATTAATTATATTTATTACTTGCAAAAAAAGTATCTGGTCACACCTGCCACAACTGTTCCTTGTGAGAGACTGTTTTCTTTGACAGGGCACATTGTTCAAAGGAAAAGGTCTACTCTGTTATCCGAAAATGTCAACAAGCTAGTTTGCCTGAGCAGTTGGTTAAAAAAATATAGAGTATGGCTGGCTAACTTAAGCAGTGTTTCTAAACACACAGTTTAGTGTAATGTTTTTCAGTTAAGTGTGTGAAAATTAACAGTTCATTTTTTTTATATCTCACACAGCTTTCAGGCCATTTAGTGTAAAACTGCAAATGCTGCATTTATTTGTGTGAAATGTTCAATTTAACAGACAAGTTGTTTACACATTTTTTGAAACACTAGCTATTGTTACTGTATTGTGCTTGTCTGGTCTTTAAATTGATAGTTAATTTTGGGTAATATGCCAAACGGTACTTGAGCCACATTGTTAGTCTGAGGCACTTTAATCTGTTAAAGCTCTTTGCTGTATAATACAGACATTTTATTTTTTATTTTATACAAGCTGAGTTGTTAAATAAAATTTTAAAACTATTTGGTCAAGTATTAATTCATTCACACATCATACATTTCATCTTAAAACACATTTTAAGTCAATTATAGTATTTTCCTAATTTTTTTTCCTGAAGAGCAACTTTATTCATCCCGAGGGAAATGTGATTAATCATGATTAATCACACAGTTGATATATAATTAACGAGATTAAATTTTTAATCGTTTGACAGCACTAATAAAAATACTATGTGAGGTTAAAAGGTCGTAAATATCTATACATACAGTATTTGCACTCAAAGGAGAGCTTGTCAAGGATAATGTAATATTTTAAGGTCAAGGCAATTTATTGTGATATTTAAATAAGGTTAAAAAGGAATAAGGTAAAAAAGATAGACTTCATAATTCCTATTGACCTGACACTTTGTCATTCTTTGCGCCACACCTTATCTTAGGGGGCCGAGCTTCATTTAGTAATAGCCGAAGACGGCACACACTTATGTCAGATTTAAGCTTGGATTTTTGAAAAACTACGAAAGCTGTACCGTATACAAACAGGAAGGACTGTCTCCGGAGTGATTTGTTCGAGGATTCAAGGTAAATATTATATTTTCGGTACCATGCATGCATTTCGAAACGTTGCGGGAAAAAAATCAATGGGAGAATGGGAACCGCTACGGCATTGGTGTCATTCTTCGACATATATACGTACAATAGATGCGTAACTGCCTGTTTTTTTGCTCTTTTAACAAAGAGTCGAGACTGTTTTATGTCCATACCTATAAAGAATTCAGTGATTTAAGCATTTATTCACAAACATTTTGAACGGAAAAAGCCATTGTGGCAGCCCCCTTATCATAACAAAGAGTTAACAGACTAGCATCATTCTTCAGCAGATTTAAGTAAATTCAAACGGGCCATTTAAAAATTTTTTTTTTTGCTTTTAACCAAGAATCGAGACTATTTTACGTCCATACCTATAAAGAATTCAGGGATTTAAGCAAAGCTCTTTGCTGTGAACTTGTGGTAAGGCGGCGTCAACAATGAACCTAAAGACGAGCCGCACATTCGCCATGTTTACGTAAAATAAATAACACCTGCACGGTTTTGTTTTGCTTTTAACCAACAATCGAGACTGTTTTACGTCCCTATCTATAAAGGGCTATCTCATCATATTTTATATTTGTTAATTTTAATGTTATACTTGCAAGTCACTTTTGAGATTTTAATTTATCAAGCACTGCAAAGGGAAATGCTCCAAGGCATAGTCCAATATTCATTTATATGCAATATTCTATGTGCAATACATTAGTGATGCACGATAATACATTTTTCTACCGATACCGATAACCGATAATTTCCTCCTCATTCCAACCGATAACCGATAATGTCAAGCCGATAATTCTATTAAAAGATTTATGTAAAATTTTAAAGTATACACAAAAGAAAATATTACTGTGCAAAAATATAATTTATTGCTCTTTTTTTCAACATAAAATATGAACAAGTCGTCAATTCAAACATCTAAATAATGACAGATTGTCTGACATTGTGTAATGGTAAACTTTTGGCAACAATTACTTACAGAGTAAATACCTAAGTTGCACAAAAATGCCTTTAAAAGTAAGCCATTACTAACATATATAACATTAATACACTGCAAAACACACCTCCTTAAAACTAGTCAGTTTTAAGTGTAAATCTATTGGCAATAAGTGAAATTATCTGCCATTGCTTCAAGTGTATTTCTCTCAGATTTCTTCAAAGAAAAATAGCTAGCTGAAAATAATCTTAACCGCCTTGTTTTAAGCAATACATTATTATACTTAATCCTAAAAAAAAAAAAAAAAAAAAAACTTGGGAGAAGGAAAGATTTTGAATAATATTTGTGGCTACAGAATGTTGATTTAAGAATTTGATTATCTACTGTGACTGTAATTGATCAGAGAAATAAGTTAAATAATTTGAAAAGTGATTGCTAATGTTATATGCTTTGTTGCACACTGTGAAAATGATTACCTCAAAAGAGCGAGATGTCATGTACCCATTCTGCAGCGCTTTGTTTACATTTGCGGCTTTCACGACATTTGCTTTACAGCAGCTAAACTGATACACGGCAGGACTATTTGGACGGAGTTGGAGCTCGCATCCGCGTGCGTGTTGTTTTGTGCCTGAGTTTTGTTAAGCCGAAAATAAAGGCAGCGTTACAAAGTCATCTGACCGCTCGTCATTTTACATACTGAATGCATTATTGACTGGCTGACTTCGTTTTCTCCATGTTTAAATTATCATCTAACCACTGTGCCGTCATGATAAGCAAACCGTGTCTCGTCTCGGTGGCAACTACGTTCGTACCGGATAATCCGCCCGCCCCGACTGGTTCGCCGCGGCGTGTTCGGGTCCTGGCTCTGCTCGCACGCCATGGGGGAACGCTCGAGAAACCGGAGTGTTCGCCGGAGGTCCCGAAGCCGGGGAATCGGGCTCGGCTCGTCCCGCCTACGGCGAGGCGGCAGCGCCCTGCCGGACCGGCCAGAGCGGCGGGCTCCGTCGGAAGATGGCTACTTGCCGTTTATCGGTCTCCAGTCGTGCCGGTGTTAAGCCTTAGATGCGAATTTACCACCCGCCTTGGGCTGCATTCCCAAACAGCCCGACTCTGTATCGTCACGAGCCCTGTAGTTTAACTTAGTGTTTACAATAGCTTTAGCATTCCCGCTAGCAGCAGCCTCGTATTCATTCCAAAAATCTTTGTGATGCAGTTTTAAATGGCTCCTGGGTTAGTGGTTTTGAATGAGGACGCTTTCTGTCTGCCTCGTGGAACTTCTACGGTACATGTTTCGCAGATGGCGAGAGCGTCGTTTTTTTAGTGACAGCCGCCATAATTTTCAACTGCTTCTTGTCGTGTAACTCCGGCTCCTCAACCCCTCCTCCCTCAGGGGCTTCAGAGAGGGGAGGGGTTGAGGAGGCGGCGTGCTGAATTCTTCAGTTGCGCACATTTGGAGGATAAATGAAGTATATAATTATCGGATTGCAATATCGGTTAATTTTTTTATTATCTGGATTATCTGTGTGACGTCATAATTGCCATTATCGGCCAATAATTATCGGTGACAGATATTATTGTGTATCTTTACAATACATACTCACCTGCAATATTCAAAGGCATAACTGTCAAACTGCTGCTACTTCACTTTATTTGCACTGCCTGAATATAGGGCTATCTCATACGCCTTTTATATCTGTTTTATATATCATACTTGCAAGTCACTTTTGAGATTTTAACTTATCATGCACTGCAAAGGGTAATGCTCCATATTATTTCATTGTACAACTGTATAATGACAATAAAGGGCTATTCTATTCTATAAAAAGTATATCGAATTTATTAGTAATCCATTATATATTATAATTGATTCTGCATGCTTTCCTCAAGTATTAAGTTTCTGATGTGAAAATTGAGTGATTTATTAGCTGTTGAAAACATGCAGTAAATAAAAGAAAAATAAGTTGGTATTTTGGGCAAAAACTTATAGGTTATGAAGTCTATGGTAAAAGTTACTGTCAATTGCTAATTGTGTTATTTTATTTGTTTGCATCATGAAGGTTGGAAATAAAAGTTGTAAACCATCAGTTTGAGAGACCATCTTTTCAACCAGAATGCTAAAGTCAGTTTGAGGTCTAAAGTAGTACATTTGCAAGGAAAGCACTTACCGCTCATACAGGCCAAGTGAAGTGGTGAGGCAGTACGAGAGGTCGGAGGAGGGTTGACCTTGGCACCTCGTTCCAGCAAGAGCTTCACACAAGCCAAACTGCCCACAGCACAGGCATCACAAAGTGGAGTGTTGCCGTCGTCATTTCTCACATCCACCTTAAATGCATCAAAGGACATTAGAATAGACACCGTTATCATTAGTGATGTAACGATGAGCGCCGAGCCTTCAAAACGTGTGTCAAGTAATGAAGGGACGTTCCCTCGAAGCGCATACAGAGGCTCGCTTCATTTAGGAGAGGTTCGAAAAACGATGATGTCCGAAGCCTCGCTGCCCAGCTGTACCACGTGATTGCTTCAGGGAGTGCTTTAGATTTTGCCGCACGGTTTGACCGCTCGCTACGTTATACTGTATAAACACTTCTGGCTACATTCAAAATGTGTGTGTTTGAAGGAGAGTTTCAATCAGGTCACAGTTTGGAGAGTAAAAGGTTTAGGAGTGAGGACTGTGGTCTGATGAGCCCAGATTTGGTGTCCTGTTGCAGAGTGATGGGTGCATCAGGGTAAGAAGTGAGTCAGATGACGTGATGCCGAGTATTATACAAGCCTGTGGGGGCAGTGTTATGATCTGGGGGTTGCTGCAGTTGGTCAGGTGGATTTTCTCACCAGTGCTCCAGCATCCAGCAGCAACTCTACACACTGGACCTGCCCATGCATGCAGGCCTCGTGCAGGGGTGTCAACGAGTCCAAGGCCACAATGTTCACAGACACACCACATGCAATGAGGTGCTGCAGATGTGAAGCCCGACCCATCGACGCTGCCATGTGGACCTCGGTTCTCTCGGACCAGCAGCCTGCCAAGATAAAATACGAATACATCACAAATATACTGTTTATTTCTTCTCAAAAAATATGACTTGTTTCTTAACTTCTTGCAGATAATGTACAATTCGCTGCCAGGCAGCCAGTCCAAGTCAAAATGGACTGGACGTTTATTACAGTCAATGGCAGCTTATGACTTAATTGCACTAATGAGGATGACAGTTGTTTTCAGTATTCCATTGTTTTTTTACAGTGTATTTGTTGCTTAATTCCTACAAACTAAGAAATAAAACTAAGCTAAAATGAAATCTTAGCAACATCTGTGTTGCCTTAAACATAAAAGCTAAGCACCTTAGCCCCCTCGTTGACACATACAATGTCGCTCAACCACGCAAAAATTATTTTCATACGCACCGTCATTGATATCTCCGAAATAATATATTTTTGTGTTTTTAAACTCCATTCTGTGACTCAGCTGCGAAACACTCCGAAAATAGACCAACGTTGTTTGTAAACGAGACGCGCGCAGTGTTCACATGACACATGTGCGGTCTTTTTCCTCGTTGCTTTTTACAGCTGGCAGTATATATGCACGAGCGCCCCTTACAGGTTGGGGTAAAGAGTGCATGTACACGCTATGGTAAATTTATGTATGAAAACCACTAGTTTCTGTTGTTTAATAATTAAAAATTAACAAGGGGAACTTAAAAACGAAATATTACGATTTTCTTATTTCCTGGTCAAATGAAGAAGTAAACAGAAAAAAAACAGCAATAGAAGAACTGTTGGAGATTACAGTACAGTGTGAGATCTCGGCTATGGTTCGTTTTTGTTGTGTCCTTGGCTACACAAACGACAACCGCAAAAAGAAACTCACCCCCCCCCCCCCCAAATCCTCCAACTGGAAGCAATCGCAGGCGTGGGAAATCTCCTTCAGTCGTCAGTCTGCTTGGATAGCCACCGTTCGACGGCAAGAAGATTAAACCGTTTGCTGACGGCATTTTAATAACGGTAAACACTGCATTAAACAGATTGAAATTGGGTGTATTGTAGGATGAATCAAATCAAAAATGTGCCGAAAGGTCATCGGGTGAGCAGAGTAAGTACAACCGAAAAGTACATTTAAAATAAATAAATAAAAATGATGCTAACTCATTAAAATAGGCTCTTAAATCCACGTGAAATTGGGAAAACTACGCCATCTTTCTGCTGATGTATTGTTTACCATCAGTAGCAAAGGATTGTGGGAAGGTACCCCGCAGTTTTGCTGGTTTGGGATTCAATGGTAACATCTCAAAGCAATGTTTTTGTAATGTTAATTAAAGTTTAACTTGGTTATTTCTGAAGTGTCCCTGAACAATTTCACCGTATTTTGGAAAGGCAATAAAGGCTTGCTAAGATTGCACTTTCAAAAGCGCAATCAATTTGAATACAAAATAAAATTCCTGAGTGTTTCTTCAAACTATGCAGGATTCCACATTCATTTAGAAATAAATAATTTAAAAAAATACCTGAGCTTAGCCTCAAACAAAAAAGTAAATGAGGATCTAAGTACAACAAAAGAACAATTGGCTAACTTGCACAGCAAAAGTTAAATGCTGTAATACGAAAATGTTTTTTTTTTACAATGCTCTTAACAAATCATTCAGACATATAGTCCCACAAAAACGGCTAAATAGACCTATAAACTAAATAACGACTGCATTAAAAAAAAAAAAAAAACTTACCTTATGTTGGTCTTAACAGGAAGCAGCTAGATTCACCCATATTCACTGCTGCCACTAGAAGGCAATGTATCCACCCAAATCAAAAAAACTACAGTGCGGAGAACAAGTATGTGATACACTGCCAATGTATCACATACTTGTTCTCCCCACTGTAAATGCAAACGTTCAAAACAAACCATTACAACACCACCCTAACTAAACGGATACTTGAAGCATCAAAATTGGATTCAAAGTGATTCTACATTTTACAGAACTTCTAATGAGTGAAAATAATCTTTATTGTGTCTTACCAGAACATGCTGCTTGCCCACTTCAAGACGCGTTGATTTGACCCCCCCCCCATCTTTCTTTTTTTGCTGCAAATACACAGGTAGGTTTCAGGGGTAAAAAATCTACTCTAAATATATTTACTGTTCACATTTCCAAATGAAATTCACACAGATTGAAGCTTTATTCCGGATTGAACAAGCGCCTCACCATGTCGAAGACGCAACGTACTGCTTACGTTGCGGCCTTCAAGCTGCAGGCGATCGACCTTGCGATCGTAAAGGGCAATCGCTCGGCGGCGCACGAGCTAGGCGTTAACGAGTCCATGATACGACGATGGAGGAAGCAGCACGAAGCGCTTTCTTGCTGTAAGAAGACGACAAAGGCCTTCAAATAACTATTTAGTCAACCAGGAATTGTGCAAGTTCTCCCACTTGAAGATATTAGAGAGGCCTGTCATTGTCAAAATGGGTAAACCTCAATCATGAGAGACATAATGTGGAAAAAAAAAACAGAAAATCACATTGTTTGATTTTTAAAGAATTTCTTTGCAGATCATGGTGGAAAATAAGTATTTGGTCAATACCAAAAGTTCATCTCATACTTTGTTGGCAATATTGGAGGCCAAACGTTTTCTGTAACTCTTCACAAGCTTTTCACACACTGTTGCTGGTATTTTGGCCCATTCCTCCATGCAGATCTCGTCTAGAGCAGTGATGTTTTGGGGCTGTCGTTGGGCAACACGGACTTTCAGTTTTAACTCCCTCCACAGAGTTTCTACGGGGTTGAGATCTGGAGACTGGCTCGGCCACTCCAGGACCTTGAGATGCTTCTTACAAAGCCACTCCTTTGTTGCCCTGGCTGTGTGTTTGGGATCATTGCCATGCTGGAAGACTCAGCAACGTCTCATCTTCAATGCGCTTGCTGACGGAAGGAGATTTTGACTCAAAATTTTGCGATACATGGCCCCATTCATTCTTTCCTTTAGACAGATCAGTCGTCCTTGTCCCTTGGCAGAAAAACAGCCCCAAAGCATGGTATTTCCACCCCCATGCTTCACAGTGGGTATGGTGTTCTTCGGATGCAATTCAGTGTTCACACCCTACACTGGCTCCCTGTTCACCTCCGTATTGAATTCAAAATCCTCCATCACACCCATCACTGTCTACACGGTGTAGCCCCCACCTACCTCACCAAACTCCTCACACCAAATACTTCAGCCAGAACCCTGTCAGGCCAACTGCACCGTCTACCCCCGCCCAGGACTCGGCTCAAGACTATGGGCGACAGGGCTTTTGCAGCTGCTGCTCTACGTCTATGGAACGCCCTCCCAGACCACCTCAGAGCCCCGCAGACAGTGGATGCCTTTAAAAAAGGACTAAAAACCTACCTTTTAAAAAAGCTTACCCTGGCTAATTTTATCAATGTTTGTCTATTTTTGCTTTTACTCTTCTATTCTTAGTCTTTTTATTTTTTTTTACATAACATGTAAATAAAATAAAATGTAATGTGCACTTTGAGATTTGTTTTTCAAATGTAAAGTGCGTGATAAATAAAATGTATTATTATTATTATTGTAGTATTCTTTCTCCTCCAAACACGAGAACCTGTGTTTTTACCAAAAAGTTCTATTTTGGTTGTTACTGTTGTCTCCGCTCTCTGTAGGTCATTCACTAGGTCCTCCCGTGTGGTTCTGGGATTTTTGCTCACCGTTCTTGTTATCATTTTGACGCCACGGGGTGAGATCTTGCATGGAGCCCCACATCGAGGGAGATAATCAGTGGTCTTGTAGGTCTTCCATTTTCTAATAATAGCTCCCACAGTTGATTTCTTTACACCAAGCGTTTTACCTATTGCAGATTCAGTCTTCCCAGCCTGGTGCAAGTCTACAACTTTGTCTCTGGTGTCCTTCGACAGCTCTTTGGTCTTGGCCATAGTGGAGTTTGGAGTGTGCCTGACTGAAGTTGTGGACAGGTGTCTTTTATACCGATAATGAGTTAAAACAGGTGCCATTAATACAGGTGGAGCCTCGTTAGACCTCGTTAGAAGAAGTTAGACCTCTTTGACAGCCAGAAATCTTGCTTGTTTGTAGGTGACCAAATACTTATTTTCCACTCTAATTTGAAAATAAATTCTTTAAAAAATCATCGTGATTTTCTGTTTTTTTTTTCCACATTCTGTCTTTCATGGGTGAGCTTTACCCATGTTTACAATTACAGGCCTCTCTAATCTTTTCAAGTAGGAGAACTTGCACAATTGGTGGTTGACTAAATACTTATTTGCCCCACAGTATATAATGTTGCAGTCGCTCAAAGAGTTTGTAGTGATGTTGTTCCTTTCATTCAATCGCAGTGAAACCGGCGCACGAAATGGAAAATGACCCGAACGAACGCGCCAACGACCCACGTTCGTCAAAAGTATGGAAATCTCGGGTCGAGCACGTTCTAAAGGAGCGAGAGTCGACCGCAGAAGAGCCGATGCTCTGCGAGTTTACGGAGAATGTCAAAAAGAATCAAATTGTCAAATTAGAACTACAAGCACCGGAGAACACGGAATGCAGTGGCGATAGCTCTGGATTTGGAACTAAGGAAATTAAGCAAGAAGAGGAATCAGTTGAAGTGGACACTTTGACAGAATGCAGCTTTTGTATCCAGAGGGCGGCGGAAGTCAGCCACCTAGTGGAAGAGAACTTGCGGCTCAGGCGAGAGCTGGACGCGTTCAAGATGCTCGATGGCTTCTTCCAAAACAATGACGGCAAAGTAAAATATTACACGGGGATGCCAAACTTGGCTTCTTTCATGACCTTCTTCTGTTTTCTATTGCCGTCAAAGGCAGACAAAGAGTAAAATAATCACATAAACAGAAATTAAGGTAACTAAAATATACAGACATAACTAACTACTATATGCAACTACTGGATTCATTCAGCACTTTGTTTCTTTGCGAGTTTCCAGTTTCTTAAGACGATCATCTTCAGGCTTCGAATCACTGATAGCTGAGGTAGCTGATAATCAGCTTTGGTATCTTGAGTTGGACTACAACTTTAAGGGCTCTGGTTCCCAGTTGTCGCCGCACTGCTAATCTGCTGAGCTGTTGGAGATTCAAAGGGTTGGCTGCCAAAAAGAAGAGGGAAAAACCATTACTATGATTCTGGTGCACCATCTTCTGGCAACTTTATACCACTACAGTGTTTTCTTATAACTCTGCAAGCGACACCTTCGTAGGACCGCAGGCAGGCGGCAACTGGAGAGACCGGTGTGGCAAAATCGATGGGTTTCTTGTCGTGTTTATCCCGGGCATAAATGTTGGCGCCGAATTCCATGAGGGCCTCGATCATCTCCACTTGCGCACCTTTTGCAGCCAGATGGAGCGGGGTGCGGTGCAACCGGACGGCATTCACGTTGGCGCCTGAAAGAAACGGTCAGTGATAAATAGTATTCAAATAAAATGTGTCATTCTTAAAAAGACAATATTTGTAAAATAAGGTTTAAAAATTATATTAAAAAAAAAAAAAATCCCACTTAACCCTCGAATGATTCAACAAACCACATTTTTGCATTCATCTTAAAAGAATTAAGCACAATAGCTAGCTATACATGGAAAACAACTCACCCGCATTGAGCAGCTCTTTCACACAGTTTGTGTGTTGATCATTACAGGCTACATGCAGCGGGGTCCCGCAGTAAAGGTCGTACGCCTCCAGTGAAGCACCCTTAGCAATCAGGAGCTTTACGCATTCCGAGTTGCCTGCAAAGAGAGTTTCAAGGCCGTTTCAAACTAGCGGGAGCCAAGTGTAAAGGGTTCAGCGGCAACCCATTCATCGTGTATGTGGGAGCAGACTTCTCAGCAAAAGTGAGCGGTGGATGGCTGTCTTTGGCAAAACGGCAAGTTTTAAATGAATTTGCGCCTTTTCTCTAAGCAAGGCGACTCACTCACGAGTAAATCCTGAAAACACAGACAAGGCTGAAAAAGCTGTTTCTGCTCTTGCACTCCTCTTTAAAAGAAGCTGCTGTATTTTAAGCCATAACAACTGTTGTGTTTGATAGAACAATATGCCTATATGCTGCCATAGCAGATTCATGGCGAATTAAGCCCCCAAACTTTAATTTGTCCCTTTTACCCTGTAAATCTATGGAGGTAGATTTGTGTCTTTATTATTCAATCCAAAAAAAAGTTGCTTCGATCAAATAAAAAGTTGCTTCAACCAAAATATATATTTTCAATCGAAGAAAACGTCACTTCAATCAAATAAAATGTGTTTGAATGCAAAAATAAATTTGAAACTCAAAAAAATATATTTGAAAACTATTTTTCTTATCTCATACGCATTTTATATTCGTTAATTTTGATTTTATACTTGCAAGCCACTTTTGAGATTTTAACTTATCATGCACTGCAAAGGGAAATGCTCCAAGTCATAGTCCAATATTCATTTATATGCAATATTCTATGTGCAATACATACTCACCTGCAATATTCAAAGGCTTAACTGTCAAACTGCTGCTACTTCACTTTGATTATTTGCACTGCCTGAATATAGGGCTATCTCATACGCATTTTATATTTGTTTTAGATTTTATACTTGCAAGTCACTTTTGAGATTTTAACTTATCATGCACTGCAAAGGGTAATGCTCCATATTATTTCATTGTACAACTGTATAATGAAAATAAAGGGCTATTCTATTATTTAAAAAGTTGTGATTGTATATAGAATTGATTAGTAATCCATTTATATATTATAATTGATTGTGCATGCTTTCCTCAAGTATTAAGTTTCTGATGAGAAAATTGATTTATTAGCTGTTGAAAACATGCAGTATAAAAGAAAAATAAGTTGGTATTTTGGGCAAAAACTTAAAGGTTATGACGTCTATGGTAAAAGTTACTGTCAATTGCTAATTGTGTTATTTTATTTGTTTGCATCATGAAGGTTGGAAATAAAAGTTGTAAACCATCAGTTTGAGAGACCATCTTTTTAACCGGAATGCTACAGTCAGTTTGAGGTCTAAAGTAGTACATTTGCAAGGAAAGCACTTACCGCTCATACAGGCCCCGTGAAGCGGTGAGGCAGTACGGGAGGTCAGAGAAGGGTTGACCTTGGCACCTCGTTCCAGCAAGAGCTTCACACAAGCCAAACTGCCCACAGCACAGGCTTCACAAAGTGGAGTGTTGCCGTCCACATTTCTCGCATCCACCTTAAATGCATCAAAGGACATTAGAACAGACACCGTTATCATTAGTGATGTAACGAGGAGCGCCAAGCTTTCGAAGCGTGTGTCAAGAAATGAAGGGACGTTTCCTCGAAGCGCATACAGAGACTCGCTTCATTTAGGAGAGGTTCAGAAAACGATGACGTCGAAGTCTCGCTGCCCAGCTGTACCACGTAATTGCTTCAGGGAGTGCAGTAGATTTTGCCGCACAGTTTGACCACTCGCTACGTTATACAGTATAAACACTTCTGGCTACATTCAAAATGTGTGTTTGAAGGAGAGTTTCAATCAGGACAGAGTTTGGATAGTTTGGAGAGTAAAAGGTTTAGGAGTGAGGACTGTGGTCTGATGAGCCCAGATTTGCTGTCCTGTTGCAGAGTGATGGGTGCATCAGGGTAAGAAGTGAGTCAGATGAAGTGATGCGCCCATCTATAAAGTATTATACAAGCCTGTGGGGGCAGTGCTATGATCTGGGGGGTTTTCTCACCTGTGCTCCAGCGTCCAGCAGCAACTCTGCACACTGGACCTGCCCATGGATGCAGGCCTCGTGCAGGGGTGTCATCGAGTCCACAGCCACAATGTTGACAGACACACCACATGCAATGAGGTGCTGCAGAAGTGAAGCCCGACCCATCGACGCTGCCATGTGGACCTCGGTTCTCTCGGACCAGCAGCCTGCCAAGTTAAAATACGAATAGATCACAAATATACTATTTATTTCTTCTAAAAAAATATGACTTGGTTCTCAACTTCTTGCAGATAATGGACAATTCGCGGCCAGGCAGCCAGTCCAAGTCAAAATGGACTGGACGTCTATTACAGTCAATGGCAGCTTATGACTTAATTGTACTAATGATGATGACAGTTGTTTTCAGTATTCCATAGGTTTTTTACAGTGTATTTGCTGCTTAATTCCTACAAATTAAGGAATAAAACTAAGCTAAAATGAAATCCAAGCAACATCTGTGCTGCCTTAACCTTAAAAGCTAAGCACCTTAGCCCCTCGTTGACACATACAATGTCGCTCAACCACGCAAAAATTATTTTCATACGCACCGATATCTCCGAAATAATATGGTTTTGTGTTTTCAAACTCCATTCTGTGACTCAGCTGCGAAACACTCCAAAAACAGACCTACGTTGTTTGTAAACGAGACACGCGCAATGTTTACATGTGCGGGATTTTTCCTCGTTGCTTTTCACAGCTGGCAGTATGTATGCATGAGCGCCCCTTACAGGTTGGGGTAAACAGTGCATGTACAAGCTATGGTAAATTTATGTATGAAAACCACTAGTTTCTGGTGTTTAATAATTAAAAATTAACAAGGGGAAACTTAAAAAAACCAAATATTACTTTTTTTTTTAATATAAATGATTTGAAAAATAAATAAATAAATAAATAAAACAGCAAAGAAAATACGCAAGTATATGTTAAGAGCAATATCATATAGTGACGATAGATGACGAGAGTGAGCAAAAATAAAGAATGTCTTATTTCCTGGTCAAAAGAAGAAGTAAACAGGAAAAAAAAAAAACAGCAATAGAAGAACTGTCGGAGATCACAGTACAGTGTGAGATCGCGGCTATGGTTCGTTTTTGTTGTGTCCTTGGCTACAGAAACGACAACCGCAAAAAGAAACTCATTTTTTTCCTTCCAAATTCTCGACCTGGAAGCAATCGCAGGCGTGGGAAATCTACAGTCGTCAGTCTGCTTGGATAGCCACCGTTCGACGGCAAGAAGATTAAACCGTTTGCTGTCGGCATTTTAATAACGGTAAGCACTGCATTAAACAGATTGAAATTGGGTGTACTGTAGGATGAATCAAATAAAAAATGTGCAGAAGGGTCATCGGGCGAGCAGAGTAAGTACAACCGAAAAGTACATTTAAAATAAATAAATAAAAATGATGCTAACTCATTAAAATAGGCTCTTAAATCCACGTGAAATTGGGAAAACTACGCCATCTTTCTGCTGATGTATTGTTTACCATCAGTAGCAAAGGATTGTGGGAAGGTGCCCCTCAGTTTTGCTGGTTTGGGATTCAATGGTAACATCTCAAAGCAATGTTTTTGTAATGTTAATTAAAGTTTAACTTGGTTATTTCTGAAGTGTCCCTGAACAATTTCACTGTATTTTGGAAAGGCAACAAAAGCATTCAATTTGAATACAAAATACAATTCCCGAGTGTTTCGTCAAACTATGCAGAATTCCACTTTCATTTAAAAATAAATTTTAAAAAAATACCTGAGCTTAGCCTCAAACAAAAAAGTAAATGAGGATCTAAGTACAACAAAAGAACAATTGGCTAACTTGCACAGCAAAAGTTAAATGCTGTAATACGAAAATGTTTTTTTTTTACAATGCTCTTAACAAATCATTCAGACATATAGTCCCACAAAAACGGCTAAATAGACCTATAAACTAAATAACAACTGCATAAAAAAAAAAAAAAAAAAACTTACCTTATGTTGGTCTTAACAGGAAGCAGCTAGATTCACCCATATTCACTGCTGCCACTAGAAGGCAATGTATCCACCCAAATCAAAAATACTACAGTGCGGAGAACAAGTATGTGATACACTGCCAATGTATCACATACTTGTTCTCCCCACTGTAAATGCAAACGTTCAAAACAAAACATTACAACACCACCCTAACTAAACGGATACTTGAAGCATCAAAATTGGATTCAAAGTGATTCTACATTTTACAGAACTTCTAATGAGTGAAAATAATCTTTATTGTGTCTTACCAGAACATGCTGCTTGCCCACTTCAAGACGCGTTGATTTGACCCCCCCTCATCTTTCTTTTTTTGCTGCAAATACACAGGTAGGTTTCAGGGGTAAAAAATCTACTCTAAATATATTTACTGTTCACATTTCCAAATGAAATTCACACAGATTGAAGCTTTATTCCAAATTGAACAAGCGCCTCACCATGTCGAAGACGCAACGTACTGCTTACGTTGCGGCCTTCAAGCTGCAGGCGATCGACCTTGCGATCGTAAAGGGCAATCGCTCGGCGGCGCACGAGCTAGGCGTTAACGAGTCCATGATACGACGATGGAGGAAGCAGCACGAAGCGCTTTCTTGCTGTAAGAAGACGACAAAGGCCTTCAGAGGCAAAAAGCGCAGAGGTATGTTTAACTAACTAGTACAGTGGGGTAAATAACTATTTAGTCAACCAGTAATTGTGCAAGTTCTCCCACTTGACGATATTAGATAGGCCTGTAATTATCAAAATGGGTAAACCTCAACCATGAGAGACATAATGTGGAAAAAAAACAGAAAATCACATTGTTTGATTTTTGTAGAATTTATTTGCAAATCATGGTAGAAAATAAGTATTTGGTCAATACCAAAAGTTCATCTCATACTTTGTTGGCAATATTGGAGGCCAAACGTTTTCTGTAACTCTTCACAAGCTTTTCACACACTGTTGCTGGTATTTTGGCCCATTCCTCCATGCAGATCTCGTCCAGAGCTGTGATGTTTTGGGGCGTTCGTTGGGCAACACGTACTTTCAACTCCCTTCACAGATTTTCTATGGGGTTGAGATCTGGAGACTGGCTAGGCCACTCCAGGACCTTGAAATGCTTCTTACAAAGCCACTCCTTTGTTGCCCTGGCTGTGTATTTGGGATCATTGTCATGCTGGAAGACCCAGCTATGTCTCATTTTCAATGCCCTTGCTGACGGAAGGATATTTTCACTCAAAATCTCTCGAGACATGGCCCCGTTCATTCTTTCCTTTACACAGATCAGTCGTCCTGGTCCCTTTGCAGAAAAACAGCCCCAAAGCATGATATTTCCACCCCCATGCTTCACAGTGGGTATGGTGTTCTTCGGATGCAATTCAGTAGTCACACCCTGTTCACATCCGTATTGAATTCAAAATCCTCCTTCACACCCATCACTGTCTACACAGTGTAGCCCCCACCTACCTCACCGAACTCCTCACACCAAATACTTCAGCCAGAACCCTGTCAGGCCAACTGCACCGTCTACCCCTGGCCAGGACTCGGCTCAAGACTATGGGCGACAGGGCCTTTTGGAACGCCCTCCCAGACCACCTCAGAGCCCCGCAGAAAGTGGATGCCTTTAAAAAAGGACTAAAAACCTACCTTTTTAAAAAAGCTTACCCTGGCTAATTTCATCCATCTTATTTTATCTGATTTCCATCCGATTTTATCAATGTTTCGGTCTATTTTTGCTTTTACTCTTCTATTCTTAGTCTTTTTATTTTTTTACATGGTAATGTGCACTTTGAGATTTGTTTTTCAAATGTAAAGTGCGTGATAAATAAAATGTATTATTATTATTATTATTATTATAGTATTCTTTCCCCTCCAAACACGAGAACCTGTGTTTCTACCAAAAAGTTGTATTTTGGTTTCATCTGACCATAACACATTCTCCCAGTCCTCTTCTGGATCATCCAAATGCTCTCTAGCCAACCGCAGATGGGCCTGGACGTGTACTGGCTTCAGCAGGGGGACTCATCTGGCAGTGCAGGATTTGAGTCCCTGGCGGCTCATTGTGTTACTGATAGTAGCCTTTGTTACTGTGGTCCCAGCTCTCTGTAGGTCATTTACTAGGTCCCCCCGTGTGGTTCTGGGATTTTTGCTCACCGTTCTTGTTATCATTTTGACGCCACGGGGTGAGATCTTGCATGGAGCCCAGAACGAGGGAGATTATCAGTGGTCTTGTATGTCTTCCATTTTCTAATAATTGCTCCCACAGATGATTTCTTTACACCAAGCCTTTTACCTATTGCAGATTCAGTCTTCCCAGCCTGGTGCAGGTCTACAATTTTGTCTCTGGAGTCCTTCGACAGCTCTTTGGTCTTGGCCGTAGTGGAGTTTGGAGTGTGCCTGACTGAGTTTGTGGACAGGTGTCTTTTATACCGATAATGAGTTAAAACAGGTGCCATTAATACTGGTAACGAGTGGAGCCTCGTTAGAAGAAGTTAGACCTCTTTGACAGCCAGAAATCTTGCTTGTTCGTAGGTGACCAAATACTCATTTTCCACTCTAATTTGAAAATAAATTCTTTAAAAATCAAACAATGTGATTTTCTGTTTTTTTTTTCCACATTCGGTCTTTCATGGTTGAGGTTTACCCATGTTGACAATTACAGGCCTCTTTAATCTTTTTAAGTAAGAGAACTTGCACAATAGGTGGTTGACTAAAAACGTATTTTCCCCACCGTATATAATGTTGCAGTCGCTCAAAGAGTTTGTAGTGATGTTGTTCCTTTCATTCAATCGCAGTGAAACCGGCGCACGAAATGGAAAATGACCCGAACGAACGCGCCAACGACCCACGTTCGTCAAAAGTATGGAAATCTCGGGTCGAGCACGTTCTAAAGGAGCGAGAGTCGACCGCAGAAGAGCCGATGCTCTGCGAGTTTACGGAGAATGTCAAAAAGAATCAAATTGTCAAATTAGAACTACAAGCACCGGAGAACACGGAATGCAGTGGGGATAGCTCTGGATTTGGAACTAAGGAAATTAAGCAAGAAGAGGAATCAGTTGAAGTGGACACTTTGACAGAATGCAGCTTTTGTATCCAGAGGGCGGCGGAAGTCAGCCACCTAGTGGAAGAGAACTTGCGGCTCAGGCGAGAGCTGGACGCGTTCAAGATGCCCGATGGCTTCTTCCAAAACAATGACGGCAAAGTACAATATTACACGGGGATGCCAAACTTGGCTTCTTTCATGACCTTCTTCTGTTTTTTATTACCTCTCATGCCAGCCCAGGAGAGCAGACTCAGTCCTTTCCAAGTTCTCCTGCTGACCTTCATGCGCCTCCGGCTAGATTTGCCCATCCAACACCTCGCCCACATTTTTAGCATCTCTACCAGCACAGCGAACGCAACGTTTCGGGAAACAGTTTCATTTCTGTACACAAACCTGAGACCATCCATCACGTGGCCGAACCAAAACACATTGCAAAAAACAACCCCGGTCCAGTTTGTCGAGGCTTTCGGTGGCAAAGCTGTCGCGATCATCGACTGCTTAAGAGTGTCGATTCAAAAACCCTCAACTTGCAACGGAAGGCAAAAGGTATCCGGCGGTCATGTCACGTATTTAATTGCCCTATCGCTCGGCGGATTTGTCGGTTTCGTATCGCATGCGTGCAATGGATTCATAACCACCAAAAACATGTTGGAGAAAAGCGGCTTTCTTTGTAAATTGTCGCCAGGCGACGTCGTCTTGGCGAGAGGTTTGGAAGGTGACAAAAGCGCCGGCTTGTTTTACGCTGAGGTCGACGAGTCGACCTTTGTCAAGAAGAACTTTGGAGACACGACGCACCTGAGCGCTCACGTTGAAACAATGCTGGGAAATATGCACCGCAAGTATCAACTCTTAAAAACCTACGTGTCTCCGGACTTGACGCAAAGGTGTGACGGTGAAGCTGTCACAATGTTAGATAAGATTGTCACTGTCTGTTATGCCCTGGAAAATCATTGTGTAACTGTAGTTTGACATTGTTTATACATTTTGGCCTAAATAAAATGTGGAATCAAATATGGTTAATTCTGTATAAGTTTTAATGAAACTGCAGATAGCTTTTAATAATATGGGATATGTCCAGCAAACCTATGACCGTCGAGGCTGTGGTACCGAGTGCTCTCCTCACAGCGATTCTGCAAAGCTGCTGAAGGCTCAGCGGGTTGCCTGGAGCAAAACACCAAGATGTCACTTTCACGAACAAGCAGGCAGACTTCTACACTGCTGACGCACTTTCATAAAACTTAAGACAGAGGCAGGAAGGTGACGCGGGTTTTGAGTAGTCACTGGGTTTGAGACCCGAGTTGTCAAGCTGGCGCGTATTGGCTCCAAACTCCACCAGCAGTTCGATCACGTCCGGCGTGTCCAGTCTTGCCGCGTGGTGCAATGCCGTCTCGTGAAATTTGCTCGAATTCACATCGGCACCTGTGAAATGTTTGAATAGGGTTGTGTGGACTTTCTGGGCGTTCCTCTGTCCATTCAGTGGGACAAATAAGTATTTAGTCAACCACCATTTGTGCAAGTTCTCCTACTTGAAAAGATTAGAGAGGCCTGTAATTGTCAACATGGGTAAACCTCAACTATGAGAGACAGAATGTGAAAAAAAAACAGAATATTACATTGTTTGATTTTTTAAAGAATTTATTTCCAAATTAGAGTGGAAAGTAAGTATTTGGTCACCTACAAACAAGCAAGATTTCTGGCTGTCAAAGAGGTCTAACTTCTTCTAACGAGGCTCCACTCGTCACCTGTATTAATAGCACCTGTTTTAACTCATTATCGGTATAAAAGACCACAAACTCAGTCAGTCAACCTCCAAAATCCACTATGGCCAAGACCTGCACGAGGCTGGGAATACTGAATCTGCAATAGGTAAAACGCTTGGTGTAAAGAAATCAACTGTGGGAGCAATTGTGAGAAAATGGAAGACATACAAGACCACTGATAATCTCCCTCCATCTGGGGCTCCATGAAAGATCTCACCCCGTGGCGTCAAAATGATAACAAGGACGGTGAGCAAAAATCCCAGAACCACACGGCGGGACCTAGTGAATGACCTACAGAGAACTGGGACCACAGTAACAAAGGCTACTATCAAGTAACACAATGCGCCGCCAGGGACTCAAATCCTGCACTGCCAGACATGTCCCCCTGCTGATGTCCAGGCCTGTCTGCGGTTCGCTAGAGAGCATTTGGATGATCCAGAAGAGGACTGGGAGAATGTGTCTGATGAAACCAAAATAGAACTTTTTGGTAGAAACACAGGTTCTCGTGTTTGGAGGAGAAAGAATACTGAATTGCATCTGAAGAACACCATACCCACTGTGAAGCATGGGGGTGGTAACATCATGCTTTGGGGCTGTTTTTCTGCAAAGGGACCAGGACGACTGATCTGAGTAAAGGAAAGAATGAATGGGACCATGTATCGAGAGATTTTGAGTGATTTTGAGTGAAAATCTCCTTCCTTCAGCAAGGGCATTGAAGATGAGACATAGCTGGGTCTTTCAGCATGACAATGATCCCAAACACACAGCCAGGGCAACAAAGGAGTGGCTTCGTAAGAAGCATTTCAAGGTCCTGGAGTGGCCTAGACAGTCTCCAGATCTCAACCCGATAGAAAATCTGTGGAGGGAGTTGAAAGTCCGTGTTGCCCAACGACAGCCCCAAAACATCACTGCTCTAGAGGAGAACTGCATGGAGAAATGGGCCAAAATACCAGCAACAGTGTGTGAAAAGCTTGTGAAGAGTTACAGAAAACGTTTGGCCTCTGTTATTGCCAACAAAGGATACATAACAAAGTACTGAGATGAACTTTTGGTATTGACCAAATACTTTTTTTCCACCATGATTTGCAAATGAATTCTTTAAAAATCAAACAATGTGATTGTTTTTTTTTTCCACATTCTGTCTCTCATGGTTGAAGTTTACCCATGTTGACAATTACAGGCCTCTCTAATATTTTCAAGTGGGAGACCTTGCACAATTAGTGATTGACTAAATACTTATTTGCCCCACTGTATTATACGGCCTGACCTGCAAGCAGAAGCTCCTTGACACATTCTACCTGCGCTTTTGCACAAGCGATGTGCAGGGGCGGGCCGAAGTGGACGTCGTACGCCTCCAGATTGGCACCGTTGGCTATCAGCAGCCTCACTATCTCAGGACTCCCTGTAGAGGTTAAGCAGCGTTACAATACATCTTCTAGACCATGTAGACTTAGCATGTTTTACCATAGGCGGAGTTTGACTTTTCGGGCGGGTGGGGGCAAAACATGTTGATGACCCCAAAACGCAGTGTCAGCAAAAAGATTAACAAGAATATTTACAATAATAAGTTGACAATGAGCGTTTTTTGTTTCCCATCGTTCTTGAGGGGAATCCTAAATCAGGCTTCTTAGGCAATACTTTTCGCCAATATCGTCATCCATTGAATTTGTTACGCCCGCCGGTGTCATGCCAATGTAGTTACCCCAGTCAAAAATTGTATCCCCTGGGCGGAGCCATATGGAGGTAGATTTGTGTCTTTATTAATCAATCAAAAAAAGTTGCTTCAATCAAAATATATATTTTCAACCAAAAAAAGTCGCTTCAATAAAAAAAAATGCGTTTGAATGCAAAAATCAATTTGAAATCAACAAAAAAACTAAAAAAAAAAAAGCACGTGAAAGCTTTTTTTTTTTTTTTTTGATTGAAGTAATGTTGATTTGTGTTTGGGCCACATTTTGGCTAGGACAATTTTCTCTATTACTCAATCAAAAAATAAGTTGCTTAAAAAATATATAGATTTTCAAAAAGAAATCACTTCAATCAGAAAAAGAAAAATTTCAATCATAGAAAAAAGTCTTTGAATGCGAAAAAATATTTGAGATTGAAAAATTTGCATTTGAACACTTAATTTTTCATTGAAAAAGTTTTCTTTGATTGAAGCAATCCTTTTTGTGTTTGGGCCATATTATGATTAGGACATTTGTGTCTAAATCATTCAATCCCCCAAAAAGTTGCTTCAATTAAAAAATATTTTCAATCAAACAAAAAAATCATTTAAAAAAAAAAAAAGTTTTTTCTCTTTTATATATAAATTTTAATTATATGCAAAGCAAATGACTGTGTAAGGTGCTCGAAAAATAATTTTGACCCATTATAAAAATGTTTTTTGTTCATTTCATTCATTTTTGTTGCAGTTTTATTGCTTTACAACTTTTATATATACCGTAATTTTCGGACTATAAGCCGCTACTGATACCTGTGGCTTATAGTCCAGTGCGGCTTATATGTTGATTTATTTGAGTTAATAGGTAACACTTTATGTGACAGCGGCGTCATAAGACTGTCATAAGACTGTCATAATTATGACACGATACTATCACGAACATTACTGAATGCTTATGTCATTAAGTGTCATCCGGGAAATGATGTCACTAGCTTCATTTATTTCCAGCTTGAATTTTTACATCCATTCAAAAGTGAAATCTTTTGCTGGATAACACTAAATGACATCTGTTATAAAGCATTTATTAATGCTCAGGACAGTGTCATGTCAATAATTATGATTGTCTAATGACAGTCTTATGTCGCCACTATCAAATAAAGTGTTAGCAAATACCATAACTAACAATTGATGAAACAACTGGAACAGTAACTGAAGAAATAATTAGCACAGAACATGAATTTTGATTAAAATATATATCTGTACAATGCAATGCATGCTAGGAGGCATGTTGGATGACAACAGGGTTTACAGCAGGTGGCAGCAGAGGTTGCCTGTCTCCACCAAGGGAGCAGTGATGGCCAAATGAAGCTTCTTGAAGGAATACAACTTTGCAGCCAATTGGTTCAAAGATTCATGGTGGTTCATTTGGTCTTATGACAGTCGTATGATGCCGCTGTCAAATAAAGTGTGACCGGTTACTATCTTTTGGTGTAAATATCCCATAAAACAGTGAGGACAGCTGCGGCTTATAGTCCAGTGCGGCTTATCTATGAACAAGTGCTGTTTTCGGGCCAAATTTGGTGGGCTGCAGCTTATAGTCTGGTGCGTCTTATAGTGCGAAAATTAGGGTATATAGACCCTACCCACCGACGTCACAAAATCACGTGCTCGCTGTATGGTTCCGCCCCCTTGTCCGTCATTTTGTGTCTGTATTATCAATGGTCTCAATTGATCGAGCAATTTATAATGCATTTCATGGAAGACCCAGTGCTTTCGGATGCCGTAAACTCACTTGATGCGTTGCATAAAAGGCGTTATGTGGAAAAGCTTCAGTTTATCCATTCGCCAGATCCATATTTGATGCCTAAATCGATGTTTTTCGACCCGCTGTCTCCGCCGTATTTGCCTGACATCTGCTAGCTACCCTGATATGTACAACTATCTTGTCCACACAAAATCAGCCTATTCTCACGAAAGTTTGAAAAACTTTAAGAGCTTGGAGGCTTATAAATACTTCGTTGCTGGTTGGGTGAAACAGGTCCTCGTCCACGAAAATTCGGCAGGAATCTATCTTGTGCTTGGAAAGGTGAGTTACGAAATTTTCAATTCAAAATCTTTTGTTATTGCTAACATCCACTGTCAAGTCTAATGTATTTCATGTCGTTTGTCAATGGAGTTAGGGCTTTTAATGTCTATATGGTTTAGCGATAGCACTCTCACTACATACATACGTGTATGTTGTCGGCGATTAGCCTAGCAATGATCTTAATTGTGGTTGTCAGCCCAAAACCCTCTAAATATATATTAAATGCATCTTACCAGATATAAAATGACTACTACATAATCTGTGGTAATCGTTTGGAGCCCAGTTTTCTCGTCGAATTGCAGCAGCCCATCTCGCTCTCTTCTCTCCGGGTCTCTCGGAATCCGGTAGAACTTCAAGTCTCTCCGTTTTCTCCGTCTATCTTCTCTGTTATTGCAACCGACCGCCACACACGCCTTCACCATTTTGATTATTAATGTTAACGAGCAGAAAAACACGTCGTAAATAGGAGGAATGTACGTAGCCGTAACAGGTAAACATGATGTGTTGACGGACAATTGGGCGGCACCAGTCAGGAGGAAGGAGTTGTGACGTCACGTGGGTAGGGTCTATAGGAAAGTCAATTACATGCAATGACACTTTTCGGCCACCGGGGGGGGGGGGGGGGGGGGATTGGCCCCCCTTTAAAATCTGCTTATGTGTTTTACCTTGGATGCAGGCCTCATGCAGGGGCGACGCGGTCAAAGCGGTGAGCGACGGGTTGATTTTGGCGCCATATTTCAACAGCAGCTTGACACACTCCAAGCTCCCGGAAGAGCAGGCGTTACAGAGGGGAGTGCTGCCGTGGATGGTCCGAACGTCCACCTGAAAGAAAAACAATTGTCATCCCTTTGCAACAGGAGCTTTCATCTTTCAAAATGTACATTTCAGCTGAAAAAAATATCAGTGTATGAATGTAATACTAGCTCTAATGGTTGAGTCACAGCCACAATAACCTAATACAGTGGTACCTTCACTTACGAAATTAATTGGTTCTGGAAGTAGATTCTTAACTTGAAAATTCTGTAAGTAGAGACGCGTTTTCCATGTAAAATGCCCTAATCCGTTCCAAGCAAGGGCGTAGGTTTGCATAGGGACGCTAGGGACAGAACACGACCCAACTTTTCAGGATAATCAAATTGTCCCCACCAACTTTTAAGCAACCTTATTTGTGTTATATAATGACTTCAGTTATATGTCATTTAGATTGTCATCCCATATGTTTTAATTGTTGTAATTGACCCCACCATTATTAAGTGAATTATTTTCATTATGTTCAGACTTACATGTAACCTACCTCTTTTTACTTGCCGAATGTGCCGGTCCATTTTTTCCCTCCGAAACACTTATTTGATTGGCTGATGACTTGACCCCCCAACAAACACACACACACACACATTAGATATCTGGGATATTAGAAGTGTTGTTGTTTTTTTCAGCCAGTAGCAGCCACTGTAAGAAATGTAAAAAGACATCAATGTTGTGGAAGTGGGGAACACAACACTTATTTTGCTACTGAAAGTCTGACCTGCATCAGAGTTAGCATAACATTAAACTGTTTGAACTTGCTAACATGCAAAACTCGAGAAGGAAGCTGCTTAGAGAGAAGGGGCATCCTGTATGTTTTTTCTACTGTTAACGTTAAATTAACTGTGAGAAATGTAGTGAACCGAGATCCATCCCCTTCTCCCCAATTTTGCTTTTTATGTTATTTATGTGGTCTTAAAGCAGCCCACAGGAGCTTTCATTTTTTTTTGTTGAGTGTGGCTGTGCTTGTGGACAAAAGCAGTAGTGTTTTACCTGAAGGACTGCTCCATTTTTATTGTTTTGTTATTCCCTGACAAAAGTTTTTTCAGTTATATTTAATGTCTTTATTCAGACAATGTTGAGTGGTCTTAACACCTATGTTTATTTTTTTGTTAATTCCTGGATTGTTAAGAGATGATTAACAAGCTTGTATTTATTTTGTATGTTAATATAATTTAAGTTATTTTCAAATAATGCAATTTAAATTTGCTCTTAAAATCCGGACATTTTTTCTGGAGGTTTTCAAAATGTTTCTTAAGTAGTTTGCCAACTCTCTTTGATTGCCGTTGCCAGATCATCCTTGCAGGTCGGAGCCTTGCTGTGGACCATTTTTTTCAATTTCCACCACAGGTTTTTTAATAAGGTTGAGATCTGGGCATTGACTGGATGAGTCTTTCTCCAAGGAATGCTTTAACAGTTTTAGCTCTGTGGCATGATGCATTGTCATCTTGGAAAATGACATATTTTCAACTGAAGGGATAAGAAAGCTGTCTAAAATTTCAATGTAAACTTGTGCATTTATTGAAGATTTAACCACAGCCATCTTCCCAGCGCCTTTGCCTGACATGCAGCCCCATATCATCAAGGACTGAGGGAATTTTGATGTCTTCTTCAGGCAGTCATCTTTGTAAATCTCACTGGAACAGCACCAAACAAAAGTTCCAGCATCATCAACTTGTCCAATGCAGATTCTTGACACCTCGTCCAATGCAGATTCTAGACTCTTGACAGGGTGATGATGCTGGAATTTTTGTTTGGTGCTGTTCCAGTGAGATTTGCAAAGATGACTGCCTGAAGAAGATATCAAAATTCCCTCAGTCCTTGATGACATGGGGCTGCATGTCAGGCAAAGGTCCTAGGGAGAAGGCTGTGGTTAAATCTTCAATAAATGCACAAGTATACATTGAAATTTTAGACAGATTTATCCCTTCAATTGAAAATACTTTTGTCATTTTCCAAGGTGACAATACATCATGCCACAGAGCTAAAACTGTGAAAGCATTCCTTGGAGAAAGACTCATCCAGTCAATGTCATGGCCTGCAAACAGCCCAGATCTCACAACTATTGATAACCTGAGGTGGCAATTGAAAAAAAAAAATGGTCCACAGCAAGGCTTTGACCTGCAAGGATGATCTGGCAACAGCAATCAAAGAGAGTTGGCACCAAATTGATGAAGAACACTCATCAAATCCATGCCTCAGAGACTGCAAGCGGTCATAAAAGCCAGAGGTGGTGCTGCCAGAGATGTGTGTTTTGATTGTTATTTCTTTGTTTGTTTCTAATGATTCCATATATTTTCCTCAGAATGGAGTGATTCTATATTTATTACCCTGCACTTGCGCTATAAAAGTAACATCTACTGACCACCACAATGTTTTTCATTCATTTCTTTTAGTGTTTCTGAGTGCTAAAGAGTTGCACTTTTTAACTAATTCATTATTTTTTTCAAGCTTTTTATCAGAGTTCGTTCCACATGGTAAAATGTCTGACTGAGACTGGTGATTCCATACTTTTTGCTAGGAGTTATATGTTACGTTCAATAATTTCTTGGAGCTGCGAATACCAGCCATAATGTATTTTTGCTTTTTGTATCCTGAAATTTGTTTCTTAACAAGTGGCTTTATTTTCCCGTCGAGGCGTGTCTAAACTTGAAAATTATGTATGTTGAGACGTTCTTAAATAAAGGTACCACTGTAGAAGTACAAAATATGATAGTTGTATGTGCTTTAAGGGGCCAACCTGGGCCCCGGCTTCCAGCAGAAGCCGGGCACAGTGCGGGTGAGCTTGAAGGCAGGCCTCGTGCAGTGGCGTGACGTTGTCCACCGTCACGATGTTGACTGACGCGTCACTTTCTATAAGCCGTATCAGCTGTAAAGCCCTGCCTTGAAATGCGGCTTCGTGGAGGGCAGTCCGGTCGGCCCACAAACCTGATTTATTTCACAAAATGGAAACACGTGAGGCCAGTGGAGTACCACGAGCCAATGCTTTAAAATAGCTCCTTGAAATGTACACGAAACTAGCTTGACATGCACGTGAAGTTCGTGAACTCAATCTTTATTATGTTACAAGCAGCATTATTGGACAATTTAAGACAAGGGATAAAATGTTACAACTGCAAACGTTACCATGTAAAGTATAAAGTTTAAATAAATGAACCTAAATCGTGGAGAGATGACCGTCGGGCTGGTGTTACCGCCATGTTGTTTACCAAGCTTTGTCACGCCGAGGCGCGCGGGGCTTTGCATCATGGGAGTTGTAGTCTAATGTCACATGAAACGTTGTAATACTCTTGCTAATTTACCCGTCAGTGTTATTTGTCCATACTCTGGCTTTTTTTTCTTCTTCTGTGTTTCCTAAAAGAGAACGCATTGGAAAAATTACACTAGGGAGCTAATATTTCCCCAGGATACTAAAAACATTTAAAGATCAAAATGGCACCATGCTGCAATTTCTCACTTATTGCAAACAGGTTGGGGAGATTCACGCTGAATTTTTGTAATAATGCCATGTTCTGGCTCATTGACTCCCATTATAAATTATAATTTTTGATATGCTGTAAACCTGATGTGTTATAATGCATTTGCCGTGATTATTGATGTAATCGCTTCTTTGGCGAGTCAAAAACATGGAAATAGAGGAATTTGTGTGTTGAAAGTCTTAACACCCAAAACTCGCTAGGGGGCGCCATAGGCCAATATATGAATTTGCTTGCGAAGAAATTCTGTTGTTATGACTTATGGACTTATTTGGGCCTCTATGTCATATGAAATATTCAAATGACTTTATATATATATATATGTGTGTGTGTATATATATATGTGTGTGTGTGTGTATGTATATATATAGATATTATGGCTGTCAAAATTATCACGTTAACGGGCGGTAATTAATTTTTTTAATCACGTCAAAATATTTGACGCAATTAACGCACATGCCCCGCTCAGACAGATTTAAATGACAGTACAGTGAAATGCCCACATGTTGTGTTTTATGGAGTTTTGCCGCCTTCTGCTGGCGCTTGGGTGCGACTGATTTTATAGGCTTCAGCACCCATGAGCATTGTGCAAGTAATTATTGACATCAACAATGGCGGGCTACTAGTTTATTTTTTGATTGAAATTTTTACAAATTTTATTAAAATGAAAACATTAAGAGGGGTTTTAATATAAAATTTCTATAACTTGTACTAACAACTATCTTTTAAGAACTACAAGTCTTTCTATCCATGGATGGCTTTAACAGAATGTTAATAATGTTCATGCCATCTTGTTGATTTGTTATAATAAACAAATACAGTCCCTATGTACCATATGTTGAATGTATATATCCATCTCGCCTTATCTTTTATTTCCAACAATAATTTACAGAAAAATATGGCATATTTAATAGATGGTTTGAATCGCAATTAATTTTTAAGCTGTAATTAACTCGATTAAAAATTTTAATCGTTTGACAGCCTAATATGTATATATATGTATATACAGCAGTCAGTTTTGCTGTTAGAATAATACTGCTATTGATGTCCATATGGGGCATTAAAAAAATTAAAACTATACATGTGTAGATAGGTCGGATGCCACTGAACATTATGAGTGTATGAAAGGGAAAAAATATTCAGAAATGACTGTTATCACACTTTAAAGGAAAAGGCATACTTTGGACAAAAATCACAAGAATTTAGTCAAAATAAAATACCGCCCACGGGTTAAACCCGTCTTCAGTATGCGCCGTTAATTTGTTCAATTCAAAATTTAAAAGCGTCATTTGAACTTTACTGTGATTTTTATGCGCACCAACATGGATAAGGAGAAAAACACAAACCACACTTTTCTTTGACAAACTTTTTACTTCGCAGTACAGAAATGACTGGAGCCCAAGTTGCTCTTTACAAACATATCACAGAGCTCTTCAATTCAAATACTGCCACAGTACACATTTGGTCCTTCTTAAGCGGTTCTTGCCTAATTTTAGACAAAACAGGAACATTATCACATCTCGCGAGACACCGAGAAAATTTCCAGGTTGTGTGTGGCCTGCAGTGGGGAATATACGTAATCAACCCCTAAAGACAACGTTGACACGTCCATTTACTTATAACGACCAAAGCAACCTGAAGTGACCAAATACCTGAAACACTTTCAAAACACAATTTAAGAAAAAACAAGTCAATCCCCATGCCTATAAACACGCACACACAACTGGATGTACTCCATCTTAATTTGGCATCTTTGGACTTATATATATTTTTTAAATCAAACTAAAGTATTAATATTATATTCCTAACCACTGTTAAGTGCATCAGCCGTCTGAGAGTGATTTGAGGAAAACCAAAAACAACCATTACACCCCTCCCTGAACTCAATCCAGCAATACTACGCTAGATGATCAACTTTTTTTTCACTGGGCCACCGCATATTCTTGGGACGTGTACATATTCTTAATTTTATTTTGCGTAGGTTCTTCCTATATGAGATTTCCGTTATGGGCAGCGTTCGTCTTTGCAGATTCTACTCAGCGGCGTCGCCGTAGATATCCTTCTTCGAGCGCTCCATCTCGGCAAAATCAAAGTCCGAGCCTGTCATCCTCCGGTAAATATCCTTGATGTCGTCGCAGGTTGTCTCAAAGTGGGTGGTGGCGTCGTATGAACGCGAGATGAAGATCTACACGTGGGAACAAAAAAAAAAAAAAGTTGTATTTTTTCTTCCAGGCATAAGAATATCTCAAGCTAGTTAGCGTACCTGGCTTTCAACTCCTTTGTCTTTAGGAGCGTACTGGTCGCTGATGCTGATAAACTTTTGCTCAATGGGTTCCAGTAGATCCAGAGCGGGCTTGATCTCCCTCTCCGGGTCGTTGGTTTCCACCGTGGTGCTCGCGATGGCGATGTATTTGCCTTGCGCCGCCACGTTGTGAGCAAAGGAGATCATACAAACATAGATATCTGGAAGCACAGAGGCACGAATGGTGAGCAGTTGTTTGCCCAAACGGTTACGAGCATTGGCTTCGCTTCAGTCCGCACCGTGCTTCCTGTTGACTTGGTTCTGCGGGATGATAATCTGGCAAGAGTTGACGTCGCTTGTGTTGCTGATGGGGTGACTCAAGATGCAGATGGCCCGGATCACCTTGCCCACCTTTTCGGTCGCAGACATAAAGTAGCTGGGGTCGCAAATCAGCTGCTTGCACCTGGCGATCTGCGGCACGCAAACACATTAGTCAATGGCAAGACGAACATCCAAAGCTTGACACATGCTTACCTCTCCTTCAGACTTAACCCCGACCACTTTTCCATTCTCCATCACAATCTCCTCAATGGGTTTGTTCAACATATACGTCCCACCGTAGATGGCGCTCAGCCTGGAACGGTCGACAATTTCAGAGCCAAAACCTGAGAGTAGGGGTGTGCCATTTTAGGCACCCCACGATTCGATTACGATTCAGGGTGCTACGATTCGATTCTTGAACGATGATCACGGTATTGACGAGGATCACGGCTATCACGATTATTAATTAATAAAGTAGACAAACAAATTCTTGTCCATTATTTATTTAAAATATCCTAATGATTCTACAGGAACGGTGGAAACATGCCCATACAACAAAAAGCTGCTTTTTTATTTTTTTAACAATTAAGCGCAAAGACATCAACCATTTTAAAGGGAGCACTTATTTCACTCAACAAGACAATAAAATTTACACAGGTGGAATGAATTCCACATTTTCTGGCAACAAAGTGTCTTTAGAAATAAGCCTTCTTTTAACCGATATACAGTGGGGCAAATGAGTATTTCGTCAACCACCAATTGTGCAAGTTCTCCTACTTGAAAATATTAAAGAGGCCTGTAATTGCCAACATGGGTAAACCTCTACCATTAGAGACAGAATGTGGGAAAAAAAACAGAAAATCACATTGTTTGATTTTTAAAGAATTTATTTCCAAATTAGAGTGGAAAATAAGCATTTGGTCACCTACAAACAAGCAAGATTTCTGGCTGTCAAAGAGGTCTAACTTCTTCTAACAAGATCTAACGAGGCTCCACTCGTTACCTGTATTAATGGCACCTGTTTTAACTCATTATCGGTATAAAAGACACCTGTCACACTCCAAACTCCACTATGGCCAAGACCAAAGAGCTGTCGAAGGACACCAGAGACAAAATTGTAGACCTGCACCAGGCTGGGAAGACTGAATCTGCAATAGGTAAAACGCTTGGTGTAAAGAAATCAACTATTGGAGCAATTATTAGAAAATGGAAGACATACAAAACCACTGATAATCTCCCTCGATCTGGGGCTCCATGCAAGATCTCACCCCGTGGCATCAAAATAATAACAAGGACAGAGAGCAAAAATCCCAGAACCACACGGGGGGACCTAGTGAATGACCTACAGAGAGCTGGGACCAGAGTAACAAAGGCTACTATCAGTAACACAATGCGCCGCCAGGGACTCAAATCCTGCACTGCCAGACGTGTCCCGCTGCAGAAGAAAGTTCACGTCCAGGCCCGTCTGCGGTTCGCCAGAGAGCATTTGGATGACCAGAAGAGGACAGGAAGAATGTGTTATGGTCAGATGGAACCAAAATAGAACTTTTTGGTAGACACACATGTTCTCGTGTTTGGAAGCGAAAGAATACGGAATTGCATCCGAAAAACACCATAGCCACTGTGAAGCATGGGGTGGAAACATCATGCTTTGCGGCTGTTTTTCTGCAAATGGACCAGGACGACTGATCTGTGTAAAGGAAAGAATGAATGGGCCATGTTTCGAGAGATTTTGAGTGAAAATCTCCTTCCATCAGCAAGGGCATTGAAGATGAGACGTGGCTTGGTCTTTCAGCATGACAATGATCCCAAACAAACAGCCAAGGCAACAAAGGAGTGGCTTCGTAAGAAGCATTTCAAGGTCCTGAAGTGGCCTGGCCAGTCTCCAGATCTCAACCCCATAGAAAATCTGTGGAGGGAGTTGAAAGTCCGTGTTGCCCAACGACAGCCCCAAAACATCACTGCTCTAGTGGAGATCTGCATGGAGGAATGGGCCAAAATACCAGCAACAGTGTGTGAAAAGCTTGTGAAGTTACAGAAAACGTTTGGCCTCCATTATTGCCAACAAAGGATACATAACAAAGTACTGAGATGAACTTTTGGTATTTATCAAATACTTATTTTCCACCATGATTTGCAAATAAATTCTTTAAAAATCAAACAAAGTGATTTTCTGTTTTTTTTTTTTCTCTCACGATTGAGGTTTAACCATGTTGACAATTACAGGCCTCTCTAATATTTTCAAGTGGGAGAGCTTGCACAATTAGTGGTTGACTAAATACTTATTTGCCCCACTGTACTTTGTTTTCACAGATTTCTGTACTATTTTGCATGTTTGTAGTGTTACCGCTGTACTTAATCACGGTTTTACACGTTCTGCATCTGAAATACACGTGAGCGAATTAGCTAATTACTTTAGCGCTCGGCGCTAACTATTAACACCTCAAAAACAACAAGAGGGTTCGTGTACTCACCTCTTATAGAAGCACACGGGTCTTAGCAACACACTCAGGACATTTTTCAATTGACATGACGTGAAACCACAGCTAGACATCTGAAAGACGAGGAGCAACAAACTATCTCTCCTCCCCTCTCGCTCTAAAATATAACGTGCGCACAGAAGCACGCCGGGTCGCGCTTCTGATACTGCCTGTCTCATACACAAATTTATTTTGCCTGCCTGTCTCATGCACAAATTTATTTTTTCTAGTCTTTTAAAAAAGAGTAAATCTCTCTCCCAGTAACCGGGAGCATCCATCATAACGTTGTGCGTGCGTCCGTAAACGGTATCCGGGCGGCAGACGTGTCTTGAATTTCATTCCGCTACAAGCGGCTGTCATTAAGTTATGAGGGAAAATCATCGTTTTTGAGCCTTTATGAATCGTAATCGAATCGTCACGTGTCGAATCTCGATGCATATAATAATCAATTTGTCGAAGTCCTCTACCTAAGAGCATCAATATTTAAGCTTTCCTACCTGGCAAAGCCTTGCGGCAGTTCTCCCAGTCCATAAAGGGGGTAGAGGTAGGGGCTTTTGCCATATCTGGCCAAGGACTCGCTGTAAAGCTTTATCCTGTTTATTGTTTCAAGGCAGGGCAGATCCAGGTATCTGGACACAGATAATAAAATATTTGTGAGGATTTCAAGTATTTAGTCACAACTTTACAAATTTTACACGCGTAAACACGATCGGCAACAGTTTCTAGCACTTTAAACTTTAATAATGTCCTCTTATCTAAATACAGTATGCGTAGGAGTTTAGCAGTGCAAAGACTACGGACTCATCTGTGCGGTAGAGAGCGAGGGAGTGGCCAGTGAAGTCGATGACGTCTTTCCCCAAGCTGAACTTCTCAAAAATACACCTCATGGTGGTCTTGTGGGGGTCAACACCCTCCATGCTTTTGGGGTCGTTTTCGTCAAAGTTGGCGATAAAGACCAGGAATTTCTTGAAGCGACGTTTCTCAAAAATCCCCATTAGACCTTGACAGATATACACGGACATTGAAGCCAAGACCTGTAAAAACTGGTTAACGATTTGCCATCCTGCGGCAACTTACTGGACGTCAGAGCTTCAGCCTCCGTGGAAGGGACTTTGTAGATTTTGCCGCCCTTGTAAACATAGCTGCCCTCGATTACTTTGAAATCAAGGTAGCGGGTCACCTGGGTGATCAGCAGCATGCGAACAAGTTGACCTGAGAAAAGCAAAACAGATGTTGAGCGTTCAATGAAAGTCAGCAGCTTTAGTTGAGTTTGTTTTTTTTTTTGCTCTGTAATGAAGGGAATAGGTATCGTTCTCACACAATCCATATAATTGGTTGCATTAATCTAACACATTCATCTAACTTTAGTTTAGGTAGACTTCACTCCATGCCCTTGGACACAGTAAAGTGAATCACCTTATCAGGGCTCATGAGGGGGAAATGGAAAAATGGTACCATTTCTCGTAGGCACTGTCTAACTGTTTGGATTACTCTAACACACATAATATAATTAATCAGGGAATAGTATCATTTCTCATATTTACAATAGGACTGTACTACTTTAACACACCTAATATAAAATAAATAGCACACCATAGTTTAATGAAAAGAAGCAGAATAGATACTAGAGGCATGCAAAATTTCCGATTCTTAGATTATTCGCGATTCGGCAGTGGAACATTCGAGAACGATTCACAAACATCCAAATTCCGATTATTGAATTATACCAGGTAAAGCGGAAATAAAACGCAATCAGCGCGGTCTTCGGGGCGCAATGAGGAACGGACCGAGAGTAAATATCATGTGCAGCTAATGCCGCTAGGTAAAAAAAAAAAACAATACCTGACTGCGGCCGCCAGCCGCTACAAACAGCGTCCAGTTGCTAGTTGCTACAAACATATGGCAACACACGGCTATGGTATATATATCTAGACTAGATGTGAAATGACAGACTTTCCCGCGCTAGTAAACAGGCGCCATCTTAAAGCAGTAGACTTCTCTAGAAGGCTCTGTTGTAGAGAATCTAATTACTTTTTATCTAAAATACCCCTAAATCGTCAAAATCTTGACTTGAATCTATCTTTAAATGATTCAACAGTTTTAAAACTTTCACATGTCGAAAGTAGACATGAGGGAAATTATGGAAAAAACGGTCGCAATTTTAACAACTTTAACGGTTGATTCACAACATTAAATTAATTTAATGTAGTTAAAATCTGCTGATACAGAATGGGGACTTGCGTATTATTTACTGTTTTTAACCGGTAACTTGATACTAAAATAGTAGTTTGGTTTATTTGCCCTGAGAGGATTTTTGTACAATTTTGGAACAAATATACAAAACAAAACATGGGGGGAGGGGGGCATCAATAATTGATTTATAATCAAATCGGAGTCTCTGAATCATAATCGAATCATTAGGTGCCCAAAGATTCCCACCTCTAATAGATACACAACGCCATTTTATCACAGAAGCCCAACGTGTGCGTCACAAGCAAGATTGACGAACCAACTATCGCAATCAGTTCTCCTGGGCACTGCAAAGGCAGGGCGCTCGGTCTTAAAACAAGTAGCGTCTCCCGGATAACAAGTTGATAGCGGGCGCTTGGGGCGTCAAGACCAGTGTCGGTCGCTGTGGCAACCACGTCCCATCCACGAAACAACACTAAGCCACACCTTCGGCCCGGCCCACTCCACCGCAAACTTCAAAAAGACTGAACACTGAGAGAACGTTCGTTATTCGCTGCTCGGAAACTTTTCTATGTAGCCTTGTTTTGGATTTAGCATTGTTCCTCCGTCGTCTGTTTTTGTCTTGTTTTTTGACCATTGTCGACAAATAAATAGTCAACCTGTTTTACGGTGAGCCTTCTTCAAACTTTTGGACATGGAGTCAGTACAAAGGGTTAACACAAGAGGTGGGGTGCTAATAATTGTGACACACATTATTTGATGTCAAATAATTATTTCTTTATGTGGGATTTTTTTCCCCCACTGAATAAATGCACTTGTATTGAAGTCTGGATTTTTCTCTTTTTTTCCCCATTAAGGTCGGATATTATTTAGAAAAATATTAGAACCTAAAAAACACATAATTATTATAAATCCCATAATTATGGAGGGCACTGTAGATTCTCATTAAAAAAAAAAAAATCATACTGTTTGACGCTCAGCTCAGGTATTTTAATTTTTCATGTTCCTTATCCGATTACTCGATTGTTCGAACTAAATAGTCTATCGATTAATCGACTACGAAAATATTCGATAGCTGCAGCCCTAATGAAAAGTAACGTTGCTGAGTAACTAATTACTGAGTAACTAAATTACTTTTTGAGAGAAGTAATTTGTAACTAATTCCTTTATTAAATTAAAATGAACAACACATTCTGTTATCAGTACTGTATTTGACAGTCCAGACAAATATGCGGCAAAAAAGGTAGTTACCATTGGCCATCAGGAATTTAGGAACAAGATCCACATTCCAATCACGACCTTTTCCCATAGACTCGGGTGGTTTGCCGGGAAGGTTGAATCGTGCGTAGAGCTGGAAGGACATACAACCAAAAGTAGTTCAATCTGTCATTCTTGGAGTCGTTAAATACCGTATTGGCCCGAATATAAGACTGTTTTTTGCATTGAAATAACACTGAAAAAGAGGGGGTCGTCTAATATTCGCGGTCTAGACATTATATCCATTGACCACGCTAGATGGCGCCAGATATCAGTGAAGCGATGTTCTGTCATGACAGATCTCAGCTACTCTCAAGTTTAACCAGTTTGCATTATTTTATTGCAATGTTTTTCCTTATTCAGATTTGTTTCAAAACTACAGTTACAATTACACTTCACTTTGGTAAATGGTGTTACACTTATATAGCGATTTTTGGTTAATGCAGTTATTGCAATTTTGATGTTTTATCACAATAGATTGGTTTATTTACATTTCAAAAACCAGAAGCCATTCATTTAGGAATGTGATTGCACTTTAGTTTAAGTGTTTAAATGTTCAGATATTAAGATTTGAATGAGGCAAAATAACATGCTTTTTCTCTCAAATATATTGTTACTAGTGCTGCAACGATTAATCGATTAACTCGAGTATTCGATTTGAAAAAAAGATTCAAATTCAATTTTGCTGCTTCGAGTATTCGTTTAATTAAAGTGGCGTTGTAATGGTTTGTTTTGAAAGTGTTTTCATTTATTTTTATTGATTTGGGTGGATACTCTCCCCTCTGGTCTGCCTCATTTCACAAGGGTGAATTCAACTGTTCCCTGTTAAGACCGACAGCAAAGTTTTTGTTTGAGCTAAAGTTTTTTTTAAATGCAAAAGTTTTTGTTTGAGCTAAAGTTTTTTTTTAATGCATTTGTAATTTAGTTTATAACCATATTTAGTCGTTGTTTGCGGGAATATGTGTGTGAACCATTTTTTGAGAGCATTGTAAAAAAAAAAAAAAATTAGGGCTGTCAAAATTATCGCGTTAACGGCCGTTAATTTTTAAAATTAATCACGTTAAAATATTTGACGCATTTAACGCACATGCCCCGCTCAAACAGATTAAAATGACAGCAAAGTGTCATTTCCACTTGTTACTTGTGTTTTTTGGAGTTTTGCCGCCTTCTGCTGGCGCTTAGGTGCGACTTATTTTATGGGTTTCAGCACCGTAATTATTATTGACATCAACAATGGCGAGCTACTAGTTTATTTTTTGATTGAAAATTTTACCATCTTTCAAACATTAAGAGGGGTTTTAATATAAAATTTCTACAACTTGTACTAACATTTATCTTTTAAGAACTACAAGTCTTTCTATCCATGGATCGCTTTAACAGGATGTTAATAATGTTGATGCCATCTTGTTGATTTATTGTTATAATAAACAAATACAGTTCTTATGTATAGTATGTTGAATGTATATATCCGTCTTGTGTCTTATCTTTCCATTCCAACAATAATTTACAGAAAAATATGGCGTATTTTCTAGATGGTTTGAATTGCAATTAATTACAATTAATGAATTTTTAAGCTGTGATTAACTCGATTCAAAATTTTAATCGTTTGACAGCCCTAAAAAAAAATAAAACATTAGATTTATTAGCCATTAAGCTAGCGGACTTTTGCTATGAATGTTAGCCAGTTGTCCTGTTGTTGTACATAGATCCTCATTTATTTATTTATTTTATATCGTTTGAGGCTCAACTCAGGAATTTTTAAAATTGTTTATGTTCCTTACCCGATTACTCGATTATTCAAACTAACTAGTTCATCGATTAACCGACTACTAAAATAATCGATAGCTACAGCCCTAATTATTATAATCATTTGTTTCCGATATCTGTAATTATTTTCCGTATAAAAATTTGGTGTTCAAAAAGTCTTTTTTCAAACTTGAGTCTTGAGAAAGAGGGGGTCGTCTAATAATCAGGGCCGTCTTATATTCGGGCCAATACGGTATTATTTGAAAAAAAAATGAAAATAACTTGCATCATCCAAAGGTGTGATGGAGGCGCTCTCGGCTCCGTAGTAAGAGTTGCGGTCCATGTGCAGCACCTTCTTTCCCTTCACCGACATGATGCCAGATAAGATGCATTCCTGTTAGAAGAAAATACAGACTCAAAATTCTTATTCGTTTGAAATCTGCATGAAGCAAAACATTGAATTTTCTGCTTTCAGGCCATAAGTGCCAAACACCGAGACCGCAGGAAATGTTCATTTTCACGCGTTAGGAGCTATAAAGCGGGGGTGGGAAGCTGCTGCACGCCAATAAAAACAAGAAAATAAAACATCACATGACACCACCATCGTCGTTTCAAAGTGGAGTTATGTCACAGTCCCTCAGTCGGGTTCACTTTCAAGCAGCTAAACCTGATGCATTGTAGTTAAGAGAGGAAGTGTGGCATGCTTTCGCTTCCTTTCCGTTTAGTTAGCTCTTAGTCAGGCTAAAACTGCTAACAGAATTTCCTGATTCGGAGCTGCAGGATTTCTTTGAGTGCCGTTTCTAATGATATCTTGTGATGTGTTGTTTCCCCTCCCCCAGATGGTCCAATGTTATCTAATGCACGTCACAATAAGCTCTTTTATCGGACCCAAACTATAATGCAAACTGTGCAATTGGAATAGGATCATGAAATGTTCAAATCTTTCATTGAAAATCGCACTTATACAGTGATTTCAGAATTCTCTTTTCAAATGCGTGCTGAACTGCGCCGGTCCCACGGTTATCACGGGATTAGCTCTGTGTCATGTGTCAACCATTAACACTTGACAGCAAAACCAAGAAATTTCATTTGATAGTAGGAGCTGGAATCTCTTGGTACCTCACGATACCATTCTAGGATATTCGAAAAACAACTAATAAACAGAAAAACAAGCTTCTGCTGTGAATTGGAATGAGTTTATCACTAGTAGACGTCCATTTGAACATTCGTTCATTCGCTGCCATCCCTCCCACTTCAAACGGATTGAACGTCTATGGCCGTCAGTCGCAGCCAATGCCAGGCAATGTGGTAAATTTGGGCCATTTAAGGTCATTTACCTGTTCAGGCATGAAAATGGGTCAGGGGTTAAAAAGGTGAGAACGGTGTGGAGGACATATGTTCCGGCGTTTTGCCAAAATGTCTACATCGGCGAAGCGTCCTACTGTATATGAGGCAAACTGGACACCCAGAGTACTACCGTGTGCTCTCAACTTGTTTTGTTTAGATGCATACAGGCAGAACGTACTAAAAAAATGCCTTGAGTAAGACTTAAATGTAGTTATATCAAATAAGGACGGTTTGAATACGCTACGTGACTAATGTGGTGAAACGCTTTAAAGCTACCACAAAAAAACACAATGGTTAAAAGTAGGGCTGCAGCTAGACATGTGCCGGTGACCGGTTTCACGGTTTACCGTGGTGTGAAAACGTCGCGGTTTCAAAACCACTAAAATATTCCGCCAGACCGTAGAACGGTATTCGCTATTTTTCATGTGTCAAAACTGCAGCCAGAAGGGACGTCGGCTAGACAGCCAGCGAACCCAAAAACAAATACTCTTTCAATTTCAATTTAATGAGCTCTCAAATCGTGGTAAGTGGAATATACAAAATGCATACATTTAAAACGTTGTACAATTGTATTTTTCCATGTGTGAGTAGCTTCAACAGATTAGCACTATGGAAAAAGTTCGCCAAAAACAAAACACACATTTTCCTTTCAAATTCGATATACAAACTAAATAAAAGCTTACAAAGACGAATGTTAGCCTAGGTTTAGCTGGGAGAGCAACTTCGTCGAGTTTTACAGCCGCAGAGTGAGAAAACAAGCTTGATTCGCTTGAATCAGTGGCTTGAATGAAAGGGGGAAAAAAATGGTAGCCTCAAAGATCGCTAATTGCAGAAAGATGATCTTGCCCTAAGCACAAATCCACGTTCGCTGGATCAAGAAGTCACACTCCCAATTTTTTTTTTTTTTTTTTTTTTAGATGAAACCTTTCCACAACAATATTGACATTTTAACTAACTTATACATTTTTAACTAACTTATTAACTTATAAATTATTTATGTTCTTTTTAACACAAAGGCATGACATGTAGACTAGAGTTGACACAGTGGCTGAAAATGGCGAAACTTCACGAGCTTTTCCACCCTCAAAACAAAGTCATGCAGTATAATTAAAAAAAAAAAATATTTAGAAGTGTTTTTACTTTTTTATAGAAATTGTTTTGTTCGTGCTCTAATCTTGAACAACTTGAGCTGTGGGTTTAGTCTATAAATTGTATTTTAATTTTATTTAAAATATTCGTTTTTTTAATTGATATTTTATTTATTTTAACAACATATTCATGTTTCAATTTGCAACTATGTTCTGAAAAAAAAAATCCTGTTCAATGGATTTTTTTTTTTTTTTTTTTAACCCATACATGTCAAAATAGCAATACCGTAATACCGTGAAACCGCGGTATTTTTGCTCACGGTTATCGTACCGTCAAAATCTCATACCGGCACATGCCTAGCTGCAGCTATCGAATATTTTAGTAATCGAGTAATCGACTGAAAATTCTATCGATTAATCAATTAATCGGATAAAACAAATATATTTTTAGGTGAAGAGCAATTATACATATACATGAGAAAACAAGACATTTCATCTAATCTTGAACCATTTTCAGTCAATCAATGTCTTTATTTTCGATGTATGTTGTTGAAAACAGCCAACAATTGCATCTCAGATGTAACTAGAATTTTAAAAAAAGACTAATTCACTGCTTTCACTCAAAAAACTTTTAGATCATATTTAAAAAAAAAATATATATATATATATATAAATATATATATATATATCTTACCTAAAAATGCCGTTACGCTTGATAACACATATCACTTAAAAGTTAGGATTTTTTTCCCACGTGTTTCAATTGAATTTCTCTTTGTGTCAAGCCATTTTTAAGTTCTAGTTAAGTTTTAAGTTAGTCTAAACTGTATACCTGATAGGATTTTGAGTTTTTGCAGTGTTCAAAATAAATGTATGATACAGGCTGTATTGTAGCACATTAGGGACCAGTGCTACTTGGTGTTTTATCCAGCAATGACTACTGAGCTAAAATTGATAGTTAGCATGATTAAGTTTTTATTTTACACCCTCATCACTCCACAATGTTATGTTATGTTAAAGCCTGTATGTAAGACACGTTAGCCACGCATCGACAGTGGTCATAATTAATTGAAACCTAGCCCTCCGCAGGGCTAACGTTACGTGAGCTTGTAGCGACAGTAACGTTAATCTTATTTATTAGCGCTTAGCGCTCTTTATTAGCGCTTAGCGCTGTACTGCTTTAAGATGGCGGCTGTTCACAAACGCTGCCCAGACGCGGCCGAGTCCGTCATTTCGCATCTAGTTCAACATACATGTGATCTCTATGAGACGCACCAGACGCTACCTGTTACCAATGCAGCATTGTGCGGGCTAGTATTTAGCAACGTCGGCGTCGTTTGTGGCGGCTGTCGGCTGCGGTAAGTTTTTTTTTTTTCCCCTTCTTCCTCTCCGCACGTGACAGCGCGTTGTCCCGCATTAAAAGTAGTCCTAGCAAAACGTTATGCTTAGAGCTGTCAAAATAAACGATTACTCGAGGTGAATAAAATTACTCGGATCAGTTTTTAAACTCGAGTTACTCGAGTTCTCGTTTCAGCTCTAGTTAAAAGTATGGGAGGGTAATACATGCAAAAAGTATTTTTGAGGGAATGAAAAGGTCATAAAATACTCGCCGCTTTTAACTGATGTGCGCATGCGTGCGAATGTTTGCGCAAGCAAGCTAAGCATTGTGTACAGCGATATTAGAAAGAAGCTTGCATTTCTTCTTTTATATTACCGTTAAATACACAAGCTTGACGCTAACTTATTGGGAGCTATTTTTTCACTGGAGATTTGGCTAGCTCTGGCAGTGTTCGACGCAAGTAACTTTGTTATCCAGCGAAATATGATAAGGATTGAAACCGTTACTCACCAAATCCAATATGCTAGCAAATGCATTCACCTGAAAAAAAAATTGGGAGTGAGACCTCCCCTCGTCCAGCGAACGTGAATTTGTGCTTAGGGCATCTGTCGCAATTAGCGATCTTTGACACTATCCTTTTTTCCACTTCAAGCTTGTTTGTCACTTAGCGGTTGTGAGACTTAAAACCTCGACGAAGTTGCTCTTCCATCTAAGCCTAGGCTAACAGTCGTCTTTGTAAGTTTTTACTTAGTTTGTATTTTGAATTTGAAAGGAAAATGTGTTTTGTTTTTGGCGAACTTTTTCATGGTGCTAATCAGTTGAAGCTACTCACACATTAAAAAATTCTATTGTACAACGTTTTAAATGTATTCATTTTGTATATTTCAGTTACCACGATTTGAGAACTCAATAAATTGAAGAAATGTACACCTTGTGTTTTGTTTCTGGGTTCACTGGAATAGCGTCACTGACACACAAAGCAACAAACAGGGTAAGGGGTGAGCGCTGCCGCGCCACTTTTGGGTACATTTTTGACACATGAAAAATAATAGCGAATCATGTACGACGGTGTGACAGACAAATTTAGTGGTTTTGAAACCGCGACGTTTTCATACCATGGTAAACCATGACACCGGAAACCGGCACATGCTTACTCCCAGAACCCCCCCCTTCAAAAGTTTCTCCTCGGATCTACACAATTCACGTAGGTCACCCTTTTTGACTTCAAAACGGCGAATTTCGCTGAAAGGTGAGAGATTTTCATGCCTGCTGTTGATTTTCAGTTACTTCCTGTCTATTTTGTTGGGGTGTGCCATCTTAGGCACCCCACGATTCGATTACGATTCAGGGTGCTACGATCCGATTATTAAACGATGATCGCGGTTATCGGGATAATCACAATTATCGATCCATCGTACATTAGGCCTGAACGATATTGGAAAAAACTATTGTTGCGATTTTTGGGGGGGGGTTGCGATATATTGTATTATATTGCAATATTTAACCAAAAAAAAATTTTTTTTTTTAAAGAAATTTGCACTAGATGACTTGAATAGCTGTTTGGAAAGACTTTGGATGACTCACAATCACCACAGTGTACAGTGATCCCTCGTTTTTTGCGGTTAATGGGGACCAGAACCCGCCGCGACCAGTGAAAAGTAACTAAGTAGTGCACGCCCCCAATTTTTTTTTTTTTTTTGTGCTCAATGTATTTATTCAGATTTAGCATTGGAAAGAGATACATATAAGACATGTTTTTTTCTCTCTTTTTCCCCCAAAGTGATTTTAAAAATGTATATAAACACATGGTTTTTAAGCACTTGAAAGGTCATAATTATGATCAGTTTTAAACCGAACTGTCCAACCAAATCATTTTTGAACAAGAATAAAGTACTGTAGTCGAAAAATGCTTGGCTTTATTAAATGCTTCTGTTTATCTACCTTAGCTGTGACTCTTGGAGTGACTTGTAGAAATTTGAAACTCCTCATGATTACCTCTGGCATTTATTTTATATGTCTCCAACGTTTCCACACACACACACACACACACATTCATTCCAGCGCGGCTTCCTTGCAGAAACTGTTTAAAAAGTTAAACGATGATTGACACATTGCTCCGCTTTGAAGTCCGCTTCTTTGGCAAGATCAAAGACAATGAGCATCGTTAACTTTAATAAGCAAGTGCTGCGGTGACTGTGAGGAACAAAGGGCTGGGAGAGGGAGAGAGTGAGGCTGTGTACAGAGCAGAAAGGAAGGCGTATGTGGATTAAAAAAAAATAAAAACTATCGAACGTGCTTGCGATGGGACTATCGCGCACATCGAGATGGCAATGTTTAAACGATATATCGTTCAGGCTTATCGTACATTACTATTTAATACAGTAGCCAAACAAATTTATGTCCATTGTTTATTTAAAATATCCTAATGATTCAACAGGAACGATGGAAACATGCCCGTTCAACAAAAAGCTGCCCTTAAGCTGCTTTTTTATTTTTTACAAGAAAGTGCAAAACCTAGGGCTGTCAAACGATTAAAATTTTTAATCGAGTTAATCACAGCTTAAAAATTAAATAATCGTAATTAATCGCAATTCAAACCATCTTTAAAATACGCCATATTTTTCTGTAAATTATTGTTGGAATGGAAAGACAAGACACAAGACGGATATATACATTCAACATACTGTACATAAGTACTGTTTGTTTATTATAACAATAAATCCACAAGATGGCATTAAAATTCTGTTAAAGCGATCCATGGATAGACTTGTAATTCTTAAAAGATAAATGTTAGTACAAGTTATAGAAATGTTATATTAAAATCCGTCTTAATGTTTTCGTTTTAATAACATTGTAAAATGTTCAATCAAAAAATAAACTCGTAGCTCGCCATTGTTGATGTCAATAATTACACAATTCTCATGGTGCTGAACCCATAAAATCAGTCGCACCCAAGCGCCAGCAGAGGGCGACAAAACTCCAAAAAACACAAGTAACAAGTGCATATGACCCTGTGCTGTCATTTTAATCTGTTTGAGCGGGGCATGTGCGTTAATTGCGTCAAATATTTAACGTGATTAATTTAAAAAATTAATTACCGCCCGTTAACGCGATAATTTTGACAGCCCTAATATTTTGTTACACCCTTATTTGATAGTAAATCATACTGCTGTCATGGAATTTTGCCATTTCCTAACAATTGATCTGCTACTTTTTAAATTGTATTCCTTATATAGTGACACTTGCCAGCTTCCTTTTGAGTGTACTCTTATGAGTATCCTGCACAAGTAGCGATTTGTCATGTTTACTTAAAATCAGGTACTGTTGTAATAACACAATACTGAAATGGCTGTAATTCAATTTTCACAAATTTATATATATATAAAAAAATCATGTGCCATGCAAAATTCACACTAGGTGTTCGAGGCATAAGTAGAGGGGAATTAACTTAACTTGAAATTTCACATACCTGCTTCCTCTGGAGTATCCCTAGTTTCGTAATCACGTTCAATTAGAATTATTTTCAGTGATCAATTCATAGAAATTGGCAGGACAAAAATGAGGTTCACACCTTAAAGTTTAATACTTATTCCAGGTCAAGTAATGTACAATTCCTTTTGAAGAGGAGGAACACCGCGTAAGTGATTAAATTATTTAAACTATTGCAATTCAACTAGAACAAAACTATTTGCAATGTTAAAAAAAAAAAAAAAAATGGCATATTAACACCACGCGAGTTGAAATGTGCCTTTCTGCGTCGTTTTTATTCCTCGCAGTTCTCCTACATTATACAAGCTAACGTTAGCACAGTAATAATCTACGATTAATCTTCTTTAAGTGTCCTACCGGTGCAGTCGATCGATTGCCAAGTAACCGCTTGTAGAGCTGCATGATTAACCATCACTAGCCCTTTAAAAGAAGCCTGAAAATACCTAAATAGTTTTAATGGGACGTTTCTATTTGACGGTATTGGTAGCGGTTAGGTTAGCTTTTCGTGCTAAACTAGTTTCGCTCTTCGCTCCGCTGGTAATTAGGCCTTGTTAGCCTAAGAGCTAATCGCGCAGTTAACAGGTTGCAAAGCGTGTTGAAAAGGAAGCACGCGGACTCGTTGGACCCATTTTCTCACCGTCAGTCCGGTACCGAGAACGATCACGTCGTATTCGTCATTCATTTTTGTAGATACTTTAGGCTGGGGCTCCTTGACAGTGCTGGAAGAAAATGGAGATCCTCTGGGGCTGAAGTGGGAAGGGGCTGGGCTCAGGCTGAGGGCTAAGGGGCAAGGCAGGCTGGCTGGCTGGGGCTCAGGCGACACCCACGGCCTGGGCGTGGTCTATCAGTACGGAAAACCAAAAGCACCCAAATTCACCTCAATTCTACGCGATTTAATTAAAAAAAACAGGCCAATAGGTTTTTATTATTAGTAGTATTAATATTAGGGCTGTCAAACGATTAAAATTTTAATCGAGTTAATCACAGCTTAAAAATTAATTAATCATAGTTAATCGCAATTCAAACCATCAATAAAATATGCCATATTTTTCTGGACATTATTGTTGGAATGGAAAGATAAGACACAAGACGGATATATACATTCAACATACTGTACATAAGTACTGTATTTGTTTATTATAACAATAAATCAACTAGATGGCATTAACATTATTAACATTCTGTCAAAGCGATCCATGGATAGAAAGACTTGTAGTTCTTAAAAGATAAATGTCAGTACAAGTTATAGAAATTTTATATTAAAACCCCTCTTAATGTTTTCGTTTTTAAAAAATTTGTGAAATTTTCAATAAAAAAAATAAGCTAGTAGGTCGCCATTGTTGATGTCAATAATTACACAATTCTCATCGTCATAAAATCAGTCGCACCCAAGCGCCAGCAGAGGGCGAACAAACTCCAAAAAACACAAGTAACAAGTGCACATGAACCTGTGCTGTCATTTTAATCTGTTTGAGCGGGGCATGTGCGTTAATTGTGTCAAATATTTTAACGTGATTAATTTAAAAAATTAACTACCGACCAGTAACGCGACAATTTTGACAGCCCTAATTAATATAATTGTTATTATCATAGGCGGAGTTTGACTTTTGAGCTGGGGGGGGTACAATATGTTGATGACCCCAAACGCAAAATATTTTTATTAAAATAATAAGTTGACAATGAGCATTTTTTTGTTTCCCATCATTCTTGAGGGGAATTCTAAATCAGGCTGCTTAGGCAATATTTTTCGCCAAGATCGTCATCCATTGAATTTGGTATCCCGCCGGTGTCGTGCCAATGTAGTTACCCCAGTCAAAACTGTATCCCCTGGGCGGAGCCATATGAAGGTAGATTTGTGTCTTTATTATTCAATCCAAAAAAAGTTGCTTCAATTAAAAAAAAAAAAAAAAAAAAAGTTGTTTCAATCAATATATATATGTTCAACCAAAAAAAAGTCACTTAAAAAAAAAAACGTGTTTGAATGCAAAAATAAATTTGAAACCCAAAAAACAAAAAAAATGCACGTGAAAGCTATTTTTCTTTGATCCATTTTCATTTTATTTATTTTTTTGATTGAAGTCATTTTTTTTATTGAAGCCACTTTTTGATTGAAGTAATGTTGATTTTTTGTTTGGGCCATGTTTTGGCTAGGACATTTTTCTCTTTATTATTCAATTAAAAAATAAGTTGCTTCGAGAAAATATTGATTTTCAAAAAGAAAAATCACTTCAATCCAAAATAGAAAAATGTCAATATTAGAAAAAAGTTTTTGAATGCGAAAAAATATTTGAGATTGAAAAATTTGCATTTAAAGACCGTAAGACGACCGAATGGATGCCAGGCGGCGGACGACCGAGCAGAACAACCGGTAGGACGCCCGGGATGCCAGGCGCTGGGCGACCGAGCAGAATGACCGGGACCAGTAGTGCAGCGAACGTAGCCTTTGAGTTCGTGCTGCTCGCGAGCAGAGCCCGCAGAAACTCAAAAAAATTCATCTTTATGAGACAGACGGCGATGAGTGAAAAGTTTAACTGGCTGTCGCGGCCAGAACAGCGTCATCTTTCAGTTAGTTATGTGTAAATAAATTATTACTTTGCTATCAAAAGCTCTATTTATCTTGTTGTTTATCTTATTTTGTAAAACGAAAACATTCAGACGTTTGGGATGTAACTAAAGCAAAAAATAGCTGTGTATAACTCAAAGTTATGTTTGAAATGTATGATTTCACAAAATGGTCGATTTCGTTTTTTCATCAGAAATTGGGAAATTGCTCAAACTAAGCTATTTTCTAATGCTGATTTCTAAAGAATGGAAAAAGATATGAACTAAGTTTTTTTTCTGCTGAAAGAAGAGAGTCTAATCTTTCTTTTGGTGCGTTCCATGTTTATATAGAAATAGAAAAGAATTTTTTGCGGGCCTTGCAAAATCAGTCAAAATCCAGTAAAACGGCCGGGAGCGAAGGGCCTTGCTCCGGTGAAAATTGCTCAGAGTGAATGAGTTAATGTTTGTTTTTAACCCCGTAGTGTTATTTTATATTTACAGTCATTTTCTCCCCACACAATGAAAAAAAGGCCCATGGCACACCACCGTTTTGGATGATAATAATTATTATTTTGTCATATTTTAGTCATTTCAAAATATGTTTGGCTTCGTCTAGCTTTTGTTGATGAAAACTCAGACGCTATGCTATGCTAATGCTACAAGTTACATTTAGTGTGTGGGCTAAAGCAACATTCCATATTCTCTCTTGCCAAGATAAGAAAACAAATCCTATTGAGCATGTTTCAAAACAAGCAAGTCTGGAGAGGACATTGGTGAGTTAGGAGGGGGCGGGCGCTGCACGTCATAAATGTGACACAACCAGACACTGCTGCCACATTGCAAGCTAACTATACATAAAAATGTTAGGCATTGCGAACATGTGACGGAGACTTTGGTGCATTTTCGTCTCGCTCTCGCCTTGTTATAAGAAAACTGGCATTTGTGTCATTATGCTTTAGTCTTCCAAAGACACGTTTTCATCGTCGTCGTCGTTGACGAAAACACCGATATTTTTTATTTTGAATATTCTATTAACTACAGTCAAAAACTTGAATGACGTCTGATTTTTGGGCGAGCTCCCGTGCTGTAGTGCCAGATTCATCCTGGTAATCTTCCAGTCCGAATCGCAGCAGAGTCTTGGCGGCTTCTGCATGTTGCCCGATGGAAGCCATGTGTAGAGCTTTGAAATGAAAAAAAAAAAAGATAGTTGAGCAGACAAAGTGCAAAGAATCTAATAACATGCTTACCTGTTCTTCCTTTCTTGTCCCGAGCGTGAAGATCTGCCCCCAAATCGAGCAGTGCCTTTATCGTAGAAACGTGGCCTTCCTAAAAACACGTTCAAGTGGATTCATTTCATGAATGAAACACAATGATGTATGGTGTGTAAGAGGGCTGTTGATTGACAGCAATAACCGTCCAATCCATTCAGTGCTTATGACCTGTGGCTCCAGAGCCACATGTGGCTGTTTTTATTCTTCTATTGTGAATTTGACGGTTCATAATCCTACCTTGGCAGCATAATGCAAAGCGGTGAGCTCTAAACCAGTTGCTCTCTGGTTCACATCCACCTGCAACTCCCTGACGAGGAAGCACAGCGCCTCCTCCTGGCCGGTAACGGCAACCTGGTGCACTGGCTGAACCCCAAGGGTGTCAAGAGAAGTTGGAGATGCCTACAGATACATACAAAGATGCGCCATTTGAATATGCGACATGTGCCAAACACTGGAGCTCAACATCTACTTGGTGTTTTTCCAGAAGACGCCTGGCCAATGAGACGTGTCCGTTTCTCACAGCGTCCACAAAAGGAGTGATTCCGCAGCTGTCTTTGTCGTCCGATGCGTAACTGCATCTGGACATGTTATGAGTAAAATGACAGCTTTGCTGGAGAAGTATTTCAGTTTATTGCAAAAATTTGAATGAGACCAAGATAAACTTATATAAGAAGGCACTCAATTTACCTCTCAAGCAAGATGTTGACAACTTCCTCACAGCCGTGCATGGCTACATAACAAACAAATAAGGCAAAATAAGCAATAAACTATACAAGATATTTACAGTGGGGCAAATAAGTATATAGTCAACCACTAATTGCGCAAGTTCTCCCACTTGAAAATATTAGAGAGGCCTGTAATTGTCAACATGGGTAAACCTCAACCATGAGAGACAGAATGTGGAAAAAAAAACCAGAAAATCACATTGTTTGATTTTTAAAGAATTTATTTGCAAATCGTGGTGGAAAATAAGTACAGTGTATTTGGTCAATACCAAAAGTTCATCTCAATATTTTGTTGGCAATAACGGAGGCCAAACGTTTTCTGTAACTCTTCACAAGTTTTTCACACACTGTTGCTGGTATTTTGGCCCATTCCTCCATGCAGATATCCTCTAGAGCAGTGATGTTTTGGGGCTGTCGTTGGGCAACACGGACTTTCAACTCCCTCCACAGATTTTCTATGGGGTTGAGATCTGGAGACTGGCTAGGCCACTCCGGGACCTTGAAATGCTTCTTACGAAGCCACTCCTTTGTTGCCCTGGCTGTGTGTTTGCTGAAAGATCCAGCCACGTCTCATCTTCAATGCCCTTGCTGATGGAAGGAGATTTTCACTCAAAATCTCTCGATACATGGCCTCATTCATTCTTTCCTTTACACAGATCAGTCGTCCTGGTCCCTTTGCAGAAAAACAGCCCCACAGCATGATATTTCCACCCCCATGCTTCACAGTGGGGATGGTGTTCTCCGGATGCAATTCAGTATTCCTTCTACTTCAAACACGAGAACCTGTGTTTCTACCAAAAAGTTATATTTTGGTTTCACCTGAACATAACACATTCTCCCAGTCCTCTTCTGGATCATCCAAATGCTCTCTCGCGAACCACAGACGGGCCTGGACGTGTACTGGCTTCAGCAGGGGGACACGTCTGGCAGTGCAGGATTTGTGTTACTGATTGTGTTACTGATAGTAGCCTTTGTTACTGTGGTCCCAGCTCTCTGTAGATCATTTACTAGGTCCCCCCGTGTGGTTCTGGGATTTTTGCTCACCGTTCTTGTTATCATTTTGACGCCACGGGGTGAGATCTTGCATGAAGCCCCAGATCGAGGGAGATTATCAGTGGTCTCGTATGTCTTCCATTTTCTAATAATTGCCCCCACAGTTGATTTCTTGACACCAAACAGTGTTCCCAGCCTGGTGAAGGTCTACAATTTTGTCTCTGGTGTCCTTCGACAGCTCTTTGGTCTTGGCCATAGTGGCGTTTGGAGTGTGACTGACTGAGATTGTGGACAGGTGTCTTTTATACCGATAATGAGTTAAAACAGGTGCCATTAATACAGGTAACGACTGGAGCCTCGTTAGACCTCTTTAGAAGAAGTTAGACCTCTTTGACAGCAGAAATCTTGCTTGTTTGTAGGTGACCAAATACTTATTTTCCACCGTAATTCGGAAATAAATTCTTTAAAAATCAAACAATGTGATTTTTTGTTTTTTTTTCACATTCTGTCTCTCATGGTTGAGGTTTACCCATGTTGACAATTACAGGCCTCTCTAATCTTTTCAAGTAGGAGAACTGCACAATTGGTGGTTGACCAAATACTTATTTGCCCCACTGTACATTGGGGATGCGAGAACAGCTCACCTGCCGTATGCAGAGGCGTCCTGCCCGTTTTACTCTTCGTTTTCCACACATCAGGAGCGACGTCGAGGAGGTAGCCGACCACCAGGGGATCGCCCTCCCTGCACGCGATGTGGAAGGCGTTCCAGCCGTCTTTGTTTCTCAGGAACGGGTCGGCGGAGTGCTCCATCAGCACTCTGATCACATTCAGGTTTCTCCTGGTGCAAGCCATCATGAGAGGGGTCCTGAGTGGGGAAAAAAATGGCATCAAAAGCTGGACGTTTTCCCAAATCCAGCTCCAGACTAGAATTGAATACATTTCCAAATTTACTACAAATAATTTTAACTCATTGGCTTTCAGTGATCATGTTTCAGTGCCATTGACGGAGACAGACGTCCGTAAATGTGATCTTCACACAGTATATTAACAGAAGCAGTGTTGTTTTCGTCAACGATGACTACAACAAAAATGCACACACGACAAGATTTGTTTTCTTATCTTGGCCAGAGAGAATATGCAATGTAACTTTAGCTTTTAAAGGTCTGTGCTGCGTGATCATCACATACTAAATGTAACTCCTAGCGTTAGCATAGCATTCGCGTTAGCATTAGCCTAATGCTAACAGCAAGCAACTATTTTACATACAGTTCATGGCATCCAGGTGGGTATAATTAATTGAAAATAATGTGTTTTTCTGCAGTTGTCTTTGTAAACGCTACAATATGTGCTCCTCTGTTACATTACGTGCTCGTCCGTCAATGTTTATTCAAAATACAGTGGTACCTCTACTGACAAAATTAAATGGTTCTGGAAGTAGTTTCTTAACTTGAAAATTCTGTTAGTAGAGACGCGTTTTCCATGTAAATGCCCTAATCCGTTCCAAGCCCCCGAAATTTAGACATAAATCTTTTATAATGCATAAAATGCATCAAAACATGTAACAAATACATGTTACAATTAGATTATTCCACAATAAACATTAAATCTGAGTTGTGCATAAAGAATAAAAGTTACGTTCAATAAACTCTGTGAGCTGCGAGGAGCAGCAATACCTTTAAAAAAAAAATTTTTTTTTTAACCTTTTGTATCCTGAAATTTATTTCTGAACATGAGGCAATATTTTCCCATTGAGGCGTGTCTTAACCTGAAAAGTCTCTATGTAGAGAGTTTCTTAAGTAGAGGTGCCATTGGCGTTGGAAACCTTTACTTAATTATTTTTGGAGTACATTTTTTTCATTTGAAAACATCGGCAAAAACTAGATAAAATGAGTCTTGATTTCCTCAGCAAAAAATAGATGAAGACCAACACATTCCGAGATGACTAAGATATGACAAAGACTATAAGTATTATCTTCCAAAAACTAAGACGACAATTCAAACGGCTGCCAAAAAACACTCAACAGAAGTCACGTTTTAGCTTTTGAATTGAGGGGAAAAAAACCTCTCCTTCGAGCCGGATTCGAACCAGCGACCTAAGGATTTCAGCATTCAGCCTCTACAGTCCTCCGCTCTACCAACTGAGCTATCGAAGGGGGCGTCCAAACTCTTTTTCCATGGAATTTTATCGATAATACACAAAGTACACAATGATATCGTAGTTGTACCACTATCTCAACCTGTAAACAATATTCTTCACCAATCTGCCTTCTTTAAACTGTCCACCATCGCACCCCTCTGCAGTAGATAGCTGACACATGAAAGGTGGCTCATGGAAGCAGCTTCGTGCAGCGGCCGCTTGTAGTCGTTGTTATAGACTTCCACATCGGTACCGACGTCTTTGATGAGAAAGTCCAAAATGTTCAAGTGTCCATGTCTGGCGGCGTAGTGTACGAGAGTGTCGCCGGAGCGGCCGAAGTGTTTATCTCGGGCAGCTTCCATAAGTCCGTATGTCTCCATGTGGTCTTTCAGAGAGCTAAATCGTCCCTCCTGGGTCAGTTTCACTAGAACCCTGAGACGATCTTCGTCCATGCTGGATGTAGTATCTCAACAGAAAGAAAAATATCTCTTAAACACGATCTGTTTGTAAGAATTTGAAGACTTTTTGTTATGATTCACGCCAGCAATCTGAACACTAGGGCGAATTAAATGTTGGCCAACCATAAACAAGCACGGTGAAAGTTAAAAGAGTGATTAAATTGTTTACATGTCACAATTTAGCTAATAAATATGCACTTTTTTAATCGTACATTTGATATGATTTGATTGATTGCAGAAAGAGTCGCACATTTTATATGATCAAGCTTGGTACAGATAAACTTCAACGAGCCTACCGAGTAGGCGAATCGTGCCGTCATGAACTGAGGAATTGTGGGTAGTGTAGTATTTATGATAATAGGAATACTGTAGGCATGTCATGTTTTCCTCATTAACTTGATAAATTTGCTTTCAGTCACTCGTGTGATATAAATCAACGAACTCTCCTTACTAAAATTCATGCAAAGTGTGTAGTTTCTTGAATGTGGAGCTTTATTTCAAGATTTTAAAACAAAACGAAAATAGGACATTATAAATTAATGGAAAAAAAACAGCTCTCTTTAAATTAGATTTTAGACATCTAATCCTGTTTCTGGCAACAAAATAAAAAGAAGAAGCGTTTAATCCGAATCTTGGTGAATGATCCCAGTCCCACCAGTGGGAGGAATATTAAGTGGGGTGTTTGGTGGGACTGGCCAGTCTTGTTTCTTAACATGGACCTTGAACACCATGCAGGACCACTTTTCTCCTGGCAAGTACTTATTTCATCTCGTGAAAATCCTATTTTATCATTAATTATTCCATAATTCAATGTGAGTTATTGTATTGTTCACAGCCATCCAGGGAACATAATGTGCTATTTCAGTTAAATGAAAGAAAAAGTCATTTCATGTGTAGTTTGCACCTATATATTAAAAGAAAAATACAATATCTGCATGTGTATCCTATTTGTACTGCTTTATGTATGCTTTTTAATATGCTTTATGTATATTGTTTAACAATACTTGTTTGGTAAAGTGTTGTAGTAATGTGTTGTGCAATTTTATTGGAGGATTGTAAATAAAAAAAGAACATATATGAGATTTAATTGTGTAATATACTTTCCATAATGAAGAATAGGTATATCTACTTGTTTAAATTAGGGGGGAAGAATTCACAGACGTAACTGTTTCGTTGCTGGCTGGTTCTGGAAGCTTTCCGAAGGGAGTGTTTCAAAACTTAACCATCTCCAGATGTTTTGGGCAGTTTAAAACAATGACAAACAAAGCAGATACGGATGAACCAAGCGCATGTGTCCTGCTGTGTGTCAAAGTTTCACATTTAAAAAGCAGAACAACCAAACTCAAATGAAATGTGCTCAGCAATTGAACATGATGTGATAAAGTAGGATTACGAGAGGTTATGTATTTTATTGGTTTCCTGTTGCACAAAAGTGCGAGAGCCCTCCGGAGGGGAGAAAAAAAAAAAAAGCATAAACCATCTGGCTTGTGTTTTCCATCACAACTACACTCACTCCTGTCATCCCTAATGTCAACACATCCCCCATAAATATACTAAAATCCACATCTTTACAAGCTAAATATGATTAACATGTTAATACGTAAACATATATTGTATACAAAACCTTAATACACAAAATGTTAGGTAGCTCTTGTCTTAGTAATATGCATGTTGAGAGTCCATCAATAAATTTCACTTGATCTTTTCCAGATATTTGCATATGATCCAGGATGCAAATTAAACCATGGCTCTTCTGAGGAAAAGTAAGATCACATTTGTTTTGGTCATTTTCAGGGGAAATAACACGGTAGTATTACAGTATTGGCCCGAATATAAGACGGTGTTTTTTTGCATTGAAATACGACTGAAAAAGTGGGGGTCGTCTTATATTCGCGGTCTAGACGTTATACCCATTCACGACGCTAGATGGCGCCAGATATCATTGAAGCGATGTTCTCTCATGACAAATCTCAGCTACTCTCAAGTTTAACCAGTTTGCATGGCGGATCTACTATTCAGGCGAAGTAGGCGATCGCCTTAGGCCCCCAACCAGTAGGGGGCCCCCAACCAGCTGCCCTTGCCCCAACGAGCAACGGCTTGGGCCACCGGAGCCAGCAGCACCCCCAACTATTCGTCATGTATAATTATTAGGGCTGTCAAACGATTAAAACTTTTAATCGAGTTAATTACAGCTTAAAAATTAATTAATCGTAATTAATCGCAATTCAAACCATCATAAAATATGCCATATTTTTCTGTAAATTATTGTTGGAATGGAAGGATAAGACACAAGATGGATATATACATTCAACATACGGTACATAAGGACTGTATTTGTTTATTATAACAATAAATCAACCAGATGGCATTAACATTATTAACATTCTTTTAAAGCGATCCATGGATAGAAATACTTGTAGTTCTTAAAAGATAATTGTTAGTACAAGTTATAGAAATTTCATTTTAAAACCCCTCTTAATGTTTTCGTTTTGATACATTTTTTAAAATTTTCAATAAAAAAATAAACTAGTAGCCCGCCATTGTTGATGTCAATAATTACACAATGCTCATGGGTGCTGCAGCCCATAAAATCAGTCGCACCCAAGCGCCAGCAGAGGGCGATAAAACTCCAAAAAACACAAGTAACAAGTGGACTTTGCACTGTTCTGTCATTTTAATCTGTTTGAGCGGGGCATGTGCGTTAATTGCGTCAAATATTTTAACGTGATTAATTTAAAAAATTAATTACCGCCCGTTAACGCGATAATTTTGACAGCCCTAGAAAAATTATGATAATTTAAAAATGTTCCCATTCTGTTTTGTGTTTTTTCATTGCAAGCAAAATCAATGAAGGTATTGGTACAATAACATTTGTCATTGCAATTATATTCTGGGAGAAATTAAGCATTATCTGACAGAATTGCAAGGGTGCCAATACTTTTGGCCAGCACTGTACGTATATGAATGGCAAAGCCCCAAAACATTGTTGTCCCTGTATCAGTTAATCAGGTCCTGGTGCTGCTGCTTGTGCTGATGTTGTACCTGATCCTGCACAGCACGCTACTCAAAGCCTCCAGTCACCACAAAATTTCAGGTAAACGCTAATTAAGTCACTGACTGGAAATCCATCACCAAAGAATTCATGGATACGATTTGTCAACTTCTCAAGGTCACTGGAAGACACTCGGTGGTACCGCGGTGAAAAACGTGGACCATGTCATCCCTGTCGTCATATGTGCGTCAGAGGAGCGCACGGGCGCTGCCATGGCGACCATAAACAGCATCCGCAGCAACACGGATGCTAATGTGCTCTTTTATATCGTTACGCTAAGGGACGCTGTGAAACACATCAGGTCATGATCATGATTTTTCATACACTTGTTCGGTTTTTTTTTAACCGCTCTTGTCATCCATTCGCTTTTTTCAGACGTTACATTGAAGAGACTAAACTAAAAGGCATCAATTATAAGATCTTGGAATTTAATCCGATGATTCTGAAGGGGAAAGTGAAGCCAGATTCCTCAAGGCCGGATCTGTTACATCCGGTGAGTTTGATTCAATTAAAAAACAGTGAGGGCAAAGTGGTAAATTAGAAAAAATGTTGCCTCATTTGTTTCGCAGCTCAACTTTGTGCGCTTTTACCTGCCGCTACTTGAGGTGAACCACGAGAGGGTCATATACGTAGACGATGATGTCATTGTACAGGGTATGTATACAAGTTACTTCACAGTGGGTATGGTGTTCTAGTTGATGAAAGCTCGAGTTTTTTGTTATTTTCAATCAATTATACCCACCTGGACGCCATAAGCTGTATGCAAAAAAAAATAGTTGTCCGAGAGTTTAAGACAACGCTTTCCATTAGCATTAGCCTAATGCTAGCGTGTTAGAGATGTCCCGATTGATCGGGAAGCCCATCGATCGGGTCCAATCACGTCATTTTCTAAGTATCGGAATCGGCAAAAAAATATCGGACATGCCTTTTTTTAAATATATATATATATTTTTTTCAATAAATCGTTTTCTAATTGTATTTAACGTTACAGACATAATGTGTTACACTCTCCCAGAGTCTTTAGTTTAAGCCTCAGGTAGGGTTATCAAATGTATTGCGTTAACGGCAAGAATTAATATTTTTACATTTATCACGTTACAATATTTAACGCCATTAACGCATGCGCTGCACGACCCACTCATGCATTGTCGCGTTCAATCTATAATGGCGCCGTCTTACCCATACAGTGTATCGAGCTAAAAGGCAGCGTTAAATGAATAGAGTGAATTTTGGCAGCCTTTGGAGCCTTTTTTTAAATGACTAAAGCCTCACAATCCCTCTCCCAATGATTAGAATAATCGTGGGAAACATTGTGGGGGGAAAACAGTAGTAGTTGATCTTTTTCTTAACACCCTATGTTATTTTCCAACGCGGAGAAGGTATATCAATTGGTACCACGACGCACAGTCATGGTTGCACTTCCCATCATGCATTTGGGCAGAAGTTAAATGGCTACAGTATCAGTTACTAAAAGCTCAACAAATACACTAGATGGCAATATTTAGTCACAATATACAAAGTCACATTTATCCTTTAAGAATTACAAGTCTTTCTATCCGTGGATCCCTCTCACAGAAAGAATGTTAATAATGTAAATGCCATCTTGAGGATTTATTGTCATAATAAACAAATACAGTACTTATGTACTGTATGTTGAATGTCCGAGTTTTATTCATTTTTTTCTGAATGCATTGCCAAAATGTATATGATCGGGAAGAATTATCGGGAATGATTGGAATTGAATCGGGAGCAAAAAAAAAAAGCAATCGGATCAGGAAATATCGGGATCGGCAGATACTCAAACTAAAACGATCGGGATCGGATTGGGAGCAAAAAAACATGATCGGAACAACCCTAATGCTAACGCTACATGTTACATTTAGTGTGTAATGATCACTCAGCATAGACCTTTCAAGGCACAAGCAACATTGCATATTCTCTCTGACATAGATAAGAAAACAAATCTGAGTGTGCAAGACTGGAGAGCAGCAGCACCACACATGAGTGACACAACCAGATGTTGCTACGATGTAGGCTAACTACCCTAAAATGTCACACATTGTGAACATATGATGGAAACTACAACGCATTTTGTCTCGTTGTCGTCTCCTCAGACGAAAACTGGCATTAGTCTCTTTATGTTTTAGTCTCCCAAAACACGTTTTTAGCTCGTTATTAGGGGTGTAACGGTACACAAAAATCTTGGTTCGGTACGTACCTTGGTTTTGAGGTCCCGGTTCGGTTCATTTTCGGTACAGTTAGAAAACAAAATGCAAAATACAAATGTGCTAGTTGTTTATTACACACCTTTGTGCTTTCAATAATAGGAACATTAGCCTATACGAAGCTAGAATTCTGCTCAAAAAGTAGCGGGTATTTAAAGATAATAATCCAACAACAATTTGCCTTTCAGACCCCGCGTATTGGACAGTTTTCTTTCTGAAAGAGAGAAGAAAAAAGAAGTCCTGTGCTAAAGAGAAAAGCAATCCCATTGAGAAAGATTTTAACATGTATTTTACAAATGAAATGCCTCAATGAATCTTTTTTTTTCTTCATTTTTTTAAATCTATGTGGTCTTAAAGCAGCCCAAGGGAGCTTTTATTTTTTGTTGAGTTTGATTGCTTGTGGACAAACGCAATCGTGGTTCAACCCTGACTAAGAAGTTTTTTTCTGTTATATTTTAATTACTTAGACGGACAATGTTGAGTAGTCTTAACGGTCTTACTAATGTCCCTTCCCCAGCAAAAAGTGTAAATGGCGTTATATCGTCCCTACCAATGTTGAGGTATTTTCAGTATTGTTGCTTTCTTTTTATGTTGTGTAATTAACATTAATCAGGTGACATTCAAGATCTGTTCAACATCAAATTAAAGCCGCAACACGCCGCTGCTTTCGCCACCGACTGCGACCTGCCGTCCACTCATGACATGGTACGCAGCATTGGCATGCAGGTGAGTATCATCAATGGATACCTGCGTCACTTATAATCAGTTTCTGCTTCTGAAACTACATCTATTACCCTATAGACAACCTACATGGGCTTCTTAGACTTCAGGAAACAGGAAGTAAAAGATCTCGGCATCAATCCTAACGACTGCTCGTTCAACCCGGGCGTGTTTGTAGCAGATATGCATGAATGGAAAAAGCAGAAGATCACCAAACAGCTCCAGAAGTGCATGGAGGACAATTTCAAGTATGGTTAAATGTCTCAAAAGTATTATGACGAGGATTTGAAGATGTTGTCTCCTTTGAACCAGCTTCAACATCTACAGCAGCGCCATGGCAGGTGGTGTGGCTACACCACCCATGCTGATCGTTTTTCATGACAAATACACAGTGCTGGACCCACTTTGGCACGTCAGACATTTAGGTGAGATCATTAACACGACTGATGAAGGACAATTAAAAGTTTTTTGTTTTTGTTTAGGTTGGAGTCCTGATTCGGGCTATCCTGAGAGCTTTCTGCAAAAGGCACAGCTACTGCATTGGAACGGCCCGTTCAAACCGTGGGGGTACCCTGCTGTTCACACGGAACGTTGGGAGAAATGGTTCATTCCAGATCCCTCCAGGAGGTTCTCCTTGATGAGGCCGAAGAGCAAAAATAGACGTCCTATCAAGTAAAAGAAGAACTTTGTGCCATTGACACAACAGAATGTTGTGTATACAGTGTGTGAGTTAATTTTGTATCCATAAAGTTGCTGTTTGTACGACAATCATGTCAGGCCGTACAATAGTCATGCTTATCTCTGTGAGATCAAATGAAAATAAAATGAGGATAAATGAGTGAAATATGTGATTTCTGCCTACACAGTTGTGTGTTTATCATGAAAAATGCGAAGTCATAGAGTTACAGTGGGGCAAATCATCTTTAGTCAACCACCAATTGTGCAAGTTCTCCTACTTGAAAAAATTAGAGAGGCCTGTAATTGTCAACATGGGTAAACCTCAAGCATGAGAGACAGAATGTGGAAAAAAAACCCAAACAGAAAATCACATTGTTTGATTTTTAAAGAATTTACCGTACTTTTCGGACTATAAGCCGCTACTTTTCCCCCCTCATTTTGAATCCTGTGGCTTATAGTCCACTGCGGCTTATTTGTTGATTTATTTGGGTTAATAGGTAACGCTTTATTTGACGGTGGCGACAGTGTCATGGGCCATAGACTTCATAATACTTGACATGACACGGGAAACTGGGCCAATTTTCAAAAACTATAATTATGACATGACACTATCATGGGCATTACTGAATGCTTATGACAAATGCCATTAAACGTCATCCGTCATATTATGTCATTATGTCCAGCTGAGATCTTTTACATCCATTCAAAAGTGAGATATTTTGTCTGATGACACTAAATGACATCTGTTATAAGTATTTATTCATGCTCATGACAGTGTCATAATTGTGATTGTCTTATGACAGTCTTATGGTGCCATTGTCAAATCAAGTGTTACCAAACACCAAAACTGTCAATTAATGAAACAACTGGAACAATAACTGAAGAAATGGCACAGTACATGAATTTTGATGGCTATTTACATCAGTAGCGCTGCAATGCAGGCTAGGAGGCATGTTGGTCGACAACAATGTTGACAGCAGGTGGCAGCAGAGTTTGACCGTCTCCCCCAAGAGAGAAGTGATGGCCAAATGAAGATTCTTGAAGCAATGAAGCTCTGCAGCCAATTGGTTCAAAGCTTCATGGTGGTTCATTTGGTCCTATGACAGTCTGATGCTGCTGCTGTCGAATAAAGTGTTACCGATTAATATTTTTTGGGATTGAATATCCCATAATACAGTGAGGACAACTGCGTCCTATAGTCCAGTGCGGCTTATTTATGAACAAATGTCGTTTTTGTGTCTAATTTAAAGCGTGGCGGCTTATAGTCAGGTGTGCCTTATAGTCCAGGATTTACGGTATTTCCAAATTAGAGTGGAAAAAAAGTATTTGGTCACTTACAAACAAGCAAGATTTCTGGCTGTCAAAGACACCTGTCCACAACCTCGGTCAGTCACACTCCAAACTCCACTATGGCCAAGACCAAAGAGCTGTCGAAGGACACCAGAGACAAAATTGAAGACCTGCACCAGGCTGGGAAGACTGAATCTGCAATAGGTAAAATGCTTGGTGTAAAGAAATCAACTGTGGGAGCAATTATTAGAAAATGGAAGACATCCAAGACCACTGATAATCTCCCTCGTGTTACGTCCCAAGGACGGCTCGCGAAGGGTGTAACATAAAACGAGCCACACAAATTCACAAGTGGCAAAAATTTATTTACACAGTCAAACTCGCAAAGAACAATATATACAAAATGTGGATGAAGCGTGGCTTCAGGGTAAGCCCAGGCCAAAACAACAAACAAAAGGAGTCTACACTTAAACCCCACCCGCTAACTAAACCCTGAAAGTGAAAAAGAACTAAGAAAAGACAGCCACTAACCTAGCTTCTTACACTAAACAAAACAGGAGAAAACAGGTTGAACAGAAATGGCGACTTACCCCTACTGCTTCAGTGCGCTTATTTACAGCGGTGAACAAAAACGATCCAATAACGAATAAACACAAAAGACCTCACCGAAAAAGTGGGAGAATCAAAGTAGCGATCAAATGCAAACGAGAGTGAATGGTGAGCAAACAGCTGGCGAGGAGGACCGCGGCAGAATGCTGTCAAATGAGACCTACCAGAGCATTGACAGCGGAAGGTTTAAGAAGCTTGGCGCCTTTTCGTCATGGCCAATCAGCGGCGGCGACGTCATCTGTCCGTCTGGCGCCGATCATCTTGCGTCACAGCCAGCTGGCGGCGTTGACGATCAGCTGACTGGAGGCTTCTCAAAATAAAATACAGTTAAACGGCCAGGGCCGTCACACTCGATCTGGGGCTTCATGCAAGATCTCACCCCATGGCGTCAAAATGATAACAAGAACAGTGAGTAAAAATCCCAAAACCACACGGGGGGACCTAGTGAATGACCTACAGAGAGCTAGGACCACAGTAACAAAGGCTACTATCAGTAACACAACGCGCCGCTAGGGACTAAAATCCAGCACGGCCGGATGTGTCCCCCTTCTGAAGCCAGTACATGTCCAGGCCCGTATGCAGTTTGCTAGAGCGCATTTGGATGATCCGGAAGAGGACTGGGAGAATGTATTATGGTCAGATGAAACCAAAATAGAACTTTTTGGTAGAAACACAGGTTCTCGTGTTTCGAGGAGAAGGAATACTGAATTGCATCAGAGGAACACCATACCCACTGTGAAGCATGGGGGTGGAAACATCATGGTTTGGGGCTGTTTTTCTGCAAAGGGACCTGGACGACTGATCTGTGTAAAGGAAAGAATGAATGGGGCCATGTATCGAGAGATTTTGAGTGAAAATCAGCAAGGGCATTGAAGATGAGACGTGGCTGGGTCTTTCAGCATGACAATGATCCCATACACACAGCCAGGGCAACAAAGGAGTGGCTTTGTAAGAAGCATTTCAAGGTCCTGGAGTGGCCTAGCCAGTCTCCAGATCTAGACCCAATAGAAAAATCTGTGGAGTGAGCTGAAAGTTCGTGTTGCCCAACCACAGCCCCAAAACATCACTGCTCTAGTGGAGATCTGCATGGAGGAATGGGCCAAAATACCAGCAACAGTGTGTGAAAAGTTTGTGAAGAGTAACAGAAAACGTTTGACCTCCGTTATTGCCAACAAAGGGTACATAACAAAGTATTGAGATGAACTTTTGGTATTGACTAAATACTTATTTGCCCCACTGTAAGTCTTTTGAGATGCATGTTGATTTGGTAACATTTGTTGTCACGCCTTAAGGTAACAGAGTGAGCAGTTGTGAACAGAGAGCTTCTGTATAAATCTTAGTCACGATCCATTCAGTCATTGTCCTCATTCATGGATGAATTCGATAAAAGGGCCTAACTATTTTGTTCTTTGTAGGTGAAAACGGTTTTCAAGTCAATAACGAGGTCATTCTGGGAACAGGTCAACAACAAACTAAACCATGAGACACACACAAATGTATTTATTTTTTGTTTTACCGAGGGGTGTGTAGACTTATATGAATTCACACTCATTTTAACACAATTTAGATTTCTGGGTCGAAAATAGCTTCCCATCATGAACTGGAATGCAAATTGGCCAAAGGTTGTGACCAACTAAACCACGAGAGGGCGTAATAGTGCTACAAGAAACCCGCCCACTGTTGACTGTACATTGACTGCACTATTCGAAATATAGTGGTACCTCTACTTACGAAATTAATTGGTTCTGGAAGTAGTTTAACTTGAAAATTCTGTAAGAAGAGACGCGTTCTCCAACATAAATCTTTTATAATGCATAAAAAAGCATCAAAACGTGTAACAAATACATGTTAAACTTAGATTATTGCGCAATAAACAAAATATGAGTTGTTCATTATGTAAAAAACCAAGAATAAAATTTAACACTATCGTGTAAAGCTGTCGGAACAAGAGGGACGAATGAAGACGCTGGAATAAACATACACATACAGTAGCTATCCCTCTTAGCCAATTTGATGCCAGGAATGCTAGGCAATAGCCAATTGCAGAGCAGTTTTAAGTAATTTACATTCAGTGAACTCTGGAAACTGCAAGTACCAACCATACTGTATTTTTTGCCTTTTTTATCCTGAAATTTCTAAAACGAGGCATTATTTTCCCGTTGAGGTGTGTCTTAACCTGAAAATTCTGTATGTAGAGATGTTCTTAAATAGAGGTACACCTGTAGTACTGTATTAGAAAACGTCCTCTCATAACTGTGAGTACCTCATGTTGGCTTGTAGTGCAGTTTAACACTAGAACTACCAAGTGTGTATCAGTTGATACAAATCACCTTTGTAACCACAGAAGAGTCATCTGACCCTAATCAGCATATCTTTTGTGAACACTGAGGTCCTTTTTAGTCATTCCAATTCACACTCGCAAAACCACAGGGCTGGATTGCTCCAATTAGCATATTGAGTGATTGCAGGGAAGGGCTGCCTTGGCTTTGTTGGACAGTGGACCGCTCAGGCAGGCAGTCGGGCGGACAACCTTTTTACATATTACAAAAGCTGCATTTTGTCTACAGTATGTACTGTATACTGAAGTTTGTGTTTGCTGTGACAAAACAGTTCTTTGGTCATTGTATGCTTCAACATAATAAACGGTGAACCTTAACAACTGAATGTTGGACTTGTCAAGACATAGTTAAGGTGCTTGATGAGATTTGTCCCAGATGTTCACTCAATTTTCAAATATGTAGACAGTCTAGTTTAGCTACAGTTCTGGATGCTAGTCGTAGTTTAATGCTTTAATGTTTTTACACAAGTCTGGCTTTGCAAATATTCAAGATGCTAATAGCAGCTATCCAGAGTGAAGCCCCCGTTCACACCTAGGCTGCTTGATTGCATGTTTGAATGGTCTATGGTTTGAAGTCAAGTAGTCAGATTGGTATCGGGGTCATTTGACGCCTTTCTGGAATTTCTTTATAGCCCAAAAAATTCCAGGACTTCCAGTGTTAAAATCCTATTTCCACCTCTTGGAATCTCTGACATTTGTTGATTCAACTTTGCGTTCAAACTGTTCAATGGACGTCATTGTGATGTCACATAAGGTTGTTTTCAAGTGGAGATATGCACTTTGAAAGAACCCTTCAAAGGATGTCAATAAAGCGTCAACTTCAGCATAGGTGGATTTTGACTTTCGGGGCGGGGGGCACAACATGCTGATGACCCCGAAACGCAGTGTCAGCAATAAAATTAATTTACAAGAATATTTATAATTTGACCATGAGTTTTTTTTTTTTGTTTCCTATCATTCTTGAGGGGAATTCTAAATCAGGCTGCTTAGGCAATAATAGGCATTGAATATGGTACACCCACCGGTGTCGTGCTAATGTAGTTACCCCAGTCAAAAATTGTATCCCCTGGGTGGACCCATATGGAGGTAGATTTGTGTCTTTATTATTCCATGCTTAAATAAAAAAGTTGCACCAATAAAAAAAAGTTACTTAAATCAAAATATATATTTTCAAAAATAAAAAAGTCGCTTCAATTAAAAACAAAACAAAAATTGAAACTCGAAAAAATGCATGTGAAAGCTATTTTTCTTTGATTTTTTGTTTTTTAATCGAATCAACTTCTTTGAAGTAATGTTGGTTTGTGTTTGGGCAACATTTTGGCTTAAATTGCTTTTTTTTTTTTTTTTTTCAAACAGAAAAATCACTTCAATCAAAAAAAGAAACTACGGACCCCCCGGGTGCCAGGGTAAAAAAAAAAAAAAAAAATCATAGCTAATCTGTACCCACAGTTTAGTAATCTGTGGGTACAGTTTACTAATCTGTACCCACAGTTTAGTCATCTGTATCCAGTTTCGTAATCTGTACCCACAGATTACTAAACTGTACCCACAGTTTAGCAATCTGTACCCACAGATTACTGCAGTTTAGTAATCTGTACCCACAAATTATTAAACTGCACACAGTTTAGCAATCTGTACCCCCAGATTACTAAACTGTACCCACAGTTTAGCAATCTGTGGGTACATTTTAGTAATCTGTTCCCACAGTTTACTGATCTGTACCCACAGATTACTAAACTGTTTAAACCAGGGGTGGGCAAACCGGTCCTCGAGGGCCGCAGTGGGTCCTGGTCTTTGTTCCAACTGACCCAGCACAGATAGTTTAACCAATGCGTTTTCAGCAAAAATGAGAAGCACTTGACTGCTATCGACTGATTGCACTTCGGATTGGTGAAAAGGTGTCCTCTTAATAGGTTACAACATAAACCCGCACCCACTGCGGCCCTTTGTGGAATAGTTTGCCCACCCCTGGTTTAAACTGTACTAAACGTTATGCCCTCGGCGAACAAAGGGGTTTTAAAAGGTAACTATTGCACGTTTTCTTTGGTAGCCGTCTACCCTGGCACCTGGGGGGCTCCGTAAAAACGTGCAATAGTTACCTTTTAAAACCCCTTTGTTCGCCAAGGGCAAAACGTGCAGGTGCTCGCTCGGTCGGTCCCTCGGCATTTGGAGTCCCCGCCAAACATTGGTGACTGCTGTTTCTGGGTCAGTGCTAAACTGTGGGTACAGTTTAGTAATGTGTGGGTACAGATTAGTAAATTGTGGGTACAGATTACTAAAATGTACCCACAGATTGCTAAACTGCTAAATCTGTGCCCACAGTTTACTAAACTGTACCCTCAGATTACTAATCTGTACCCACAGATTACTAATCTGTACCCACAGTTTAGCAATGACCCGCAAACTGTAGTCACCAATGTTAAACTGTGGGTACATATTACTAAACTGTGGGTACAGATTACTAAACTGTACCCTCAGATTACTAATCTGTACCCACAGATTACTAAACTGTACCCACAGATTACTAATCTGTACCCACAGTTTAGCAATGACCCACAAACTGTAGTCACCAATGTTAAACTGTGGGTACAGATTACTAAACTGTGGGTACAGATTACTAAACTGTACCCGCAGATTAGTAAACTGTGGGTACAGATTAGCTATGATTTTTTAATTTTTTCTATCCTGGCACCCGGGGGGGCTCCGTAGAAACATGTGAATTTGAACACTTAATTTTTCATTGAAAAAGTTTTGATTGAAGCAATCCATTTTGTGTTTGGGCCATATTATGGGTCATTCATTCAATCCCCAAAGAAATTGCTTCAATCAAAAAAATAATATATTTTCAATCAAAGAAAAAAATCATTTGAAAAATAAAATTGCCCTCCCCTATTTTTTGTTTGTGTCAAAACTCTATGCAAAGCAAATGACAGTCTAAGATGCTAGTCACATGACCTGTTGGAAAAATAATGTTGCTCCCATTGTAAAATTATATTTTTTTGTTCATTTCATTCATTTTTGTTGCATTTTTATTGCTTTACAACTTATATAGGAAGGTCAATTTCATGCAATGACACTTTTCGGCCACCAGGGAAGGGGGCTGGCTCCCCTGGCCCCACCTTAAAATCCTCTTATGAACTTCAGGCTGACAAATTGATGTTAATGATAAAAATAAGCAGGTGATATCATTTGATTATACAAACTGCTGTCATTTTAGCATCCATATGAGCTATCATGTAAAATTGAGAGAACGACGGTATGCAACCTAATTGCTTCAGGTCTGCCTGTTTTTAGTTTCAAATGCCTTAAGGGCGGAATATTGCTATCATTGTACTTTGGCTACCAATCCAGTGTGAGAACTAGGTTGTGGCATTCATGCAGGAGGCGTACGTGTGTATGCAACTTGGCAAAATGTCCGAGAGGGTGTGTAGCGGTCACATTTGCTTTGTGTGTTCTGAGCAGATTTCGACTCATGCACTCAGTAAACCCCCAGGCGCGCAGTGTTACCAAATCAACCTGTGTGGAATTACAAAGGAGCTACTGTAAAAGGATGAGCTCATATTTTTGATGTCACCCTAAAAAAAACTCCCAAATCAATGATAAACAAAAGCATTTGTGCATTGATAGACGGTTTTGTCATGTGCCGAAATGCCTGGATTCTGGCAGTGTAGATTCATGTATGCTTCTGTTCTGTAGTTTGATTTTCAAGAGTTATAATGGAAGTTCCTTTGGAACACGAAACTAATTAATTACAACCCAACCCGAATATAACTTAATACAAATATTTACATTAGTCTCCTCCATAGCACAGTACATGCGCATTCCTATAGGGATTTTCAAAACATCTGTTGAGTAACAGACTCTTTTAATGACCTGCAAACTTTGGCACTAATGTCCTGTCCAAGAATGTTTGACGTCTACACCGCACGTCACATTTGAGACCCCTGGCCTGTTTTTAAAGGACATTACAGCATACATAACATTGAAGCAGAATAGAACTAAATATACAGTGTTTCACAAAACTGAGTACACCCCTCGCATTTCTGCAGATATTTGAGTACTGTAAATCTTTTCATGGGACAACACTGACAAAATGCCACTTCGACACAATGAAAAGTAGTCTGTGTGCAGCTTATATAATTTATTTTCTGCTCAAAATATAGCCATTAATATCCAAACCCCTGGCAACAAAAGTGAGTATACCCCTTAGAAACTACATCCCTAAATGTCCAAATTGAGTACTGCTTGTCATTTTCCCTACAAAATGTCATGTGACTCGTTACAGGAGTGCTGTCAGCATTGCTGCAGAGATTGAAGAGGTGGGGGCATAGGCGGAGTTTGACTTTTGGGGCAGGGGGGCCACAACATGTTGATGACCCCGAAACATAGTGTCAGCAATAAAATTAACTTATAAGAATATTTATAATCATAAGTTGTATTTACTATTTAACCCCCAAAAAATGTCGCTTCAATTGAAAAAAAAAGTGTTTGAATGCAAAAATAAATTTAAAACTAACCCCCCCCCCCCAAAAAAAAATGCATGTGAAAGCTATTTTTCTTTGATTTTTTTTTTTTTTTTTTTTTTTAAAGTCAAGTTTTTTTTTATTGAACCAACTTTTTGGATTGAAGTAATGTTGATGTGTTTTTGGGCCACATTTTGGCTAGGACATTTGTGTCTATATTATTCAATGAAAAAATAAGTTGCTTAAAAAATATATATATTAATAGATATTTTAGTAATGGAGATCAATCAAAAAAAAAAAAAAAAAAATTCAATCATAGAAAAAGTTTTTGAATGCGAAAAAATATTTGCGATTGAAAAATTTGCATTTGAACACTTAATTTTTCATTGAAAATATTTTTTGGGGATTAAAGCAATCCTTTTTGTGTTTGGGCCTTATTAATGTTAGGACATTTGTGTCTAAATCATTTAATCAACCAAAACTTAATTATACAAAATTATATGCAGAGCAAATGACCGTCTAAGGTGCTCAAAACATAATTTTGACCCATTATAAAATTAATTTTTGTTGCAGTTTTATTGCTTTTCAACTTTCATATGTGTGTGTGTGTGTATATATATATATATATATATATATATATATATATATATATATATATATTAGGGCTGTCAAAATTATCACGTTAACGGGCGGTAATTTTTTAAATTAATCACGTTAAAATATTTGACGCAATTAACGCAGATTACCCGCTCAGACAGATTTAAATGACAGCACAGTGAAATGCCCACTTGTTAATTGTGTTTTATGGAGTTTTGCCACCTTCCGCTGGCGCTTGGGTGATTTTATAGGCTTCAGCACCCATGAGCATTGTGTAAGTAATTATTGACATCAACAATGGCGGGCTACTAGTTTGTTTTTGATAGCAAATTTTACAAATGTTATTAAAACGAAAACATTAAGAGGGGTTTTAATATAAAATTTCTATAGCTTGTACTAACATTTAACTTTTAAGAAGTACAAGTCTTTCAATCCATGGATCGCTTTAACAGAATGTTAATAATGTTAATGCCATCTTGTTGATTTATTGTTAAAATAAACAAATACAGTATTTATGTACCGTATGTTGAATGTATATATCCATCTTGTGTCTTATCTTTCCATTCCAACACTAATTTACAGAAATGAAATTTGGCATATTTTAGAGATGGTTTGAATTGCGATTAATTAATTTTTAAGCTGTAAATAACTCGATTAAAAAATGTAATCGTTTGGCAGCCCTAATATATATAGGAAAGTCAATTATATGCAATGACACTTTTCGGACACCGGGGGGGCCTGGCCCCACTGCCCCCCAATAAAATCCGCTTATGGGAGGGGGGTCAGCCTGTTAGTGCTCAGACCATACGCCGCACTTTACATCAAATTGGTGTGCATGGCTGTCACCCCAGGAGGAAGCCTCTTCTGACGAAGGTACACAAGAAAGCCCGCCCGTCTCATCAGACCATAGGACATGGTTCCAGTAATCCATGTGCTTTGTTGACATGTCTTCAGCAAACTTTTTGCAGGCTTTCTTGTGTACCGTCTTCAGAGAATGCTTCCTCCTGGGGTGACAGCCATGCGCACCAATTTGATGTAAAGTGCGGCGTATTGTCTGAGCACTAACAGGCTGACCCCCCACCTCTCTGCAGCAATGCTGACTGCACTCCTGTAACGAGTCACATTACATTTTGGAGGGAAAATGGCAAGCAGTACTCAATTTGGACATTTATTATGTAGTTTCTAAGGGGTGTACTCACTGTTGTTGCCAGGGTTTGAGATATTAATGACTATATTTTGAGTTATTTTGAGGGGAAAATAAATGAACTCTATTATATAAACTGCACACAGATCTTTTCATTGTGTCTAAGTGTCATTTTGTCAGTGTTGTCCCATGAAAAGACATACTTAAATTTTAATTTTCGTGATACATTATGTTCATTTCTTGTTTTAGTAACCAACAATTCTCGAAGTCATATTCCATCAAAACACACTTTAATCAACATTTGCAATTAACTTAACACTGGCACACACATGGCAAACTACAACGGATTTGACCAGCAAAGGTTGTCGTAACAATTACTCAACGGGAAGCTTTCACTTTACAGCACAGAACGAGATAAATGGACACCCTGATGACCAAGAAGAAAATTCCCAAGACAATGAAATCCAAGTAGATCTTGGCGTCTGCCACATCCATCATTGTCAGAGTATTATTTGGGTATTCTAAGTTTTTGCACTGCTGGTCATTACATTCCAGATTTTCGCGATCCAAACCGTAGATGGCGAGGAGCACTCCCTCAAAGCCGTACCTGAAAATATATATATTTTTTTCATATCTGCAAATGCAATACATATAGTGGGGAGAACAAGTATTTGATACACGCCGATTTTGCTGGTTTTCCCACTTGCAAAGCATGTAGAGGTCTGTAATTTGCATCATAAGTTCTCTACAACTGTGAGGGACGGAATCTAAAACAAAAATCCAGAAAATCACGTTGTATGATTTTTAAATAATATATTTGCATTTAATTGCATGAAATAAGTATTTGATACATCACAAAAATCAAACTTAATATTTGGTACAGAAACCTTTGTTTGCTATTACAGATACCAAACGTTTCCTGTAGTCCTTGACAAGGTTTGCGCACACTGCAGCAGGGATTTTGGCCCACTCCTCCATGCAGATCTTCTCCAGAACCTTCAGGTTTCGGGGCTGCTGCCGGGCAACACGGACTTTCAGCTCCCTCCATAGATTTTCTATCGGGTTCAGATCTGGTGACTGGCTAGGCCACTCCAGGACCTTAAGATTCTTCTTACGGAGCCACTCTTTAGTTGCCTTGGCTATGTGCTTTGGGTCGTTGTCATGCAAATCTTCAGGGCTCTCACTGAAGGAAGGAGGTTGTCAGCCAAGATCTGGCGATACAAAGCCCCATCCATCCTCTCCTCAATACGGTGCACTCGTCCTGTACCCTTGGCAGAGAAGCAGCCCCAAAAAAATGATGTTTCCTCCTCTATGTTTCACAGTTGGGATGGTGTTCTTGGGGTTGTACTCATCCTTCTTTTTCCTCCAAACACGACGAGCCGAGTTTAGACCAAAAAGTTTAATTTTGTTCTCATCCGACCACTTGACCTTCTCCCATTGCTCCTCTGGATCATCCAGATGGTCAGTGGCAAACGTCAGACGTGTCTGGACATGCACTGGCTTCAGCAGCGGGACCTTGCGTGTGCTGTAGGATTTTAATCCATGACGGCGTAACGTGTTTCCGATGGTTTTCTTCGAGACTGTGGTTCCAGCTCTCTTCAGGTCATTGACCAGGTCCTGTTGTGTAGTTCTGGGCTGACCCCTCACCTTCCTCATGATCAGTGATGCCCCACAAGGTGAGAGCCCCAGAACGAGGCAGATTGACCGTCAACTTGAACTTCTTCCATTTTCTAATAATCGCTCCAACAGTTGTTACCTTCTCACCAAGCTGCTTGCTTATTTTCCTGTAAGCCCATCCCAGCCTTGTGCAGGTCTATTATTTTATCCCTGATGTCCTTACACAGCTCTTTGGTTTTAGCCATTGTGGAGAGGTTGGAGTTTGTTTGTTTGAGCATGTGAACAGGTGTCTTTTATACAGGTAACAAGTTTAAACAGGTGCAGTTACTTCCGGTAATGAGTGGAGAACAGGAGGGGTTCTTAAAAAAGAACTAAGAGCCTAAATATTTACTAGTTGGTAATGTATCAAATACTTATTTCATGCAGTTAAATACAAATTTATCATTCAAAAATTATATTGTGTGATTTTCTGGATTTTTGTATTAGATTCCGTCCCTCACAGTGGAAGAGAACTTATGATACAAATTACAGACCTCTACATGGCTTGCAAGTGGGAAAACCAGCAAAATCGGCAGTGTATCAAATACTTGTTCTCCCCAGTGTAAGTATTCAAATAAACATACCTGACATAGGAAACGTAAGAGGTCCACTGAAGGTAATTGGGGATGTTTTGGAAATTGACGAAAAATCCCGAGAACAAGACGACAGGAATGGCTGTGATCGGCCCGACAAAGGTGGCGACCTGAAAAGATGGTGTTACGATAATTTGTGATGAGGGAACCTGATTTTTCATTAAATCATTCAAGAGGGAGGACAGGAAAGACTAGGGTATACCTACCTGCGGTGACGGAGATGCTGCCCCTATGAGCAGCCCCAGCGACTGAGCAACCAGAGTGACTGATGTAGAAAAGCACAGAAAGAGAAAGAAGCGAATCCCCTCTGCAGGCTGGCCTGTCATCCAGTACGCAATACTGCAGTACAGGATTGGGCAGATCATCTGGAACCGCAGTTGGAAATGAGGATTATCCCCATGAAGTAGAATAAAGACTATCACGAAATCTTACCTGAAACGGTACGTCCGCACATGTTTTGGCCAAGTAGTATGCGTGTAGGCTGTACCAGGAGTTTAAGTGCTCCCTGATAAAGATGGCTATTTCCAAAGGAACTGTAGAAGCAAAGCAGCAGTTGGTCATTTCTAACTTAAGCAGAACAGTTCAAATTTGTCTTACAGGTTAGAACGGTGGGCATCAGGGCGCCGAACATGAGGAACAACATGGAGAAGAAAAGGAAGCCGCAGTTGTTGACGACAAATTTGGCGTCGTTTCCAATGTTGAGGTAAAGCAGGCCGATCAGCACTCCCATCACGATGTGGGAGATCACCCTCAGGTGGGTCAGCATCTTCACAACACAAGTGAGTTACAGCTCAATTCCCAAATTCCAGTCGGAATACACTCAAAGGCCACTTTACTAGGTACACCAAGCTAGTAACGGGTTGGACCCCCTTTTGCCTTCAGAACTGCCTCAATTCTTCGTGGCATAGCTTCAACAAGGTGCTGAAGCATTCCTCAGAGAGTTTGGTCCATATTGACATGATGGCATCACATTTGGTGCAGATTTCTCAGCTGCACATCCATGATGCGAATCTCCTGTTCCACCACATCCCAAAGATCCTCTATTGGATTGAGATCTGGTGACTGTGGAGGCCATTTGAGTACAGTGAACTCATTGTCATGTTCAAGAAACCAGTCTTGAGATGATTCCAGCTTTATGACATGTCGCATTATTCTGCTGAAAGTAGCCATCAGATGTTGGGTACATTGTGGTCATAAAGGGATGGACATGGTCAGCAACAATACTCAGGTAGGCTTTGGCATTCCAATGATGCTCAATTGGTACTAAGGGGCCCAAAGAGTGGCAAGAAAATATTCCCCACACCATTGGATCACGAACCGTTGATACAAGGCAGGATGGATCCATGCTTTCATGTTGTTGACGCCAAATTCTGACCCTACCATCCGAATGTCGCAGCAGAAATCGAGACTCATCAGACCAGGCAACGTTTTTCCAATCTTCTATCGTCCAATTTCGATGAGCTTGTGCATATTGTAGCCTCAGTTTCCTGTTCTTAGCTGAAAGGAGTAGCACCCGGCGTGGTCTTCTGCTGCTGTAGCCCATCTGCCTCAAAGTTCGACGTACTGTGCGTTCAGAGATGCTCTTCTGCCTACCTTGGTTATTTGAGTCACTGTTGCCTTTCTATCAGCTCGAACCAGTCTAGCCATTCTCCTCTGACCTCTGGCATCAACAAGGCATTTCCGCCCACAGAATCACCTTTCTTCCCCATACTGATGCTCGGTTTGAACTGCAGGAGATTGTCTTAAACCATGTCTACATGCCTAAATGCACTGAGTTGTCGCCATGTGATTGGCTGATTAGAAATTAAGTGTTAACGAGCAGTTGGACAGGTGTACCTGATAAAGTGGCCGGTGAGTGTATGTTCATTTCAGAATTTTGTCTTTTGATTTACCGTGTCTCTGCGTATCGCCGTCAGGTTCCTTTTAAAGAGGATGTAGAATTGTTTGAATGTACTTGTGGCAAAGTATTGCTTTTCAACGGGCTTTAGTTCCTGTAAAAACACAAGTAGGCGACATGTTTTGGAGCCACCTTTATTTAACACATTGAAAAGAATCACTTACCAATTCCAAGTCCTTCGAGGAACCTTGGCTGTGCTCCACCTGTCGCGTGCTCTCCTCACAGCACGGGCTGCTTTGAGCGGCCTGAAATAGCACAGCCTGCATGTCCCCGTGTGTTCCTGTCGCCACCTCTATGACTGCAGGTATAAATAACGTCAGTAACAAGCAATTAAGTGATCACACCAACGGAAAATTCCAAGTACTCACTGAAATCCGCTGGATTGTGGTACTTTGGGCAATGAAGGTTGAGGGTAGTCAGGTGAGGGATGAGGTGGGAGACCGTGCCTTTGTATATACATTGGCCTTCACTGAGAATGAACAGCTAGACGAGAAAGAACATGATTAACATTAGAACTACAAAGCTTGAATCAGTTGATACAAATCAATTCGGTAACCAGAGAAGAGTCATTTGACCCCAATCAGCATATCTTTTCTCCAATTAACATTTTGAGTGTTTGCAAGGCAGGGCTGCCTTGGCTTTGTTGGACAGTGGACCGCTCAGGCAGGCAGTCGGGCGGACAACCTTTTTACATATTACAAAAGCTGCAGTTTGCCTACTGTTTACTGTACACAGGAGCTTGTCTTTCCTGTGACAAAACAGCTGTTTGAGCTGCTGTGGAACTTAGAACCTTGACAACTGAATGTTGGAATGGCCATGAGAAAGTAAAGGTGCTTGATGGGATTTGTCCTAGTTGTTCTAAGACTCAATTTTATAAAATGTAGACAGTCTGGTTTAGCTACAGTTCTGGATGGTAGTCGTAGTTTCATGCCACATGGAACCTTCATCATTTTTACACTAACCCAAATTTTCAAGATGCTAATTGCAGCTATCCAGAGTGAATACGGACCCCCCCCCCCCCACTTTCACACCTAGGCTGCTTGATTGCTTGTTTGAGTGGTCTATGACAAAGCCAAGTAGTCAGTTTGGTATCAGGGTCATTTGACATCTTTCTGGTATTTCCTTAAAGCCAAAAAAACCCTGGGACTATGCTAATCTCACTGGCAAGGATATTGACGTTTACCCGATCAAACATCTGAAAGAGATTGCCACTGGGCTGATGAATCGTGCAGATGATTGTCCGGCCTCCATCAGCCAGACACTTCAGGAGAGAGATGACTTGCACCGATGTTGCACTGTCCAAGCCACTGAGAATACATAAAGGTTTTGTTAAACCACAGAATCATCACCAGATTTCATAGTCAAGAGATCTCTGGAGTGAGTGTATCATATTGCAAGTATTACCCTCATAGTCGTCAAATAGTAAAAAGCTAAGCTAAGAACTGACTTATATTGTACAGTGGGGCAAATAAGTATTTAGTCAACAACTAATTGTGCAAGTTCTCCCACTTGAAAATATTAGAGGCCTGTAATTGTCAACATGGGTAAACCTCAACCATGAGAGACAGAATGTGGGAAAAAAAACAGAAAATCACATTGTTTGGTTTTTAAAGAATTTATTTGCAAATCATGGTGGAAAATAAGTATTTGGTCAATACCAAAAGTTGATCTCAATACTTTGTTATTTACCCTTTGTTGGCAATAACGGAGGCCAAATGTTTTCTGCAACTCTTCACAAGCTTTTCACACACTGTTGCTGGTATTTTGGCCCATTCCTCCATGCAGATCTCCTCTAGAGCAGTGATGTTTTGGGGCTGTCGTTGGGCAACACGGACTTTCAACTCCCTTCACAGATTTTATATGGGGTTGAGAACTCCCTTCACAGATTTTATATGGGGTTGAGACATGGAGACTGGCTAGGCCACTCCAGGACCTTGAAATGCTTCTTACGAAGCCTCTCCTTTGTTGCCCTGGCTGTGTGTTTGGGATCATTGTCATGCTGAAAGACCCAGCCATGTCTCATCTTCAATGCCCTTGCTGATGGAAGGAGATTTTGACTCAAAATCTCTCGATACATGGCCCCATTCATTCTTTCCTTTACATAGATCAGTCTTCCTGGTCCCTTTGCAGAAAAACAGCTCCAAAGCATGATGTTTCCACCCCCCATGCTTCACAGCGGGTATGGTGTTGTTTGGATGCAATTCAGTATTCTTTCTCCTCCAAACATGAGAACCTTTGTTTCTACCAAAAAGCTCTAATTTGGTTTCATCTGACAAGAACACATTCTCCCAGTCCTCTTCTGCATCATCCAAATGCTCTGTAGCAAACCGCAGACGGGCCTGGACGTGTACCTTCTTCAGCAGGGGAACACGTCTAGCAGTGCAGGATTTAAGTCCCTGGCGGCGCATTGTGTTACTGATAGTAGCCTTTAGCCACTTTCGCACTGTAGGAACGATCCGCAGTTCCTAGAACCTTTTGGGTGACGATGATGTCTTCAGCATGTTTGCACGTGCAGGAACTCGAGATCCGACAACCATTTTAGTTCCTACTCTGAGGTTGGGAATTTCAGTGGGGCCCTAGGAACTTGATTACGTAGCTTTTTGGTGATTGGTTGAAATCAGCAGCTTTGCCACTTCCATACTTGTGCGTCTCGAGGAATCGCAATATTTAAAAAACAACTACCCTGTACTAAATCTGTATGCTCATCCAGTCTCGTCGTTAGGCGCTGGGTTTGCTCGCAGATGAAAAGAAACTATTCCCTTCAAACATGCAAGAATTGCCATTGTGTCCTGAACAGTCTCCATTTCGTTTTTTTCCATTCATTTTAGTTTTCGTGGCTTTATTTTGCCAGAGGTGGGTGTGGCGAGTAAATAATATGTCACTGGCGCAGACTACAACGTCACAGCAGTTCATATCAGGCGTAGTACCCATGTGCGAACACAACTGCCTGGTAAAGGACCGTTCTTTTAACTACTGGAGAGAGTTATCGGAACTAAGTACTCAGGTTCCGACAGTCAGAAAGTGGCTAAATTCTGTGTAGGTCATTCACTAGGTCCCCCCCGTGTGGTTCTGGGATTTTTGCTCACCGTTCTTGTTATCATTTTGACGCCATGGGGTGGGATCTTGCATGGAGCCCCAGATTGAGTGAGATTATCAGTGGTCTAATATGTCTTTCATTTTCTAATAGTTGCTCCGACAGTTGATTTTAGGGCTGCTGCTATCGATTATTTTAGTAGTCGATTAATCGATGAACTAGTTACTTCGAATAATCGGGTAAGGAACATAAACAATTAAAAACCTGAGCTGAGCCTCAAACGGTATAAAAAAAATTAATAAATGAGGATCTAAGTACAACAAAAGAACGCTTGGCTAACTTACATAGCAAAAGTCCACTAGCTTAAATGCTATAAAATGCTAACGTTTTTTTTCTTTTTTTTTTTTACAACGCTCTTAACAAATGGTTCAAGCAATATGCCTATAAACTAAACTACAAATGCATTAAAAAACATAACTCAAACAGAAACCTAGCTTACGTTGGTCTTAACAGGGAGCAGCTGGAATCAGCCATGTGAAATGAGGCAGACCAGAGGGCAGTGAATCCACTGTAATCAATAAAACGGAATGCCAACACTTGCAACAATAAACCATTACAAATCCACTTTAATTCAACGAATAAGCGAAGCAGCAAAATTGAATTTTTTTCTAATCGACTACTCGAGTTAATCGATGAATCGCTGCAGCACTAGTTGATTTCTTTATACCAAGCGTTTAACCTATTGCAGATTCAGTCTTCCCAGCCTGGTGCAGGTCTACAAGTTTGTCTCTGGTGTCCTTCAACAGCTCTTTGGTCTTGGCCATATTGGAGTTTGGAGTGTGACTGACTGAGGTTGTGGACAGGTGTCTTTTATACTGGTAATGAGTTAAAACAGGTGCCATTAATACAGGTAACGAGTCGAGCCTTGTTAGACCTCTTTGACAGCCAGAAATCTTGCTTGTTTGTCGGTGACCAAATACTTATTTTCCACTTAATTTGGAGATAAATTCTTTACAAATCAAACAATGTGATTTTCTGTTATTTTTTCACATTCTGTGTCATGGTTGAGGTTTACCCATGTTGACAATTACAGGCCTCTCTAATCTTTTGAAGTAGGAGAACTTGCACAATTGGTGGTTGACTAAATACTTATTTGCCCCACAGTAGGATCAAATCCTGGCTTGTTTTGAATTCCCCCCAAAAAAGGCCGGTGCAGCGAAGTTGCTGTCGGTCTTGGATTATGATGATGTTTTAACATGCATGCTGTGTCTCAGATAATGTTTCATTAGCTTGAAATCCCTCGCATCTACTGAGCGTGTTGGATGTTAAACTAAACTATTATATCCATCAAGACAGTTCTTAGTCTCCAGCTTTCCGACCTTTTGACCTTCATTAGTTAGACGGTAGAATCGCTTTTATAGTCTATTCCAAGGGTGAGAATTGAACTTGGAATAAAGATTTAGGTTAGTTGCTCCCTTTTCCTGGATCGATTTGCAATAAGGGTCTTGTTTCAGAACTTAGGTGAGGCAGACGTTCTGATTCATGAGGTTTTATGATTATGGCATGAACAGTTTCAGGATTCCTACGTTGATTTAACACTATCTTAAAAAACCACTTAGTTTAATCTGCAAGGATTTTCCATTTTGGGTCACTTAAGGTAAAGTTATAAATATCAGGTTTAAAAGAGTCTAGCGCAGGGGTCCCCAAACTACGGCCCGCCGGCCGGATACGGCCCGCCCCCATATTTGGTCCGGCCCCCTGAACAATTTCTTTTTTATTTTTTTTACTTGTGTTATTTATTTCCTAGCTTTTTCTGTGAAGAACCCTGAGAGGGTTATTTGGTTATTATGTATTTAATTATTATATTATATTATATTATACGTATTTAGGGCTGTCAAATGATTACAATTTTTAATCGACTTAATTACAGCTTAAAAATTAATTAATCGTAATTAATCGCAATTCAAACCATCTATAAAATATACCATATTTTTGTGTAAATTATTGTTGGAATGGAAATATAAGACACAAGACGGATATATACATTCAACATACGGTACATAAGTACTGTATTTGTTTATTATAACATTAAATCAACAAGATGGCATTAACATTATTAACATTCTCTTAAAGCGATCCATGGTTAGAAAGACTTGTAGTTCTTAAAAAGATAAATGTTAGTACAAGTTATAGAAATTTTATATTAAAACCCCACTTAATGTTTTGGTTTTATTAAAATTTGTAAAATTTTCAATCAAAAAATAAACTAGTAGCTCGCCATTGTTGATGTCAATAATTACACCAATGTCACTCATGGTACTAACCCATAAAATCAGTTGGACCGAAGTGCCAGCAGAGGGCGCCAAACACCAAAAAACAAGTACCAAGCGGACATTACACTGTACTGTACATTTTAATCTGTTTGAGCGGGGCATGTGCGTTAATTGTGTCAAATATTTTAACGTGATTCATTAAAAAAATTAATTATCGCCCGTTAACGCAATAATTTTGACAGCCCTAATAATATAATATAATATAATATAATATAATATAATATAATATAATATAATATAATATAATATAATATAATATAATATAATATAATATAATATAATTAGGGCTGTCAAAATTATTGCATTAACGGGCAGTAATTAATTTTTAATTAATATAATAATATAATATAATTAGGGCTGTCAAGATTATCGCGTTAACAGGTGATAATTATTTTTTTAAATTAATCACGTTAAAATACTTGACGCAATTAACCCACATGCTCCGCTCAAACAGATTAAAATGACAGTACAGTGTCATGTGCACTTGTTACTTGTGTTTTTAGAGTTTTGTCGCACTCTGCTGGCGCTTGGGTGCGACTGATTTTATGGTTTTCCGCACCGTGAGAATTGGTGGTGCTGAACAATGGCGAGCTACTAGTTTATTTTTGGTTTGAAAATTTTACAAATTTGATTAAAACGAAAACATTGGGGGGGTTTTAATAGAAAATTTCTATAACTTGTACTAACATTTTTTTTTAAGAAGTATAAGTCTCTCTATCCATGGATCGCTTTAACAGAATGTTAATAATGTTAATGCCATCTTGTTGATCTATTGTTATAATAAACAAATACAGTCCTTATGTACCGTATGTTGAATGTATATATCCATCTTGTGTCTTATCTTTCCATTCCAACAATAACTTACAGAAAAATATGGCATATTTTACAGATGGTCTGAATTGCGATTAATTGCGATTAATTACGATTAATTCATTTTGAAGCTGTGATTAACTCGATTAAAAATTTTAATCATTTGACAGCCCTAAATATAATATAATATAATATAATATAATATAATATAATATAATATAATATAATATAATATAATATAATATAATATTAACCACTTTAATATATTAATATTAATTAACCACTTTAATATATTTATTATTAAAATGGTTATTAACCACTTTAATATATTTATTATTAAAATGGTTATTATATTATATATATATATGTGTATATATATATATATATATGTGTGTGTGTGTGTATGTATATATATATATATATATATATTAACCACTTTTAACCACTTTAATATATTTATATTATATTAAAGTGGTTAATATATTATATTATTATATTATATTATATTTAGGGCTGTCAAAATTATCGGGTAACGGGCGGTAATTAATTTTTTAAATTAATCACATTAAAATATCTGACGCAATTATGCCCTGCTCAAACAGACTAAAATGACAGTACAGTGTAATGTCCGCTTGTTACTTGTTTTTTGTTGTTTGGCGCCTTCTACTGGCATTTGGGTCCAACTAATTTTATGGGTTAGTACCATGAGTGAGCATGGTGTAATTGTTGACATAAACAATGGCAAGCTACTAGTTTATTTTTTGATTGAAAATTTTACAAATTTTAATAAAATGAAAACATCAAGAGGGGTTTTAATATAAAATTTCGATAAATTGTACTAAAATTTATCTTTTAAGAACTACAAGTCTTTCTATCCATGGATTGTTTTAACAGAATGTTAATGTTAATGCCATCTTGTTGATTTATTGTTATAATAAACAAATGCAGTTCTTATGTACAGTATGTTGAATGTATATATCCATCTTGTGTCTTATCTTTCCATTTCAACAATAATTTACAGAAAAATATGGCATATTTTATCGATAGTTTGAATTGCGATTAATAACGATTAATTAATTTTTAAGCTGTAATTAACTCGAATAAAAAATTTTTATTGTTTGACAGCACTAATTATATTATATTATTATTTTTATTTTATTTACTTTTGTTCTGTGAAGAATCCAGAAAGGGGTTATATGATTGTTGCCGTCTGAAAAACAATACATTTTTATATTTAGGCACTCCCGCAATTGTCACACTTTTTCTGTTACAAACTGACCCCGGCCCCTCATCAGAGAAGGGAAAAGTGACGCAAACGGTGAAAATGACCTTAAGTGTGACGTCATACCTGATGGGCTCATCAAAGAACATCACAGGCGGATTGTTCACCAGCTCGAGACCAATGGCCAGTCTTTTCGACTGGCCCCCTGAGAGCTTGTCGGTGCGTGTTTTAGCACAGCCCATCAGGCCTAAAGCTGTCAATATTTCATTCACCTGTGACATAGGACGGACATTACTTATCATCCCTCACAATGTGACATTAAACGTAAAAACTCGTGGCCGGAACTTACAGTCTTCTTTTTGACCGACAACGGTTCATTTAGTTTTAAATGGGCTGCCACCTAAAATCCAAAAAACACAGTAGGGTTATTGTGGAAAATGTTGTTTTTTCATGTTAAATCAGCTCACCATCATAGCCTCCTTTGTTGAGAGGTGAGGCATTAAAGCATCACTTTGCATGATGTAGCAGGACATCTTTTGGAATTTCACCAAGTCCCTTGGGTGACCATTGACCAGCATTTGGCCCGTCATGCCCCTTTCCCTGTAATGCGAATTTTTGTATCCAAACATGACTACTTTGGGAATTGTGCCCTATAGTGGCTTTACCTATATCCCGCCAGGACATTCATCATCGTAGACTTCCCAGCTCCGGAAGGTCCCATGATCGCAGTGAGCTCTTTACTGTTGAATTTCCCAGACACATTGCTGAGGAGCATTTTGAAACCTGCCGAGTTGGAAGGAATAAAAAAACCCTTTCTGGTTACGATCATTACGAAAGCTGTACCGCATTCAAACAGGAAGGATTGTCTCAGGAGTGATTTGATAGAGGATTCAAGGTAAATATTATATTTTTCGTACCACGCATGCGTGATTGAATCATTTATTCGCAGGAATTTTCTTCTTTGTTTACACATGGAGGCAGCCAATTTTCGTAACTGACTAGCCTCATAGTTGGCAATATTTACACGAAATAAATTCTACCAGCACGTTTTTTTTTGCAATTAACCAAGATTCGAGACTGTTTTACGTCCATATCTATGAAGAATTCAGGGATGTAAGCATTTATTCACAAGAATTTTCGCCAGAAAAGCTCCTTTTATGCCAGGCGGCTGCTAGCCTCATTCGCTAACAGAGTAGCATTGTACTTTGACAATATACGTAAAATAAACGCTAACTGCACGGTTTCTTTGCTTTTAACCAAGAATCAAGACTGTTTTACGTCCATATCTATGAAGAATTAAGGGATTTAAAACGTCAGGCGGCCGCTAGCCTCATTCGCTAACAGAATAGCATTGTACTCGACAATATATGTAAAATAAACGCTAACTGCACAGTTTCTTTGCTTTTAACCAAGAATCAAGACTGTTTTACGTCCATATCTATGAAGAATTCCGGGATTTAAGCTTTTATTCACAAGAAGTTTCGCCAGAAAAGCTCTGTTTACGCCAGACGGCTGTTAGCCTCTTTCGCTAACAAAGTAGCATTGTACTTCTACAATATACATAAAATAAAGGCTAACTGCACGTTTTCTTTGCTTTTAACCAAGAATCAAGACTGTTTTACGTCCATATATCTGAAGAATTCGGGGATTTAAGCATTTATTCATAAGAATCTTCACCAGAAAAGCTCTTGTTTACACCAGGCAGCCGCTAGCCTCATTCGCTAACAGAGTAGCATTGTACTTTGACAATATACGTAAAATAAATGCTAACTGCAAGGTTTCTTTGCTTTTGACCAAGAATCAAGACTGTTTTACGTCCATATCTATGAAGAATTCAGGGATTTAAACATTTATTCGCAAGAATTTTCGCCAGAAAAGCTATTTACGTCAGGCGACCGCTAACCTCATTCGCTAATAGAGTAGCATTGTACTTTGACAATATTGGCCTATGTAAAATAAAGGCTAACTGCATGGTTTCTTTGCTTTTAACCAAGAATCTAGACTGTTTTACGTCTGTATCTATGAAGAATTTGGGGATTTAAGCTTATATTCACAAGAATTTTCGCCAGAAAAGCTCTGTTTACGCCAGGCGGCCGCTAGCCTCTTGCGCTAACAAAGTAGGATTGTACTTCGACAGTATACATAAAGGCTAACTGCACAGTTTCTTTGCTTTTAACCAATAATCGAGACTGTTTTACGTCCATATCGATGAAGAATTCGGGAATTTAAGCTTTTATTCACAAGAATTTTTGCCAGAAAAGCTCCTTTTACGCCAGGCGGCTGCTAACCTCATTCGCTAACAGAGTAGCATTGTACTTTGACAATATACATAAAATAAACACTAACTGCACGGTTTCTTTGCTTTTAACCAAGAATCAAGACTGTTTTACGTCCATATCTATTAAGAATTAGGGGATTTAAGCATTTATTCATAAGAATTTTCGCCAGAAAAGCTGTTTACGTCAGGCGACCGTTAACCTAATTCGCTAACAGAGTAGCATTGTACTTTGACAATATACGTAAAATAAATGCCAACTGCACGGTTTCTTTGCTTTTAACCAAGAATTGAGACTGTTTTACGTCTGTATCTATGAAGAATTCTGGGATTTAAGCATTTATTCACAAGAATTTTCGCCACAAAAGCTCCTTTTACGCCAGACAGCCACTAGCCTCATTCGCTAACAGAGTAGAATTGTACTTAGACAATGTACGTAAAATAAATGCTAACTGCACGATTTCTTTGTTTTTAACCAAGAATCAAGACCGTTTTGGGGTCTTAAATCCGCTTATGATTTTAAATTATGTTATACCTATATAAAAAATATTAATCGGGATTTTATATGGGAATGACTTTGAATTTGTTGACACCGCTGCTCACGGAGACTCATATATGGCTGCTTTGGTTTTGAAAATATTTGAATTTAAAGTTTTTGAAAATCGGCCCCTCAATAGGTTATGAAGTCTATGGATCATAACTTTTTCCTTTAAAAAAAAAAAAAGTCTGCAATACCTTTCCTCTGACAACAGATCCCCTCCTGGACGGTGTAAGAGAGGTCTTTGAACTCCAGGTCAACAAGCTCCTGGTGCGGGAGCTTGCTTAGACGCTGTTTGTCAGTGTTGTTCACTTTTTTCATCTTGAAGAACAAATCTGCCCGCGGGCTCATCTCTTGGGTTTCGCTTTTGCTGGCCTCCATTTGGATGCTGCAACTGCCCCGATTTTGCGCCTTCTGGAACATTCTGGAGGAGGCAGACAACCGTTATTCACTTCAAAATGAGATGTTTGATCTGGTTGAACATCAATGCACACTGATAGTTCATAGCCATTTTTTATACCATTGGAAAACAACTATCACACCATTTGGTGATTTGATTTGTAAAAAGCAAAAATCTGAGAATCTGAACCCGAGGGCCCCTGACGGGAAGGTGGACGTGCCAACCACAAGTTTCCTGCTCAACCTATTCCCAAAAGACACTAACGCTCCTTTCTTGTCTTGCCTGGTCTTGTCACATTCTGATTCCACAATAACGTTTTTAGAATAATCACTTATAATGCGAGTTACTGTATAAATATGATTTTTTTAAAAAAACTATTCACGTGGATATGGTGCATAACATCATTCCATAATTAATATTCACTCCTGTACGTGCACTTTATGATGCAATCACATATGGGGACATAACACTACCAATTTTTCAGGATGCTCAAATTGTCCCTACCAACTTTTAAGCAACTCTATTTGAATTATATCATGATTATGTTTGATGATTGTAATTGATAATTAATAATGATAATAATTTCTAATGTCTTACCATATGTTGTAAGAATAGAATTGACCCTTCCATGATTAAGTGAACTACTGTATTTTCATTATTTTTAGACTTGCTGAATGTGCCGGTCCATTTTTTTCCCCTCAAACGCACGTTTGATTGGCTGATGACTAGAACCAACAAGCTCGCACACTCACACAACCCCCATCCATAAGCGGATTTTAAGGGGGGGGCAGCGTGGTGGCCGAAAAGTGGAATTGCATGACTTTCCTATATAGATAAAAGTTGTAAAGCAATAAAACCAACAAAAATGAATGAAATGAACAAAAACAATTTTTTTAATCACGGGTCAAAATTATTTTTCGAACAGATCATGTGACTAGTAACTTAGACGGTCATTCGCTTTGCATATAAATTTCAAGAAAAAAAATTCAAATGATTTTTTTTCTTTGATTGAAAAAAAAAATTTTTTTTTTGATTGAAGCAACTTTTTTTTTAGGGTTAAATCATTTAGACACAAATGTCCTACCCATAATATGGCCCAAACACAAAAAGGATTGTTATTTCGATTAAAAATTAAGTTTTCAAATGCAAATTTTTTAATCTCAAATATTTTTTCGCATTCAAAAACTTTTACCATCATTGAAATTTTTCTCTTTTTGATTGAAGTCATTTTCTTTTGAAATTTATATATTTTTTTTAGGGCTGTCAAACAATTAAAATTTTTAATCGAGTTAATTACAGCTTAAAAATTAATTAATCGCAATTAATCGCAATTCAAACCATCTATAAATTAAGCCATATTTTTCTGTAAATTATATATATATTCTGTAAAATAAATTGGAATGGAAAGATAAGACACAAGATGGATATATACATTCAACATACTGTACATAAGGACTATTTGTTTGTTATAACAATAAATCAACAAGATGGCATTAACATTATTAACATTCTGTTAAAGCGATCCATGGATAGAAAGACTTTTAGTTTAAAAGAAAAATGTTAGTACAAGTTATAGAAATTTTATATTAAAACCCCTCTTAATGTTTTCGTTTTAATAAAATTTGTAAAATTTTCAATCAAAAAATAAACTAGTAGCCCGCCATTGTTGATGTCAATAATTACTTACACAATGCTCATGGGTGCTGAAGGCTATAAAATCAGTCGCACCCAAGCGCCAGCAGAGGGCGGCAAAACTCCATAAAACACAATTAACAAGTGGACATTTCACTCTACTGACATTTAAATCTTGTCTGAGCGGGACATGTGCGTTAATTGCGTCAAATATTTTTGATTAATTAAAAAAATTAATTACCGCCCGTTAACGCGATCATTTTTACAGCCCTAATAATTTTTTGAAGCAACATTTTTTTTAAACGGATAATGACAAAAATGTCCTAGCCAAAACGTGGCCAAAACACAAATCAACATTACTTCAATCAAAAAAGTTGCTTCAAGCAAAATGACATTGACTTCGTCAAAAAAAAAAAAAAAAAAAAAAAAAAAAAAAAAAGCTTTTGCATGCATTTTTTTGAGTTTAAAATTATTTTTGCATTCAAACACATTTTTTTTTATTGAAGCGACTTTTTTGGGTTGAAAATATATATTTTGATGGAAGCAACTTTTTTTTTTTTTGATTGAATAATAAAGACACAAATCTACCTCCATATGGCTCTGCCCAGGGGATACAGTTTTTGACTGGGGTAACTACATTGGCATGACACCGGCGGGCGTACTAAATTCAATGGATGAATATCTTGGCGAAAAGTATTGCCTAAGCAGCCTGATTTAGAATTCCCCTCAAGAATGATGGGGGGAAAAACACTCATTGTCAACTTATGATTATAAATATTCTTATAAGATAATTTTATTGCTGACACTACGTTTCGGGGTCATCAATATGTTGTGACCACCCTGCCCCAAAAGTCAATCCCCGCCTATGGGTAGGGTCATTTCTATCCTTACAACATATGGGAAGACAATCTAAATTACCTATATAACTGAACTCAATGATATTTAATGCAAATAAGTTGCTTAACCCTTCGATGCATAAGTAGGTCAAAAATGACCCGGTGTGATTGTTTCCTTGAAATATCTTCGGAATGAAAAATTGTTATCAATTCATATTCCAGGTATTCCTCAAAAAACATGTTTTTGATATAATGCCATTCAAATTTTCGATGATTTTTTTATACATTTGATGAAATTGTCATTTTTGTATTACTACCCTAAGCTTCCACAAGTGGGTCAAAAATGACCCACATGCATTTTCTATGGAATCCAATGGGAATCTTTCATTCTTATCAACTTTGGCTGTCAGGAATAAATTTACCGTGGACTACACAGACTAGGTATGTAAAAAGTGACATCCCTTAAGAAGATTATTTTACTGTAAGTATTATGTCCATATAGTATTTTGTGTGTGTGTCTTTCATGAGTCTATTGTTATTTATCAACAAGCCTGCTCCTTCCTCAAAAGCCGCCTTCAAGCTAGGCGCTAACGCTAATGCACAGCTGCACCGCTACCGTAGCACCCGGTCTCTCTCGCTCTTTGAAGATGTTAATTGCTGCATGAATCCCAATTTGGGGGATTTGACAGTTCGGACTGCAGCCACATTCTGGAAAAATGTGGCCCGGATGGGATTTTAACCACATACGAAAGTGACCTTGATCGAATTTAAAATGGTGCACTTTTATGCGACTTTTCCCGTTCAGTCGAGTTGGAAAAACACAAAAAAATCGGATTTGAACCTAGTCTAGGTTAGCTAACATTATTGTATACATAATGTGTGTGTGTGTGTTTATTTATACAGCTACATATTGATCTATTGAAAATAGGGCTGTCAAAATTATCACGTTAACGAGCGGTAATTATTATTTTTTAATTAATCCCGCAAAAATATTTGACGCAATTAACGCACAAATGCCCTGCTCAAACAGATTAAAATGTCAGCACAGTGAAAGGTGTATTTGTTGTGTTTTTCGAAGTTTTGCCGCCCTCTGCTGGCACTTGGGTGTGACTGATTTTATAGGCTTCAGCACCCATGAGCATTGTGTAAGTAATTATTGACATCAACAATGGCGGGATACTAGTTTATTTTTTGATTGAAAATTTTACAAATTTTCTTAAAACGAAAACATGACGAGGGGTTTTAGTATAAAATTTCTATAACCTGTACTAACATTTATCTTTTAAGAACTACAAGTCTTTCTATCCATGGATCGCTTTAACAGAATGTTAATAATGTTAATGCCATCTTGTTGATTTATTGTTATAATAAAGAAATACAGTACTTATGTACCGTATGTTGAATGTATATATATCCATCTTGTGTCTTATCTTTCCATTCCAACAATAATTTACAGAAAAATATGGCATATTTTGTAGATGGTTTGAAGTGTGATTAATTGCGATTAATTAATTTTTAAGCTGTAATTACCTTGATTAAAAATTTTAATCGTTTGAAGCCCCTAATTGAAAACACTACTCTTATGTTTCCTTATCCAAAACGTCATAGCTGCTAGATTTACAGCTGAAATGGTCCTACAGATGTTGGATGATGGAGAGGCAGTGATGGGGTTGGACTCAAGAGTCCAAAATTTCTAATGATGAGGACCAGGACTATTGTTCAGGTGGCAGTTGTCCACCTGGAAATCCAATTGAACAGGATCAATCTGACTCATAAAAGTCCATTTATGTGTCCTTTGAAGAAGAAAGTGTCCAAATCATGGCCAACAGAATGAGTTGGTAGGGCTCTTACTAAAGAGAATTACCAGTACCTCCCAACCAGGGCAGAACACACTGAGAGCCACAATATCCTCAGAAATCGGTCAGTGCCACCACAAGGGCTTAGCACCGCTGTCTCACCAAAAAAGATGCAAGGGAGCTCTTCATCATTGATGATAAAATACAAGAAAGGATGAAGTCTATTGCTGTTTTTTTCTTCTTTTCTTTTATGTTAAATGAATCAAAGATATTTCAAGCATGAAATCATTCTTGTTTGGCCCTAAATATCATACGAATTAATATACAAGTGATTATTCTTAACCAAAATGGCATAAAAACACATTGGTTCTAATATGGGTTATTTTGTGACCCACTTATGAAAGAGTGTAGGGTCCAGTAACTTGTACATCTAAGGGTTAAAAGTTGCTGGGGTCAATTTGTGAGCATCCTGAAAAGTTTGTAGTATGTCCCTACCGTCCCTATGAAAACCTACGCCCTGGAACAATTTACACTCAGTTTGACAGTGTAATTTTGAAAGTAAATTGTATCAAACAGTGTATTTTGTTACCTAAATTTTGTTGAGTAAATTCTATCTGGTTTTTTTTTTTTTTTTTTTTTTTTTTTTTTTTTTTACAATGTAGCGTCCCTACCAATGTTGAGACCACATCTACGCCCTGGATATGAATACATCCATTCTGACACGAATTCGGATTTATTTTTCATACTTAATTGACAGAATTGAACTCGTCATGACTGTGACTCACCTGAACGCAACGCCGCAACAAAAAGTCTCCTCGGTTCGCCAAAGCTTTCCCACGAACTTCCCGAATGGTGGTTGAGATCGATCCTCTCTATTTGAACACTAATTGGTGACTATCTTTGATAAAGTGACGTGTCTTATATGATCACGTCGATAAAAGCGCTTTGACGATCGTTTTTTTTTTTTTTTTTTGCGCGTGTCCGTGGCTTTCCGTCTTTGATCCCTTTTGTCTTTATATGACGTCCAATTTCTTTGAAAATTAAGTCGCAAGTGGACCGGACTTGAATTAAATGAGCTGAGTGGTGTCGTGAGTTACGAATTTAATGATAGCAAACTAGGTTTCCCAGTACAATTTAAACTCATTGGACGGTGATAGACGTCCAATCCATCCAGTTCAAATGGCAGCTGATAAAGTTAATGAATAAAGTTTGTGTACTATGATAGTTAAATGGATTGAACACAGTAGAAAACATCCAATCTAAAAAAATATATATTGCAGTACACTAATGAAAATGAAACGTTGGCTCAATTAAAAAAAAAAAAATATTGGTGAATACATGACCCCTAAAATTTTACAACGGTGTGATGGATCAGCCATTTTTTTTTTTTTAATTGAGCCAATGTTTCATTCTAAGGCTGTCAAATGATTAAAAAAAAAATTTAATTATAGGCGAAGTTTGACTTTTGGGGCAGGGGGGACAACATGTTGCTGACCCCGAAATGCAGTGTCAGCAATAAAATTAACTTACAAGCAGGGCCAGCCCAGCCTATACGCAGTCTATGCAGTTGCATAGGGCCACTGACCACTAGGGGGCCCCCAATCTGGCAATTGTTTAATTTATATTCTATTTTGTTTACTACAGTTTGCTTTATTTGACTTTTGTACGTCTTGATACTTGATTACAAGCTTAAAAAAATAAAAGTTCTTCCTTGAACTTCTTTCTTTCCTCTTTTAGAAAAAGGTTTGGCGCTATCTACTGTAAGTACTGACAATCATTTGGGGTGAGAAGTTTGAAGTATGCAGTGCAACAAACTCTGATTAATATACAAAATATGGACGTATGGGTTGGATTGCATGTATGGGTTTCACACATGCATTTGGGGGCCCTAAGCAAAATAATGCCAAGGGGCCCATATTTTTGGCCAACCATTTCGTCACAGTGAACTGTGAAACCCATACATGCAATCCAATCCATATGTCCATATTTTGTATATTAATCATATTTTGTTGCACTGCATACTCCAAACTTCTCACCCCAAATGACATGTAATGACAAGAAAATGGACGTTTGCATGGATGAACGTCAATGCGCGCCACATTATTCACGATGCTCTATTAACAATATATAAAATGAGGTTACCAGATTGGGGCCCCCTAGTGGTCAGGGGCCCTAAGCAGCTCCATCGTCTGTGTATAGGCTGGGCCGGCCTTGGTTTCACAGTACACTGTGACGAAATGGTGGGGCAAAAATATGGGCACCTTTGCATTATTTTGCTTAGGGGCCCCAAATGGCCTGGGCCGGCCCTGCATACAAGTATATTTATAATAATAAGTTGACAATGAGCGTTTTTTCCCTATCATTCTTGAGAGGAATTCTAAATCAGGCTGCTTAGGCAATACTTTTCGCCAAGATTGTCATACATTGAATATGGTACGACCGCCGGTATCGTGCCAATGTAGTTACCCCAGTCAAAAATTTTATCCCCTGGGCAGAGCTATATGGAGGTAGATTTGTGTATTTATTATTACACCCAAAAAAATGTGGCTTCAATTAAAAAAAAGTGTCTGAATGCAAAAATAAATGTGAAATTCAAAAAACTCCTCCCCAAAAATGCATGTTTTTTTTAATTAAAGTCAAGTTTATTGAAGTCAAGTTTGTTACCCCAGTCAAAAATTGTATCCCGTGGGCGGCGCCATATGGAGGTAGATTTGTGTCTTTATTATTCAGTCAAAAAAGTAAAAAAAAAAAAACGTTGCTACAATCAAAATATATATTTTCAACCCAAAAAAATGTTGCGTCAATCAAAAAACAAAAAAGTGACCATAGTATAGATAGTGGATCAGAAGTGTACAAAAGTGTACAACAAATAGCAACTATTTGTTGCGAGTGAAGTAGTGATCGTGTAGTTTGAGAGGTACAACGATTTTTATATTGTTAGGTTATTGTTGGTTTTCTCCTTGCCCATTGATTTCACCTGTTGTTTCCCAGCTGTTCCTTGTTGTCTCGTTACCCCTTGTCTGCGCGCGTGTGTATATAAGTTCCATTTTCTTATCACTCTTTGTTGCGTCATTGTCTACGTCAACGTCAATTTCAAGTCCTGTCCAAGCCCTCGTGTACCAGTCCCTCCGTTTAAGTAAGTTTTGGTTTAAACATTGCCTTTTTGATCCCGTCCTTTGTGCTTTTGGTTAGTTGTTATTAAAACGTTTTTGAGTTCACCACCACCTGCCTTGCTGCTTTTTGTTTCCCTGCAATTGGGTCCACACCACCTGCCTGCCTGCGTTTTCCTGACATATATATGGCGGAAAACACAGACAAGACTAAAAAAAAAAAAAGTTTCTGCTCTTGCACTCCTCTTTAAAAGAAACTGCTGTATTTTAAGCCAAAAGAAATGTTGTGTTTGACAGAACAATATTTCTAAATGCTGCCATAGCAGATTCATGGCTCATTAAGCTCCCGAACTATTTTTAATTTGTCCGTTTTACCCTGGAAACCCCCGTTTACAGACGTCGCAAAACCGCTTTTGTTTCAACCCAGCCATAAAACTAAGGTAATTAATTAGATTTCTTATTCAAAATGTCTGTCATTTTTAGCTAGGAATAATTAATTGGTGTCTAATATTTCGTGACTATTTAACAAACATTTTTTTTTTTTTAAATGCCCTCCTGTTCAAAATTTTTCTTCCCCCAGAAAATTGAGATTTTAAGCTTTCCAATGATGTATCACATGCATATCGGACAATTTTGAAATTTGGCCAAATTGTGGGTCTCAGAGTGGAACTTCAAGTCACCTGAGTGTTTTCCGCCATATATATTGTGTGGGAGGAGGGTATGTATCCTATATATATAATCATCATCTTGGCTTTCTCCACTTTCTAATCATTACTCTCCTACAGCTACAGGTAAATAAAGGTGGTGGAGTGATTATTATTGGTGTATTATTATGACTATCCACTGATGATAATCATACATGAATGAGCTCCTGTACTCATCACAGCTGATGCTCCAGAAGGAAGTCACCCAGAACAAAGCGGTAAGAAAAGTGCACACTTAACTCTACTAGGACCTTCACAATGCATTTCAGACTAACTAGCAAGCAGCAGCTAAGTAGCAGCGTTATTTTAGAGCTGGGATGTAACTTTTGACTGCAAAACAGCAAAGGTAGAGGACGTACGGAAGGTCTTTGTGAACACATTACAGACAGCACAGTAGCATAGTATTCTGTGCAAAGCGTCAATTTGAACACATTCTAATCATGAATTTATATTACAAATAAAACTCTAACACACTCAGTGCAGTAAGATATATTTCTTTATTTGACATATTTGAGAACATGAACATTTCTACCATAGTTTCATGTTTTCAAAGAGGGGTAAAAATAAGACAGGCATAACAAAGTCTTTGGCGACATACTCATATCAACACATAAATATAACTTAAATACATTCTCATTTAAATAGCTCGACTTGACGGCATCTATTTACACAGTCGACACCATATGGAGTGCACTGACATGTTTCAAAATGTCAACTTTTTTGTGATAAGGACAGGCATGACGTGATGCAAACAAGACAACAAAACAATCCTCGCACGTTGCTAATCAAACGTAAGATAAGCGAAAACACGTCCGACGTGGCAGTGAATGGTTTTAGACTTTTAGTTCCTTTGACGTCCAGCGTCGTCAATGGCAACGAATGAGTTCGTGGCAATCTATGAGCTCATTTACATCAGACAGAATGGCGTGTTTGATTTAAGCAAGCCTTTGAACAGATTAGATTGAAGACTAGTCAAATTACCCTGTGATCCCAAACACAACCTTGGGAAATTGATGCAGAAATCCCACGAACAGAAATTCCTCTATTTGTCAAGTATCGCCAGGTCATTTGCGAAAGATTACATTCAAATTTAAACCTTATGTGAAAGCGTGTGGTAGCACGTGCTTTGCTGCGATTTTATTTTGAAAGCGTCTGTAGAAGGCTCCTCTGCACTCCCCTGCTGTGGCTGCATATGACTACAAAGATTAGGTCAGATTTAATAAACTGAGTCAACCCCAAAGTCCTGACTCGCGGCAAGAACTTAGAAATCACGTGAAAGGGCCTAATATTTCCACATCATATTTCAGCGTAGCCACAAAACACTGTTCCAAATATCTACTGACTGTTGACATTTTGTATGAATAGGCGGAGTTTGACTTTTGGGGCAGGGGGCACAACATGTTGATGATCCCAAAACGTAGTGTCAGCAATAAAATTAACTTACAAGAATATTTATAATCATAAGTTGACAAGGAGTGTTTTTTCCCCCCATCATTCTTGAGGGGAATTCTAAATCAGGCTGCTTAAGCAATACTTTTCGCCAAGATTGTCATACATTGAATATTGTATCGTGCCAATGTAGTTACCCCAATCAAAAATTGTATCCCCTGGACATAGCCATATGGAGGTAGATTTGTGTATTTATTATTCAACCCAAAAAAATGTGTTTGAATGCAAAAATAAATTTGGAACTACATGAAAGCTATTTTTCTTTGAAGATTTTTTTTATTTAATTTAACTTTATTTATTTATTTTTTTGATTGAAGTAATGTTGATTTGTGTTTGGGTCACATTTTGGCTAGGACATTTTTCTCTGTTATTCAATCAAAAAATAAGTTGCTAAAAAATATATAGATTTTCAAAAACAAAGAATTTCAATCAAAAAAAAAAAACGAAAAATTTCAATAGAAAAAGAAAGTTACTAGAATCAAAATAGATATTTTCAACCCAAAAATGTCGCTTCAATCAAAAAAAAATGTGTTTGAATGCAAAAATACATTTAAATCAGGCTGCTTTGGCAATACTTTTCACCAAGATTGTCATACATTGAATATGGTATCGTGCCAATGTAGTTATCCCAATCAAAAATTGTATCCCCTGGACAAAGCCATATGGAGGTAGATTTGTGTATTTATTATTCAACCCAAAAAAAATAACGCTTCAATTTAAAAAAAAAAAAAAAAAAAAGTGTTTGAATGAAAAAATAAATTTGAAACTCAAAAATTTCCCCCCCAAAATGCATGTGAAAGGTATTTTTCTTTGATTTTTAAATTTTGTTAAATTTAAAAAAATTTTTTTTTGAAGTCAAGTTTTTTGGATTGAAGCAACTTTTTTGATTGAAGTAATGTTGATGTGGTTTTGGGCCACATTTTGGCTAGGACATTTGTGTCTATAATATTCAATGAAAAAATAAGTTGCTTCGAAAAAGTAGATTTTAAAAAAGATCACTTCAATCAAAAAAAGATAAAAAATTCAATCATAGAAAAAGTTTTTGAATGCAAAAAAATTTTGGCGATTGAAAAATTTGCATTTTTTCACTGAAAAAGTTTTCTTTGATTGAAGCAATCCTTTTTTTGTGTTTGGGTCATATTATGATGAGGACATTTGTGTCTAAATCATTCAATCCCCCATGACAGTTGCTTCAATCAAAAAAAAATATTTTCGGTCAAAGAAAAAAAAAAATTTTTTTTAAATTATTTTTTTTTAAAGTATATGCAAAGCAAATGACCGTCTAAGGTCCTCGAAATTAATTTTGACCCATTATAAAAATATATATTTTTGTTCATTTCATTCATTTTTGTTGCATTTTTATTGGTTTTCAACTATTATGTATATATATTAGGGCTGTCAAAATTATCGCGTTAACGGCTGGTAATTAATTTTTAAAAATTAATCACGTTAAAATATTTGAAGCAATTATCGCACATGCCCCGCTCACAGATTTAAATGACAGTACAGTGAAATGCCCACTTGTTAATTGTGTTTTATGGAGTTTTGCCGCCCTTTGCTGGCGCTTGGGTGCGACTGATTTTATAGGCTTTAGCACCCATGAGCATTGTGTAAGTAATTATTGACATCAACAACGACGGGCTACTAGTTTATTTTTGATTGAAAATTTTACAAATTTTATTAAAACGAAAACATTAAGAGGGGTTTTAATATAAAATTTCTATAACTTGTACTAACATTTTTCTTTTAAGTACTACAAGTCTTTCTATCTATGGATCGCTTTAACAGAATGTTAATAATGTTAATGCCATCTTGTTGATATATTGTTATAATAAACAAATACAGTCCTAATGTACCGTATGTTGAATGTATATATCCATCTTGTGTCTTATCTTTCCATTCCAACAATAATTTACAGAAAAATATGGTATATTTTATAGATGGTTTGAATTGCGATTAATTGCGATCAATTACGATTAATTTTTAAGCTGTAATTAACTCGATTAAAATTTTAATCGTTTGTCAGCCCTAATATACAATATATATATATTTATATATATATATATAGGAAAGTCAATTATATGCAATGACACGTTTCGGACACCAGGGGGGGCCTGCACCCCCATAAAATCCGCATATCTTCGTATGGAATATGTATTACATTTTGTTTTCAGTTTTCTTGACTCTGGGGTTCACTCAGGACTAAGTTACGATATTCTGATTGATCAAAAAGTCGTTAAGACTCGACCTAATCGCGTTATGGCTTTCTCTGAAAATCTCGCAGTCTCTGTAAACGAAACCGTTCAAAGCAAGGGCATAGGTTTGCATAGGGACTGTTGGGACATAACCATAAGCGGATTTCATGGGGGGCAGGGGGGTCATATTTGGGTTATTGGGCAACACATGCCTTCTAGCATGCATTGCAGCACGACAGATGTAAGTAACAATCAAAATTCATATTCTTTTCTAATGATTTATACAGTTGCTGTTCCGGTCGTTTCATTAAATGCTTGTTATGGTATTTGGTAACACTTTATTTGATAGTGGCGTCGTAAGACTGTCATAATCATGACATGACACTATTCTAGGCATTGCTGAATGCTTATGACTGATGTCATTAAATGTCATCCGGGAAATTATGTTACTTATTATGTAACTCCATTTATGTCTAACTTGGATCCGTTACATCCATTCAAAAGTGAGAGAATTTGCCGGATAACACTAAATAAAAGTTGTTATACCTAGGGTTGTTCCGATCATGTTTTTTTGCTCCCGATCCGATCCCGATCGTTTTAGTTTGAATATCTGCCGATCCCGATATTTCCCGATCCGATTGCTTTTTTTTTTTTTTTTGCTCCCGATTCAATTCCAATCATTCCCGATAATTTTTCCCGATCATATACATTTTGGCAATGCATTAAGAAAAAAATGAATAAAACTCGGACGAATATACACATTCAACACACGGATAGAAAGTCTTGTAATTCTTAAACGCTAAATGTGACTTTGTATATTGTGACTAAATATTGCCATCTAGTGTATTTGTTGAGCTTTCAGTAAATGATACTGTAGCCATTTAACTGTTCTGCCCAAATGCATGATGGGAAGTGCAACCATGACCGTGCGTAGTGGCACCAATTGATATATCTTCTCTGCGTTGGGAAGTAACATAGGGTGTTAAGGGAAAGATCAACCACTACCGTTCTTCCCCACATTGCTTCTCACGATATTTCTAATTGTTGAGAGAGGGATTTTAAGGCTTTAGCCTATTAAAAAGAGGCTCCAAAAACTGCCAAAATTCTCTCTACTCATCATACGCTGCCTGATAGCTCTATCTACAGGTAAAACGGCCCCATTATAGATTGGACGCGACACTGCGTGAGTGGGTCGTGCAGCGCATGCGTTAATTGCATTAAATATTTTAACGTGATTAAATTAAAAAAAAATAATTACCACCATTTACGCGATAAATTTGACAGCCCTACTTTAAGCCAAAACTAAAGACTCTGGATGAATGTAAGACATTTTGTCTGTAACGTTGAATACAATTAGAAAACGATTTAATTTAAAAATATATATATATTAAAAAAAGGCATGTCCGATATTTTTTTGCCGATTCCGATACTTTGAAAATGACGTGATCGGCATCCCGAGATGCCGATCGATCGGGACATCTTTAGTTATAACCATTCATTAATGCTCATGAGAGTGTCATGTCATAATTATGATTGTCTTCAGGCGTCACTGTCAAATAAAGTGTTACTAAATAACATCACTAGAAATTAATGAAACAACTAGAACAGTAACTGAAGAAATAATTAGCACAGAACATGAATTTTGACTTATTTATATATGTAGTGCTGCAATGCATGCTAGGAGGCATGTTGGACAACAACGGCGTTGACAGGTTGTGGTAGAAGAGGTTGACTGTCTCCCCCAAAGGAGAAGTGATCGCCAAATGAAGCTTCTTGAGCAATGAAGCTTTGCAGCAAATTGGTTCACAGCTTCTTTGTGGTTCATTTGGTCCCGTAAATATCCCATAATACAGTGAGGTCCGCTTCGGCTTATAGTCCAGTGTGGCCTATTAACGAACAAATGCCGTTTTCGTGTCACATTTGATGGGTGGCGGCTTACAGTCAGGTGCAAAATTTTACGGTAATGTCCCATCCCGAGCAAAAAGTGTACATGCAGGTTATGTTGTCCCTACCAATGTTGAGACCAAACCTACGCCCTTGGTTAAAAGTTCTAAAATCTGCAACTAATCTTTAGTTCATCTGTATTTAAACTGAATTTTCATTTTTTTCACTCTCATTTTTTATGCAATGAATTGTCAACTCTCTTCCGGCGTTCATTACTGCCATCTAGGGGACTGGAGTGCCTTCACAGCCACTTTTTAACTAAAGGCTTTTCAGTGTATGAATGAATGAAAATGCTCAGTAGTCACAAGTAGTTGTCCTAGTATAATGCCCACGTCATTCTACTAGCGAGGACGAAGAGCATTCGAGGACATTGACCTTGAGCTGAACGGCAAGGAAATCAAATAAAAGCTAAAACAGCCCTCCGTATGAAAGTTTAGCTTTCCCAGTTTTAACTTTATTAGACGTCCACATTCTTGGGCCAGTGTTTCCTGGATCAATCTCGCCTCAGCCTTGGCCGAGTACTACTCAACGCTCTTGGTTATGTGTCCAAATGTGATCTGACGTGAACCTGGCACAAGTGCGACGTGAGGGCTGAATCACCAACTTGGCTTGTTTGATCAGCGAAGCGCAGAACAGAGTTGAAGACAAGTTTGACTGAGGTTGCTTAGGTTGTCTGGCTGTGAAAAACATCCTCACTCAAACTGAACAATTAGCCTGAAAAGTATAGAGGCATGACAGTGATCCAGGTGGCGTCTATTCATTGTAATACCAGACTAATACATTAAGAGTTAAATAACAAAAATATATTGATTTTGTTTTGGGGTAGAGGCGCTCATCCGTAACTGTGGGGGCTTCTGGGATTAATAGGGGACGTGTCTTGTCTGCCGTTCTTGCCGACAAGCTGATAAAGCCTGTGACTGAGGTTCTGTACTTGGCAGGTTCCCAGCACACAGCCAACTCGCATTAACTGGGCATTGTGAGGGTAGTGGTGGGCATGGCGACGGGTTCTCGACGGTCTCGAAGGGTTCTCCATGGGTGTCGCCCACGCCAGAGCCGGGTTGCTTCCTCTCCTCTTTGTGCGAAAGAGATGTTTGAGCGGCCATTTTGTCCAATTGGCAGTGTCGGTTCTGGCCCTCGGAACCAACCACGGATCCGCTTCAGACTCAATGAGTTTGTTGAGATGCTCCAAGCTGTGGAAAGACAAAAAATGTAATTGAGTTAGGAAAGCAGGAATGAACTACACTCAAAAAAATGAATCAGGCAGGTTGTAAAGTTTACTAAAAGACAGTGTGCATTTTCAGCAAGAACCCATCATGTTTCCAAGGTGAGCATGATTGAATCATGCAGTCTCTTAATAAACATGAACAGTGAATGAGGAGCTTGACTAGATATTAAAGATGCACCGATACCGATACTAGTATCGGCAGGGGGCGCCGATCCGGCCCGAAATGGTGGTATCGGTATCGGCGAGTACCAACAAAGACGGTGCCGATACCATTTACCGTTCCATTATTATAACATTTGACCACAGCCTTTTTCTCCTCCTGGCGCTCACTACACTCTGTCTCTGTGTTGTGTGATGACACGTGAACACCAAGCAGCTATCGCTATTGGCCTGCTCCAGACCAATGAGAGCGGGCCAATAGCCACTCCTGACCAATCAAAAGGGGGCTTTTTCATATGGACGAAAAACAAACCAGGAAATATTGCGGCGCCACGGCGGTCGGGAAATATTTCCAAATAGAAATCCCGTCGATTAAAATCAATGGCTGCATGCAAGTTATTGTTTATTGTCTACTAGGGTTTAGTGTACTTTTTCCTATTTTGCAAAGGTAAGCAACAGCCTGACAAAGCCTCGATAGCAATGATTTCACATCCAATTATGTAGCTTTTTGGGAAAAAAAAAAAAAAAATTATATATAAAATAGGGGTGGTATCGGCAGATACTGCACAGCCAGGTATCGGTATCGGGGCCAAAAAATGGTATCGGTGCAACACTACTAGATATTGTTGATGCAACATAATGCTAATGTGTCTTTCCAACTAATTGCAATAGTCTCGTGATTTCTCGCGAGATTTAAAAGTAGGATTGCCAACTCCCTGAAAAAGTAAGGGACACCTCATTGGTATCGTCACCATTTAATTATTATTTTGTTTGTGAAACGTGTTTTTTTAAATTTTTTTATTTTTTTTATTTTATTGGATTAGATTAGAAAATTAATTGTAATTCATCGCAATTCAAACCATCTATAAAGTATGCCATATTTTTCTGTAAATTATTGTTGGAATGGAAAGATAAGACAATATGGATGTATACATTCAACATACTGACAAAAGTACTGTATTTGTTTATCATAACAGTAAAGCCACAAGATGGCATTAACATTATTAACATTCTTTCTGTGAAAGGGCTCCACGGATAGATTGTTAAAGGATAAATGTGTGTTTGTATATTGTGACTAAATATTGCCATGTAGTGTATTTGTTGAGCTTTCAGTAAAAGATAATGTAGTGACAAAACTGTTCTGCCCAAATGCATATGGGAAATGGGTAACCATGACTATGTGTAGCGGCTGCAAATACTATATCGTCTCTGTGTTGTGTACATTGTAGCTGCATTAACGTTGCTCGCCTCAATAGTTAGTATTGTTGTGGAAGACATGTCAAAGCTTTAGATAAATAAAAGCACGGTCCAAATGAATGCCTGCATACACTCTACTCACCTGTCACTGCCTCTTAACTCTATATATGCGCAGAACGGCGCCATTCTAGTCTGTTTGCGGCAATGCATGAGTGGGTCATTCCGTGCATGTGTTAAATATTTTAACGTGATTAATTTTAAAAAATTAATTACCGCCCGCTAACGCGATAAATTTGACAGTCCTAGTTGTGCCTTATGTTGGTTCAACATGTGTGCTTTATGTTAAAAGAACACAATTGCTTAATACTGAAGGAAAGCAATTTAATCAGGTGCAAATGATGTATTTCTTTAATGTCGGTTCAACATGAATTTTGGGGTGAACATGAGTGCTTAATGTTGGCTCAACAAGAGTGCGTTATGTTCGCGCAACATAAGTGCCTAATGTTGGCGAGACGTGTGCTTTATGTTAAAAGGACACAATTGCTAAATGCTGAAGGAAAGCAATATTATCAGGTGCAAATTCTTTCCTTATTTTTTTTTTTATGTCAGTTCAACACCCCATTTTTTTGAGTGAATTAGCCCTGCAAGCAGGACTCAACGGACCCTCGGGAGTCCCGTGTTGATTTCTCCAATTTCTTTTCGGTGATTTTTGTTTTTTTTTTCCCCTTCGATGCGAAGTCGGTCTCGAAAAAAAGGCCATTTCCTGTTCCCAGCAGGGGGCGCCAGGCCGAATGGGTGATATTTCAATGAATTTGAGTTCAGGCTGGGATACATCACGTACATGCCAAATATGAAAAAGATTGAACGTTGTATGGGGGAGTTATTAGTAGAGATGTCATCCCGATCGGTCGGGTCCGATCACATCATTTTCAAAGTATCGGAATCGGCAAAAAAATATCGGCCATGCCTTTTTATAATATATATATATATATGAATTAAATCGTTTTCTAATTGTATTTAACATTACCGACATAATATGTTTCACTCTTCCAGAGTCTTTAGTTTAGGTTTAAGGTAGGGTCATCAAATTTATCCTAATAACGGCGGTAATTAATTTTTTAAAAAATGTATCACGTTAAAATATTTAACGCAATTAATGCATGCGCTGCACAACCCACTCACACATTGTCGCGCTTAAACAGTAATGGCGCCGTTTTACCTATATAGAGAGGTAAAAGGCAGCGTAAAATGAGTAGAGTGAATTTTGGCAGCCTTTGGAGCCTTTTTTTAATTGGCTAAAGCCTTACAATCCTTCTCCCATGGGAAGCAATGTGGGGAAGCAAGGTAGCGACTGATCTTTTTCTTAACACCTTATGTTATTTCCCAAAGCAGAGAAGATATATCAATTGGTAGCACTACGCACAGTCATGGTTCCACTTCCCATCATGCATTTGGGAATGACTACAGTATCATTTACTGAAAGCTCAACAAATACACTAGATGGCAGTATTTAGTCACAATATACAAAGTCACAAGTCTTTCTATCCGTGGATCCCTCTCACAGAAAGAATGTTAATAATGTAAATGCCATCTTGAGGATTTATTGTCATAATAAACAAATACAGTACTTATGTACTGTATGTTGAATGTATATATTCGTACGAGTTTTATTCATTTTTTTCTTAATGCGTTGCCAAAATGTATATGATCGGGAAAAATTATTGGGAATTATTGGAATTGAATTGGGAGCAAAAAAAAGCAATCTGATCGGGAAATATCGGGATCGGCAGATACTTAAACCAAAACGATCGGATCGGGAGCAAAAAAACATGATCGGAACAACCCTAGTTATTAGTCATTTTCTGAATTTGGTGTTTTTTCAAAAAAATGTACGACTTTGGCACCCCATCGACTTTGGCACGATGAAAAATACATCGTATCGTTTTTCTCCTACAGATGAAGTAGCAGAAGTTGAAGCAACAGCCATGAGTCAAAGCAGTTCTTCACTGCTGTCATCAGATGAACCAATTTATCCCTAATATATTTCATTGAAAAGTACATAGTATTTTTTTTCTCCCACAGAAGTAGTTTTATCCCTAATATATTTCATCGAAAAGTACATAGTATTTTTTTCTCCAACAGAAGAAGTAGCAGAAGAGTGTGAACCCTAAATCCTAACCCTAAACCCTAACACACAAAAAAAAAACGCTCCGCACAGGTCAGCCCGTGAATGAAAACTCACCATTTTGATATGTGCAAATTTTAGTGAGTTTTCGAGCATGTTCAGAACTTCAAATTGGCCATTTTCATTTGCCCTGAAGAAGCCCTAACCCTAATCCCTAATCCCCAAATAAACTCGATTTTGGTACTCCGCCCAGGTCAGGCCCGTGAATGAAAACTCACCATTTTTATAACTTAACATCTCACATGTCTCATGAAGAGTCTCACCAATATTGAGGAGGATCTAACTAACTGCCTCGGCGCAATGGTCTCAAACGTGCACCCTGGTTTTCGACAAAAATGGCATGTTTTCCAATATTCAATCCAAAATACCCGATTTCCTGTTGGGTTTGGAATATGGGTGCAAGAGACCTTTTGAAGCATTTTGGCACAGGGTATCGACTCCCCTAATTTCATCGCTCTACGTTGAAAAAACCTAAATGGAGAGGCCTTTTTTAAGAATTCCAGGGGGCGCCACTGAGCCATTTTTGGACATTTTTTTTCACAACATTGCCAAATTATCGAAATGTTTGTGCAAATTTTGGTGAGTTTTTGAGCATGTTAAGACCTCCAAATGGGCCATTTTCATTTGCCATGAAGAAAGAATAATAATAATCCTTTGCAGAACAATAGGGCCTTTGCACAATAATAATCCTTTGCAGAACAATAGGGCCTTCGCACCATGTTGGTGCTCGGGCCCTAATAATTGCAGCCAGTTGTTTGTTGTCAATCACCCGCAATTCCCAGGGACTTCCTTGAAAATGAACAGAATTTACTCAAATTATTTTCCGGGAAATAAAATACCTGACCGCTTTTCGGTTTCGGTAAATGTGCATCTGGTTAATTGACCAATGTTCCACGTTGTGGCCTACAAGTTCAACAAACAAGGTCCGGCCATATGCTCAGTGTTTGACTAACACACTTGAAGCGTTTTCCTCTTTTTTTTCTGTCCTGTTTGTGCAGTATAGTGGGAGCTGATAATGCGGCGATGCAACGTTGCCTAGCAGCTGATGGACGATGCGGGAAAAAAATATAGAAATAGCAAGGGATCCTGAAATAAAGCAGGGAGTAACCACATTTATCCATCCATCCATTATCTGCCGCTAAGTCCTGGGGTCGGGTCGTGGGGGCAGCAGCTTTAGCAGGCCCAGACTTCCCTCTCCACAGCCACTTCAATCAGCTCCTCTGGCGGGATCCCAAGGTGTTCCCAAGCCAGCCGAGAGATAGTCTCTCCAGCGTGTACTGGGTTGTCCAAATGGCCTCCCACCAGCAAGACATCCCCGGAACACCTCTCCAGGCAGGCGTCCGGGAGGCATCCGAACCAGAAGCCCGAGCCACCTCAGCTGGCTCCTAAGCAGCTTTACCCCGAGTCCCTCCCGGATGACTGAGCTTCTCACCCTATCACTAAGGGTGAGCCCGGACACCCTGCAGAGGAAACTCATTTCGGCCGCTTGTATCCAGGATCTTGTTCGTTCGGTCACGGCCAACAACTCGTGACCATAGCTGAGGGTAGGAACGTTGATCGACTGGTAAATTGAGAGCTTCGCCTTTTGGCCTTGCTCCTTCACTACAACGGACCGGTACAGAGTCCGAATCACTGCAGACGCTGCAACGATCCGTCTGTCGATCTCCCACTCCCTCACTCGTGGACCTCAAGATACTTGAACTCCTCCACTTGGGGCAGGATCTCATCCTCACGTCACCCTTTTGCGACTGAGGACCATGGTCTCAGATTTAGATGTGCCATGGTCTCGGATTTGGAGGTGCTGATCTTCATCCCAACAGCTTCACAACCGGCTGAGAACCGCTCCAGTGAGAGTTGGAGATCACAGCACCACATCAACTGCAAAAAGCAGAGATGCAATGCTGAGGCCACCAAACCGGACCCCCTCAACGCTTCAGCCGGGTCTAGAATTGGTGACAAAGGAGTCCAACCCTCACTGGGAACGAATCCGACTTACTGCCAGCAATGCGGACCAAACTCTGGCACCGGTGGTACAGGGACCGAACAGCCCTTACCAAGGGGCCCGGTACCCTGAACTCCCGAAGCACCCACTACAGGACTACCCGAGGGCCTTCTACATATCCACAAAACACTTGCAGACCGGTTGGGTGAACTCCCATGCACCATCGAGGACCCTGCCAAGGGTGTAGAGCTGATCCACTGTTCCACAGCCAGGATGAAAACCCCACTGCTCCTCCTGAATCTAAGATCCGACTTCCTAACAGACCCTCCTCTCCAGCACCCCTGAATAGATTTTACCAGGGAGGCTGCTGAGTTTCATCCCTCTATAATTGGAACGTACCCTCCGGTCCCCCTTCTTCAAAAGGGGGACCACCACCCCAGTCTGTCAACCCAGAGACACTGTTCCCGATGTTCACGTGATTTTTTAGAGGTGTGTCAGCCACGACAGCCCCACAAACCAACACATTTAACCACATTTAATCAAACTAAGAAGGAAAAATTCCACTCGCTCAGGAATACGTGAGACGCATCACGTCTGCACCCTCTCCTGCCTGAGGTTTGTGGCTTCCACGCTGGAACGTGAAGCTGTGGTGTGGTTTTTTTTTAGCCACTTCTAGTAACGATGGCACAGCCTGAATAAATAATATGGCATTTTGAGCCCAATGTTTCCAGGACACATCACAGCATGCTGCGTTGACTGTACATTTCAACAGTTAGTCAGCTTTTTTTTCGATTGCAGGTCACATTGACCCACTGATCACGTTTAACCTCAAATTGAATTCATTATATTAGGGTCACTTTGACCTATTTCAGCTCTCCTGTCATTGTATTCCGGGTCAAATTGACCATTTTCTCCAGTTGCCTTAATATAACCATCCAACCTGCTTGTATTTCAGATTGAATACTCTTGTCATATGGCGCGTTGACGTGAGAGGTACTTTTGGCGCAAGTAGTGATACATAAAAAGTTATTTAGTAACCACAAAGGTGTCCTCTTAGATATTTATACTAAATGTTCCATCATTATTCGGTAGTGGACGGGGTGTTCTACTTGATCCGGAGCGTCTGAATATTAACAAAGGTCACCGTTAATGGCTGAAAAATGTGTCGCATTCATTTGTAATCCCTGGAAACAGTAGATTGCTTGTTGGTGACGCCTGAAATAAGGGAAAGGTTATTTATTTTGAAACTGCTTTCATAATAATAACACTTCCTTTGTTTTTTCCGGCAATGACCGGCTCAGCTCGATTTCCTCAAATTGACCAGGAGGAGTGTTGTGTTGTTGTTTTGTAACTCCAAGCCTTAGCGTAGCATTCGCGTTAGCATTAGCAATAGCCTCAGAATGGTGAGCATCCTCTTAAAACACTGGCCAGTTTAAAGCAGAGCCACTTGGATTTTCTGGTCAGTAAGTCCAGAGGATGTTTAAAGGCGCAATTTTTTTTTAAACATACAGTTCGTCGCTTCTAGCAAGGTCGGACTGACATATGGGTTGTTTTTTCCGGGTTGTTTTAATTAGTAGAACTATCTACTACTCCCATACTCAAAACTGTCCTACATGGATACTTTGATCAGGTTACAGTTCTCATTTTTGTGGTATTGTAAATCCACAATTTTGAATAAGTTCCGAGCAAGGCTGGTGAATTTTAGTAGTGAACGTCTGACTGCTCACGAATATTTCAAAAAATGAATTAAATGTCCCACATGTGAACTTTGATCTGGTTAGGTTACATTTTGAATATTTGTGGTACTGTAAATTCACAATTCTGAATAAATTCTGGCAGAGGTTGGTAAATATTAGGAGTGGACCTCTCTAAGGACTACTCAGAAACACAATACTATGCATTTTTACTGTACCAATATTTAGAAATTATGAATTAACAGTCCTATATGTGGAGTTTCACAGTTTACAGTTCTCATTTTTGTGGTACTGTAAATCCACAATTTTGAATAAGTTCTAGCCAAGGTTGTTGAATTTTAGTAGTGGAGCTCTCTGACTTGTCACATACTCAAAACGGCATTTTTACTGGAAGAGTATTCAGAAAAAATGAATGAAATGTCCTACATGTGAACTTTGATCTGGTTAAAAAATTATGCATTTTTACTAAACCAATATTTAGAAAATTTGAATTAAAAGTCCAGCATGTGGAGTATGATCAGGTTACTGTTGTCATTTTTGTGGAACTGTAAATCCATAATTCTGAATAAATTTCGGCCGAGGTTGGTAAATATTAGTAGTGAACCTCTCTGACTACTCACATACTCAAAATTATGCATTTTTACTTAACAAATATTTAGAAAATTTAAATTAAAAGTCCTGCATGTGGAGTATGATCAGGTTACAGTTGTCATTTTTGTGGAACTGTAAATCCATAATTCTGAATAAATTTCAGCTGAGGTTGGTAAATATTAGTAGTGGACCTCTCTGACTACTCACATACTCAAAATTATGCATTTTTACTTAACAAATATTTAGAAAATTTAAATTAAAAGTCCTGCATGTGGAGTTTGATCAGGTTACAGTTGTCATTTTTGTGGAACTGTAAATCCATAATTCTGAATAAATTTCAGCTGAGGTTGGTAAATATTAGTACTGGACCTCTCCGACTACTCACGAAGTCAAAATTATGCATTTTTTACTGTACTTATATTTAGAAATTTTGAATTTAAAGTCCTACATGTGGAGTATGATCAGGTTACAGTTCTCATTTTTGTGGAACTGTAAATCCACAATTCTGTATAAGTTCTGGCCGAGGTTGGTAAATATTAGTAGTGGACCTCCCTGACTACTCACAAACTCAAAATTATGCATTTTTACTGTACTAATATTTAGAAAATTTGAATTAAAAGTCCTACATGTGGAGTTTGATCGGGTTATAGTTTTCATTTTTGTGGTACTGTAAATCCACAATTTTGAATAAGTTCTGGCCAAGGTTGATGAATTTTAGTAGTGGAGCTCTCTGACTTGTCACATACTCAAAACGGCATTTTTACTGGAAGAGTATTCAGAAAAAATGAATGCAATGTCCTACATGTGAACTTTGATCTGGTTACATTTTGGATTTTTGTGGTACTGTAAATCCACAATTCTGAACAAATTCTGGTCGAGGTTGGTAAATATTAGTAGAGGACCTCTCTGACTACTCACAAACTCAAAATTATGCATTTTTACTGAACCAATATCTGGAAAATTTGAATTAAAAGTCGTACATGTGGAGTTTGATCAGGTTACAGTTCTCATTTTTGTGGTACTGTAAATCCACAATTTTGAATAAGTTCTACCCAAGGTTGATGAATTTTATTAGTGGACCTCTCTGACTGCCCACATACTCAAAATTATGCATTTTTACACAACTAATATTTAGAAAATTTGAATTAAAAGTCCTACATGTGGAGTTTGATCAGGTTACAGTTCTCATTTTTGTGGTACTGTAAATCCACAATTTTGAATAAGTTCTAGCCAAGGTTGTTGAATTTTAGTAGTGGACCTCTCTGACTGCCCACATACTCAAAATTATGCATTTTTACTCAACCAATATTTAGAAAATTTGAATTAAAAGTCCTACATATGGAGTTTTATCAGGTTACAGACTTATCTGTTTGTTTGGTGGAAGGCTACTTCCACCAAACTGTCTGTTGGATTGTCGCCTTCATTTTCAGGAATTAGGTCAAGTAGACCTCCATCGAGGCCAAGTTTTTAACAAAAGTTAGGTTTGTTTGTTTGTTTGTTTGTTTTTTGCATCATGCATCAGACTGTATCTGTACTTGGCTTTTTGTTTTGAGCGGAAATCTGCTCTTTAAGGATCTTTGGCAGGGCGGATTTAGGTCTCAGCCATTAATCCACTGTGGAATTCTCCCACCGTGTACAGTTTGACGGTGCCGTTCATTACATCCCGAAACGGTCGTGTTCTGGCTTTTTCTTGATCGAATCTCAACACAAATAAAACCGAAAGGGACAAAAAGGCACGTGCCGGGTCAATTGCGACACAATTTCAACAAGCCTGACTGTGTCATTCATTTGTTCGGTTGTTCGGGTAAATATTTAGTCAAGAGTATACCGTAAGCGCGTGCAAACTTTGCACTGGTCCAAATGCCGCGTCAGAAATCATGAAACAAAGTCCGTTCTGTTCGAGCTTGATCGGCTGCTTTTACGCATTTGGATTCAACTGGAGGAATTGGAATTCTAACACCTGATCTTGACTAAAGCCGTATTTAACTTTCGCAGCTTTTTCCTTATGTTATGTAAAGCGACTTTGCTAATTCTACTAATGTCCCGCCGAGGCTTTTTTTACGCACAGCGTCCTCATCGGGACTCCTAGTTAAAATGGGAGACGTCGCAACAGCTGTGTTAGAAAAATAGAAAAGATGAAGCCATCCCTAGATATCAGTCAGCGTTTGAACAGAACAGAACGTGCTCAGGGGGACAATGTGCTAGCCTAATGAAAGCCAGACTGACATTTGCAAGAGGTGAAAGAACTATTGTTATTATTTGTGGTGTGAAGTCTTTTAAAAACATTTTTGATGCTATTTTGGCACATTTTTACTGTTTTGAGATTCTCCAAAGACCAACAGGTGCATGCTGACATTGTCCAATAAAAGAAAACAAACACATTTTGAATATTTTGGGATGAAAGAATGACATTTGACATAAACAACTTTTTACTCCTTATTGAAGATGATAGCCTTTTTATTTTTTTTCATCCGTCCGCTGTGAATTTAAATGAGTTTTCAAATTATTTAATTTGAGATGGACAGTTACATTTAACATGACCGTAATAAGCATCTATTGTCCCATGTAGGCTACAATACAATACAACTGAAGGTGCTATGCCTGCCTGCTAAGCAACAAAACAGTACCCGTATTTTTCGGACTATAAGTCGCACCTGAGTATAAGTCACACCAACCATAAAATGCCCAACGAAGAGGAAAAAATCATATATAAGTCGCACTGGAGTATATTTCGTATTTTTTTGGGAAATTTACTTGATAAAATCCAACACATAGAACAGATATGTCATCTTGAAAGGCAATTTAAAATGAAAATACAATAGAGAACAGCATGCTGAATAAGTGCACAGTATGATAATGTTACATGTATGTATATCAACCATAAGCGGAGGTTAAGGGGGTTCAGGCTCTCCTGGTGGCCGATAAGTGTCATTGCATGTAATTGACTTTCCTATATATATATAAATGTTGTAAAACAAGAAAACAAACAACAAAATGAATAAAATGGAACAAAAAAAAGATTTTTATAATGGGTGAAAATTATTAAAAAATAAAAAATAAAAATTATTTTTCGAACAGATCGTGTGACTAGCACCTTAGATGGTCATTTGCTTTGCATATTATCCCCCCCCCCCCCCCCCCCCAAAAATAGGGGAGGGCAATTTTGTTTTTTCAAATGATTTTTTTTCTTTGATTGAAAATATTATTTTTTTGATTGAAGCAACTTTTTTGGGGATTGAATTATTGACATAAATGCCCTACCCATAATATGGCCCAAACACAAAAGGGATTGCTAAAGTCAAAACTTTTTTACTGAAAAATTAAGTGTTCAAATGCAAATTTTGGAGCCTCAAATATTTTTTTGCGTTCAAAAATGTTTTTTCAGTGATTTAAATTTTTCCTTTTTGATTGAAGTGATTTTTCTTTGTAAAAACTATATATTTTTGGTATGAAGCAACTTATTTTGATTGAATAATAAAGACCCAAGCCAAAATGTGGCCCAAATGCAAAACATTACTTCAATCAAAAAAAGAAAAGAAAAAGACTTAAATTAATTTTAAAAAATCAAATAAAAATAGCTTTCAAATGCATTTTTTGAGTTTCAAATCTATTTTGCATTCAAACACTTTTTTTTTTTTTTTTTTTGATTGAAGTTACTTTTTTTTGTTGAAAATATATATTTTGACTGAAGCAACTTTTTTTTTTTTTTTTTTTTTTTTTTGATCAAATAATGAAGACACAACCATACCTCCATATGGCTCCATCCAGGAGATACAATTTTTGACTGAGGTAACTACATTGGCATGACACCGGCGGGCGTACCATATTCAATGGATGATGATCTTGGCAAAAAGTATAGCTGTCCTGCCAGCAGCCTGATTTAGAATTCACCTCAAGAATGATGGGAAACAAAAAACGCTGACTTTCAACTTATTATTATAAATATTCTTGTAAGTTAATTTTTTGCTGACACTGCGTTTTGGGGTCATCAACATATTGTGCCCCAAAAGTCAAACTCCGTCTATGATGTTAACGTAACATAGCTATTAAGAATTATTCAGATAACTATACCATGAAGAACATGCTATTAAGTTTACCAAACCATCAGTGTCGCTCCAAAACACTAAAATAACATGTGAAATGATATAATAGTGTGTCAATAATTTCACACATAAGTCGCTCCAGAGTATAAGTTGCACCCCCAGCCAAACTATGAAAAAAAACTGCGCTTTATAGTCCGAAAAATATGGTATAACTAAACATCCTGTGCATGCCCCCTCCACATCCCTTGGGTTATCAAGCCTTCAATAGGCTACAAGCGGCCGGTTTTAGACTCGAATCAGGCTTCGGTCATGGTGATCGCGAATGTAAACGTTCAGTGTTAGCGGCTGCTGTTCACTTACCGACATCACCGTCCACAGCCAACTCTAGCCCTAATACTCTGGCTTCTTGTGCCCTTTTAAAAACGACATCATTTTTTCTCGTTCACCTCTATGATCTTCATCTCTTTTTATAACGACTCGCCATGTTTAGAGTTTATAACAATGACAGATTTTAATTTCCCACTTCAGGGCACGTACATATTGTAGCCTTGAGTGCGCTAGAGTGGAGTCAAACCATTCTCTGCTAAAACAGAGGGGGTGGTAGTGGTGGAGGGGGTGCTTGAGTAACTTTTTGAGGAAAAATGTACCTCTAAGAGTAGTTTTACAAAGCGTTTTAGTTGAGTTAATTTGTCAAGAAGAAACGGTACTCTTAAGCCACTACTTCTGGGCTATACTGGTCGTTAAATTTTTCCTGTTTAATCCACAAATTAGATTTGTACTTTTTTCTTGCCAGAGACGTCAACAGTGGCTCTACCAGTTTCACCAATGCGACATCACACCAATAATCACATGAGCCCACTATACCAATCAAACTCAAGCTTGCTGTTCTATGATCATGCCGGCCTAATTAATCACATGGCGTCTTTAAAGCACCATAAAAATCAAGTATTTGACACAGAGCGTCGACGTCAACATGACTCGAAAGCGCAGATTTTAATATCCCAGGTTTTATTTGGCACCGATTGACCACAGAAAAACTGGAGATATGATCCTTTTAGTTTTATAGTGGGGAATATGTTTTCTCCACTAGTGGGCACTCATGCTCTTTGGACGAATAGTGCTTCCTTTCTGTAGATTTTTTGTCCCTTGCCAGAATTCAATGATTTTTTTCCCTTTGGCTTAAAGTGGTTATGTACAGTGGGGCAAATACGTTTTTAGTCAACCACCAATTGTGCAAGTTCTCCCACTTGAAAAAATTAGAAAGGCCTGTAATTGTCAACATGGGTAAACCTCAACCATGACAGACAGAATGTAGGGGGGAAAAAACTGAAAATCACATTGTTTGATTTTTAAAGAATTTATTTCCAAATTAGAGTGGAAAATAAGTATTTGGTCACCTACAAACAAGCAAGATTTCTGGCTGTCAAAGAGGTCTAACTTCTAACGAGGCTCCACTCGTTACCTCTATTAATGGCACCTGTTTTAACTCATTATCAGTGTAAAAGACACCTGTCCACAATCTCCGTTAGTCACACTCCAAACTCCACTATGGCCAAGACAAAAGCGCTGTCGAAGGACACCAGAGACAAAATTGTAGACCCGCACCAGGCTGGGAAGACTGAATCTGCAACAGGTAAAACGCTTGGTGTAAAGAAATCAACTGTGGGAGCAATTATTAGAAAATGGAAAACATACAAGACCACTGATAATCTCCCTCGATCTTGGGCTCCATGCAAGATCTCACACCGTGGTGTCAAAATGATAACAAGAACGGTGAGCAAAAATCCCAGAACCACACAGGGGGACCTAGTGAATGACCTGCAGAGAGCTAAGACCACAGTAACAAAGGCTACTATCTGTAACACAATGCGCCGCCAGGGACTCAAATCCTGCACTGCCAGATGTGTCACCCTGCTGAAGCCAGTACACGTCCAGGCCTGTCTGCGGTTCGCTAGAGAGCATTTGGATGATCCAGAAGAGGACTGGGAGAATGTTTTATGGTCAGATAAAACCAAAATAGAACTTTTTGGAAGAAACACGGGTTCTCGTGAATTGCATCCGAGAACACCATACCCACTGTGAAGCATGGGGGTGGAAACATCATGCTTTGGGGCTGTTTTTCTGCAAAAGGACCAGGACGACTCATCTGTGTAAAGGAAAGAATGAATGGGGCCATGTATCGAGAGATTTTGAGTGAAAATCTCCTATCAGCAAGGGCATTGAAGATGAGACGTGGCTGGGTCTTTCAGCATGACAATGATCCCAAACACACAGCCAGGGCAACAAAGGAGTGGCTTGGTAAGAAGCATTTCAAGGTCCTGGAGTGGCCTAGCCAGTCTCCAGATCTCAACCCCATAGAAAATCTGTGGAGGGAGTTGAAAGTCCGTGTTGCCCAACGAAAGCCCCGAAACATCACTGCTCTAGAGGAGATCTGCATGGAGGAATGGGCCAAAATACCAGCAACAGTCTGTGAAAAGCTTGTGAAGAGTTACAGAAAACATTTGGCCTCTGTTATTGCCAACAAAGGGTACATAACAAAGTATTGAGATGAACTTTTGGTATAGACCAAATACATATTTTCCACCATTATTTGCAAATAAATTCTTTAAAAATCAAACATTGTGGAAAAAAAACAGAAAATTACATTCTGTCTCTCATGGTTGAGGTTCACCCATGTGGACAATTACAGGCCTCTCTAATACTTTCAAGTGGGAGAACTTGCACAATTAGTGGTTGACTAAATACTTATTTAAGCCCTTGGTTATACTTATATAAAAACTAATTCATGGGGATTTTGTATGTGAACGACTTAGAATTTTTTGATTCCGCTGCTCATGGAGACTCGGCTAAGATAGGTGCCTGTTTTGGTTTTAGGTCGGTAGCAGCTTTGGTTTTGAAAATATTTGAATTTGAAGTTTTTGAAAATAGGCTCCCTACGGACCGGCCCCGTTTCCCGTCAGGTATTATGAAGTCTATACGATGTCATTCCTGTAACAGCCAACCATTAGTACACTAGTAGCTCTATTTTCGAATTAATTTATTTTTTTTAAAGTTGTTTTTTTCTCGTCAAAAGCTCAAGCAGTGACAATTTAGCACATATTTCAACAAACATAATGTTTTTTCATATGACCTTCTAGTCCAGTCTATCTACTGTATAAGTACAGTATCTGCTCAATAACTAGATAAAACACAGTTTGACTTCCTCTTGCTTGGGTCATGATTGTTAAAATATAAAAAGCAAATAAAATAGAAAGAGAAAGAACAATGTGAGGGGAATGTTAGGAAGTAATAATCACAGGATTTAATATTTAGTTTTGAATTTTAGCAAAAAGCGGCTCTAATTTAGAATGTCAAATTTTTCAAGTAGATCAGAATGTTAATATATGGACTCATTTCTCCAGGTGGTCCTTACCTGAAGAGCTCCTCCGCCAACAGCAACTGGAAGCACACCAGGCTGACGCAATAAACAGACAGCGGATGAAGGACACGCATCTCCGGGCGAAGGTTGCTTCTGCACCCACTCTGGTGAGGGAGGCAGAGTGGAGGTGGTGGGGAACACCGCACTGGTGCAGAGATGTTTGATTCCCAAACAAAAGAAAAATGGGGATAAAGTGCAAAAAAGACAAAAAAAGGTGATGACTACTTGAACTATCCAAGCTTGGTAGGGGAAAGTGCACCACTGTGAGGGGAAGGAAAATAATTAGTCAAGCGGGAAAGTGCTTACAAGTGCATACCTTGATTCACATTGGCTTGATTCACAGCTTTAAAATCCCATTCAAAAGCTTACCTTGTGTGAGTGTGACTCAGGTGCTGCTGCTGCGCTTGTTGTATCCAAGTGGTCAAGATCAAGTTCTCTCAACGCCTTTGCTGACATTGAGAGTTTAAATAGGGAGTGGGCGGGAACAAAATCATGAAAGAAGGATAACCTCCCACTTCCATCTGTATGCTTTTACATTACAAACTCTATGCTCTTTTTAGATGGTCATGATCAATTCATACTGGTGGATTGGCAACTTATTTAAAAAAGGTCTCATTCTATTTAATTATTTCTCCATTCATTTGTATTTTATGTTAGTATAAGTTACTTGACAATATTTAAAAGCGTATTTTCAGCATAGGGACGGTAGAGACTTAACACTGCTAACTTTTCAGGATGCTCAAATTGTCCCCACCAACTTTTAAGCAACCTTATTTGTATTTTTATAATGAGTTCAGTTATATAGGTCATTTAGATTGCCTTCCCATATGTTGAAGTAGGGTTGTTCCGATCATGTTTTTTTGCTCCCGATCTTATCCCGATCGTTTTAGTTTGAGTATCTGCCGATCCGATTGCTTTTTTTTGCTCCCGATTCAATTCCAATCATTCCCGATAAATTTTCCCGGTCATATACATATTGGCAATGCATTAAGAATAAAATGAATAAAACTCTGATGAATATATACATTCAACATACAGTACATAAGTACTGTATTTGTTTATTTTGATAATAAATCCTCAAGATGGCATTTACATTATTAACATTCTTTCTGTGAGAGGGATCCACGGATAGAAAGACTTGTGACTTTGTGTATTGTGACTAAATATTGCCATCTAGTGTATTTGTTGAGCTTTCAGTAAATGATACTGTAGCCATGCCTAAATGCATGATGGGAAGTGGAACCTTGACTGTGCGTAGTGCTACCAATTGATATATCTTCTCTGCTTTGGGAAATAACATAAGGTGTTAAGAAAAAGATCAGTCGCTACCTTGCTTCCCCACATTGCTTCCCATGGGAGAGGGATTGTAAGGCTTTAGCCAATAAAAAAAAAGGCTCCAAAGGCTGCCAAAAGTCACTCTACTCATTTTACGCTGCCTTTTATCTCTCTATGTAGGTAAAACTGTGCCATTACAGATTGAGCGCGACAATGCGTGAGTGGGTCGTGCAGTGCATGCATTAATTGTGTTAAATATTTTAACGTGATTCATTTTTTAAAAAATTAATTACCGCCGTTATCGGGATAAATTTGATAATCCTACCTTAAGGCTAAACTAAAGTCTCTGGATGAGTGTACCATATTAAGTCTGTAACGTTAAATACAATTACAAAACGATTTAATTAAAAAAAATATATATTAAAAAAAGGCATGGCCGATATTTTTTTGCCGATTCCGATACTTTGAAAATGACGTGATCGGACCCGATCGATCAGCGATCATCTCTAGATACAATTGACCGTACCATTATGAAGTTATTTTCTTTATATTCAGACTTATATTTACCCCTTTTGACTTGCTGAATGTGTCAGTCCATTTTTTCGACTCAAATACACGTTTGATTGGCTGATGAGTTATACAACATATCGACAACATGCCGCCTCCTTAGCCCCCTTCAAATAGGAGGAATATAAAAGTTTGTTGTTTTTTTTTCGCCCAGCAGCCACTGCAAGTAATATAAAAATTAGGGCTGTCATAATTATCGCGTTAACGGGCGGTAATTAATTTTTTAAATTAATCACGTTAAAATATTTGACGCAATTAACGCACATGGCCCGCTCAAACAGATTAAAACGACAGCACAGGGTCATATGCACTTGTTACTTGTTTTTTGGGGTTTTGTCGCCCTCTGCTGGCACTTGGGTGCGACTGATTTTATGGGTTCAGCACCATGAGAATTGTGTAATTATTGAAATCAACAATGGCGAGCTACTAATTTATTTTTTGATTGAAAATTTTACAAATTTTCTTAAAACGAAAACATTAAGAGAGGTTTTAATATAACATTTCTATAAGTTGCACTAACATTTATCCTTAAGAACTACAAGTCTTTCTATCCATGGATCGCTTTAACAGAATGTTAATAATGTTAATGCCATCTTGTTGATTCATTGTTATAGTTAACAAATACAGTACTTATGTACAGTATGTTGAATGTATATATCCTTCTTGTGTCTTTCCATTCCAACAATAATTTACAGAAAAATATGGCATATTTTATAGATGGTTTGAAATGCGATTAATTACGATTCATTAATTTTTAAGCTGTGATTAACTCGATTAAAAATTTTAATCGTTTGACAGCCCTACATTTTATTGATCAAGGTGGATACACTGCCCTGTGGTTCTCATTTCACATGGCTGAATCCAACTGCTCCCTGTTAAGACCAACGTTTTTGTTTAAGCTCATGTTTTTTAATGCATTCGGAAATTAGTTTATAGATATATTTAGCCTTTTTTTGTGGGAATATGTGTCTGAACCATTTGTTAAGAACATAGTAAAAAAAAAAAGTGTTAGCATTTTATAGCATTTAAGCTAGCGGACTTTTGCTCTGTAAGTTAGCAAATTGTTCTTTTGTTGACATTAATCCTCATTTATTTATTTTTTTTTATACGATTTGAGGCTCAGCACAGGTATTTTGATTTTTCATGTTCCTTATCCAATTACTCGATTATTCGAACTACCGTATTAGCCCGAATATAAGAGGGTGTTTTTTGCATTGAAATAAGACTGAAAAAGAGGGGGTCGTCTCAGGGGCAGTTCAAATGGCGACTCTGCGACACAAAGACGCAATGACTGAGTAGCGGACTCTCCACACGTGCATATGGTGTCGGCAAAGACGGAAGGCGAAGACGAAAAATTCTGAATCCTGCCTCCAAAGTGGGAGAATTCCTCTTCCTCTGCATGCATATCAAAGGCTCCTGCGGCGTGAGACCGCGCCGTTAACGTCAGCACTCGTGCACGTCACACTGGGCGTGCGCAGAGGTGCTACTAAACATTAAAAACAGCAAATATGGCGGAATGTCGGCTTTAATTTACTGTTTTAATAATATTTCTCAATTAAATATGTTGAACCTTTCAATTTTTGTGCCTTTTTGAACAAAAGAAAAATGACAATGCTTCGAGTGGGCGGGCATATTTTTTTCCGGGTTGAGGGAGCTGGGTGGGGTCAAAGTGCATCATTCTCTGTCGCCCTGTAAATCTGCACTGCCCCCTCGGGCCTGGCGTGAATACTACATCGTTTTCGTGCGGAATTGCGACATTGTTCAAATGGAGACGCAAATGCAAATTTGAAATTTTTCGTATTCTCGGAGAGTCACCATGTAAACGACCCCTTATATCCGCAGTCTCAACATTATACCCCTTCACGACGCTAGATGGCGCGGGGTATCATTGAAGCGATGTTCTGTCATGACAGATTTCAGCTACTCTCCCCATTCACGACGCTAGATGGCGCCAGATATCATTGAAGCGATGTTCTGTCATGACAGATCTCAGCTACTCAAGTTTAACCAGTTTGCATTATTTTATTGCAATGTTTTTCCTTATTCAGATTTATTTCAAGACTACAGTTAGTTAGACTTCACTTTGATGGTTAATGCAGTTATTGCAATTTTGTTGTTGTATCACAATAGATTGGTTTATTTACATTTCCAAAACCAGAAGCCATTCATTTACGAATGTGATTGCACTTTAGTTTACATATTTAAATGTTCAGATATTAAGATTTGAATGAGGCAAAATAACATGCTTTTTCTCTCAAATATATTGTTATAACCATTTGTTTCGGATGTACTGTAATTATTTTCTGTATAAAAATTAATTTGGTGTTAAAGTCTTTTTTCAAACTTGAGTCTTGAAAAAGAGGGGGTCGTCTTGTAATCAGGGCCGTCTTATATTCAGGCCAATACAGTAATTACCGTAATTTTTGGATTATAAGGCGCACCTGACTATAAGCCGCCACCCACCAAATTTGACAGAAAAACAGCATTTGTTCATAGATAAGCCGCACCGGACAATAAGCCGCAACTGTCCTCCCTGTATTATGGAATATTTACAACAAAAGATACTAACCGGTAACACTTTATTGGACAGCGGCATCATACGAATGTCATAAGACCAAATGAACCACCATGAAGCTTTGAACCAATTGTCTGCAAAGCTTCATTGCTTCAAGAAGCTTTATTTGGCCATCACTTGTCCCTTGGGGGAGACAGTTAACCACTGCAGCCACCTGCTGTCAACACTGTTGTCGTCAAACATGCCTCCTAGCATGCACTGCAGCGCTACAGATGTAAATAACAATCAAAAGTCATGTTATTTGCTAATTATTTCTTCAGTTACTGTTCCAGTTGTTTCATTAATTGCTAGTTTTGGTATTTGGTAACACTTTATTTGACAGTGGCACCACAAGACCATCATAATTATGACATGACACTGTCATGAGCATTAATGAATGTTTATAACAGATGTCCTTTAGTGTTATCCGGCAAGTTAACTCACTTTTGAATGGGTGATGGAAGATCCAAACTGGACATAAATGGAGGTAGTGACATAATTTGACAGTTGACACTGAATGACATCTGTCAAAGCATTCGGTAATCCCCATGATAGTGTCATGTCATATTTATGACAGTGTTATGACAGTCTTATGACGCCGCTGTCAAGTAACGTGTTACCTATTAACCCAAATAAATCAACAAATAAGCCGCACTGGGCTATAAGCCGCTGGATTTAAAATGAAGGGAAAAAGTAGCGGCTTATAGTCCAAAAATTACGGTAGTTCATCGATTAATCGACAACTAAAATAATGGATAGCTGCAGCCCTACATGCATGTTATGCTATTATATCGTCCCGACCAATGTTGAGCCCAAACCTACACCCTTGATCTACAGTATTTTATCTGATGTAAAATACAGATGAAAATCTTACTCAAGTGTTACTGTTATACATCCTCCCATAACCATAATACTTGCTGTTGCTATGGAACAACTTGCAGCTGATTCACTGTTACAATAACATTGTACCATCCTCCTGAAGGTTCTTTGTAAATATTTTGAAAAACCCGAACGGTTGTGTTCAAATAGTCATCGGCTATATTAAGAAATCATTGATAGGACGATATCAATTCTTTTTCTAAAAGTCCAGTTGTCTGGAGACTGCTATGTACATTCCCCCCATGTAACATCACTGAAAAACTGGACACTTTTATTACTAAGGTAACAGCAACAGATGTTAATTCCAAGAATGACTGCAGTGGGTTGGGAGGAAATTTAGTAAACATACAACTTTTATACAATAGTGACTAATCCCAAATGATCGATCAGTTCCACACGTGAGGATTTTCAGGCAAAGCAACGCCGAATTCCCTTTTGAAGTAAACTGACGGGATGACACATTTTCTAATAACACCCAATCTGACCGTGCCTGGATTCCGCAACTAGCGTACATTCCCAAGAAAACGCCTCTGTAGTTTCATTCCCATCTGTACTGAGATGATATTCAACATTGTGTTCACGTGTGAAACTAATGGACGTGCAAAAATATGCCAATAATGAAAAGAAAGTTCATTTGTGTGCATATTTACCCTCAGTTTATGTATCGAATTACAGTGGTACCTCTACTTAAGAACATCTCGACATCTCTAGGCGTGTCTTAACCTGAAAATTCATTTGTATGTAGAGGTACTACTGTATGTGTACATTTTCAATTTGTCGCATCCATGCATCACAAACTATTATCATTGTGCAGTCCATGCTGCCTGTAGGTCTGTTATATTTCCTTATACTAAATGGGAGTCAACCTTCCACTGGGCAAACCAGTTTTTCCACACATTAGATGGAGGGCTAGCAGTTGAAAGAAATGAAATAAAGCCTGTAAATTGGAGGCGGAGTTTAACAAAAATGTTGATGACCCCGAAACGCAGTGTCAGCAATAAAATTAAATTTACAAGATATATGCTCGGATAATAGCTTAGCCCATGCTCGTACATACAGGCATCCCAGCTCTTTGTGTGTGTGGCTTACCTTGTTTTGTCGCCCTCTGCTGGCGCTTGGGTGCGACTGATTTTATGGGTTCAGCACCATGAGAATTGTGTAATTATTGACATCAACAATGGCAAGCTATTAGTTTATTTTTTGATTGAAAATTTTACCAATGTCATTAAAACGAAAACATTAAGAGGGGTTTTAATATAAAATTTCCATAACTTGTGCTAACATTTATCTTTTAAAAACTACAAGTCTTCCGATCCATGGATCGCTTTAACAGAATGTTAATGTTAATGCCATCTTGTTGATTTATTGCTATAATAAACAAATAAAGTACTTCTGTACAGTATGTTGAATGTATATATCCGTCTTGTGTAGTGCTGCAACGATTAATCGATTAACTCGAGTATTCTATTTGGAAAAAAAATATTCGAATTAAATTTTGTTGCCTCGAGTATTCATTTAATGAAATTTGCCTTGCAATGGTTTATTTTGAAAGTGTTTACATTTAGTTTATTGATTAGGTTGGATACATTGCCCTCTGGTCTGCCTCATTTCACATGGCTGAATCCAACTGCTCCAAGTTAAGACAACGTAAGCTAATTTTTGTCTGGGCTAATGTTTTTTAATGCATTCGTAATTTAGTTTATATGTATATTTAGCCGTCTGAACCATTTTTTAAGAGCATTGGGGGAAAAAAAGTTGGCATTTTATAGCATTTAAGCTATAAACTTTTGACTTTGACTTTTTGTTATGTAAGTTAGCCAATTGTTCTTTTGTTGTACACAGGTCCTCATTTGTTTATGTTTAATACTGTTTGAGGCTCAGCGCAGGTATTTTAATTTTTCATGTTACTTATCCGATTACTCGATTATTCAAACTAACTAGTTCATCGATTAATCGACTACTAAAATAATCGATAGCTTCAGCCCTAGTCTTGTGTCTTATCTTTCCATTCCAACAATAATTTACAGAAAAATATGGCATATTTTATAGATGGAAACACAGTGTCAGCAATAAAATTAAACTTACAAGATATATGCACGGATAGTAGCTTAGCCCATGTTCGTACATACAGGCATCCCAGCTCTTTGTGTGTATGTCTTACCTTGTGGAGAAGTAGACGCCTCATCCGTTTTGATTTTTAAATTTCCTGCCGGAACATTTATAATAATACGTTGAAAATAAGCGTTTTTCAGTTTCTTATCATTTTTAACTGTTAATGTCTTTAGTGGAGCAAACTTGAACTCCGCTCACCATTTTGGTGGTGCTGTCCGGCGTTTTGTGGTCCACATCTTCAATTCTTGGTTCTCGCTCGGTAGTTGTTCTTGCTTTTGAAAGCTTAGGTTTGAAAAAATTACGTATATCCATCTTGCCTCTTCTGTCCTCAGGTGTTTTTTGGGGCTAGGCAAAGCAAATGACCGTCTCTCAGGTGCTAGTCACATGATCTGTTTGAAAAATAATTTTGACTCTTCATAAAAAATATTTTTTTTGTTCATTACATTCATTTTTGTAGTTTATTTTATTTCTCTTCAAATTTTATAGACATTTTACCGGCAAAGTCTTAATTTTAAATTCATATATTGGAAAGTCAATTATCTGCAATGACATTTTACGCCACCGGGGGGGGGGGGGCTATGCAAACCAGTCTAAAACAACACTTTGCCTTTAGTCGGCGAATGAAAATAGTGCCATGTATATTTTAACTAGGGCTGTCAAACGATTAAAATTTTGAATCGAGTTAATAACAGCTTAAAAATGAAATCATCGTAATTAATCCCAATCAATCGTAATTAATCTCTAAAATATGCCATATTTTTCTGTAAATTATTGTTGGAATGGAAAGATAAGATAAAAGACGGACATAAAGATTCAACATACTGTACATAAGTACTGTATTTGTGTATTATAACAATAAATCCACAAAATGGCATTAATATTATTAACATTTATGTATATTTTCCATAGCTATTTGATTGGGAATGCCAGTTCTCTTTGCATTGAGCGCTTTTCTTTTTGTGAACATTATTTTTTTAAGATAGGAATATTATTTTTGTTGTGCTTTCACCAAATGATACTGTAGCGCAGGGATCCCCAAACTTTTTCCTGTGAGGGCCACATAACTTTTCCTTTCTCTAACGAGGGGCCGGTGTCAGTTTGTAACAAAAAAGGTGTGATGATTGCAGGAGTGCCTAAATTTATTGTAAAATTCATCTTTTTTCAGAAAGCCTCAATCAAATAACCCTTTCTTGATTCTTCGTGGAACAAAAGTAAATAAACTAAAAATAATAACATAACATAATAATAACATTACTAGGGCTGTCAAATGATTAAAATTTTTAATTGAGTTAATTACAGCTTAAAAATGAATTAATCGTAATTAATCGCAATTCAAACCATCTATAAAATATGCCATATTTTTCTGTAAATTATTGTTGGAATGAAAAGATAAGACACAAGATGGATATATACATTCAACATACGGTACATAAGGACTATTTTGTTTATTATAACAATAAATCAACAAGATGGCATTAACATTATTAACATTCTGTTAAAGTGATCCATGGATAGAAAGACTTGTAGTTCTTAAAAGAAAAATGTTAGTACAAGTTAGAGAAATTTTATATTAAAACCCCTCCTAATGTTTTCGTTTTAATAAAATGTGTAAAATTTTCACTCAAAAAATAAACTAGTAGCCCGCCATTGTTGATGTCAATAATTACTTACACAATGCTCATGGATGCTGAAGCCTATAAAATCAATCGCACCCAAGCACCAGCAGGGGCGGCAAAACTCCATAAAACACAACAAGTGAGCGTTTCACTGTGTACTGTCATTTACATCTCTCTGAGCGGGGCATCTGCGTTAATTGCGTCAAATATTTTAACGTGATTAATTTTAAAAAATTAATTAACGCCCGTTAACGCGATAATTTTGACAGCCCTAAACATAACGTAACATAATAACAACATAACATGACAATAACATAACATAATAATAACATAACATCATAATTACATCATAATAACAACATAATAATAACATAATAACATGATAATAACCTAATAATAACACTATTAATTAAATGGATAATAACCAAATAACCCTCTCTGGACTCTTCACAGAAAAAAGCCAGGAAATAAATAACACTATTAGAAAAAAAAAAAAAAAAAAGTTGTTCAGTTGTTCAAAATTGTTCAGGGGGCCTGACCAAATGTTAAGGTGGGCCGTATCTGGCCCACGGGCCGCAGTTTGGGGACCCCTGCTGAAGCGACTTAACTGTTCCGCTCAAATGCAGGATGGGAAGTTGGGCGACCATGACTGTCATTGGTGGCTGCAAATGGTATACAGTATGTTCTGCGTTGTGTTCAGTTAGGCGTGTTAAGAAAAAGCTAGTCTCCTTGTCCGCCTAAATGCATGATGGGAAGTTGGGCAACGATGACTGTCAGTAGTGGCTGCCAAAGCTTAAGCCAATAAAAGGCGCGATCCAACTCGTCCAATCGCATTTCTCTGCCTTTTCGCTCTCAATATGCTAAAACGGCGTCATTGTAAACTGTTTGAGGCAACGCATGAACGGGTCATTCCGTGCATGCGTTAATTGCGTCAAATATTTTAACGTGATTATTTTTGAAAAATTAATTATCGCCTGTTAACACGATAAATTTGACAGCCCTAATTTTAACCTTCGCCCAACTCCTAAACTTATTCACCGAACCCCTGGTGAGCACTCGAACCTGGGCTAAAAACCACTGTTCTAGCCATATGGTTTTGTTGCTTTATTTGCGGCTTTCATACTGTATGTCATCTATAAGCAACTGTACACCAATTGGATATCAGGTTGTTGTTTTTTTGTTGACTTTCATCCCACAAAAGACTAAAATATACTTAAACTAGCACTGCTGAGTGGGCTAGATTACTTCACTTTATTCTCTGTCCAGGCATTCAATTGACGGTCTGGCATGTTTCCCCATGAGTCTTGTTCTTGACATGATAATCCAAGGTTTGGCTTGAATTTTTAGATTCGGGTTTAACATCCAAACTATCAAGTCATCGCAGCATGAATCTTGTCGGAAATTCCATTCTCGGCCTTCGTTGTACATCATTTGAGTTCTAACACGTAATTCATATTAGCTTTGCTACGCCTTCCAGTAGTTGTAAATTGAGTAGTTTCTCAAAAATCAAGGTCAAGAAACAAATCAATTTTGAACCCCTGACTTGTTTACGTAAGAATCCCCTGGCATGGGTGAATCAAGTCCTGATCACAGAGAGCTTCCCGCTCCGGTTTGATCGGTCAGTCGTGCGTCGGTTCGACTTTCTTGTGTCCGGCGGCAATTAGCGCATATTAGAAGAAGGGGGACCAGTGTGGAGCCGGCGCACAAAAGGTTCTGAAGGCGCCGCTGTGTTTTAAATCTAGCCGAAACGGAGCGGGATCAAAGAAACATTTATTATTGGGCACTTTTCTCTCTTGTTTTGGACTGAGTCATGCCCCGGCATGCTTTTTAGCATTGCGTAAATAGTACAACAATGTAGCGTTGTCTCATGAAAGACAACGGCTCTGTTTAGAAATCATTTGTCATTTGGTAAACCTTTAAAGGGATGCATGGGAGACACTTTTCTAGAATGTCCTGAACTTTCAAAGCCAGTGTTGCATTTGAGGTGTTGCCAACTTCCCATGGTTCTGACTTCATTAGACTAGAAAGTCATTAGGGCTCAATCAGAGTCACTAATGATATTGATGCATCAAACGTCCTAGGGATTTTTTTCCTGCTTAAGTTCATGGGTCACAAAAAGTCAAAACTCAATTGTCAATTTTGGTAAACACTGATTAGGCAATATTTGCACAATAAAATCCTTACTTGTGCGTTCAGTGTTGTGGCGGGATTTTCCAAGTGAGATAAATAGACGCTCAGCCCTGAAGCATCCCGGCTGTGGTTCGAGGGGGTTCCAGGATACAAACAACTAATGATCTTAAGTGCTTGTGCCGAGGGGCTGTGTACACAACATGCATGCAACACCTGTGCCTTCAAGTGCCTTAGGCAAATAAGGATTGTAAACAAACGCATGTCCTGTAAGCGTGTTTTCCTTCCTCAACGTATTTGCGAACTCTGACATGTTAACTACTGTTTGCATTTAAGCTGTCCAGTGCTATGGTTTTACAGTGGGGCAAATAACTATTTAGTCAACCACCAATTGTGCAAGTTCTCTCACTTGAAAATATTAGAGAGGCCTGTAATTGTCAACATGGGTAAACCTCAACCATAAGAGACAGAATGTGGAAAAAAAACCAGAAAATCAATTGTTTGATTTTTAAAGAATATATTTGCAAATCATGGTGGAAAATAAGTATTTGGTCTATACCAAAAGTTCATCTCAATACTTTGTTATGTACCCTTTGTTGGCAATAACGTTTTCTGTAACTCTTCACAAGCTTTTCACACACTGTTGCTGGTATTTTGGCCCATTCCTCCATGCAGATCTCCTCTAGAGCAGTGATGTTTTGGGACTTTCAACTCCCTCCGCAGATTTCCAAAAAGCCAAAAAGCCTAGCCAAAATGTGGCCCAAACATAAATCAACATTACTTCAATCAAAAAGGTTGCTTCAAAAAACAAAAAAAAACAAAAAAAAACCCGACATAAAAAATATATACATAGATATGTACATATCTATGTACATATATATATATATATATATATATATATATATATATATATATATATATATATATTAGGGCTGTCAAACGATTAAAATTTTTAATCGAGTTAATTACAGCTTAAAAATTAATTAATCGTAATTAATCGCAATTAATCGCAATTCAAACCATCTATAAAATATGCCATATTTTTCTGTAAATTATTGTTGGAATAGAAAGATAAGACATACGATGGATATATACATTCAACATGCGGTACATAAGGACTGTATTTGCTTATTATAACAATAAATCAACAAGATGGCATTAACATTAACATTCTGTTAAAGCGATCCATGGATAGAAAGACTTGTAGTTTTTAAAAGATAAATGTTAGTACAAGTCATAGAAATTTTAGATTAAAACCCCTCTTAATGTTTTCGTTTTAATAAAATTTGTAAAATTTTCAATCAAAAAATAAACTAGTAGCCCGCCCATTGTTGATGTCAATAATTACTTACACAATGCTCATGGTGATGAAGCCTATAAAATCAGTCGGACCTAAGCGCCAGCAGAGGGCAGCGAAACTCCATAAAATACAATTAACAAGTGGGCAGTTCACTGTACTGTCATTTAAATCTGTTTGAGCGGGGCATGTGCGTCAATTTTTTTAACGTGATTAATTTAAAAAATTAATTACCGCCCGTTAACGCGATAATTTTGACAGCCCTAATATATATATATATATATATATATATAATAGCTTTTGCATGCATTTTGAGTTTCAAATTTATTTTTGCATTCACTTTTTTTTACTGTTGACTTTTTTTTTCGTTGAAAATGTATTTTGATTGAAGCAACTTTTTAACTGAATAATAAAGACACAAATCTACCTCCATATGGCTCCGCCCAGGGGATACAATTTTTGACTGGGGTAACTATATTGGCACAACACCGGCGGGCGTACCATATTCAATGGATGATGATCTTGGCGAAAAGTATTGCCTAAGCAACCTGATGTAGAAATCCCCTCAAGAATGATGGGAAACAAAAAAAAACTCATTGTCAAATTATAAATATTCTTGTAAGTTAATTTTATTGCTGACACTGTGTTTCGGGGTCATCAACATGTTGGGCCCCCCTGCCCCAAAAGTCAAACTCCGCCTATGCTTTTACCTAAAAAAAAAAAAAAGGGAGCACTTCATCCACCACTGACGTGATCAGATCAAGATCAAGATTAAAATCAATTGGTTTTAAAAGTAATTCTAATTGATTGCAATTAAAAGTTACATTAACAATGGAAATTGATTGTTATTATGCTATTCAAATGTGATTTTTTATTTTATTATTTTTTTTAATTAATAAATTTATTTTACATCATACTGATGACATTTTTAACGTTAACCCTTAGCAAAAGTTTTCCCATAAATGATTGACAGCAACACGCCAGTGAGTAAAACTAAGAATTGCTGCCCTCTAGCGAACTCATTGTGACCTAAACAGTTCAAACTAAAATGCAAACTATTCCCAAATTTTAAGAATAAATACCTGTATATTACTGACATTCACACACTAAGCTGCAGGGGTTAATTTGTGCCGGATCCTGCCGGAACAAGATCCAGCACCTCTTGATTTTGGCCTCCCTGTGTTCCCGGACTTATTTGGGCCGATCCAGAACCTCTAGAAAAACGTTTTTTAAAAATGTATAAAATAAAATAATAATATGCATAAATTCATTTACAGAACAAATCCCAAGAATTGCATGTTGTTTATAAAAATTTAACGTCATTTGAAAGAGTCGGAGATTTGTTGATGCACTGAAAAGCTGGACAATCAAATGACGCACCTGACATTATAAAAAAAAAAAAAAACTTTGGAAATTTGCGGCAGCTAGGATTAAATGGTATTTCAACATGTCAAAAAGACAAAAACGAGTCAGAAGAGCAACAACCGGCGACGAGGGCAGCTGCAGCGATCATGCTAACGAGCGGGACCAGGTTCAGCAGGAGGCTAGCGCCTCAGCAGCTAGCCAGGTTCACGGACAGCCACCCAAGCCGGGCCAGGAGGCTGCTACCGTGGCAGCAGCTGACCAGGTTCGGCGCCACCCGTAGTGGGGGCCAGCTACAACGCCAGCAGTCAGCCACGTGGGCCACCAACAGCCAGAGCAACAGGCCAGTATCCTTATAGGAAATTTGGGTTTGGGCAGCACAATTTTTAAGGCGGTGGGAACTTTGGGGCCAGAGAAGACGGGGGGATGAAACTCGCAAAAGAATGGGTTTGTGTTATTTATTGTAATCTGATTTTTTTATGTTTTACAAGTTAGATTTGTTGAAAAACGAATTGCTGACTGTGTACTGTAAGTCCCACCTGTGCAGAGTGTAGCCTAAATAATTGTAATTTGTTGTCATAACATTTACACCGTGGATATTATTTGAAATTGCGGCTTGTAGGTCCCACAGCATGGCAAGTGGGCATTTGCGTCTTGTTTTTAGCACCAATTTCTGCGCATGTTCCGGGACCTGTGCCCGTCTCGTCATCCCTGCGCTGTCATATATACTGTACTTTGCGTTCCGGAACCGCTAACTGAAAGCTTTACACTCTGTAAAAAAACATTCTTCGTCATTGCTTGTGGTGTCACTAATAGATGTAAATTTTTTTCGTTAGCAAATGCGGATAACCAGCTGTTGAGTGTTATTGTATGACTGTTTGGAACTGTACTGCATTGTTTCGCCACAGGGTGTGCTGTCGTGTATTTTATGTTCGGTGTGAAGAAGAAGAAGAAAGTTAAAAGAAGCATTAGCGGCCTGTTCTCAACTTCACCCTCATTGCAGTCTGGCTCTCATGGAGAGCACGTTCGCAAATTTGTTAAAAATAAACGATAGCCGACGTGCAAAGGAGCAAGTGAGCTGTAAAAATAGCGAGCTAAGTGGCGTGAAAACGTGGGAGAGCTAAGTGAAGCTAACGAAGAGCTAAGCGAATCTAAGCGATGCTAAATGGTGCTAAATGAAGCTAAGTGACGGATACTCAGTCCGTCGTCGTGGAACAGTCCATTGTAATGCGTGTGTGTAGGGAGAGATAATATAAATGCAGCATTCAAATGGCTTCCTTTTTTGTTTTGTTATCTGTTTGTTTGGTATGCTGGCATAATCATACATGACGAATAGTTGCGGGTGCTGCTGGCTCCGGTGGCCCAAGCTCTTGCTCGTTGGGGCAAGGGCAGCTGGTTGGGGGCCCCCTACTGGTTGGGGGCCTAAGGCGATCGCCTACTTCGCCTGAATAGTAGATCCGCCTATGCAATTACCAATATCGCATAAATCTATTTAATAACAGAATCAAGATTTCAGGTGTATAGTAATTTTACTCAAAAATGTGTCTTTCAAAAATTAAGCATGTATTTCATTTCCCAGCATGTTTTGGGTACCAAGGGCATAGGTTTGGTCTTAATATTGGTAGAGACGATATAACAGAATAAGCTGCATGTACACATTTTGCCAGGGACGGGACATTAATAAGACCAAACATATTTGGTGAACGGGGTTCAGGGCAACATTTCATACTAATATAAACCTAATTAATTGATAGGCGAAATGATGAATGCAAAATAAATCTGTATTGACCTATACTAACTTTCACACTGCAAATTTATAACGTCTTAATCTGATCATTATTGTTAAATCTAGTCAAATAATTTTCTCCATCTTTTTTTGAGTGTTAAAGGCTAGTTAACAGATGAATGCGACAGATTCTTCCACTTACTTTAAGTAAATATTACTATTTGTTCGTATTGAGCCTATACATCTAAAAGTTTGTCATTTTTCACCTAAATCAAGAAAAAAAATTCTTTCAAATAATGTTTTGAAAAATATTCTTGAATTAAGAACATTTCTGACAAACAAATTTTAAGATGAAATATACAAACTTTTTGCTTAAAAAAGGCCTTAAGCATATTTTCAGCTAGCTGTTTTTATTTCATGAAATCTCAGTGAGTAAAATCGACTAGAAGCACTGTAGCAGTAGCAAAATCAGTGGAGTGTTCCCCACCTTCACAACATTAATGTCTTTTTACATTACTTACAGTGGCTGCTGCTGGCGGGAAAAAAAACTTCTAATTTTGTGTGGGGGGGCGTTCGTTTGAGGGGAAAATGAACTGGCACATTCAGCGAGTGAAAAAGGGGTCAGTGTAAGTCTGAACATAATGAAAGTACTGTAATTCACTTAATAATGGTAGCATCAATTCTATCATATAGGAAGACAATTTAAATGACCTATATAACTGAAGTCATTATATAATACAAATAAGGTTGCTTAAAAGTTGGTGGGGATAATTTGAGCATCCTGAAAGTTGGTAGTGTTATGTCCCTACCGTCCCTATGCAAACCTACGCCCTGGTTGGGTACAAACAGAAATTGTCACATTTCAAGTGTATTGTACACATGCCTACAACACACTCCTCTGCTTGAGTGACACTCTTTGCTTCACCTGGTCTGAAATGTGATGCTCGGATGCAGCGTGCGAGAGAGCGCCAAACCACATCCCCTCGATTTGTTAGTGCACAGGAAGTCACATGTTTGTTGCATCCTGCAGAGCACAGCTTTGTGCCTCCGGTCCATTTCATAGACACCTTGTGAGGATTATTTCTATTTATATAGAGAAATTAATGACACGCAACTGCATTTCTACTTCTGCATTTCTGTGCAAATACAGTGGTTGGATACGAATTTTTAGTCAGCCTAAAGCTAATTTGGACTTTGTGGAGGTCAACAAAACCCTGACCAAAACTTCACCCACATCCCTTTTGGTTACTGTAGATGGAATGACAATGTTCCCAAGTTCTCATGCAAGCACTTAAAGAGGACTTTGTGAAAAAGAAAGACAACTTAATCACAGCATGTACTGTACAGTATGGCATCCTGTGGCAGTCTATGCTACTCTCATCTTTCTCACCCTCTCTATGTCTTTGGCAATTACTCAAATGCAGCTCAAGGTTGAGATAAAGTGCAAATATCACAACCTGAGTTTAACCTCCCTGCGACTCCCTGAAAATACTACGCACCGCCACTATCTGCCGATAGCGACGTTTTCGGTCAACTGCTGTGAGAAACTTTGACGGAGAGTGAAGGAAAACAAGAAAAAAGGCAACATGTCAAGCTCTGGCCTGTTATAAGTAGAGCGTGATAAGGGCTTTGGGTCACAGGTGATAGCACAGGAAGTGTTGGAATTCTCTCGAGCGTGCGGTTACGCTGACAGCCAAGGACACGCCGTACGGATGCGGGCTATCAAGCCTTCTCTCGTCCCATTGACACCTTATCCGTTCATCTACGGCAGTGGTTCTTAAGCTTGCTAGGGGGACTGAACCCAATGAGTTTCCTACGTGCATTGACCAACCCTTTGGTTGAAAAATCTTAGGTTTTCTCTTGCTAGCTTAAAAATAAAGTGAATTCCAATTCAAATTTCTTCTCATTTAGACAGCTTGCTTTTAAACAGGCCAAAATGTATGTTTTTATCCTTATGCCTGCAGCAGGGCCGGCCCAGCCAATACGCAGACTATGCAGCTGCTTAGGGCCCCTGACCACTAAGGGGCCACCAATCTGGCAATTTTTAAATTTATATTCTGTTTTGTTTGACTTTTGTGAGTTTTGATACTTGATTACAAGCTTAAAAAAATAAAACTTCTTTCTTTCCTCTTTTAGAAAAAGGTTTGGCGCTCTCTACTATAAGTACTGACAATCATTTGGGGTGAGAAGTTTGAAGTATGCAGTTCAACAAAATCTGATTAATATACAAAATATGGACGTATGGGTTGGATTGCATGTATGGGTTTCACAGTACACTGTGACGAAATGGTGGGCCAAAAATATTTGCATTATTTTGCTTGGGGCCCCCAAATGACCTGGGCCGGCCCTGGCCTGCAGCATCATCAGACCGCTAAACCAAGACCGAGTCATGAGTCGAGAGTCAAGAATCTGCATTGGACAAGGTGATGATGCTGGAACTTTTATTTGGTGCTGTTCCAGTGAGATTTACTAAGACGACTGACTGAAGAAGACATCAAAATTCCTGGCACTGGGGAGATGGCTGTGGTTAAATCTTCAATTAATGCACAAGTTTACATCGAAATTTTAGACAGCTTTCTTTTTCATTTAATTGAAAATATGTCTGTCATTTTCCAAGATGACAATGCCTCATGCCACAGAGCTAAAACTGTTAACACCGGAAGTCCCAGGGTCCCAGAAAGGCGTCAAATGACCCTGATACCAAACTAACTACTTTGCTTTGCAAACAATAGACCACTCAAACAAGCAATCAAGCAGCCTAGGTGTGAAGGGGTGGGGGGGGGGGGTCACTCTGGATAGCTGCAATTAGCATCTTGAATATTTGCAAATCCAGTCTTGTAAACTCCTGGGTTAGTGTAAAAATGATGAGAGGGCCACATGGCATGAAACTAAGACTAGCATCCAGAACTGTAGCGAAACCAGACTGTCTACATTTTAGAAAATTGAGTGTTAGAACATCTGGGGAAAATCCCATCAAGCACCTTTACTTTGTCTTGACAAATCCAACATTCAGTTGTCAAGGTTCACAGTTTATTATGTTGAAGCACACAATGACCAAAGAAAGTTCCAAAGCAGCTCAAACAGCTGTTTTGTCACAGCAAACACAAGCTTCAGGATACAGGTCATACTGTAAAAAGGTTGTCCACCCGATTGCCTGCCTGAGCGGTCCACTGTCCGACAAAGCCAAGGCAACCCTGCGCTGCGAACACTCAAGATGCTAATTGGAGCAATTCAACTCTGTGGTTTTGCGAGTGTGAATGGGAATGACCAATGAGGACCTCAATGCTCACAAAAGATATGCTGATTAGAGTCAGATGATCCTTCTCTGGTAACAAAAGTGATTTGTATGAATTAATCCACCCTTGGTAGTTCTAGTGTTAAAGCATTCCTTGGAGAAAGACTCATCCAGTCAATGTCATGGCCTGCAAATAGCCCAGATCTTAATCCTATTGATAACCTGTGGTTGAAATTGGAAAAAAAAAAAAGGTCCACAGCAAGGCTCTGACCTGCAAGGATGATCTGGCAACTGCAATCAAAGAGAGTTGGCACCAAATTGATGATGAATACTCATCAAGTCCATGCTTCAGAGACTGCAAGCTGTCATAAAAGCCAGAAGTGGTGCAACTAAATACTAGAGATGTGTTTTGATTGTTATTTCTTTGTTTGTTTCTCATGATTCCATATTTTTTTCCTCAGAAGAAAGTGATTCCATGTATATTTCCCTGCACTTGCTCTATAAAATTAAAATGTACTGACCACCACCATGTTTTATTCATTTCTTTTAGTGTTTCTGAATGCTAAAGAGTTGCATTTTTGAACTAATTATTTTTCAAGCTTTTTATCTGAGTTTTAATCCCTGATAAAAAGTCCGAGTGAGTGCTCTTCCAAGACTGGTAATTCCATACTTTTTGCTAGGGTTTGTATATCACATATTGTTCAACATTAAACCTGCTTGGTTGCATTAACCTTTGACCGTGCAGTTTCTGTCATGTTTACATCTCAAATGATACCATATTTAATGAAACACCCTGCACAAAATGATCGCCAAATTTGGACACAGTCAATATGTTAAAAAAAAAAATCCTCTCACAAACCAATAAACTGTGAATTTACAACAAATAATTTTGCCTTTTGATTCATTTCACACTGTTCCTATTTTTCTTTTCAAGTCGATATTCTCATTAGGGCTGCTGCTATCGATTATTTTAGTAGTCGATTAATCGATTAACTAGTTGGTTCGAATAATCGAGTTATCGGATAAGGAACATAACAAATTTAAATACCTAAACTGAGCCTCAAATGGTATAAAATACATATATAAATGAGGATCTACTGTATGTAGAGCAAAAGTACAATTGGCTAACTTACATAGCAAAAGTCTGTTATCTTAAATCAGGCATGTCCAAAGTCCAGCCCGGGGGCCAAATGCGGCCCCCAGCCTCTGTCATAAAATCAATAACGTCTGGCCCGCACACAGACTTAATAAATTGGTCAGCAGTACTGCTACCAGCATATGAAGTATCTTACACACCAAATGCTGCTCCTCATTTACCCACGAAAAGGCAGCAGCACTCTAAGCAACATTACCCCGTGTGACCCTTTACTGCCAATATTCTAAAATGGCGACAATCAACAAAAAAAAGTTGACTGCGACGGCTGGCGCTTCAAGGATAGGTGGAAATTGGACTTATTTCTTTGCTAAAATATGCAACTGTCTGCCTTATTTGCAAAGAGACAGTCGCTGTTTTTAAAGAGTTCAGTGTGAGGCGATATTACTAAACAAGACACGCTGACATGTACAACAAGATTACAGGCAAGATACGTAGCGAGAAATTGAAGCAACTTGAAGCTAGTTTAATTTCACAGCAGCAGTAATTCGCAAGAGCCCGAGTCGAAAGAGAACGCCACAAAGGCTAGTTGCGAGATTGTTGTAATTATTAATAAAAAAAATAAATAACTAAAGCAAATGCGACTCACAGAATGGCTTGCTAAAATTTGCTTAAAAATATTGTTCTACATAAAAGACGTCAGCCAAGGTCGGCCCCCCACATTTTTACCACACCAAATCTGGTCCCCTTTGCAAAAAGTTTGGACACCCCTGACTTAAATGCTGTAAAATGCTAACTTTAAAAATTTTTTTTTTACAATGCTCTTGACAAATGGTTCACACACATATTCTAAACTAAATTAAGAATGCATAAAAAAAAACAAAAAACAGATCAAACAAAACCAGACTAGAGAACAGTGTATCCACCCAAATCAATAAAGCTAAATGCAAACACTTTCAAAACACACCATTACAACGCCACTTTAGTTATACGAATACTCGAAGCGGCAAAATTTAAGTCGAATCTTTTTTCGAGTTAATCGATTAATCGTTGCAGCACTAATTCTCATTCTAGCAAATCCTTGCCTGCCTTTTTTATGTAAATGCAGTGCAAGGTACTGCCTCATATCAAGTGAGAGTCAACCTTCCACTGAGCAAACTAGTTTCTCCTCCCATCAGATAGAGAAGTAGCGGTTGAAAGAATTGGAATAAAGCCTGTAAATTGGGGAAGGACTAGTCCAAAACTTAGTCTAAAATAGAGGTGCACAATAATTATCGGTCCGATAATTATCGGTCCGATAATAGGAATTATGACGTCATCCCAATAACTCCAATAACATTATATATTATTGGGCCTATTAATAATATTTTTGGCACGGTGTCGGATTGGGATGTGAGCGTATGTTTCCACTCCTGTCTTGCCAGTATGCAAATTATTGTTAGCATTCTAGAGGCTGTATTTTTCCTTCAATTATTTATAAACCTTATTATGGCAATTAGCATGTTTATGTTTACAAGTTCTTGAGAGGCCTTTTGGTTGTTGATAGGCTTGCCGTTCTATAATTGCCAGGTTAAGAAAGTTGTTTCATGGACCTAGACGACAAAAGTCTCCTCTTCTGTTGCACCAAATGTTTTATCTGCTGACAAAGCACAATACATGTTGGGTTTATGTTTGTTTTAGATCAGGGGAACACATCGTCAATGATATTGACCGACTGATTGTGATTGACTCAAATTATATTTATTTGAAAAAAATAATATGGGCACTTTTTTTAGGTCAAAACTGTTCTTGTCTTTGTTTTGTTTATTATAATAATGTTCATGTCATCATGAAAATTCTGGTTTGGTCAAAGGCAAATCTATGCTGAATCAATCACTAATATTTTTTACCTATAAGTGTTCAAAAACTCAGGTCATTGAAAAATTATATACTACATGGCGGAAAACAGACAAGACTGAAAAAGCAGTTTCGGCTCTTGCACTCGTCTTTAAAAGAAACTGCTGTATTTTAAGCGAAAACAACGGTTGTGTTTGATAGAACAATATGTCTATATGCAGCCATAGCAGATTCATGTCACTTTAAGCCCCCGAACGATTTTTAATTTTTCCGTTTTACCCTGAAAACCCCCGTTTACAGACGTCGCGCAACCGCTTTTGTTTCAATCCAGTCATAAAACAAAGGTAATTAATTATATTTATTATTCAAAATGTCTGTCGTTTTTAGTTTAGAATCATTCATTGATGTCTCATATTTCGTTTAAAAAAAAAAAAAAACGATTTTAAAAATTTATTCACCCACATATTTTAAACTTTTAAACAAATTATGTCACAATGAAAAAAAAATGGCGTCTGTAAAAAAGTCACCGATATCTACCTCATAACTATCGCTTAATTGTATTTTTTTTGTTAGTAATATTTTCTCTCATATGTTAGATGATAAATAATTAATCCAAACAAAAAAAAAAAAGTTGAAAAAAACATTTAAAAGGGTAAATATATGAAAAAGAAAATCTCGACCACTCCTTGATGTCTGCGATTTCTGCATCGCGACCCTTGTTATATAACCATGTTTCACCCATAAAATCAAGCTGTGGCCATTCACAGCTGTGTCTTGACACTCAGTGATACATGCTACATGGAGTTTTTGGATCGAAACAAAGTAGGTACGCGATAATATCTCGTTAAAGTCATGGCGTCTGTAATTCTGTTCTCGCATGCTCTCACCTCCAGATAGGGTTTTGCTATCTGAATTGTTTTTTTTTTTTTTTTAAATGCCCTCCTGCTCAAAATTTGTCTCCCCCCAGAAAATTGAGATTTTAAGCTTTCCAATGATGTATCACACATGCATATTGGACAATTTTGAAAGTTGGCTAAATTGGGGGTCCCAGTGCGGAATTTCAAGTCACCTGAGTGTTTTCCGCCATATCTTATAGGTTATCGTATCGGTATCGGCCTTGAGGAGCAGGAAAATATCGATATCGGTATCGGTGTCAAAAAATGGATATCGTGCACCCCTAGTCTAAAAGCTAGTCAGTCCAAAAAACCTTAACCAGGGCCGGCCCAGGCCATTTGGGGGTCCTAAGCAAAATAATGCAAAGGGGCCCATATTTTTGGCCCACCATTTCGTCACAGTGTTCTGTGAAACCCATACATGCAATCCAACCCATACGTCCATATTATGTATATTAATCAGATTTTATTGCACTGCATACTTCAAACTTCTCACCCCAAATGATTGTCAGTACTTACAGTAGATAGCGCCAAACCTTTTTCTAAAAGAGGAAAAAAAGAAGTTAAGGAAGAACTTTTTTTTTTTTTTAAGCTTGTAATCAGGTATCAAAACTCAAAAATGTCAAATAAAGCAAACTGTAGTAAACAAAATAGAATATAAATTAAACAATTGCCAGATTGGGGGCCCCCTAGTGGTCAGGGGCCCTAAACAGCTGCATAATCTGCGTATAGGCTGGGCCTATACCTGACCTTAACCTTCACCGAACCCAGGTTAAGAACCGCTGATACGACATCAAGAGATCAGTCTTTGAATAAGTAGACATAGTGAGATGTTTCCTCTCTTCAGTGTCATTGAACTATGTTGAAGTGAATTGAGGAGCTTCGAATGGGCAAAAGTGGCACTTTGCTGCCATCTTGTTGCATCTGTATGTAAAGATAATCCTTTTTGGGAGGTGGGAGTTTGTTATGAAACAAATGAGAGTGTTTCAGACCAACAAATTAGGATGCGAAAATGTGCTGAAAATGTTTTGTAAACGATGATAACATTCTTGGCGACAGCGGCCCCTCCCTGGAAGTCGGTACTGCGCAGACGCACCGCTCACGGCTGTCAACGAAGGCAGACTGACAGTATGGCGGCAGGGTACAGCTGGAAGGATGCTACCGTTGCCCGTGATGGGGTCGTCGCCGGCAGCACGTAAATGGACTATTAACGGCGGCGAGAGAAGAGGAATAAGCGCGAGAGGCCTGTCGCCGTGATCCCCCGCCATGGCCAGGCTCGCCGACTACTTTGTGGTGGTCGGTTACGACCTCGACAAGCGAGGTGGGTGCTGCTTTTAGCCGCCTAGCATCAGGGCCTATTATTAGCTTCGGGGAAATAGTAGGCGGGGATGGGCCGGGGCGCCAATCACGGCATGCCGGCTGCGGCGCTTGTCAACCGGCTTCTCTTGTCAACTTTACACCGAGGACTCACTCGCTGCTCCGGATTAGTGTGCTTAGTTCCTAGTCGAGCTGTCAGTTTCTCTTCTGATTTCGTGATATGTTTACAAGTCCTCTTGCCTAGTTGTTAGCCTTATACAGCTTTTATGTTAAAATGTCTGTCAATGTTGACATTAAACTTAAAGCCACGGAGGAGCTAATGTTAGCCGGGGACTGCCTGTCGGTTCGGCTGCAACCCAAAACGCATTTATTCACCTGTTTTAATGCATTTTGCATTTTGCCAATTTATTGCATTTAACTGATTTAACAGTGTTTTGCTGGTAGGGCTCAGGAGTACCCCAAAATCTCCTCAGATTTCTGCAAACTGTCAATCGATGTTTACCTCTGGCTACGTTTCTGATTGTTGTGTGTTTTGTGCGGATTAACCCAGATGGATTGGGCCCCTTCCATCCACCAGCCCCCCTGCTCCCTTGTGTTGATGGGGACCTTGTTTAGACCGTTATCTGAACCCCCCCCCCCCCCCCCCCCTCCCCTTTACCCTGAGCCCTGGCCTAGATCCGTGCAGTAGAATGGCTCGTTTAATCATGAAATATTCAACCCGCCTCTCCACTGGAAGCATGCAACTTGCAACGTGTTACACTCCAGCTCGCCTATGATTTATTCACTGTAGGCAAATTGCAAGCGCTATGCTAAAAGCTGCATGTTTATCTTTCACGGTGCAGTCTTCTGCTTGCTTGATTGCACTTTTTTAGAATCTTGAATTCTAGCCGTGAAGTTTGGTCCAGTGCAGGATGTCATTACGTGGACAATGCGACGCTGCAGAAACTCCCCTTCCTGTTGAAAGCAAGCAGTGAAGTAACCCTTTTAAAATCATCTGGAAGCCAGACATGCGCGGGTTTCAATGGATCAGATGCAACGTCAAACACTTTTAGTGCAGTAATGACTAATGATTGATTTCAATGGACTAGACAGGCAGTGGAGGCTCTTTACTGTGTGGAAGAGACATCAAGATGACGCAATGAAAGGTCCGGATTGTTGTTGACAGTGGGATGTATACAGTTGATCAGAAAAAAAAAAACTGATTTAAAAGAAAGTAATCCAAAAACCAAGAGCATTTTTGCATCACTGAGTTAAAAAGTAAGTAAAATGATGGTATTTTTACCAGTATCCTCGTATGGAGGTAGATTTGTGTCTTTATTACTCAATCAAATAAAAAGTTGCTTCAGTCAAAATATATATTTTCAATCAAAGAAAAAGTCACCTTAATAAAAAAAAATGTGTTTGAATGCAAAAATAAATTTGAAACTCAAAAAAAATATATTTGAAAACAATTTTTCTTTGATTGAAATATTTTTTGATTTGTCGTTTTTTTTTAATTGAAACATTTTTTTTAAAGAAGTCATGTAGTGCTGCAACGATTAATCGATTAACTCGAGTATGCGATTATGAAAAAATATTCAAATTAAATTTTGTTGCTTCAAGTATTCATTTAATTAAAGTGGGTCTGTAATGGTTCATTTTAGAGCAGGGCGGTAAACCGAAAATTTACCGTTACCGAAATTCTTCACGATGACCGACGTAATTTTGACCATGTCGGTAAATTCGGTGATTTAATAAAAGAAGAAAATATAGTCTTTTCATCCCGCTTTGACTCTGTGTTGTTCGGCTATGTTCATTCCCCTTTAAGAAAGCAGACAGTGTGCTTACGTTTGGAGTCACATGGTTTTCAGGAAGCCAATCAAACAGAAGCCCGTTAGGCTAACGCTAGCAGCTAACGCTAGCGGCTAACGCTACAAGTAAACGGGATGAAGTCGGGCTTAAGTTAGCTTCGCCAAACTTTCACCCGACATTAAGTAAACTCTTGACGGGTTCCAGATAGGGATGGAAAAACCGAGGCTTTCTGAAACAATGAACCACTTTTAAGACAATTGCCCTAAATTGAATCACTGTTTGACACACTGCAAGAGCCCCATCTACTGGATAAACAGTGCACGTTTCTTTTTAAAAGTAAAGTTGACAAATTGCCTCAGCATTACATATCTTCAATAGAATTAAGTGGATGTCGTCTATTTCAACCAGGAGATCGTATCGTTATTAAGTGTGATTTACACAATTTAAGTTGACCTCTTTAAGCCTGTGTCATTGCTTTTGTCTGTGAAGATGTGTTCAAAGCAGTATTTGTAATACACGACAGTGCTAGTCTTGTAAGTGGCTCGTCCTAGATGACGGGGAGTAACTATGTATTGTTTATTTTTTGTAAAAATTACAGTACAGTAAGCACAGTGCTTGGGAACAGGAATATGATTTATTGCATACTGTAAGGATTTCCAAAATCATAAGATGTAAATAATTGAGCCGAATAAAAGAAAGGTTTGTGAAACATTTTATTTTTTAATTAAGTATAATTTCTGGGGGGCGGGTGGATGTGTCGTATTTGTATCTATTCTAAATATCTAAACGTATGCCACTATCTAGTGTATAACAATGCGGAATGAATTTAATGAAATTCAAGTGATGATATTTTTCAAGTCATACAAGCTGTTATAAATGTTCACAAAAGAATTCTTATTGTTTACAAGATTTTTTTTTAATACTTAATGTTTAGACTGCATGTGCAATTGTTAAATTGAAAGCTGGTAAATAAATTTAATGAGAAACTTAATTTGTATTCCATGCATTGATTCAAATTTTCAAATTATATAACAGTTTGCTTGGGCGAATTTATCGTCATTTATCGTTATCGAGGTAAATCTGCTCAATTTATCGTGATACGTACTTAAGGCCATATCGCCCAGCCCTAGTTCATTTTGAAAGTGTTTGCATTTAGTTGTATTGATTAGAGTGGATACACTGCCCTTTGGTCTGCCTCTTTTCACATGGCTTAATTCAACTGCTCCCTGTTAAGACCAACGTAAGCTAATTTTTTTTAATGCATTCATAATTTAGTTTATGGCTATGTTTAGCCCTTTTTTGTGGGAATATGTGTCTAAACCATTTGTTAAGAGCATTTAAAAAAAAAAAAAAAAAAAAAAAAAAACGTTTGCATTTCATAGCATTTAAGCTAGCTGACTTTTTCTATGTAAGTTAGCCATTTGTTCTTTTGTTGTACATAGATCCTCATTAAAAAAAAAAAAAAGATTTATAATGTTTGAGGCTCAGCTCAGGTATTTAAATTTTTTAATGTTCCTTATCCGATTACTCGATTATTCGAACTAATTAGTCATTAATTAATCGACTACTGAAATATTCAATAGCTGCAGCCCTAAAGTCATGTAATTTTGCGTTTGGACCACATTTTGGCTAGGACATTTGTGTCTTTATTATTCAATCGAAAAATAAGTTGCTTCAAACAAACAAAAAAAAAAATTTCAAAAGAAAAATCACTTTAATCAAAAATGAAAAAAATTAAATTGTAGAAAAAAAGGTTTGAATGTGAAAAAATATTTGAGACGCAGAAATTCGCATTTGAACACTTTATTTTTCATTCAAACTGTTTTCTTTGAAGCAATCCTTTTTGTGTTTGAGCCATATTATGGATAGGACATTTTGTGTCTGAATCATTCAATCGTAATAAAAGTTGCTTTAATCAAAAAACTACTTTTAATCAAAGAAAAAAGTCATTTGCAATTTTTTTTAAAATTATTTTTTATTATAAATATATATATATTTTTATGAATCAAATGATCAGCTCATCAGCAAGCTCTGCAGCAGCCTGATAACGATCCTGATTAGTTGATCCAGGTGTGTTAGAGGAGGGAGACATGGAAAACAAGCTGGATAGGGGCTCTCGAGGACCGGGATTGGGCACCCCTGTCCTAGAATGATTTCCTGACCAATGTATCAATAATCGTTGTATCGTCAGATCATCGTAATCGTGAGCTTTGTATCGCAAATCGTATCGTATCGTGAGGTACCAAGAGGTTCCCACTCCTATTAATGAATGCTTATAACTAGAGCTGGGAATCTTTGGGCACCTAACGATTCGATTACGATTACGATTCAGAGGCTTCGATTCAATTATAAAACGACTATTGATGCACCTCCCTCCTTTTTAAAAAATTTAAAAAAAAATTTTTTTTTAAATGTTTAGTACATTAGTTCCAAAATTGTTCAAAAATCCTCTCAGGCTAAACCAAACTACTATTTCAGTATCAAGTTAGCATATAACAATAAACAAATATACAAAAATAACAGTAAATAAAAAACTCCAGTCCCCATTCTGTATCAGCAGCTTTAAACTACATTCAATTAATTTAATATTGTGAATCAACTGTTACAGTTGTTAAAATTGCTCCCGTTATTCGACAATTTCCCTTCTGTCTACTTTTGTCAAAGGTTTAAAACTATTTCATCATTTAAAATAGATTCAAGACAAGATTCTGCCGATTTAGGAGTATTTTAGATAAAAAGTTAATTAGGTTCGCTACAATAGAGCCTTCTAGATAGGTCTACTGCTTTAAGATGGCGGCTGTTTACTTACGCCGGAAAGTCTGTCATTTCGCATCTCTGTTCAATAATACATGTTCTAACACCGACGTCGTCTGTCCATTTTGCATCTAGGACTACATTCATTCATTCATTTTCCATGCCGCTTTTTCCTTCTAGGACTACATATATATGATATCTACTGTGTCTATCTATGTTCGTAGCAACTAGCAACTGGGCGTTGTTTGTCATGTATGATATATATTTTTTTTTATCTAGCGGCATGAGTTGAACATCATATTTACTATCGGTCCGTTCCTCATTGTGTCCCAAAGACCGCACTGACTGTGTTTTACTTCCGCTTTACCTGGTATAATTCAATAATCGGAATTTGGATATTTGTGAATCGTTCTCGAATCTTCCACGGCCGAATCGCGAATAATCTAAGAATCGGAAATTTCGCACGCCTCTACTTATAACTGATGTAATTTGGTGTCTTCTGGCAAATTATCTCACTTTTGAATGGATGTAAAAGATCCGAGCTGGACATAAATGGTGTTAGTAACATAATTTTCTGGATAACAGTTAATGACATCTGTCATAAGCATTCAGTAATGCTCATGATAGTGTCATGTCATAATTATGATGGTCTTATGACAGTCTTATGACGCCGCTGTCAAATAAAGTGTTACCAAATTCCACAACAAGCAATTAATTAAACAACTGGAACAGTAATTGAATAAATAATTAGCACAGAACATGAATTTTGACTGTTATTTACATCTGTAGTGCTGCAATGCATGCTAGGAGGGATGTGTTGCTTATTAACCCAAATAAATCAACAAATAAGCCGCACTGGACTCTTAGCCGCAGGATTCAAAATGAAAGAAAAAAGTGGCAGCTTATAGTCCAAAAATTACGGGAATTAAAAAATATTCTTTGGGTATAACAAAAATTAATTAAAATGGAGTCTTCCTTCAGGTAATACACTTCCCCTTTTGTCCACAAGCACAGCTAAACGCAATAAAAATGTTAAAAAAGTTAAAAACAAAAAAATTATTACCCCGACTATGCATAGTGTATGATCTTCTGGAAAAAATGGTCTGCATAGGCTGCAAATATTTCTTTTAAATAAATACATTTTAAATAAATGCAGTCATCAGCCAATCAAGTGTGCGTCTGAGCAGGGGATAATGGACCGGCGCATTACCAAGTGAAAAGGGGTAAATGTAAGTCTGAATATCATGAAAATAATTCATTTAAGGCTCAATTAGGGTAGGATAGGATCAGTTCTATCCTTACAACATATAGAGCCTACCCACGTACCACGTGCTCGCTGTATGGTTCCGCCCACTTGTCCGTCAAAACATAGTGTTAACCTGTTACGGCTACGTACATTTCTCCTATTTACGGCGTGTTTTTCTGCTCCTTAACATTATTAATCAAAATGGTGAAGGCGTGTGTGGCTGTTGGTTGCACTAACAGAGAAGATGGAAGGAGAGACTTGAAGTTTTACCGTATTCTGAGGGATCCAAAGAGGAGAGCGAAATGGACGGCTGCAATTCGACGTGAAAACTGGACACCAAAAAATCACCACAGACTATGTAGTAGTCATTTTATATCCGGTAAGATGCATTTAATATATATTTAGAGGGTTTTGGCCTGACAACCACAATTAAGATCATTGCTAGGCTAATCGCCGACAACATACGACGTAGTACGACATAGTTTCAAATTCAAGATGTTTGTGACTTCCCTTTCTTCCACCATCGTTATTTTTTGAATAATATTTAGCTGGTACCAAGTGAAAGAAACTGGCCTCGTCTACGGGGCTGACAAATAACCACAATTAAGATCATTGCTAGGCTAATCGCCGACAACATACACGTATGTATGTCGTGAGAGTGCTATCGCTAAACCATATAAACATTAAAAGCCTTAACTCCATTGACAAACGACATGAAATACATTAGACTTGACAGTGGATGTTAGCAATAACAAAAGATTTTGAATTGAAAATTTCGTAACTCACCTTTCCAAGCACAAGATAGATTCCTGCCGAACGAGGACCTGTTTCACCCAACCAGCAACGAAGTATTATAAGCCTCCAAGCTCTTGAAGTTTTTCAAATTTTCGTGGGAATAGGCTGATTTTGTGTGGACAAGATAATTGTAAATATCAGCGTAGCAGATGTCAGGCAGACAGGGCGAAGACAGTGGGTCGAAAAACATCGATTTGGGCATCAAATATGGATCTGGCGACTGTATAGAACGAAGCTTTTCCTCATAACGCCTTTTATGCAACAGATCCGGTGAGTTTGCGGCATCAGAAAGCACCGGGTCTTCCATGAAATGCATTTTAAATTCCGCCATCAATTGAAAACAATGCTAATACACAGTCAAAATGACGGACAAGTGGGCGGAACCATACAGCGAGCACGTGGTACGTGGGTAGGCTCTATTGGAAGACAATCTAAACTACCCAGAGAACCGAACTCATTATTTAATGGAATTAAGGTTGCTTAAAAGTCGGTGGGGACAATTTGAGCATTCTGAAAAGTTGCTAGTGTTACAGTGGGGAGAACAATTATTTGATACACTGCCAATGGGTTTTCCCATTGGTAGTGTATCAAATACTTGTTCTCCCCACTGTATGTCCCGACCGTCCCTGTGCAAACCTACGCCCTTGCGTTCAGATCACTACACTGTATTTTCTTTGTAGAACAATTGCTGCGTGACATCCATTAGAATAAATCAATGCCACACCACAAATACTATATATTGCTTTTGCAACTTTAATGGACGCCTCGTGCTTTCTGCAGTTAAGTAACCTCCCTGGCCACTACATGAGTGAATATGGTAATTGAAATGTACCCTTCATTCAATGACGAGGCCCTTAGCTATTGATGTAAAATTACAGTTGATCAAATGATTACCGTATATTTTGGACTATAAGTCGCACCTGAGTTTAAGTTACACCAGCTCAAAAATGCGCATTTAAAAGGAAAAAAACATATGGCGGAAAACAGACAAGACTGAAAAAGCAGTTTCTGCTCTTGCACTCCTCTTTAAAAGAAACTGCTGTACTTTAAGCCAAAACAACTGTTGTGTTTGATAGAACAATATTTCTATATGCTGCCATAGCAGACTCATGGCACATAAAGCCCCCGAACCTTTTTTAATTTGCCCGTTTTACCCTGAAAACCCCGTTTACAGACGTCGCGCAACCGTTTTTGCTTCAAGAATCCAGCACCAAGAATAGACATGTCATCTTGAAAGGCATTTTAAAATACAATATAGAACAACAGGCTGAGTAGGTGTACGGTATGCTAGAAGTTAGATCGGGCCAATTAACATCAATCAATTACCGTAATTTCCCGAATATAAGGCGCACCCGTGTATAATGCGCACCCCAAATTTACTTGTAAAATCTGGGGAAAATTATTGTACCCGTTTATAACGCGCACCCTAATTTTAGCACCAATAAATAGAAGAATACAAGAAAACAGAGCTCGTGTACAGATACAGAGATGTCATTTTACTGACTGGTGAAACACAGCACAAGCATAGCACATTGGTAGTTCAAAACATTACCGTAAACTGACAATATTTACGGTAATAATATGATTTGACAACTTCTCCAACTTACCAGAATCTAGGAGAAAACAAAACAGATGTGACTTTTCTTTTAAAGGCTGCTGTATAACTTGCTCGTTTCCTCATGATGAATAAATGTTTCTTCCATGGATTGATACGGTAAAACTACTGAACTATTTTTATTTGGGTTTGAGTTTCCCGAGGGACCGATATAGTTGACGGACACAGGAAATGTGTGTCCTTACATTTGTTATGGTCTGAATTGTGGAGCTGCAATAAACGTCGACTCAAATGAGTTCAAGAAACTAAATTCTGTGCTTTATGAAGAGTGAAAAAAGCAGAATTTAACACAGACGAAATCATTCGGCCGATTAGAGTGAAGTATTACCGAAACAAAACGGTGACGTCACGTACCGTAATGGTCGGCAACGGGTCGCCGCATACGTTTCTTCAACACAACGTGGCCGTGTCAATGAAAAAAAATCGGTTTATATATATATGTAATACATATATATTTCTGTCTCCATCCATGTACCCGTTTATAATGCGCACCATGAGTTTACAAGTTGATTTTGGGGGAAAAAAGTGCGCGTTATATTCGGGAAATTACGGTAACTCGATTGACTTGCCCAAGCCCGAAAAACCCGAAATTTTATGTTTTATTTGTAGGCACGAGCCCGAACCCCCCCCCCCAAATGTTATGTTTTATTTGTTAGAACTCAGGAGAAGGAGGAAATGGGGGGATGCGATGCGTGGTTGCGTTTTGTGTGATCACATTTGTGACGATGCCTGTCCATATAGACATAATGATAACAAATTAAAGCCTGTCTTTTGTAACGAATTCTCCCAGCTTAACAAGACTGTAAGATGCATATTCAATAAACATTTATATCTTTTACATTTGTGTGTCTGTTCTAACAGGCTGATAGTGGATTTGACATTTATTTTAATCTCTTCGAGTTGGCAGAAAAAAAACGAAAGTTTTCTCAATCTTTAAATAGTCTACATATTTTTAGGATCATTATAAATGCATTTACACAGTAAAATAACGCTGGAAAGGATTGTTAAATATATTTCCCGAATGACACCAAAGCACCACATTTGTTTACATTCAGCGAAGCTGACACGTTTCTGTATAGCATCTTCAACAATCAATTTGAATCCTTTCCATACCCCACTCCTACCGCAGTTGTTTGCTTTACAATTCCCCTGTCTTTAGTTTGTTTTTCACTAGCTGCTCCATATCGAAAAGGAAATACCAGGATGCCAAATCGCGGAGGGCGCCAGGGCGGGAGGGGAAGATTGAAAAGAGAGCGGGGCTGCGTTAACGTGCGCAGGCATGCACAGCGCCTTCTCTGTTTTATTCAAATTATTTTATTTAACATCCATACATCGTTTTAGTATAAATATATGAATACAGTGGGGCAAATAAGTATTTAGTCAACAACCAGATGTGCAAGTTCTCCTACTTGAAAAGATTAGAGAGGCCTGTAATTGTCAACATGGGTAAACCTCAGTCATGAGAGACAGAACGTAGAAAAGAAAAACAGAAAATCACATTGTTTGATTTTTAAAGAATTTGTTTCCAAATTAGAGTGGAAAATAAGTATTTGGTCACCTAAAAACAAGCAAGATTTCTGGCTGTCAAAGAGGTCTAACAAGGTCTAACGAGGCTCCACTCTTTACCTGTATTAATGGCACCTGTTTTATAGTATATATATAGACACCTGTCCACAACCTCAGTCAGTCAGTCACACTCCAAACTCCACTATGGCCAAGACCAAAGAGCTGTCGAAGGACACCAGAGACAAAATTGTAGACCTGCACCAGGCTGGGAAGACTGAATCTGCAATTGGTAAAACGCTTGGTGTAACGAAATCAACTGTGGGAGAAATTATTAGAAAATGGAAGACATACAAGACGACTGATAATCTCCCTCGATCTGGGGCTCCATGCAAGATCTCACCCCGTGGCGTCAAAATGATCACAAGAACTGTGAGCAAAAATCCCAGACCCACACGGGGGGACCTTGTGAATGACCTACAGAGAGCTTGGACCACAGTAACAAAGGCTACTATCAGTAACACAATGCGCCGCCAGGGACTCAAATCCTGCTTTGCCAGACGTGTCCCACTGCTGAAGAAAGTACACGTCCAGGCCCGTCTGCGGTTCGCTAGAGAGCATTTGGATGATCCAGAAGAGGACTGGGAGAATGTGTTATGGTCTGATGAAACCAAAATAGAACTTTTTGGTAGAAACACAGGTTCTCGTGTTTGGAGGTGAAAGAATACTGAATTTCCTCTGAAGAACACCATACCTACTGTGAAGCCTGGGGCTGGAAACATCATGCTTTGGAGCTGTTTTTCTGCAAAGGGACCAGGACGACTGTTCTGTGTAAAGGAAAGAATAAATGGGGCCATGTATCGAGAGATTTTGAGTGAAAATCTCCTTCCATCAGCAAGGGCAATGAAGATGAGACATGGCTGGGTCTTTCAGCATGACAATGATCCCAAACACACAGCCAGAGCAACAAAGGAGTGGCTTCGTAAGAAGCATTTCAAGGTCCTGGAGTGGCCTAGCCAGTCTCCAGATCTCAGCCCCATAGAAAATCTGTGGAGGGAGTTGAAAGTCCATGTTGCCCAACTACAGCCCCAAAACATCACTGCTCTAGAGGAGATCTGCATGGAGGAATGGGCCAAAATACCAGAAACAGTGTGTGAAAAGCTTGTGAAGAGTTACAGAAAACGTTTGACCTCAGTTATTGCCAACAAAGTATGAGAAGAACTTTTGGTATTGACAAAATACTTATTTTCCACCATGATTTGCAAATAAATTCTTTAAAAATCAAACAATTAGATTTTCCGTTTTTTCCCCCCACATTCTGTCTCTCATGGTTGAGGTTTACCCATGTTGACAATTACAGGCCTCTCTAATATTTTCAAGTGGGAGAACTTGCACAATTAGTGGTTGACTAAATACTTATTTTCCCCACTGTATATATCTATTTTTTTACAAAAAAGTTAGCGAGAGAGAAGTTCGACCATAAATAATCACATATAAGTGGCTCTAGAGTAGGCCTGAACGATATTGGAAAAAACTATTGCTGCGATTTTTTGGGGGTTTGCGATATTATATTGTGATGTTAAAAAAAAAAAAAAAAAATTAAGAAATTTTCACTAGATGACTTGAATAGCTGTTTGGAAAGACTTTGGATGACCCACAATGACCAGTGTACAGTGATCCCTCGTTTTTCACAGTTAATGGGGACCAGAGCTTGCCGTGATAAGTGAAAAACCGTGAAGTTGCGCACCCCGCTCCCCAAATTTTTATTTTTTTTGTGTGTTTACTCATTGTATTTATTCAGATATAGCATTGGAAAGAGATACATATAAGGCATGTTTTTTCTCACCTTTTCCCCAAAGTATGATTTAAAAAAAATTACACATATACATATATATATATATATATATATATATATATATATATAATACTAATAAATCGTTTTAAGCACTTCAGACGTAATAATTATGATGAGTTTTAAACATGACTGTCCAACCAAATCATTTTTGAACAAGAATAAAGTACTGTAGTAGAAAAATGCTTGGCTTTATTAGATACTTCTGTTTATCTACCTTAGCTGTGACCCTTGGTGGACATGTAGAAATTACAAACTCCTCATGATCACTTCTGGCATTTAATTTATATGTCTCAAACGTCTCCACACACACACACACATTCATTCCAAAGCGGCTTCCTTGCAGAAACTGTTTAACAAGTTAAACGATGATTGACAGCTGCTGCGCTGTGATGTCCGCTTCTTTGGTAAGATCAAAAATACCAGCATCGTTAACTTTAATAAGCAAGTGCTGCAGTGACTGTGAGGTTCAAAGAGCTGGGAGAGGGAGGGTGTGAGGCTCTGCGCAAAGCAGAAAGCAGGGCGTATGTGGGTTAAAAAAAAATAAAAACTATCGCACGTCCTTGCGATGGGACTATCGCGCATGCACACATCGTGATGGCGATGTTTAAACGATATATCATTCAGGCTTACTCTAGAGTAAAGACACACCCTCTGCCAAACTATGAAAAAAAAAAAAAAACCTGCGACTTATAGTCCGAAAAATACAGTATATATACACAGTTACAATAACCACTTCATGATGAGGCCACATTGTTATGTAATGGATATTAATCAACCAATCATTTCTTTCGATGAAGTTTTTTTTTGTTTGAAGAATTACTTAAACAATTATGTGTAATATATGAAAAACGATATTGTAAATAATGGGAATGTTTATTTTCTTGAGTTGATTTTCTCTTACTCCCCACATATGTGTAAATAGCATCAAACCTAGAGTGAAGCAGTCCTCGATCGTAAGAATACCAGGAATTCCGCGTTTCCTCTGGAGTCTAAATATTTCATGCATCCTGCCTGCCACTGCGTGCGTGCGTGTGTGTTTGTGTGTGTCACTCGACAGGAGGAATGTTTTGCAGGCTTGGGCAGTGACAGGTAGTCTGGGACCGGGAGGCGGAGGGCTTACGTCATCGCCACTCAACGTGACCGACGCTCCCTGTGCCAAAATCTTATCCGTGAATCTCATTTCGAGCCAAGATGGAGGCGAGCCTCCCGTCGTTGCTGGGGCGTGGTTCTTTTAGCGAAGGGGTCCCTCGAGGAGCGCCATAGCCGTCTTTATGTTTTGACAGCGGAGGCCGCGGAGCCGGCAGCCAATCGCGCCTGCGGGACGATATTCAAACAGGAAATGGGGAAAGAAGCTTGGGAAGTTCTATTCAATTGGGAAAATCTACATTGTCCCTTTTGGGTGTGAAACCTGTGCAATACGGTTATTAATGGGGGTTGTTCAGCTTTTCAGCAGGGGTGTATTGACTTTATATCCACTTTATGAAAAATGTGCCCCATCCTAATCTAGAACATTCATTGCAATTATACCACACAATATGTTACACTATTGAATGAACTAAATTAGGGCTGCAGCTATCAATTATTTTATTACTTGATTAATCGATGAACTAGTTGGTTCGAATAATCGAGTAATCGGATCAGGAACGTGAAAAATCAAAATACCTGAGCTGAGCCTCAAACCGTATAAAAAAATAAATAAATGAGGATCTATGTAAACAAAAGAGCAATTGGCTAATTTACAGAGCAAAAGTCCGCTAGCTTAAATGCTATAAAATGCTAACTTTTTTCTACAATGCTCTTAACAAATGGTTCAGACACATATTCCCAGAAAAAACGGCTAAATATACCTATAAACTAATTTACGAATGCATTAAAAAACATGAGCTCATACAAAAACTTAGCTCACGTTTAGGGCTGCAGCTATTGATTATTTTAGTAGTCGATTAATCGATGAACTCGTTATTCCAAATAATTGAGTAGTCAAATAAGGAACATAAAAAAAATTAAAATACTAAAAAGCTAAAGCCTCAAACGGTATTAAAAAAAAATAAAATAAATGAGGATCTATGCACAACATTGCGCTAACTTACATAGCAAAAGGCCGCTAGTTTAAATGCTATCTAACGTTTTTTTTTTTTTTACAATGCTCTTAATAAATGGTTCAGACACATATTCCCACAAAAAAACGGCTAAATATACTCATAAACTACTTTAAGAATGCATTAAAAAAACATTAGCTCAAACAAAAACTTGGCTTATGTTGGTCTCAACAAGGAGCAGCTGGATTCAGGGCTGTATTGACTTTATATCCACTTTATGAAAAATGTGCCCCATCCTAATCAAGAACATTCATTGCAATTATACCACACAATATGTTACACTATTGAATGACCTAAATTAGGGCTGCAGCTATCAATTATTTTATTACTTGATTAATCGATGAACTAGTTAGTTCGAATAATCGAGTAATCGGGTAAGGAACACGAAAAATCAAAATACCTGAGCTGAGCCTCAAACCGTATAAAAAAATAAATAAATGAGGATGTATGTAAACAAAAGAACAATTGGCTATTTTACAGAGCAAATGTCCGCTAGCTTGAATGCTATAAAATGCTAATTTTTTTTTTTTTTTTTTTTTTTACAATGCTTTTAACAAATGGTTCAGACACATCTTCCCACCAAAAAAAACGCTAAATATATCTATAAACTAATTTACGAATGCATTAAAAAACATGAGCTCAAACAAAAACTTAGGGCTGCAGCTATCGATTATTTTAGTAGTCAATTAATCGATGAACTCGTTAGTCCGAATAATCGAGTAATCAAATAAGGAACATAAAAAAATTAAAATACCTGAGCTAAGCCTCAAACGGTATTAAAAAAAACAAAAAAAATGAGGATCTATGTACAACAAAAGAACATTTAGCTAACTTACATAGCAAAAGGCCGCTAGCTTAAATGCTATGAAACGCTAATGTTTTTTTTACAATGCTCTTAACAAATGGTTCAGACACATATTCCCACAAAAAACGGCTAAATATATCTATAAACTAATTTACGAATGCATTAAAAAACGAGCTCAAACAAAAACTCACGTTTAGGGCTGCAGCTATCGATTATTTTATTAGTCGATTAATCGATGAACTCGTTAGTCCGAATAATCAAGTAGTCAAATAAGGAACATAAAAAAATTACAATACCTGAGCTAAGCCTCAAACGGTATTAAAAAACAGAAAAAAAGAGGATCTATGTACAACAAAAGAACATTTAGCTAACTTAATAGCAAAAGGCTGCTAGCTTAAATGCTATAAAACGCAAACTTTTTTTATTTTTATTTATTTATTATTATTTTTTTTACAATGCTCTTAACAAATGGTTCAGTTACATATTCTCACAAAAAACGGCTAAATATACCCACAAACTACTTTAGGAATGCATTAAAAAAACATTAGCTCAAACCAAAACTTAGCTTATGTTGGTCTCAACAAGGAGCAGCTGGATTCAGTGAAATGAGGCAGACTAGAGGGCAGTGTATCCACCCAAATCAATAAAACTAAATGCAAACACTTTCAAAACAAACCATTACAACACCAGTTTAATTAAATGAATACTCGAAGCAGCTAAATTTAATTCGAATATTTTTTTTCTAATCGAATATTCGAGTTAATCGAGTAATCGTTGCAGCACTACTTACGTTGGTCTTAGCAGGGAGCAGTTGGATTCAGCCATGTGAAATGAGACAACCGGAGGGCATTGTATCCACCTTAATCAATAAAATGAAATGCAAACACTTTCAAAATAAATCATTACAACGCCACTTTAATTAAACGAATATTCGAAGCAACAAAATTTAATTTGAATATTTTTTTCTAATCGAATATTCGAATAATCGTTGCAGCACTAAACTAAAATTGTGATTTCACCCAGGTACATCTCTGAAACAACCTCCAAAGGCTGGTTATTGTTGTCATTGTCTTTGAACCATGATAAATAATATAACAAACACATGGCACTCTTGTTAAGAGTGGGACTGAATAATTGATGTCATAAATCACAAGCCATTTTTCATATTGAAATGTGCTATAATGTGTAATGAGGTTTGACAGCAGTGAAATATACTTAAATAAATAAAAAGAATATATATATACATATATATATATGTATATATATATATATATATATATATATATATATACACATATATATATAGTAGAGGTGCAACAATTAATCAATTAATCCACAACTAATCGATTAGCAAATGATGCAAAATTAGCAAATTAATAACAATGCACTTTTGCGAATTGTCAGACATCTTACTGTCAAAACCAGCTTCTTAATAAGGCTGCAACAACTAATCGATTAATAAATTAGTCGCCAATGAATTTGATCATCGATTTTTGCCGGCAGCTATGAGCAGTCCCGTTTTGGTCCTTGTTTCTGTGTAATGGGAGGGTGCGCGTGTGCCAGTGATTAAATAGCAAGAGAGAGAGAGTTCACTGCCACACTGAGGTTGGGCTGCTGATTCAATAATATTACGAAGTTATAAAGAGTTAGATTGTCTTGTGTGTTGTTAGTTCCAGTGTGCCTATGTCAGAGGTGAGTAAATGAAGCCATTTGAATGAATGAATGAATGAAATTTTATTGTCATCATCATCGGTATCATTAACAATCATTGACAATTACAAAATGTGATATGATTTGCCCGAAGGAACCGAAGAAGAAGACAAAGGCGGACGGGATGAAGCATATGCTTATCAGTTTCCCGTCCCCCATACAACTAAAGACGCACATTCAGACATGGAACATACATCAGATGGCCACAAAACTGTACAATAACACAATTAACAATCTGGGTTTAGTGTGTCTTGACAAGGATCCTGCAATCCGAGACACAGGTGGTGGCTATTTTCCCAGCTTACTTGAGTTGACGTGCTTTTCTTGCAATTTCGGCATTTCGGCGAGTCAAGTTGTCATTCAAAAAAATCTTCAACCCTTTCAGGTGGCAGCGCTGGTTAAGCAGGGCAGTCTTGCTCTTGTGGTCTGCCAGCGTCATGAGCACCGTCGCCGGTCCTCTCCCCCCAGATGGGAGCAGAAGGCAGCGACGGATGTCCAGCGGTTCATTGATTATTCCATACTCTTTCAGCTTAGCAATTGCCAGTTGCGCCACTGTGTCCCCTGGGCTTGGTGTCAGTTGTAATCCAGAAATGATTAGCCCATTTGCGCGTCGGCACTGGTCGAGATCGTCAGCCATAATTTCCAGCCTGTTGATGCGAACATCTCTCTCCTCGACCGCCTGCTTGAGTTTCTCGTTTTCAGCGCGAATTAACTGGAGCTCTCTGACGATTTCTTGATTCTGGTTTTGAATCAAGCCAGTCAAGGAGACCTCCAACTTCTGTATGGAGGATTTTATTTCATCCAAGTCTCCAGGTTTCAAATTCTGGGAGTCGAGCTTGCTGGCCCTGAGCGCTTATCGGTTAAGATAAAATTTTGTATTTGTATTCTTTGTTGTTGAGACGTTACTACTTAGCGCGGCGCGCTATGCTAGTTAGCGATGATGCTAATCAGTGTCTTAAGTGTTTGTCGGTGTTGTCTTTTGGAGAAGCATATTAGCACTTGAGGAATTGTGAGATTGTAAAGTTGTTTAATTTCTTTTTTATAAAGAAACCACAAACCTACGTAAAGCCATTCACATAGTCTCCTTTCAACACAAACTCTTATTCAAACTGTCAAAAGTCATACAAAAGAGTGTGCTTTGAAATTTGGATTGGAATGATCAAGAAAGCGGATTTGTTATAGGTCTGCCTCATTTGATTTTGTTGTTTAGTTTGTTTAAAGAAAATAAATTAGTCACAACACAATTTATATCGCGCTTTATTATTATTATTTTATATTATTTTATAGCGCTTTGCCCACAAAAAAAAAATCGCTGCACTTTTTTTATTTAATTTTAATGAGCAGGACTTTAGTCTGATTTGTATACTGAGAAATTCTATTTGTTTTATACTCAGAACCTTGATTGAAAACTTTAACAAGTTTTATGTATTTAAAACAGTACAGCTGTATACTACAGTTAAGTCAGGAAGCTGTAATAAAATATAGTTTTGAAGGAAGTAGTTGTGCGTTTTGTCTTCATTGTTACTTACAACATGCCTAAAACAACTTTAAGTTAAATTGTGATGGTAATTGAAAAAAGTGACATATATCCGATTCATCGTTTAATTAACTGTCCGATTAATCGATGATAAAAATAAACGTTAGCTGCAGCGCTAAGATTTTCCCTCCATTTTGATGTATTCCAGTCAATGAAGCCTTTCCCCTTCTGCAGTGAAAGCAAATAAATTCTGGTGCAAATGTGGGCCTTTGTTGCATTATTGATGGGCTACAGTTAATTTTGCTGTACGGTGACTAATTTAGGTCATGCTCACCAGCGTGAAATGGCAAGCTAAGATCGACAACACAGTACAGATTCTCGGGGGAAACACCTCTCGCCATTTAGTTAAATGAGGCACAAATTTGACAATAGAAAGCCTTTATGTTTTCATTTTTTGCGTCAACAGCAATAATTTATGAATCTGGTGGGGAACAAGCAGTTATTTATTCTCCGTTTACCGCCTTCTTATTTTTTTAAAATCCATTTTTTAGGCAATTATTGTGATAATTACACCGTTAAATGTTCATACCAATTCATCTACGGATCCGATGCTGCAATCGTGCAGTATCTTTGTGTAAAAAGAGGCTTCTGATGCTGCCAACAGTGCCTGCTTGTGGGCAGCCACTTCCTCCTGTGCCTCCAGAGCAGGGCTGCAGTCTTTCAGGCCCTCCTGAAATAACCCCCACAATCTGCCTTTCATAGGGGGGGACAAGAGGGACTGTGGTACACTTGACGCTTGTGTGTGTTGGCTGCTCACCCGTCGGCTACTCGAATGGCTTTGTGTTTGATCGGTTACTGTGGTAACGTGAACTCCACTTTAAACTGTGGGTTCGTGATGAGTGCTTGTGCATGCTCACCGGTATTTCCGATAAAGTGTCTTTTTTGTAACGTCTGTAGCACCCCCCCATTATCTGTGTGCTTTACATCGACATGCATGTTCACAGCTTGTGTTTTTTACGAGGTAGACGGAGGCCCTCAGGCGTCGACGCTTACCCTCGTTCCTGTCCAAGCACACGCACTTGCGGCCTGAAGACCGACTCTGTTGTTTGACACATATATTGAATGTGTAGAAAACTTGACGCGATATTGTTAGTGGGTGTAGATAGGATTCAAGTTTGAACTAAACGGTAATGACTGAAGCACGAAAGAAGAGATTCTTAGGTTTTACACTAGTACTGTTTGGTCTGGTTTAAATGAAACCGTTGTTTTTCTCAGATAGTCCGCTAATCTGAATGTGCATCCGAACTCTAGTTCGGACTAAACAACCAAACTCTGGTCAAAAATCGTGGGTCTCGGTCCACTTTAAGCGCACCCTGCTTCGCTTGTGAATGCAACCGGAGCAGGGTGTGCTTTGCTGCTTTATGTACAGCATCGCAGCGTGGAGCTGTAATGCTTTAGGCTGTGACGGGACACGCAGGGCATCCTTGAAAGTGGAAGTACAGTGCTATTCAAACGCTATTCAAAATCAACAATGGCAAGATGACAGATGATTAGCCATGGCCAAATGTTGTTGTGCTGCGCTAAGCAGTTGCATTTGATACACAGAATCGGGTTCTAATATGGCGATTGTGTTTTGCATTCTATTGATGAACGTACAGGGTGAGAGTGACTGGCCGAGACAGGCGGAGCCTCTCGGGTCGGCCGTTTTGTGAGTCTCACTCTCCTGGAAATGGCGACAATTTGACAATCCAAAAAGTCACAAAAGTGAGAGCGATTGTGCACCTGTGTGACTTGGAGTGCCTTTCATGGTTTAATTTTCCCCGATGCATTTTTTATATACTCCAGTTCGCTCGGCATTGAGTCAGGAGGGAGCGGCTATGCTACATTACTACGGTTTTTTTTTTTGCATACAAACTTATGCTTCACAAAACAGTCAGTCGACAAAAAACTGATACAGTACAAATAGATGCACGATTATATTATCATTGCAAAATAGACCACATATGCTTGGCAGGAGGTCTTGAGGATGATCAAAGAGGAGGTTTATGGATGTAGTTAAAGAGGACATAAAGGTACAGTTAGAGATGTCCCGATCGATCGGGATCCGATCAAGTCATTTTCAAAGTATCGGAATCGGCAAAAAAATATCGGCCATGCCTTTTTTTAATATATATATATATATATATATATATTTTTTTTTCATTAAATCGTTTTCTAATTGTATTTAACGTTACAGACATAATATGTTACACTCATCCAGAGTCTAGGCCTAAGGTAGGGTTATCAAATTTATGCCGATAACGGCGGTAATTAATTTTTTCAAAATGTATCACATTAAATATTTAACGCAATTAATGCATGCGTTGCACGACCCACTCACGCATTGTCGCGCTCAATCTGTAATGGCGCCGTTTTACCCATTTAAAGAGATAAAAGGCAGCATAAAATGAGTAGAGTGAATTTTGGCAGCCTTTGGAGCCTTTTTTTAATAGGCTAAAGCCTTACAATCCCCCTCCCTACGATTAGAAATATCATGGGAAGCAATGCGGGGAAGCAAGGTAGCAATTGATCTTTTTCTTAACACCTCATGTTATTTCCCAACACAGAGAAGATATATAAATTGGTAGCACTTTGCACAGTCATGGTTCCACTTCCCATCATGCATTTGGGCATGGCTAGAGTATCATTTACTGAAAGCTCAACAAATACACTAGATGGCAATATTTAGTCACAATATACAAAGTCACAAGTCTTTCTATCCGTGGATCCCTCTCACAGAAAGAATGTTAATAATGCAAATGCCATCTTGAGGATTTATTGTCATAATAAACAAATACAGTACTTATGTACTGTATGTTGAATGTATATATTTGTCCGAGTTTTATTCATTTTTTTCTTAATGCATTGCCAAAATGTATATGATTGGGAAAAATTATCGGGAATGATTGGGAGCAAAAAAAAGCAATCGGATCGGGAAATATCGGGATCGGCAGATACTCAAACTAAAACGATCAGGATCGGATCGGGAGCAAAGAAACATGATCGGAACAACCCTAGGTACAGTTGTTGGTGTGAGATAAGAGGATGCAGAGAACAGGGTTAGATGGAGTTAACTGATTCGCTGTGATGACCCTTGAAGGGAAACCCAAAGGAACAGAACAATTAAAAAACAAACCTATATACAGTTGAACATGTAAAAATAATGCTATGCTACATTATATGCAACGTCACAGCACCATGCTGTTTCCTCTTCTATTTGTCCAATCATCCACCTGATGCTACTCGGAAGGTTTGGGTGGCACAGTGTGAATGCTGAACTTTTCCAACAACTTATTTGCAAGTGTTGCTCTTCAACCGAACCCTGGTCCTCTTGGTCTAGTGTGAAAGTGCCCCGAGTTAAATTGTAAGGCCAAGACATTTCTCTGTTTTTGTACTCCAAGAGTTGTGAGGAGTTAAAAATATTCCAAACATAGGGTGTAATTATGCCCCAGGGATATTGTAGGGATGCCCCCCTCTGGTGTCGATGGCTTCCCTGGAATGTAAGGAATTTCTTGAAATTCTCTTGGGACAAAGACTGAGTCAGTCTTGCTATGGCACTCAAGGGAGCAATCGTTAGGGTCCCCAAGGGATGATTGTGGCACGTCCAGGGCGGTTTCTGATTTGAAGATAGGGAGGGGGGTTGTCCAGCTATGTTCTGGACAGCCTTATGGTCTTGGTTAAAAAAGACAACCCCGCCTATTCATTAGAATCTGCTCAGTGCTGTGATGCATTGCCTGGTGAAAAAGAACAACCTTGTATTAATTATTTTTCTACAACTATGAGCTTGATTCATTCTTGCTGTATTTAGTCGCATGGCTGCAGTACACACAGTTAGTCATTGGATTTACTTAATTTATCAGGCGGAAGATTAAGATTGGACACTTAAGATGGCCTTCACATCAAATCTGTCTCCCAGTCCCCCACTGGGCGGCTTCTAATCTTGCGTATGGCCTGCGACTGGTTTCAGTACAGAGATCAGGACTTGCTCATAGGTTGTAGTAAGGGAATTATTATCGTTCAAATTGATTAAGTGCTTATCTGAATTATGCTCTGCTATCCGTCAGGGAGCACTTACAAAAGTCCTCCATTAGAGGAGAAGAGCGCTGTCAGAGAGTCACGTGTCCTTAATAATCAGGCTGTGGTAGCTCACACTCTCATGTCTGTTTTAATCAGACTGTAGTTTCTTTTCTGTCTTGTTTTGGTAGAATGGGATCAGTGTTCCAAGGGGATACCGGTGCAGTTAAAAAGGGGCCCCACATTAGCAACTGGAAGGGCAGAGACTGCTTACAATAGACTTTACTAAACCATGAATGAACTACCAGTCTGAAAACAGGTTACCATAGTAAGTCTAATCATCCTGTCCTTGCTCTGTTGTTGGTCTGTTTTTCTTTTGGTAGATCGGGAAGGTAGAGTGGGAGAGAGGACTCAATTTGCAGGACGGATGTGCTGAAGCGCTTTTGCTCAAAGAAAATGTATTATATTGTCTCCTGGGTGACGACGATGCCGCCTGCTTGGAGTTACTTGAACACGAATACAACTCAGCTCCCCAGAGCTGATGCCATATTGTTCTTCTTCAGATTCAGGCGGGGCACATTAGCTTTCAGTTAGGCTTCCCGCCTCATTTAGTAGACAATTTCAGGTCCTTGCACACATTGGACATGCAAACTCTCAAGAGAGTCGCCATGGAGACTGGCTATTGTCGCGTCACTGTGGTTTTGAAGCCCTTGAAAGCAGAAGTTGTGGTCTGGGTTCAGACACATTCGAGACTGTCACATTCCACAGAGTGAGCTACACAATCCTTTCAACTGACTACTATTGCTCAGCAATCACAGGACCAGAGCCTATCCTGTGTCAAGCGATTGACTGCATCTGCGTGTGGAATCATGTGGGCAGTGATTTACACTCAGTCCTGCTGTCTGTCCACTTCCCTAGTTGCCTCACCTCAGAGGTGAATCATGATGACGAATTTTTTGCAGTTTGCAAAAACCGAAGCAATCTAGGAAAGGCAATTCCTAAACAAGCTCGCTGGCTGTTGGACTGAATACAATGATTGTGCCTTGTATAGCCACGTTGGGAAAACCCTGCTGCAGCTTCCACAGACAAAAGAGCCCAAACACAGTTTTCAATTCATTCTATGAGCGTGTGCCGCACTGTCTAGACCAGTGGTGGCCAATCAATTTTCTCCAAATGGGGCGCGTGAGAAACTGGGGCTGTTGTGGACTGTCACACCAATAGGCGGAGTATGAATATGATTAGTATACAGTCCCTGACAAAAGTCTTGTCGCTTATCCGTTTTGTAGAAACAATTGCTAATAGCCTGACTTTTAATTATTCAATTGGTTTTAGAAATGGCTCATATGAAAGCCAAGATCCTCCAAAATGATGTTGAATGTACAAAAATATATTTGTTTCAGTGAAAAAAATGTATCATTTAATGAAGACATAAAGGTCAAATTTTGGCGAGACAAAAGTTTTGTCGCCTACAGAAAGTAGTGTGAAAATTGAACAAAAAATGTACTTCAAATTAGGGTTGTTTTTTGCTCCCGATCCGATCCCGATCGTTTTAGTTTGAGTATCTGCCGATCCCGATATTTCCCGATCCGATTGCTTTTTTTTGCTCCCGATTCAATTCCAATCATTCCTGATAATTTTTTCCAATCATATACATTTTGGCAATGCATTAAGAAAAAAATGAATAAAACTCGCACAAATATATACATTCAACATACAGTACATAAGTACTGTATTTGTTTATTATGACAATAAATCCTCAAGATGGCATTTACATTAATAACATTCTTTTTGTAAGAGGGATCCACGGATAGAAAGACTTGTGACTTTGTATATTGTGACAAAATATTGCCTTCTAGTGTATTTGTTGAGAAGTGGAACCATGACTGTGCGTAGTGCTACCAATTGATATATCTTCTCTGTGTTGGGAAATAACATCAGGTGTTAAGAAAAAGATAAATTGCTACCTTGCTTCCCCACATTGCTTCCCATGATATTTCAAATCGTAGGGAGAGGGATTGTAAGGCTTTAGCCAATTAAATAAAGGCTCTAAAGGCTGCCAAAATTCACTCTACTCATTTTACGCTGCCTTTTATCGCTCTACAAAGGGTAAAACGGCGCCATTACAGATTGAGCGCGACAATGCGTGAGTGGGTTGTGCAGCGAATGCATTAATTGCGTTAAATATTTTAACGTGATACATTTTTTAAAAATTTAATTACCGCCGTAATCGGGATAAATTTTATAACCCTACTTTAAGCCTAAACTAAAGACTCTGGCTGAGTGTAACATATTATGTCTGTAATGTTACAGTTAGATACAGTTAGAAAATGATTTAATTAAAAAAAAAAAAAAAAATTTGAAAATTGAAAATTTTACAAATTTTATTAAAACGAAAACATTAAGAGGGGTTTTAATATAACATTTCTATAACTTGTACTAACATTTTTCATAAAGAATTACAAGTCTTTCTATCCATGGATCACTTTAACAGAATGTTAATAATGTTAATGCCATCTTGTTGATTTAATGTTATAATAAACAAATAAGGTCCTTAAGTACCGCATGCTGAATATATATATATATCCATCTTGCGTCTTACCTTTCCATTCCAACAATAATTTACAGAAAAATATGGCATATTATATAGATGGTTTGAATTGCGATTAATTACGATTAATTAATTTTTAAGCTGTAATTAACTCGATTAAAATTTTTAATCGTTTGACAGCCCTAATATATATTAAAAAAAGGCATGGCCGATATTTTTTTGCCGATTACGATACTTTGAAAATGACGTGATCGGACCCGATCGGGACATCTCTACTTCAAATACAAAAATATGTTACATAACGTCATAAGTGAATTAAGTAGTGGTGCTGTGAGATCCAAATTTAATATTTTGTATGACTTCCATTGGGTTGGGCAAGGATTCATACAATTTATTGCTGAAGTCGTCAGGAACATCAAAGAAAGCAGTCTTGCATACCTCCCAGAGTTCATCAACATTCTTGGGTTTCGTCTTCCATGCTTCCTCTTTCATCCTACCCCAGACATGCTCAATGATTTTCGTGTCTGGTGACTGGGCTGGCCAGTCCTGGAGGAACTTTGATGTAGAGATTGAAGTATGCGATGGAGCACCATCCTGCTGCAGAATTTCTCCCTTTTTATTGTTAGGAATGTAAGAAGCAGCTAAGATTTGTTGATATTTCAGACTATTTATGTTGCCTTCCACCCTGCAGATCTCTCGCACACCCCCATACTGGATGTAACCCCAGACCATGATTTTGCCACCACCAAACTTTACTGTTTTCTGAGGGAATCTCAAATCCGTGGGGCCCCAGTAGGTCTCCTGCAATATTTGTGGCGACTGTGGTGTAATTCAATGGAAGATTCATCTGAAAAATCCACCTTTTGCCACTTTTCCAGTGTCCATCCTTTTGACAGGCTGTGGGCCTTGGCAAATGCCACACGTTTTTTTAATTGTCTGCTCCCTGAGAGATAAATAGTCTGAAATATCAACAAATCTTAGCTGCCTCTTACATGCCTAACCATAAAAAGGGACAAATTCTGCAGCAGGAAGGTGCTCCATCGCATACTTCAATCTCTACCTCAAAGTTCCTCAAGGCTATGAAGATCAGGAAAATCCAGGACTGGCCAGCCCAGTCACCAGACATGAACATCATTGAGCATGTCTGGGGTAGGATGAAAGAGGAAGCATGGAAGTCATCCAAGAATGTTGATGAACTCTGGGAGGCATGCAAGACTGCTTCTTTTTCCTGATGACTTCATCAATAAATTGTATGAATCCTTGCCGAAGCCCATGGAAGTCATACAAAATATTAAATTTGGATCTCACAGCACCACTACTTAATTCGCTTATGTTATGTAACATATTTTTGTATTTGAAGTACATTTTTTGTTCAATTTTCACACTACTTTCTGTAGGCGACAAAACTTTTGTCTTGCCAAAATTTGACCTTTATGTCTTCATTAAATGATTACCGGTAATCTTTTTTTTCAGTGAAACATTTATTTTTGTACATTCAACATCATTTGGGAGGGTCTTTGCTTTCATATGAGCCATTTCTGAAACCAATTGAATAATTAAAAGTCAGGTTATTAGCAATTGTTTCTACAAAATGGATAAGCGACAAGACTTTTGTCAGGGACTGTATACTTTATTTCATGATAAAAGTAATAAATTGCAGTTGTATGGTATCGAAATGACAGTTAAGTCATTCATTCTGTACCAAAGATTACTTTTTCTTTTGCTCACTACTTGGGTGACTGAGGCGATTTCAGAGCTATCAAGTCATTAATGGTAGATAGCCAGTGAACCTTGACTAGTTGACTTGACACTGCCATTGTTTGCACTTTGTGTACTTCCTGACTAGATGTTCACATGCCACCAAATGCAAAATTGCTGCATGCATTAGCCCCGCTGCAGGCTTTTAGTGCCTGGTTTCAGCTATGACGGGCAACTGGTAAGCTGCCACCGTGTTTGGTCCTTTAACGGGAAAGACTGTGACTCCAGTTTTCAGCAGTGTTTGATTTTTCATGTTTATTATTCATCTTGTGCTGCTTTACTTCAAATATATGGTCTAATTCAGTGGTTCTTAACCTAGGCTTGAGTGAAGGTCTAAGGTTAAGGTGAAGGTTAAGATATACAGGGCAGTATTTTCATTCACTGACTAAAGGCAAAGTGTTGTTTTAGACCGGTTTGCCTCCAATTTACAGGCTTTATTCCTTTGCTTTCAACTGCTAGCCCTCCATCTAATTGGAGTACAACGTGGTTTGCTCAGTGGAAGGTTGACTCCTCTTTGGTATGAGGAAGTATAACGGACCTACAGGCAGCATGGACTGCGCTATGAAAATAGTTTGTGATGCATGGATTCGATTGAAAATGTAGACATAAAGTGGTACCTCTACTTACGAACGTCTCTACATAAGGAATTTTCAGGTGAAGACATGCCTAAAACAGGAAGTATTGCCTCATGTTACAAGAGAAATTTCACGATACGAAAGGCAAAATACGCTATGGCTGGTACTCGAGCTCCCAGTTTACTGAACGTAATATACTTAAAGCTCCTCTACCATTGGCTATTACCTAGCATCTTCCTGGCATCCAATTGGCTAAGAGGGACCTCTACTGTATGTGTGTGTGTGTGTGTATCCCAGCGTCCTCTTCATTCATCCCCGTGTTCTGACAGCTTTACATGAGTTTATTAGCTTTAATTCTTTTTTCTTTTGTCAAGCACACCTCTCATTTTTTTTTATTGTTATTGTGCAATATTCTAATAGTAACATGTATTTGTTACATTTTTTGATGCAGTTTTCTGCTTTATAAAAGATTTATGTCTTAATTTTTTTTTTTTTTTTTTGGGAACAGATTAGGGCATTTATATGGAAAAGGTGTCTCTACTTATGGAATTTTCAGTTTACGAAACTACATCCAAAACCAATTAATTTTGTAGATAGAGGTACCGCTGTAATTACAAAAAAAGGAACAATGTTGTCAGGGAAAATTTTGAAAAGTTTTAACTCCAAGACAAGTGTTACCTGGATAGCTCGATTAGAGAAATGAATACGACCAACCAAAGATTGCCTGCTTCAAAGACTTTATAAACATGATATATCAAGGGCACAAAATGATGTTATTCAGTCAGGAGCTGTGATCACCCAGAAGTACAAAGAAGTACAATAGAGGCTGGACATTTATACTGTTGAAAGGGCGTTACCCAAGGATGCTTACTGTGAAACGATACCTATGAAAACGAAAGTGAAACGTAAGTATCAACTCTTGTGGTGTTCCCAAAAAAAAAACAGTAGGGGAAAAAAACCCTCAAGTTATGACCTTGAACACCGGCTCTGGCTAGAACGATGATGAGCTCAGTCTGATAAGCCAGTCGCCTATTGTATTCATTCAGGGCATATTGGAAAACACAGGAACATAACAGTCCATATTTGGGCATATTGTGATACAGTCTACAGTAGTCAAGGTTATGAGAAGGCACACTCAAACAGGTTAATATAACAATGATGCTCTATGCTACAATGTTCTCATGCAAGCATAACAAAAGCATACAAAATCTGATGTATAATGGTTGTGTTTTAAGCATGAATAAAATTCTCTCACAAACGTGAAATGAAATGTTTCACTACATTTAACAATGGGGAAAATCAACAGCAAAAAGCAAAAATATTTGCAGTAAATTGAAATTTGAAGAAATTTGAACGGAATTCACGTGGGTATCAGCTTGCTAGCTTAGCTATATTGGTTTTTGAATATGAAAAAAAAAACAAAAAAACACTGGTCTAATTGTAAGATTTTTAGTTTAAAAAATGACCTTTTGAAATTAATATATTCAATTAACTGGATTTTGCTGGACAAGCACCTTTCTGAAAGTTACACGAAATTTCCGGGTTCGCGGTGAGTCAGTAACAGGCACACTTTTGCAAAAAAAGACAATGTTTATTGATGACAATTGCAGAAATAATGATGTTTTTTGAGTACAATCCCACATAAAAGCAAGCAATACAGACATCAAATCAAGCATAACACGTGATAACAATAACGCTAGATCTAGATCGTCACTTCTAATATCCCTGCGCTACCGTCTAAGCACAAATATTTCTCTAATAATGCAAAGAACTCTTACCGTGACAAAAGGGCGGAGAGCCAGACGCCCCGATCAGAGTCAGAAGAGGAATAAAGCCAAGCAATTCGTACGTCATCCGTTGGCGGACTCTGATCGGGGCGTCTGGCTCTCCGCCCTTTTGTCACGGTAAGAGTTCTTTGCATTATTAGTAGGGCTGTCAAGCGATTAAAATTTTTAATCGAGTTAATTACAGCTTAAAAATTAATCGCAATTCAAACCATCTATAAAATATGCCATATTTTTCTGTAAATTATATATACTGTAAAATAAATTGTTGGAATGGAAAGATAAGACACAAGATGGATATATACATTCAACATACGGTACATAAGGACTGTATTTGTTTATTATAACAATAAATCAACAAGATGGCATTAACATTATTAACATTCTGTTAAAGCGATCCATGGATAGAAAGACTTGTAGTTCTTAAAAGATAAATGCTAGTACAAGTTATAGAAATTTAATATTAAAACCCCTCTTAATGTTTTTGTTTTAATAAAATTTGTAAAATTTTCAATCAAAAAATAAACTAGTGGCCTGCCATTGTTGATGTCAATAATTACTTACACAATGCTCATGGATGCTGAAGCCTATAAAATCAGTCGCAACCAAGCGCCAGCAGAGGGCGGCAAAACTCCATAAAACACAATTAACAAGTGGGCATTTCACGCTACAGTCATTTAAATCTGTCTGAGCGGGACATGTGCGTTAATTGCGTCAAATATTTTAACGTGATTAATTTTAAAAATTAATTACCGCCCGTTAACGCGACAATTTTGAGGAATTATTTGTGCTTAGACGGTAGCACGGGGATATTAGAAGTGACAATCTAGATCTAGCGTTATTGTTATCACGTGTTATGCTTGATTTGATGTCTGTATTGCTTGCTTTTATGTGGGATTGTACTCAATGAACATAATCAATTCTGGAATTGCCATAAATAAACATTGTCTATTTTGCAAAAGTGTGCCTGTTACTGACTCACCGCGAACCCGAAAATTTAGTCTAACACTGAACTAAAGCTGCACGTCACAGTTGTGTGGTCTTGTCATCTGGCATTTAAAAATGAGTGTGTGCAATGCTAAATTGATAGAGCGATCTGCCAAAAACAACCAGAAAAGTGCAGTCAAAATACAACGCTGCACTTTTTGCACTATGTGGCATTGACTAAATTGGTGTATGACTGGGAAACAACACAGTATTCAATGTTTACCTTGTGAGAAAGCGATTCAGCTTTTTCCTCGGTGGCTGCTATTGTTTCAATTTTATATGACGAGAGAAAAGGGAAACTGAGTGCTTGTGAGGTCAAAATCGCCTGACACGCCTCGTCTTTCCTTCCTATAGCATGTTTGTAGTTGTTCTTAAGAAGAAAATAATGGCACTTAAAAGATCAGTACTGCAAATGATGATTTGCATCAGTATTCAAATGTCTTAATCTCGGACAGGGGTCTTTTTGGGTGAATTTGTTATGTCAATTCCCTTTTCTGACCCTTGTGTGACTTTTCATTGTTAAGTTGACGCTCATTGTTTCTGATAATGGCTCCAGTGCAACCTTCCCTTGAGTGTTCACTTATTAATAGTTCACTTTGGAGAGGGGATGACTTGTGTGTTTTGGTAGCTGGCCCACTTTGTGTATTGTCTGTTAAGCTGTTATATTTTTCTGGCTTCTTTTTGACTTAGTCTTAATTTATCTGAACGTCGCCTCGTCCGTTGTGTGCATTTCTGTGCATTGTATTGGGAGTATGAAGTTCATCCTGCACACAGATGAATGCCTTTACTGTATTTAGGCGCATGCCGGGCTTCCGATGGAACTAAGCTGAAAGACCGGCTTGTGGCGGTTACATAAGTCGGCCTTGTTTTGTGCCATTGTGGCGCTTTCGTGAGCCAAACCCGAGCGTGGCCTCATTAACCAGCAGCCGCAAATGACAATTTGGTGAATTGATACTGCCATTGTGATGTGTTTTCTCATAGACTTCATTATATATTGACATGACATGGGGCGGAGGGCCAATCCGTAGGGGGCCTGTTTTAAAAAACTTCTAATATTTTCAAAAACCAAAGCTGCTACCGACCTAAAACTAAAACAGGCCATATATGAGTCTCCATGAGCAGCGGCATCAAAAAATTCAAAGTCGTTCCCTTATAAAATCCTGATTATTATTTTTTTTAAGTATAACAAAACAAAATGGCTATAAAATTTTCAGATTTTACACTAGATACACATTAATCACCTATATTTTCAGGATCAATAGCAATATTCAACATAGCTTATAAGTTTTTGCCCAAAATAGCGACTTAAATTTTTTTCATCAGCTAATAATTAACTCAATTTTCACATCAGAAACTTAATAATTGAGGAAAACATGCGGAATCAATTATAAATAATTTATAAATAGATCATTAATACATTTTATATGCAATCACAACTTATTATAGAATAGAATAGCCCTTTATTGTCATTATACAGTTGTATAGTTAGTTATATAGTTGTGGTTAATGAGGCTAGCGGCCGCCTGACGTAAACCCAGCTTTTCTGGTGAAAATTCTTGTGAATAAATGCTTCAATCTCCGAATTCTTCATAGATATGGATGTAAAACAGTCTCGACTCTTGGTTAAAAGCAAACAAACCGTGCAGTTAGCGTTTATTTTACGTAAATATGTTAAAATACAATGCTACTCTGTTAGCGACTGCGGCTAGCGGACGCCTGACACAAACAGAGCTTTTCTGGTGAAAATTCTTGTGAATAAATGCTTAAATCTCCGAATTCTTCATAGATATGGACGTAAAACAGTCTCGACTCTTGGTTAAAAGCAAAGAAACCGTGCGGTTAGCGTTTATTTTACGTAAATATGTTAAAGTACAATGCTACTCTGTTAGCGACTGCGGCTAGCGGACGCCTGACGCAAACAGAGCTTTTCTGGTGAAAATTATTGTAAATAAATGCTTAAATCCCTGAATTCTTCGTAGATATGGACGTAAATCAGTCTCGTTTCTTGGTTAAAAGCAAAGAAACCGTTAAGTTGTCCTTTATTTTACGTAAATATGTCGAAGTACAATGCTACTCTGTTAGTGACTCAGGCTAGCGGCCACCTGACGCAAACAGAGCTTTTCTGGTGAAAATTCTTGTGAATAAATGCTTAAATCCCCAAATTCTTCGTAGATGTGGACGTAAAACAGTCTCGATTCTTGGTTAAAAGCAAATAAACCGTGCATTTAACGTTTATTTTACGTAAATATGTCAAAGTACAATGCTACTCTGTTAGCGAATGAGGCTAGCAGCCGCCTGACGTAAACAGAGCTTTTTTGGTGAAACTTCTTATGAATAAATGCTTAAATACCCGAATTCTTTGTAGATATGAACGTAAAACAGTCTTGATTCTTGGTTAAAAGCAAAAAAAAACGTGCATTTAGCATTTATTTTACGTAAATATGTCGAAGTACAATGCTATTCCGTTAGTGAATCAGGCTAGTAGCCACCTGACATAAACAGAGCTTTTTTGGTGAAAATTCTTATGAATAAATGCTTAAATGCCCGAATTCTTTGTAGATATGGACGTAAAACGGTCTCGATTCTTGGCTAAAAGCAAAGAAACCGTGAAGTTAGCGTTTATTTTATGTAAATATGGCGAACTATAATGCCAATGCAGTAGCGGCTGATTTTTTCCCATTGATTTTTTTTTACAACGTTTAAAAATGCATGCATGGTACGAAAAATATAATAATTACCTTGAATCCTTGAACAAATCACTCCTGAGACAATTCTTCCTGTTTGTATGTGGTACAGCTTTCGTACTTCTTCAAAAATCCAAGCTTAAATCCGGCTTGGACATGAGCGTGTGCTGTCTTCAAATGACTATTACTAAATGAAGGTTAGCCCCCTATGGTAAGGCGTGACGCAAAGAATGATGAAGTGTCAGGTCAATAGAGTTTTGAAGTCTATGGTTGTCTCTGAGCAAGTAAAAGATGTAGAGTTTAAAAAGAAAATAGTTCTGGAACACTAAAACCACAAATCAAAACAAACATAGCAAATGATCGTTTGAACAAGGAGTGACCTCTATATCACTTCCTCTTTTTTGCAGTGGAAGGCGAAGGTGAGGGTCAAGGTCGCATTCTCCAGCGGTTTCCTGAGAAAGACTGGGAGGACAGCCCGTTCCCACAAGGCGTAGAGCTGGTAAGTGAACATTTGATGTACGTTCTTAAGTGCAATGGCCAGAGCAGGAAGCACGGCACATGGATCATTTTCCGTAGTTCCCAAGTTGTCAAACCGTGAAATGTTCAATTCCGGTTCCGTTTTATGCAAGTCACTTACTGTTTTTTCCCTCGTTTTTTCCTTCACGCAGTTCTGCCAGCCCAGCGGTTGGCAGCTAGTCCCCGAGCGGCAGCCCGCCTCCTTCTTCGTAGCAGTTTTGACTGACATCAACTCTGAGCGACACTACTGTGCCTGCTTCACCTTCTGGGAGTGCCAGGAAAACCCGCAGGTAATGCTTTGTCCCATGTGTGCCTAAACAATTTAAAGCAATTTAACATTTTTAATACAATTATCTTGGCGTTTAGTTGCAGAAGGCGCGGGCCGGTGAAGTGGATGAAGTGGACGAGGAGCCGACTATCATCCGACCAGCTCAGGTCTTTGCCCCTAAGAGTCTGGTGCTGGTGTCTCGGTTGGACTACACTGATGTTTTCAGGGTAGGATGCATTTAATCACAGCTTAAAAAGATAAGGGTTGTTTGTAGGGGTGTGACAAAATATCGAAATGGTGATATATCATGATTAGGCTTGTCGCGATAACACATTTTAGTGTGCGATAATTTATCTCATAAATTATTGCGATATTATTTAGAGCTGGGAATCTTTGCGCACCTAACGATTCGATTACGATTCAGAGGCACCGATTCGATTATAAATCGATTATTGATGCACCCCACCACACTTTTAATGTTTTGTACCCTAGTTCCAAAATTGTTCAGAAATCCTCTCAGGCTAAACCAAACTATTTTAGTATCAAGTTAACAGTTAAAAACAGTAAATAAAATACTCAAGTCCCCATTCTGTATCAAAAAATTAATTTAATGTTGTGAATCAACCGTTAAAGTTGTTAAAATTGTTCCCGTTATTCCATAATTTCCCATCTGTCTACTTTCGACATGTCAAAGTTTTAAAACTGTTTCATCATTTAAAGATAGATTCAAGTCAAGATTTTGCCGATTTAGGGATATTTTTGATAAAAAGTAATTAGGTTCGCTACAACAGAGCCTTCTAGAGAAGTCTACTGCTTTAAGATGGCGGCAAGTCTGTCATTTCGCATCTAGTTCTTTGGATATGTTCCAACACTGTCGTTACTGTCATTTCACATCTAGTTCTACAATATGTGATATCTACCATAGCCATATGTTGCCGTATGTGTGTAGCAACTACCAACCAGTCGCTGTTTGTAGCGGCTGTCGGCCACAGCCAGGTATGATTTTTTGTTTTTGTTTTTTTGTTTTTAATTCAGCGGCATGAGTTGAACAAGATAATTACTGTCGGTCCGTTCCTCATTGCGTCCCGAAGACCGCGGCGTCCCGAAGACCGCGCTGACTGTGTTTTATTTCCGCTTTACCTGGTATAATTCAAAATCGGAATTTAGATGTTTATGAATCGTTCTCGAATCTTCCACGGCCGAATCGCGAATAATCTATGAATCGGAAATTTTGCACGCCTCTAATAATATTGCCCCCACCCCCCAATTCAAAATAACACAGTGAAAATACAGTATATATTAATAGATCAGGTACACCCATTTAAACGCGATAAGAAATCACAACTAAAAAAAATAGACCATGCCTCTTAAGCAAAAGACAACAATATTAATACCGCACAGAAACACAGAATAAATAAAATGTGTTTTTCAAAAAAAAAAAAAAAAAATACAATTGCAGATTATAATTTAAGCATTTAGGCAAATGAAAACTTTCCCCCTCATAGCTTCTGCAATGGTGTTCCATAGGGATGCAACGATACAGTTAATTCACTGTCGGTACGATTTTCGATACGGGAGACACGATTTTCGATCTAATTCAATACATTTAATGCTCTGGAAAAAAAAGTAATAACTGCATTTTTTTTGTGTGTGTGCAAGCGAGCAAAATTTAAATTTCCATCATATAAACATGCATTTTATTGCATAATATCTATGTGCTTACTTCTTACTGATCTGAAGAAATTTAGTATAAAAGTGCTGAGAACAATCTTTACTGTTTGTAAAGTGAGGCGGGGCACACTGTTGACTGCTACAGCTCTCTTACCAGCTAGGCTTACTACATGAGCTAGACATCCTATTTGTGGTCTGAATCCATCTGTGTCACGTACTGAATTAACAATATTTGCAGCAATATCTATAGTCACTGGTATGGATTAGGGGTGCACGATATTCATTTTTTGAAACCGATACCGATATCGATAACTTCCTGCTCCTTAAGGCCGACACCGATACGATAACCGATAATATATATACAGTGGGGAGAACAACTATTTGATACACTGCCGATTTTGCTGGTTTTCCTACTTGCAAAGGATGAAGAGGTCTGTAATTTGTATAAGTTCTCTTCAACTGTGAGGGACGGAATCTACAAAAAAACAGAAAATCACGTTTTTAATTGGATGAAATAAGTATTTGAATCCATCAAAAAAACTTAATATTTGGTACAGAAACCTTTGTTTGCTATTACAGATACCAAACGTTTCCTGTAGTCCTTGACAAGGTTTGCACACACTGCAGCAGGGATTTTGGCCCACTCCTCCATGCAGATCTTCTCCAGAGCCTTCAGGTTTCGGGGCTGCTGCCGGGCAACACGGACTTTCAGCTCCCTCCATAGATTTTCTATCGGGTTCAGATCTGGTGACTGGCTAAGGCCACTCCAGGACCTTAAGATGCTTCTTACGGAGCCACTCTTTATTTGGGTCGTCGTCATGCTGGAAGACCCAGCCACGACCCATCTTCAGGTCTCTCACTGAAGGAAGGAGGTTGTCAGCCAAGAAATGGCGATACATAGCCCCATCCATCCTCCCCTCAATACGGTGCAGTCGTCCTGTACCCTTGGCAGAGAAGCAGCCCCAAAAAAATGATGTTTCCTCCTCCATGTTTCACGGTTGGGATGGTGTTCTTGGAGTTGTACTTATCCTTCTTTTTCCTCCAAACACGACGAGCCGAGTTTAGACCAAAAAGTTCAATTTTGGTCCCATCAGACCACATGACCTTCTCCCATTGCTCCTCTGGATCATCCAGGTGGTCAGTGGCAGACTTCAGACGTGTCTGGACATGCACTGGCTTCAGCAGCGGAACCTTGCGTGCGCTGTAGGATTTTAATCCATGACGGCGTAATGTGTTTCCGATGGTTTTCATCGAGACTGTGGTTCCAGCTCTCTTCAGGTCATTGACCAGGTCCTGCCGTGTAGTTCTGGGCTGATCCCTCACCTTCCTCATGATCAGTGATGCCCCACTAGGTGAGATCTTGCATGGAGCCCCAAAACGAGGCAGATTGACCGTCAACTTGAACTTCCTCCATTTTCTAATAATCGCTCCCAACAGTTGTTACCTTCTCACCAAGCTGCTTGCTTATTTTCCTGTAGCCCATCACAGCCTTGTGCAGGTCTATTATTTTATCCCTGATGTCCTTACACAGCTCTTTCGTCTTGGCCATTGTGGAGAGGTTGGAGTTTGTTTGTTTGAGCATGTGAACAGGTGTCTTTTATACAGGTAACAAGTTCAAACATGTGCAGTTACTTCTGGTAATGAGTGGAGAACAGGAAGGGTTCTTAAAAATGAACTAAGAGCCGAAATATTTATTAGTTGGTTATGTATCAATTACTTATTTCATGCAGTAAAATACAAATTTATTATTTAAAAATTATACAATGTGATTTTCTAGATTTTTGTATTAGATTCCGTCCCTCACAGTTGAAGAGAACTTATGATACAAATTACAGACCTCTACATGGCTTGCAAGTGGGAAAACCAGCAAAATTGGCAGTGTATCAAATACTTGTTCTCCCCACTGTATTTCCTCCACACCCTTCTCACCTTTTTAACCCCTGACCCATTTTCATGCCTGAACCAAACATGTTTGAAAACACACAGGCTTCCACGGGTGTCCTAATTTTCATTTTTTATTTTTATTTTTTAAAACCTGTCCTGTTCAGCTGTTTGACACGGAGAATGGAAGTCTAAGTGTCCGGATGGCCTGAACAGTTTTAATGTTTCATATTGAGAGTATGACATACTCCCATTGTGATCATTCAACATACCTCATTAATTATGACAATGCAGTGAACAGGAAGGGGTTATGGGGCAACAGAAGAAAAGAAGAGAAACACAAGAAAAGAAAGAAAATAAACACAAACAAAAACAATAAATACACTGAGCACCTACACTAACTATGAATATGTTGGTGCTATCGTGAGCTAGCTGTATTTCAGGTTGCCACCATGTGCGGGGGCCTGTTGACCAGGGAAAGAAGGGGAGGGGGATGGGGGAGTCTATAACCTTAGTGATTGGGAGGGGTGGAGTGTACACAAATCAGCTCTGTGATCTAGAAACCAGTAACAATGTGAATCCCTTGTGAGTGTAGGCCCGTTGGCAACCGACCCTACATCGCCCCATCGCCAATCCCGGCACCGGGATGTTGTTCTGTCTAAACTGGAAGTCCGTGGCAGAAAATGTCAAAGATGGTGCCGCTCATGTTTCGCTTCTGAAACTTGTCTATACCTCTTTTAATAAGAATAGCTCAGTCATTTTAGTAACGCGGAGTGACCATTTCAAACACTTTGTGTTCTTTTGGCATTGGTTCATGGTCATAAAAACCTTGAACTCAATCAACTACACTCAATTTTATTTGCAGAACACTGTACAGACTGTACTCTTTCCTTGACCAGTGTCTTATTTGTACATCCCTCCTTTGTTCTCTGAGCAGAACTGTCTAGCATTGGTCTACACCGTCCATGTTGATGGCCTGACAGTCCCCTTGGAGACAGTCATCGGAAATCTGCTCACTTGCGTCATCCCCATCGCTGGAGGCTCCCAGGTAACTACTGAATCTCCGTTTTTCTGCCAAGTCCAAATGATTACAAATGAAATATGATCACCATTCCTATCGTAACACCAAAAAGAACCCTTCAGAAAATGCACGTTAATCTACCATTTACAAACAAGACCTTCTATGAGCTGAGATTATTAAGACTAATTCCAGGGAGCATGGAGCCTATTTGAGGATATTGGGTTTGTGTTCTAACCCAATGTGTCATCTCTGTGCTTCCCCAATTGTGCACCGGTTCCTCTGTGTTACAGATAATTGAGTCCCCAGTTTGTAGTTTAGACATGGTCCCTCAGGTGCCGGCCTGTGACTGGCTGCTGGCCTGTCTCCAGGTAACATCGAACGCCCAAGCTCCCTACCTACCACTCAGTGATTCTTTTCAAATCAGACTTTCTTTAAGGAATGTATCAAATTGTCTGTAAATAATGCCACTAAAGCTTTTTTGTGTTTGTTTTGAGATCAAACCATGTCCGCAGAATGTTGATTCTTGTCTGTTTTGCCTTTTTTGTGATTTTTAACCAGTGGCTTTCAGTGTTCACACATTCATGTACTGTATACATTTCACACACATAAAAAAAAAAAAAAAAATTAAAAAAAAAAAGCACCGCATGCTGTAACGTCAGCCAGACCAGTCCGAGTTCACTTGCTAGCTGACCATATGGAATGGCAGATGGCTTCCGACCGGGCCATCTGAATGGACGAATCAGATGTAATTAGTCTTAACACACTGACTGCACATGTAAAAACTTTAACATATGGCCGCAAAAGGCCTCAACTCATTATCCGATGCTTATTTTGTGAGACATATTCAGACTAGAGGTACAAATGACTTATACAGTGGTGCAAATAAGTATTTAGTCAACCACTAATTGTGCAAGTTCTCCCACTTGAAAATATTAGAGACGCCTCTAATTGTCAACATGGGTAAACCTCAACCATGAGAGACAGAATGTGGAAAAAAAACCCAGAAAATCGTTTGATTTTTAAAGAAGTTATTTACAAATCATGGTCGAAAATAAGTGGTCAATACCAAAAGTTCATCACAATACTTTGTTATGTACCCTTTGTTGGCAATAACGGAGGCCAAACGTTTTCTGTAACTCTTCACAAGCTTTTCACACACTGTTGCTGGTATTTTGGCCCATTCCTCCATGCAGATCTCCTCTGGAGCGGTGATGTTTTGGGGCTGTCGTTGGGCAACACGGACTTTCAATTCCCTCCACAGATTTTTTATGGGGTTGAGATCTGGAGACTGGCTCGACCACTCCAAGACCTTGAAATGCTTCTTACGAATCCAATTTGTTGCCCTGGCTGTGTGTGGGATCATTGTCATGCTGAAAGACCCAGCCACGTCTCATCTTCAATGCCCTTGCTGATGGAAGGAGATTTTCACTCAAAATCTCTTGATACATGGCCCCATTTATTCTTTCCTTTCAACAGATCAGTCGTCATGGTCACTGTGCAGAAAAACAGCCCCAAAGCATGATGTTTCCACCCCCATGCTTCACAGTGGGTATGGTGTTCTTCGGATGCAATTGAGTATTCTTTCTCCTCCAAACACGAGAACCTGTGTTTTTACCAAAAAGTTCTATTTTGGTTTCATCTGACCATAACACATTCTCCCAGTCCTCTTCTGGATCATCCAAATGCTCTGTAGCGAACCGCAGACGGGCCTGGACGTGCACTTTCTTCAGCAGGGGGACACGTCTGGCAGTGCAGGATTTGAGTCCCTGGCGGCGCATTGTGTTACTGATAGTAGCCTTTGTTACTGTGGTCCCAGCTCTCTGTAGGTCAGGGGTCCCCAACGGACCGGTGTTCTGACAAATTTTGCAACCCATCAAAAATTGCAACGATGCGGTTCTGCACATGTGCGTAACGTTAAACATAGCCGCAAAATGCGCAAATGCAGCGATTCCAAAGTAAACACTACAAACTTTCTTGAAAGAACGTAATATTAACTTACGTTTGATCATGGAAGGACTTGTAGAAAAGTTTTCCTCAGATTCAACCTGCCATGTAAGCTGCACACAACAGCTGCACACCGCGCTCACCATTAACGACTTCGCCTTGTCGTTAAACATTAATTAATAAGCCCGCTTCACAAAGATACGATGTTGGAAATTGTAGCAAGGTTTTCAATGCTCTTGTCGCGATGTCAGGATATTCCAGAATGACTTTAATCCAGAACCTCGGTAGAGTTGTTGTCTCAAATGTACGTTTAATAAGGTCGCCGTCATTTGCCATCTCTGTTTATTCACAAACGGGTCACGAATCCACTCCTTCGCAGTTCGTGGGTCTTCGAAGTTGTAGGCTCGTCAGGTGCCTTTTTCACCGTAAAAATATCCTTTTCGCCGTAAAAACATCTCCAAAGATGTCTGTTTTCCAGTTATCTTCGCTCGTGTGGGGGCTAATTATTTCCGGGAACAAATGTGCTGCGCCCGCGGCCTAGTAATACTTTATTATCGAGGACAAGCGCACATATATATGTTATATATACAAACAAGATGTACTGCTAGCAGTCCAATCAATGGACTTCTATGACAACATTGTAATCCATCCCGTAGTATTATATCTAGAGTAGACAGAGATATTGGTGTGTTAAGCAGGGGCACAGGGTTAATTCGGCCAGAATGCGGTCGTTATTAAATTATTATTTCTGTGCAGCCCGGTAGCAAATGTGGCACAGACCGGTACCGGTCCGCGGCCCGGCAGATGGGGACCCCTGCTGTAGGTGATTCACTAGGTCCCTTCCGAGTGGTTCTGGGATTTTTGCTCACCGCTCTTGTTATCATTTTGACGCCATGAGGTGAGCTTTTGCATGGAGCCCCAGATTGAGGGAGATTATCAGTGGTCTTGTATGTCTTCCATTTTCTAATAATTGCTCCCACAGTTGATTTCTTTACACCAAGCAGTTTACCTATTGTCTTCACAGGCTGGTGCAGGTTTACAATTTTGTCTCTGGTGTCCTTTGACAGCTCTTTGGTCTTGGCCATAGTGGAGTTTGGAGTGTGACTGACTGGGGTTGTGGACAGGTGTCTTTTATACCGATAATGAGTTAAAACAGGTGCCATTAATACAGGTAACAAGTGGAGCCTCGTTAGACCTCGTTAGACCTCGTTAGAAGAAGTCAGACCTCTTTGACAGCCCGAAATCTTGCTTGTTTGTAGGTGACCAAATACTTATTTTCCACTCGAATTTGGAAATAAATTCTTTAAAAATCAAACAATGTGATTTTCTGTTTTTTTTTTTTTTTCTCCCCCACATTCTGTCTCTCATGGTTGAGGTTTACCTATGCTGACAATAACAGGCCTCTAATCTTTTCAAGACGAAGAACTTGCACAATTGGTGTTTGACTAAATACTTATTTGCCCCACTATATCTGCTTCACTTTTCTCTTAAGAGGCTGCTTCGTGTTCTATTTTGTTTTGGGTTATCTCTGTCATATTCCCATCACTTTGAGCTAATTCTGAATCCGCGTGGTCGGTTCTAATCTGTCTATTTTTCTGTGGGTTACTTTTTGTGTGACTCTGCCGGGTTGCTCGCGTAGCCGGGCCAGGAGGAGAGAGGGGACAGTTGGGTACGCCTGCTTGACTTCATTCACCTGAAAGCACCTATTTCCCTTTAGAAATGAGGCCCACTCATAACCCTTTGGCAACAATCAATATGTGATCAACAGCTGATTGTTTTTCATTACTTTCAAATCCTTTGTTGTAAACTGACAAGATAATTTGAATTTATATAAATCCCAGAATGAAAGACGAGGATATTTCATTTACCATTACATAGTCCACAAATATATGCCAATTGTTTATTGCAGCTTTGTTTTTCTATTTTTTTTTTTCAACTTGCTGTAGGTCGAAAGGTGGTTTGCATTCAGTATTCTTCCTGATCAGTTGTGAGATCACATAATTGCTTGGCTAAACGCTTGCCTTTTGTTTGTTTTTTTCAGCTATGGCTGTTCTTGCATCATGTTGTAATAATTGCCATTTCAGAATCACTGCAATTATACACTGCTGCGAGCAGCATACAACACAAATGGGCCTTTTTCAAGTTTTTCACATACTTTCCTTCGCCGAATACTCTTGTCACGCAGTCGGCCGTTTATGACCACATTTTCGTCTGACCTATCCGTTGTAAAGTTGATTTAGATCAAAGTAAAAGTCACTCATGAAGCCAAGTTTCCACCAAGTGGTACGGTTTATGTGATTTGCTGCGGCATGGTTTAGAACTCGGATTTGAGTATTCTTTTCTTGCCAATCGGTGGTAAACATTATTTCATCCTACCACAACTGTAATATTCATTAGAGTCAAGGAAAAAGGACATTTTCCATTGTGCAAAGAGACAACTGTACAGCTAGGAAAACATTTTCTTCATATTCTTTGTCACTTGTTCTGCAATTTTAGAGTAAGAGAAAACAAATGTCATCATAGCTTTACCAAGAAAGATAGAAAAGTCACGTTTCTGGTCTAACTTTTTGAAACATTATTTTACCAGGATGAAATGATTGAAGTGATGAAATACAGTGCTGGTCAAAAGTATTGGCACCCCTGCATTTCTGTGAGATAATGCTCAATTTCTCCCAGAAAATGATTGCAATTACAAACGCTTTGGTAGTAATTTCCTCATTTATTTTGCTTGCAATGAAAAAAACACGAGAGAATGGAAAAAAACAATACATCATTACCATTTTACACAAAACTCCCAAAACAGGTCGGACAAGAGTATTGGCCCCCTCGAAAAATCATGTGATGCTTCTCTTAATTTGTGTAATTAACAGCACCTGTTACTTTCCTGTGGCACATAACCGGTTGTGGCAATAACTAAATCACACTTGCAGCCAGTTAAAATGGATTAAAGTTGACTCAACCGCTGTCCTGTGTCCTTGTGTGTACCACATTGAGCATGGAGAAAGAAAGAAGACCAAAGAACTGTCTGAGGACTTGAGAAGCAAAATTTTGTGGAAGCATGGGCAATCTCCAAAGACCTGAATGTTCCTGTGTCTACCGTGCGCAGTGTCATCAATAATGGCGTACCGCACGCATGCTATTTTTAGACCGTGACGTCGCATCGTAAAGCGGAAGTAAAGCCGAAGTGGGACATTATAGACCCGCCCTCGCATAGGAACAACGTAATTTGTCCCAATTTTCTCCGGTAATCTTTCAAAAACGAACATGTCAATCACGCATTGCTTTTTTGGAACTTGTAGAAACGACTCTAGACATTACGACACATAGGTAATGTGTCTTCATACGTTTCCGGAAACCAAAAACTCGGGAGGAAAAAATGTGAAGACCGAATCAACTTGCACGGACTTTTAACACTAACTCGGTGAATCCATTCACATTTCATATGCAGTAAACATTTTGTTGGGTTGCCATGGTCTTTCAGAGGACAAAGAGGTAAGCCATTTTTATATTTTTAACTTATTTTTTTAGCGTAACGTTATGCCGTACTGCTTCTGTCTGACAATGAATGACCTGAAAAGAATTACAATGGTATCTGACTCCCACTGTTACCGTTTCTGTTATATATATATATATAAAAAAAAACAACTTTAGTAAGGGGGAAGTGTAAATACATTATAAAATTAAGATTTGTTATCAATGAAAAAATTAAGTTTTCATTGGCTGTCACTGAGTAGCATTTGCGATCGCTACACAAAGCTAACTAAATTACCCCCAAGAACAGTAAGAGACGTAAGACAACCAGAGGATATACAAGAAAGACAGGGCTGATGGTAAAGGATAGCTTGTTGAAACAGGAGAATGTCATTGTCAGTCGCGTCGATAAAAAAGCTAAGGCTATGCTTAGGTCGGCTCGTTTTCCCCCCCGTCTTTTTCAGCCTTCGACACTCAAGCCATCTCTTTAACTGAACATTTTAATGTTCTTCCACATCTTTGCCACTGAATTTGGCACCAGGCACATCATTTTCGGAGAGAATTGGTAGATTTAGCTCTGTAAACATCTCCTTCGTACACGATTTCCCTTCATTTCCTATTAGGGACAACCAGTGGCTTGTCCCTACTTAGCAACAGTAGCTAATGTCATGAATATTAATGAACGGAAGTGACGTGTTGCTTGCGGTACGCCATTGTAAAGCCCATGGCACTGTGGCTAACCTCTCTATATGTGGACGGAGAAGAAAATTGACAAGGGATTTCAACGAAAGATTGCGCGGATGGTGGATAAAGAACTTCGACTAACATCCAAACAAGTTCAAGCTTTCCCGCAGTCCAAGGGTACAACAGTGTCAACCCATACTATCTGTCGGCGTCTGAATGAAAAGGGACTCTATGGTAGGATAACCAGGAAGTCCCCACTTCTGACCCAGAGACACAAAAAAGTCAAGTTTGCCAAAACCTATCTGAGAAAGCCAAAAAACGTTTTGGAAGAATTTTGTTTGGTCAAAAGATACAAAAGTAGAGCTTTATGGGAAAAGGCATCAACATAGAGTTTACAGGGGAAAAAAAACAGGCCTTCAAAGAAAAGAACATGGTCCCCACAGGCAAACTTAGCGGAGGTTCCCTGATGTTTTGGGGTTGCTTTGCTGCCTCTGGCACTGGAATGCTTGACCGTGTGCATGGCATTATGAAGTCAGAAGACTACCAACAAATTTTGCAGCATAATGTAGGGCCCAGTGTGAGAAAGCTGGGTCTTCCTTAGAGGTCATGGGTCTTCCAGCAGGACAATGACACAAAACACACTTCAAAAAGCACTAGAAAATGGCTTTTCAGAGAAAGTACTGGAGACTGGCCAGCAATGAGTCCAGACCTAAATCCTATTGAACACCTGTGGAGAGATCTGAAAATGGCATTTTGGAGAAGGCACCCTTCATGTCTCAGAGACCTGGAGCAATTGGCCAAAGAAGAATAGTCTAAAATTTCAGCAGAGCATTGTAAGAAACTTATTGATGGATACCGGAAGCGATGGTTCGTCTGGATGTTCATCAATCGACAATCAGAGAATGTGTGTACAAATGGAGAGAGTTTGGCACTGTTGTTTCTCTCCCAAGGAGTGGCCGTCCACCAAAGATCCGCCAAGAGTTCAGCGCAGAATACCCAGAGAGGTAAAAAAGAACCCTAGTGTGTCTGCGAAAGACTTAGAGAAATCACTGGCACAGTCCAATATCTCTGTGCACACATAAACTATATGTAAAACCATGGCCAAGAATGGTGTTCATGGGGTGTTTGAATTTCAGAGACCTGGAGTAGTTGGCCAAAGAAGAACGGTTTAAATTTCTAGCAGTACATTGTAAGAAACTCATTGATGGATACCGGGAGCGGTTGTTCGCAGTTATTCTGTCAAGGTGCCAATACTTTTGTCTGGCCCATTTTTGGAGTTTTGTGTAAAATGATAATGATTTTTTTTTTTTTTTCATTAAAGCATTTGTAACTGCAATCCTTTTCTGGGAGAAATTGAGCATTATCTGACAGAATTGCAGGGGTGCCAATACTTTTGGCCAGCAGTGTATATCTTCAATGGTATTTTTAATGTATTCACTCGACATTTTACATACAAACTAGGGCTGTTAAACGATTAAAATTTTTAATCGAATTAATTACAGCTTAAAAATTAATTAATCGTAATTAATCGCAATTCAAACCATCTATAAAATATGCCATATCTTTCTGTAAATTGTTGTTGGAATGGAAAGATAAGACACAAGACGGATATATACATTCAACATACGGTACATAAGTACTGTATTTGTTTACTGTAACAATAAATCAACAAGATGGCATTAACATTATTAACATTCTCTTAAAGCGATCCATGGATAGAAAGACTTGTAGTTCTTAAAAGATAAATGTTAGTCCAAGTTATAGAAATGTTATATTAAAACCCCGCTTTATGTTTTTGTTTTATTAAAAATTGTAAAATTTTCAATCAAAAAATAAACTAGTAGCTCGCCATTGTTGATGTCAATAATTACACCATGCTCACTCATTGTAAAATAAAATAATTTGGATCCAAGCGCCAGCAGAGGGCGCCAAACACAAAAAAAACAAGTAACAAGCGGACATTACACTGCTGTCATTTTAATCTGAGCGGGGCATGTGCGTTAATTGCGTCAAATATTTTAACGTGATTATTTTAAAAAATTAATTACCGCCCGTTAACACGATCATTTTGACAGCCCTAATACAACCATTTGAAAGGCCAGCACAATTGAATTCACATTCACATTTATGAATCCAAATTCCAATATTCCAATTTATTGGGATTGAGTTTTCAATAATTTTGCGCACACGCTGTCTGTTATCCAGCTTCCATGCTAATCGATGTGCTTTGCCTAATTTATTCCTATTCAAGTGCAAATTATTTATCTCGAATTAACTAGACTATTAGAAGTACACTAGGCTGTTTGAGAAATAATAGTAAGTCCCACATTCGTTGGGTTATGGTCCCAAATAATTCATCCTTGCGCATTAAACCGTATCATGATGACAATGGAAAACAGAGCAGTACACTTTCCATATGAGTGGGCTATCTGCCATAAAGATCCCGATACGGTGGATCTGGTGCGGATTTACCATGAGGTTTTTCAGCTGGAATGGCTTATTTGTCACCTACCTGCTAAGCTTCTGGTGTTCTTTGTTTCTATTGTGCTGATTCACGCTTCTGTTTCCAACCCACGCCACACAGATTGCTTTCTGAGAAGCGACACATGTGCCTTGTTTTTTGGAAATTCCCCCCCAGACCAGTCACTTTCTAATGGATCCTGTTCCTTCTCGCCTCGCCTTTGTAGCGGACCATCACGTTAGGCGCTGGGGACCGGCAAGTTATCCAGACTCCCATCAATGACTCCCTACCCGTCAGCGGCAGCAGTGTGGCACAGCTCTTCAGGCAGCTCGGTAGGGACAATTGGAACATAGCAACAACTCATTTTCTGATTTTCATCTTTGGTTTAGCTGCTCAGCATTGTCTATTGGTGACAATGGCAGCCAATGAGGTCATAAAACAGTTCAAAAAAATACAATACACCAAGCGATAATAGACTCATTTTGCATTAGAAATGTGTCTTCATTCCTTTTCTGCCACAGGAATAGTCAACGTGCTGTACCTGTTCTGTGCCGCCCTGACCGAGCACAAGATCCTGTTCCTATCCAGCAGTTACCAACGACTAACAGATGCCTGTCGGGGACTGCTGGCTATCATGTTTCCCCTCAAATACAGGTATGTCCCCACTTGACAGATCACATCCCCTTACACGCGTATTGCCTATAGTATTACAACAAGTGATGTCTCCACAGCTTCACGTATGTTCCCATCTTGCCCGGAAAACTCCTGGAGGTTTTGAGCACTCCCACTCCTTTTATAATTGGCGTCAACTCATTTTTTCGATCCGAGACTCAAGAACTGGTAGGTGGATAAGTACGATAAATACAGGTAGTCCCCGTGTTACGATGTACTCGACTCGTTTTTTTTCTGTCCTCACTAAACTTGACGTTTTTCAGCTTTACAGACAGCAAACAAGGAAATTGTGCTTTTTTCAAACTCTTTACTTCCTTCACTTTTGACAATTTGTAAAGCTGTTACACACATACAGTGGGGCAAATAAGTATTTAGTCAACCACCAATTGTGCAAGTTCTCCTACTTGAAAATATTAGCGAGGCCTGTAATTGTCAACATGGGTAAAACTCAACCATGAGAGACAGAATGTGGGAAAAAAAACAGAAAATCACATTGTTTGATTTTTAAAGAATTTATTTCCAAATTAAAGTGGAAAATAAGTATTTGGTCACCTACAAACAAGCAAGATTTCTGGCTGTCAAAGAGGTCTAACTTCTTCCGACAAGGTCTGACCTGTATTAATGGCACCTGTTTTAACTCATTATCAGTATAAAAGACACCTGTCCACAATCTCAGTCAGTCACACTCCCAACTCCACTATCGCCAAGACCAAATTGCTGTCGAAGGATTGCCTGGTCTACCAGACTCACCGCTGTTCCAGCTATTGAGTCTGGCCACCATTCACGCGGATACAATTTCCAGGGCGGAGCAAGCCACAGCAAACAGACAGCGGAGTGGACCAATCAGCGACGGGTAGACGTGACGTTAGTAAAATGACGAGGGAAGGACGAGGGACTTGCGCGCGGAAGTAAACATACGAAGAGAGCGGAGTTTATTCAACATGGCTAGCTCCCTCCTCACCCTGTGGTGTTAAAATGATAACAAGAACGGTGAGTAAAAAAATCCCAGAACCACACGGGGGGACCGGGTGAATGACCTACAGAGAGCTGGGACCACAGTAACAAAGGCTACTATCAGTAACACAATGCGCCCCCAGGGACTCAAATCCTGCACTGCCAGACGTGTCCCCCTGCTGAAGCCAGTACACGTCCAGGCCGGTTTGCGGTTTACTAGAGAGCATTTGGATGATCCAGAAGAGGACTGGGAGAATGTGTTGTGGTCAGATGAAACCAAAATAGAATTTTTGGGGAAAAACCAAGGTTCTCGTGTTTGGAGGAGAAAGAATCTCAATTGCATCCGAAGAACACCATACCCACTGTGAAGCATGGGGGTGGAAACATCATGCTTTGGGGCTGTTTTTCTGCAAAGGGACCAGGATGAATGATCTGTGTAAAGGAAAGAATGAATGGGACCATGTATCGAGAGATTTTGAATGAAAATCTCCTTCCATTAGCAAGGGCATTTAAGATGAGACGTGGCTGGGTCTTTCAGCATGACAATGATCCCAAACACTGCCAGGGCAATAAAGGAGTGGCTTCGTAAGAAGCATTTCAAGGTCCTGGAGTGGCCTAGCCAGTCTCCAGATCTCAACCCCATAGAAAATCTGTGGAGGGAGTTGAAAGTCCGTGTTGCCCAACGACAGCCCCAAAACATCAGTGCTCGAGAGGAGATCTGCATGGAGGAATGGGCCAAAATACCAGCAACAGTTTGTGAAAAGCTTGTGAAGAGTTACAGAAAACGTTTGGCCTCAGTTATTGCCAACAAAGGGTACATAACAAAGTATTGAGATGAACTTTTGGTTTTGACCAAATACTTATTTTCCACCATGATTTGCAAATAAATTCTTTAAAAATCAAACAATGTGATTTTCTGTTTTTTCCCCCCCCACATTCTGTCTCTCATGGTTGAGGTTTACCCTTATTGACAATTACAGGCCTCTCTAATATTTTCAAGTGGGAGAACTTGCACAATTAGTGGATGACTAAATACTTATTTGCCCCACAGTATGTACACTTATGTTCAAAACGACATACATTTTAACAATACAACACTTGACACAAAACAACTGGTGTTTAAACATCCATTTCGTCTGATCAATGTGTAAATTTAGTAGATTAATTAGCCTAATTTGCGTCACAAAAGTCCGCTATCTTAAATACCACAAATTACAAACTCTAGCTCCAAACTTACTTCATCGATTAACTCGAGTAATTCGATTATAAAAAAGATTACAATTAAATTTTGCTGCTTCGAGTATTCGTTTAATTAAAGTGGTGTTGTAATGGTTTGTATTGAAAGTGTTTGGATTGAGTTTTATTGATTTGAGTGGATACACTGCCCTCCGGTGGCAACAGTGAATGTGATACAACTCATTTCACTTTGCTGAATCCAGCTGCTCCCTGTTAAGACCAAGATACGTTTTTGTTTGAGCTAATGCTTTTTTTTTTAATGCCTTCGTAATTTAGGTTATAGATGTATTTAGCCGTTTTTTGTGGGAATAGAAAAAAAAAGTTTGCATTTTATAGCATTTCAGCTAGCGGACGTTTTCTATGTAAGTTAGCCAATTGTTCTTTTGTTGTACTTAGATCCTCATGTATTTTTTTTTTTTTTATACCGTTAGAGGCGCAGCTCAGGTATTTTAATTTTTTCGATTATTTGAGCTAACTAGTTCATCGATTACTCGACTACGAAAATAATCGATAGCTGCGGCCCTAAAATGAATACACAAACATATATATTAGTTGAAACAACTAACAGCCTGATGTGGGCCAAACCAGAGCGCAGCTATCTTTTATCCATGTCTGACGTCCGAGTCTCCTTCAGTCATACAAGGCGACAGTCCAGCCAACGCTGCCACCAGAGGGCAGTGTATCCTCCATCATTCAACAAAATACAGTACTATTAGACTTTTTGGATAGTTATTTTGTAGGAGTACTTAAAGGGTTAATTCCGATTTACGCGGAAATTCAGGTTAAGTCACTAGCATAGGAATGGAACTTTTTCGTAACCCGGGGACTACCTGTGATTGCAGTTAATACAGTTATGATATTTGTGTTTTATATAACGTGTTTTTCTGGGGGTGTCTTTCTGTTGTAGTTGGATGTCATCATCGCCGACCTGGACGGCGGCACCGTCACCATCCCGGAGTGTGTTCACATCTCCCTGCTGCCCGAGCCGCTTCTCCAGCAGACCCAAACTGCACTCTCCATGGTAAGTGCGAGAAAATTAGCCTCATACCTTTGTACTCAAAACACTATTTTTAAGACTGATGGTGCAGGCAACAGTTGTTCCTGCTACAAAAGTATGATTCGAGGTTTACGAGTGTCTTTTGGAAAGAAATTTTGAGCTCATTTTAAAGAATGCTGTTTTCTTTCATAGTCAACATGGTCTTTACTTTCTTAAACAACGAAGTACAGTCGCTGTTTTGCTGCGCTGGTCGTGTCATGCACCAAGACAACCACAAAAAATGTCGTTCTACCACATGGGGCTATTTACGAAATCTGTACCTTGTCATTAGGACGCAATATGAAAAGCCATTTATTTAGAGTGAAACCTAATCTGAATCGTCAACTTGTGGAGACATTTGTTGGAGATGTAAATATGTCAGTCGACCCATTATTTTACTGTCATTTGACTGAAGATTAGCATAACTTGACAAACTGGATGGACTTTATAAATGGAATGACAGAGCACAGGTGTAATATTTCCAGTCTTTGAATACTCGAGCAACTCGAGTAACTCGAGTTTAAAAACTGGTCTGAGTAATTTTATTCACCTCGAGGAATCGTTTAATTTTGCCAACTCTAAGCATCATGTTTTGCCCGGACTACTTTTAATGCGGGACGACGCGCTGAGGTCTGGTGTGTAGTGAAGCAATAAAAAAAATAAAAAAAAAACTTACCGCAGCCGACAGCCACTACAAACTACTCCGCCGTTGCTAAAAACTACGCCCGCATGATGCTACGGTAGCAGCAGGTAGCGTCTGATGCGTCTCATAGATATCACATCTAGGGGTGTGACAAAATATCGAAATGGTGATATATCGTGATAATTTGTATCCCAAAAGGTTATTGATATGCTCCTGCCAAGAATCGAGATATCAAGTTGTTATCAAAATCTTCCACCAAAATACAACCCCTAGCAAAAAGTATGCAATCACCAGTCTCGGGCGAGCACTCACTCAGACTATTTGCAGGCCATGACATTGACTGGATGAGTCTTTCTCCAAGGAATGCTTTAACAGTTTTAGCTCTGTGGCATGATGTATTGTCATCTTGGAAAATGACAAACATATTTTCAATTGAAGGGATAAGAAAGCTGTCTAAAATTTCAATGTAAATTTGTGCATTTATTGAAGAATTAACCACAGCCATCTCCCCAGTGCCTTTGCCTGAAATGCAGCCCCATATCATCAAGGGCTGAGGGAATTTTGACGTCCTCTTCAGGCAATCATCTTTGTAAATCTCACTGGAAAGGCACCAAACAAAAGTTCCAGCATCATCACCTTGTCATGACTCAAGAATCTGTATTGGACAAGGTGTCAAGAGTCAAGAATCTGCATTGGACAAGGTGATGATGCTGGAACTTTTGTTTGGTGCCGTTCCAGTGAGACTTTAAATGGCCCAAAATTACCTAATTGCCTGGCATTGACTGCCCCTGACAGGCATAGACGTTCCCTCCCAGTTCGAATGGATTGGACGTCTACTAGTGATGAATTCATTCCAATTCACACTAGAAGCTTGTTTTTCTGTTAACCCTTTAACACCTAAGCCTATTTTGGCCGAATTTGCATGCCTTTGATGTTGCCTTCACAATGGCCAAGTTGGGTCCCTTTTTTCAGGATACCTTGAACTTCATGTCCAAACTCTTGTTTTCTTCTCTGACCAACTTTAATCCACATTTTGGACCCAAAAAGACAAAAAAAATCCCAAAATCTTTTTTCAAATTTGTAATGTTGAAGTCCCACTGACAACCAAACATGCTCGACCAACCGTTTTGAAGCTTGACAATATTTATTTAACTTGCTAGGATAACCATTCAATAGAAAAAAAAAAAAGATTGAATAGTTTTATGTTTGACAATTCAACACAAACAGCAGCTATGGTCATAGGTGTTTTTGGCCTTTACACATACTATGGTCAAAACATGTTATATACAGTGCAAAATAGTGAGAAAAAATTATATATATTATCTAACACAAAAAGGGTTTGGAGGATATCTCTTTGTGAAGTTACGTTACCTTATCAAAGGTATATATGTACATGCAATCGAGCTTCTCGAACGCACATCCATACAAAAATTGAAAAGATTCATAGTGAAGAAAAAATAATAAACATTGAAAAAAAAGTATTCATTCTGCACGTTTCAAAATCGCTCGCTCAATTCAACCGGCCGTTGCTTGCTTCGCGTGTCTCCTTTCCTTTAGTTGGCGCATTGCTCGTCAATTTATTTAAAATGTTCACATTAGGTTAGTCCTTCTTGACATCACGACTCTTGGGATATGTAGTCTGCTTTCGGTTTTGAAAAAAGGACAAGAAATGATGGAAATATGGAGATAGACACATGGTCCATGCAGCGTTTTAATACATATTTATGAGTGCAATAAAACTATAAAACTCAAATCTACGTTTTACTTGGTCGATTGACTTCAAATAAAAACTGGTGTGGACATCAACTTCCGTACTTTCAAACGAGAGAAACCAGGGGCACATGGGTGACGTAATTACAGCGTTACGAGGCTTCAAAGATGATATGCGAAAACGTGTCACATCCGACACGTTCAGTGCTAAAGGGTTAATTGGTTGTTTGTAGAATATCCTAGAATGATTTCCTGAACAATGTATCAATAATTGTTGTATCGCCACATCGTCAGATCATCGTTATCGTGAGCTTTGTATCGCAAATCATATCGTATCGTGAGGTACCAAGAGGTTCCCACTCCGATTATGAAGTCTATGGTTGCACTACTAATTACATTCATACAATTTTTTGAGCAACGATGTTGACAAAGCTTGTATCTCTCATTTGATCTAACCCATCAAATTAAAAAAAAATCAACATGTTCCGATAAATGTTGTTATAAGAGGCCTTTACTTTACATCCCCGACACAAAAACATAATTATAAAACAGGAAAAGCGACGATCGTGTCCCTGATAGTCGGCTTTCATTTGCGAGATTGTAAAGTATTCGTGGAAACGATAGAATCAGCTGAGTGGGATGCATGCAGGAGCCACGATGCTATAGATTGTTGGTAGGCAACACTAAACCTGGGCTTAGCTGCATGCAGGAAGAGAGATCACAGTCTGGATCTCCTGGTGCCATTGTTGTATGAGCACATTCTAAAATATTTGTGATATTCAGACCTAAATTTGATATTATTTTCTTTTACTAGGAATTATCGAAGAGTACTTTGGAGCATTGATAAACAAATCTGTTGGCTTTTTTAGATAATTCATTGAAATTACCATCTGGTGGTTGGTGTATGTAATTTATAATTATAATGATCCAAACATTATTTTTATCTGGGTCTTTGAAAAAATACCCTGATAGTGTTCTTCTGTTTTGTTTTTTTTTTAACGGGATTTCTTCGGCGTGCCGCACAGCCCGAACCCTTTTAAACGATCGGCACCGTTCCAATATTGAAATGACCGGAATTTTCACGCGATGCAAGGAATTTTTTGAACGATCCCGAAAAATTTTCCGTTCACACGTAAACGCCGATTTTTCACTGATTTTTTAAAAATAAAAAACACATTTTAAAAATCTAGTCCGTATCTCTAGTCCGTATCTAGTCCTACAATTTTTGACCAAATCACATCAAAAATTCCGGGACGGTGAGGGGCATAAAAGTTGTATGCAGAATTTGGAAGAAATTTACGGTTCCCTGGAAATTTGCCAAAAACTTTTCCATTAATTTTTAATGGGATGCAACATTGGTTTAAATTTCCCATTCATTTCCAATGGAATTTACAGTGGATTGATGCCATTGACGGCCATGAATGTCGATTCTATTGATGCCAATGTACTTGGACTCCACTGACGTATATATAAGTCGATGCCATTGACGGCCATGGAAGTCCAAATTTCCCATTCATTTTTTTCAATGGCATTTACTTTGTTTAATGCCATTGACGGCCATGTTTGTTGATTCTATTGATGCCAATCTATTTGGATTCCATTCATGCAAATGTAAGTCGATGCCATTGACAACCATGAACGTCCAAATTCCCCCCCCCCAAAAAACGAATCTACCCAAATCAACAGGAGATGACAAGATATCTATAGGATGTGTCCTAATTTGACAAGGCCACGCCCCCCAAATGTCCCCAAATGGCCTGATATGACCAGGCCACGTGCCCTAAATGTCCCCAAATGACCTGATATGACCAGGCCATGCCCCCCAATTGTCCCCAAATTACCTGATATGACCAGGCCACGCCCCCAAATGACCTGATATGACTAGGACACGCCCCCAAATGACCTTATATGACCAGGACGTGTCCCCCAAATGTCCCCAAATCAACAGGATGTGACGCCGAAATGTCCACTAACCTACCTGGGCGGGGCTAAGATCTGTATCTCCACACAGCACAGACCCATAGTAATTTCTCCAGAAATTGCAGTTTTTAGTTATATAATAGAGTTATATAATGGAAAATTTCATGTGAAGTTTTTGTCGTTTGCAGGTTCTGGATCCTGAGCTGGAAATTGCCGATCACGCCTTCCCACCCCAGTCCTCGCAACCGTCGGCGCCCAAGATTCAGGTCAAAGTCCTCAAAAGTAGCCTTGCACAGCAAATAAAATTAGGCCAATTCCATTTCTGCCCCCCCCCTAAAATCCTCTTATGTTTTGATCACAGTTTGTTGGTAAACTATCATGTCCTTGACTCGACCGTGTTTAGACTTAAGTTGGACTGTGATGTGTATTTCAGGATAAGGAGATCCGTGGCATCTTCCTGTGGCTGTTTGCGCAGCTTTTCCAGGGTTATCGTTGGTGTTTACATATCATCCGCATTCACCCCGAACCAGTTATTCGTTTCCATAAAGTACGACGAAGCGCCGCCATCCAAATTTGTGGTAGAAGTCTGATTTTTGATGGATTTTTTTTTCTGCAGGCGGCCTTTCTTGGACAACGAGCACTTACGGAAGACGACTTCCTCATGAAGGTGTTGGACGGAATGGCCTTTGCGGGATTTGTGTCCGAGAGAGGTCCTCCTTACCGGGCAACAGATTTGTTTGATAATGTGAGCGATGGAAAGAGAACCGAATGTTCTTCATATTTTGTAGAGAGAGAAATTCCTCAACTCTTTCTGTTCTGGTAGCTTGTCGCCAATGAAGTTGAGAGGATACGGCAAGAGGAATTCTCGCCGCACAAAGTCATGAGTCACATCAAGGAGTTGGCTGAGCAGCTTTTTAAAAATGTACACCTTCAAATGAAATTGAACACGTAGTTGTGTCTCTTGACTCACGTCGGTTCCTCTTTCCAGGAGAACCCTTACCCGGCAGTGAGTATGCATAAAGTTCAGCGACCGTTGGAAAATGGACAGAAAGCAACTCAGACTCAGACCCCCTTTCCTGGGCTGGATGAAGTGACTGTGCAACTTTTCATCGACCACGCCACCGCCAAGCTCAAGACTGCGCCGCCCGTGGTCAAAGCGGAGGTTAAAAGCAGGGTGCCATCCGGGCCTCCGCTTGGTGAGCATGCTTCTGTCCCTCTTCCAATCAAGCCTGTAGCAATATGCAATTAGTCAATTAATAAAAATGAGGGCGGCTGCGATTTATCGCCGTGAGCGTGCGTGCATACATTTGTGTTTGCGTGTGCTGCGTGCACTCGACAAACGTGTGTGTTGGTTGCATATGAGACTCCAGTTTCTTTCATATATGCTTATTGGTCATCAATACACCATAGAGTTAAAGTTCGGGCATACAAAATAAGGAAACTCATCTATATTAAACATTGTAAAACATTAGCATTGCTACATTGAGGCTAATGGAAACAAGACAATGTACTAACCACTTTAGCCTGCTATAAAATAGGGCTGGGCGATATGGCCTTAAGTACGTATCACGGTAAATTCAGCAGATTTACCTCGATGACGATAAATTCGCCCAAGCGGACTGTTAAATAATTTGAAAATTTGAATGAATGCATGGAATACAAATGAACCGTTTCTCGTTAAATTTATTTACCAGCTTTCAATTTAACAATTGCACACGCAGTCTAAACATTAAGTATATAAAAAAAAAAAATTGTGAACAATAAGAATTCTAGTGTGAACATTTATAACAGCTTTTATGAATTGAAAAATGTACAAAATTATAAAAATCAATCTGACGACTGTGCAAACATGTCATTGTAACACAATGACTTGCAGCTTTAACAGTACACTTCAGACAACTTATTGGTAATGGCTGCTGTGACATAATTATTCAACACAAGTGTTTACGTCAAGGTTTCAGTTTTTTTTTTCCAGAACATTTTTTAATACATGCACCCCCCACACAGACACAACCAGATTAAAGCTGTAATTCTCTGATGCCAATGAAACATTTAAGATTTTATGATGGCAGAATAAAGCAAACACATACAGGAAAAATAGCTGTGGCCATTAAACTGTCATATCATATCTAGGCTTCACTGTTGGATTATACTTTATGCTGAGTGCTTTACCATCATTAAAGCCTTCAGAGAAATCACACAGAGATACCAAATAACGCGACGTAATGATTGCTAGATGAAGTCCGTGCCCAGTCCACTCATTAATTTCAGCCGTTTCGACAAGGTTAGAGGCTTAGAGCCGCTATCCGAATCCATCACGTTCATTTGTAGCGTTAGCCGCTAGCGGCTAGTGTTAGCCTGTGGCTTGGCTACCAGAAGAAAGCAATGAAAGCCCGTCTGGAACCCGCCAAGAGTTTACTTTCATGTCGGGTGAAAGTTTGGCGAAGCTCCCTTAAGCCCGACTCCATCACGTTTGCTTGTAGCGTTAGCCGCTAGCGTTAGCCTACCGGGCTTCTGTTTGTTTGGCTTCCTGAAAACCACGTGACTCCATACGTAAGTACACTGACTGCTTTCTTAAAGAGGAATGATCATAGCCGAACAACACAGAGTCAAAGCGGGATATATATTCTTGTTTTATTAAATTACCGAATTTACCGACGTGGTCAAAATTACGTTGGTCGTCGTGAAGAATTTCGGTAACGGTAAATTTTCGGTTTATAGCCCTGCTCTACTATAAAACTTTGGCAGTCTTCTCCAAAACTCAAACTTAAAGAGCATACGACAGGAGAAAAAAAAGTCTTAAATAGCATTATTATGTGAATTACAATCATATTTTGAGACGATTCGACTACAGTATATACAACAATTTAGCAAAGCGCAGATGACGAAAAATTAGTCTTTTAATCTGCCGGTTAGCTACGCCTACCATTATAGGGCTCTAGCGTCCCCAACAGGTGGATGACGTCAGCGGGAGACTGGGCTCATCGGTTTTACTTTTCAGCCCATTGAGGGGGAATTATTCAGAACGAGGAAAACGCGACGAGGAAGACCCGCAAAATTTCATTGTTTCAGTCTCTCTACTCCAATATTTTTACAGGATATTCTTTTTATCCAAGTATTTTTCCCCAATAGCTAAATAAATGGCTTGAGAAGGACCAGTCAGCCCATCGAGGGGGAACTATTCACAACGAGGAAAACGTGACGAAGAGAGCTGCGAAATGTCATTGTTTCAGTCTCTTTACTTCAATATTTTTACAGGATATTCTTTTTATCCAAGTATTTTCCCCAATTGCTAGATAAATGGCATGGTCATGACAAATTACAGTCTTGTGCTAAATGCAATATGAAATAATAAAAATGCACTTATTCAGGATGACGTGGCAAAATTACTCCATAATGGTCAAAACTGTCGACTTCACCTTTACTGTCGCACCTCCCGAACGATATTTTATGACACATAAATCGGACATATGTCATTTCCCTTCCCCGGCTTCGGAGAATGTAAACAAACCAAGAGGCGTGACAGCTAGCCGACATGCTAACCCGAACCGAGTGATGTTTCAAAGTCTTCGAAGCGGAAAATCACACATAACTAGCTCGGATGTTTTGACATGACGACTGGGTTGTCGATTGTTTTCGCCAGAGAGCAATTTACAAATCGTTCCCTGGAGGAGGGCGGCTGCAGTTGTTGTGCAGCTAACGTGCAGCTAATGTGCATGAGGAGAGCTTTTTACATGCCTATCAATGATCAAACGTAAGTAGTCCTTAATTTAAAGAAAGTTTGTAGTGTTTACTTTGTAATCGCTGTATTCGCGACTATTTTTAACTCAAAGTTACAATTTCTGATCGGTCGGAAAATTTGACAGAACACCGGGCACATGAGCACAATAAGCTGAATATAGTGCTCTCCCGGCGGATGGATGTGTGAGAAGCCGCCGGTGTTGTGCCGAAAAATAGCTGCCCCGCATGCATGTTAGCCACAAAATTCAAGCCACCTACATATTAAAATGATCCCAGTATTTGACAATTGACATAATACAAAACACAATGTTTACTCACTTCCTCTTAAGTCCAATGGTCCCACAGTAGTAGGGCTTGTTTTGGCCAATATCCACAGTGAATGGGAACCTTTTGAAACTCCAAAAAGGCGCACACGCCTCTCCCTCATACAGCAAGATTTTTCTGCAGCCGTTTGGCTGACGTGATGCGAAAAATAAGCGTATTAATCCGCAAAACCAGCTGAATCCTTGGTCCTCATACACAACAGTACGGCTGTATAGCGAAGAGGACGCCTTCACCCGTACACGTCACAGCGCCCTCCTCCTCGATGCAAGACCGAAGCCGGAAGTCACTCATTTTCATGGCGCGGGATTCAAAAAATTGAATAAATATAGGGATCGCTTCCACACACAACAGTTAGACGGTGCCTACAAGAAAATGTATTCCTTAATGGGTATCGATAACCATTTAGGATGCAAAGTATCGCGATATATCACCATTTCGATATTTTGTCACACCCCTATTTTGCACTTAGCTAGCTTTCAAATGACATTGTGTGTATTTTGCTGCCATTGACGTCAATTGCTGTCAATGGCAGCCAGTTATACTGTTTTTCTTTTGGCTCATTTTTTGAAAAATTAGGTCAGTTCAAAAGACTTAAATGCCTCCTGAAAGCAAGAACATTCCCACCCTCTTTCAAGTTTTTAGAGGTCTAGGTAAATCATCAGCACTTCCTGCCGCCAACGTCTCCCCTCTCTCAGCGTGTGTTTAATGGGCTTCATTTTAAAGTGCCACGGTGATAAATGAGCCTCACACGTGCCTGGCTTCCGCAGGAGACATGGTGGACCGGAACAGTAACGTGATGGCCAACAGCGCCCGGCGACTGGAGGTTGTCAGGAACTGCATAACGTATATTTTTGAGAACAAGATGCTGGAGGCTAAGAAGGTAGGGATGAGTCATTTGTAAAAGTAAACTTTTTCACTTTGCCTTGTATTTTTTGGGTGGTGAAGAAATAGTTTTGTACTGTTTGTTTTGCAGTTGATGCCAGCTGTACTCCGAGCGTTAAAGGGTCGGGCAGCTCGGGTGTGTCTGACCCAGGAGCTCAATCAGCATGTTTTACAGAACCGGGCAGTACTGGATGACCAGCAGTTTGACTACGTCGTTCGAATGATGAACTGCACATTACAGGTTTGTAACTAGTTATAAACTAAGGCTGAATTCATGATTTTATCAATCATGCCGTTTTGAAGTAAAAAAAGGTGACCTAGGTGAATTGTGTGGATCCGAGAAGAAAATTTTTAAGGAAGGGGGGTGGTCGGGACATTTTTTTTTTAATGTCGGACGCTTGGTATGCAAGCGGGGATAGCGGCACAAAGGCAAAAAAAGCGCACCAGATTGGCCAAAACTAGAGGTGTGCATCGGCACTGCCCTCACGATTCGATTCGATTACGATTCGGAGGGCCACGATCCGATTCAGTTAAATTCGATTCGATTCAGAGGGTCACGATTCGATTCGGCAATGCATCGCGATGCGTTAAAGCCTGGGATGCATTAACCCTTTAACACCTAAGCCTATTTTGGCCGAATTTGCATGCATTTGATGTTGCCTTTATATTTCAAAGAAAAAATTGTTCACAATGGCCAAGTTGGGTCCCTTTTTTAAGGACACCTTGAACTTCATGTCCAAACTGTTGTTTTCTTCACTGACCAATTACAATCCACATTTTGGAACCAAAAAGACAAAAAAATCCCAAAATATTTTTTCAAAATTTGTAATGTTGATGTCCCATTGACAACCAAACATGCTCGACCAAACGTTTTGAAGCTTGATAACATTTATTCTACTTGTTAGGATAAACATTCAATAGAAAAAAATAAGATTGAATAGTTTTATGTTTGACAATTCAACACAAACAGCAAGTATGGTCATAGGCGTTTTTGGCCTTTACACATACTATGGTCAAAACGGGTTATATACAGTGCAAAATAGTGAGGGAAAAAAAAAAAAATCATCAAACCTAAAAAGGGTTTGGAGGATAGCTCTTTGTGAAGTTAGGTATTATACAGATCACCTTATCTAAAGTATATAGTACATGCAACCAAGCTTCTCGAAGACTCATCTTTATAAAATTTGAAAAGATTTTATAGTGAAGAAAAAATATATACAACATTGAAAAAAAGTATTTTCAAAAATATTGACTAGTTCAGTTCAATTCAAATTTTTCTGGCATACGACCCAATAGTTTTTAAAAAAATTTTTTTATTGCGAACTCAATAAAGCTTTTGCATAAACAGGTCACGGAGCTGCGTCACACACAACGTCACACAGCCTACTCTTTCGCCATTTGCGCGCTGCTGTCTGCCTGTCACTTCTACTCGCCGAGATGCCGACTCATCGAAGGAAAACAACGACAAATACGGCCCATCTTCTTCCTTGAGTTAATGAAATGATGCATTAGCTTGCGCTAAATTTAGTTTTAGATTCATTCTGCACGTTTCAAAGTCGCTCGCTCAAACTGGCCGTTGCTTGCTTCAGCATGCCTCCTTTTCCTTAGTTGGCGCCTCGCTCAGAAATTTATTAAAAATGTCCACATTCGGTTCGCCCTTCTTGACATCACAACGGCTCCTGGGATATATGTAGTCCTTTGTGCTGCTTTCGGTTTTGAAAAAGGACAAGAAATGATGGAAATATGGAGATAGATACATGGTCCATGCAGCGTTTTAATGCATATTTATGAGTGCAATAAAACTATAAAACTCAAATAACATTATCTCCCGTTTTTCTCGGTCGATTGACTTCAAATAAAAACTGGTGTGGACATCAACTTCCGTACTTTCAAACGAGACCAACCAGCGGCACGTGGATGACGTAATTGCAGCGTGACGAAGCTTCAAAGACGACATGCGTAAACGCGTCGCTGCCGACACGTTCGGTGTTAAAGGGTTAAAATTCTAAAGCAAAGCATATTTTTCGTGAATCATGAGGCAACACAAGCGGTCAGACATTAAACAACTTTTTATTGGCTCTTGTGTCACTCCTGGTTGAAGTCAAATGAAAATACTTTCAGATATATATATTAAAAAAAAAAAACAGATCACAGCATTTAATTAGTGCTTTGAATGAGACCAGGGCTTTCTCTTTTTTTTTACACACAGTAGCAGCCTTTCACACAGTGCAACATCTGAACTCCTGTGCAAAATAGTAATAACAGTCACTGTATTTTAGTCACAACGACTCATCAATAAAAATATTCAAGTAAAAATTAAAGAAAACGACTAAGAAAATATTGGAGTGCAGCAGCATCTTTATCGCAATATCAATCCAGGGATCAGTTCAGTTGGAAACAAAACATCAACTAAATTGCAATGTAGAACAAAAGTAAAATGAGGGCCTAAAAAATCCAGCCCGACCCGACACGGCACGCTGGTATAACTAGATTTGTAGGGCCAGCCTGAAAGACTCGTTTTTGTTTTGTTTTGTCTTTTGTTGGAGTGACGCGAAAAAAAAAAACGCAGCAGCAGCAATTTATTTTCATTTCTTCGAGTTGTAGAAGATTCAAAAGGATCACATTTCTGTTGCCTTTGTGTGCATGAATAAAAGTGTCCTTCGTAACGAATTCTCAGTTGGCAGAAAAGAAACGCAAGTTTTCTTAATGTTTAAATAGTCTACATATTTTTATCATCATTATAAAAGCATTTACACAACGAAATAACGCTGGGAAAGTTTAATATTAAAAAAAAAAAAAATTGGGTTTTGCAGACACACAGAGGAGAAGATTCCAAAGGATCACATTTTTGTTGCCTTTGTGTGCATAAATAAAAGTGTCCTTCGTAACGAATTCTCAGTTGGCAGAAAAAAAAAAAAAGTGTTCTTAATGTTTAAATAGTCTACATATATTTATGATCATTATAAAAGCATTTACACAATGAAATAACGCTGGGAAAGTTTAATATTAAAAAAAACATGCGGCCCACGGCGTCCATGTGCGTGCACAAGCAAATGCACAATACAGATAGCCTGCTCTCGGTTTTATCCCTTTTTTTTTTTTCTTTTTTAAAATAATTTATTAGTCCGGCGCGGCGGCCCGACCCGTCCCGAACGTGAATGCTTAACATTTTGGGCCGGGTCGGGTCGGGCCCAAAATGTTAATCGGGTTCAGGCACAAGATCTAACCTCTAAGAGATAGGACATAACATCACAATGGCTGAAGCGGAGAAAGAGGGAGCGAGAAAGATTATTGATGCACCTAAGACATTGAAAGCAGACATCTGGAGACATTTTGGCTTCAACGGGGTTGGTGGGAAACTTGACCAGAGTTATGCGGTGTGTAAAAAAATGAAACATGAGAATAATAATACAAATGGGGAAACCAAATCCGTTGCATCACCGGAATTGCGCAGGGAAGATTTTTGAACGTACTTATATATTTTAAAATGCGCTGAATCGATTCGGCTTGTTGCCTGCATCGAGTCGAATCGTCCATGCCCCACATCGGGATGCATCGCCGCATCGATTATTGTTGACACCACTAGCCAAAACATTGACTTATTTCAACGAAACAAAGGAGTTGTTGTGTCCTATCTCTTCAATGCCAAGCTTGGCTGCACGCCGGCCGTGAATGAACACTAAAAGCGCCGTCACCCAGTTGTAATTTTGGAAGACGACAGGAGCTGGCAGATCGTAAGTCCATCTAACTGACGACATGTTTTATTGACGTTGCTAAGCCTGTCGCGATATGCAATGAGTCCATTTATCGCACCATAAATAAAAATGAGGACGGTAATTTTCACGGCTGCGTTTTATCGCCGCTTGCGCGTGTGCGTGCATACATTTGTGCGCGCGTGCTGATGGCATATAAGACAACAGTTCCTTTGTTTATTGGTCATCAACACGCCGTAGAATTAACGTTCAGACATACAAAATAAGAAAACACGTCTATATTAAATACTAAAAAAACGTTAGCATTGCTACATTGAGGCTAATGGACAAACCTAAAGACAACCTACATTAGCCTGCTATGAAACATTGGCAGTCTTCTCCAAAATGCAAACTTGCGGTTAAAAAGTGACACAAATCGCTGGTTAACAGCATTTGCAAAGGAACAAAATGAAAAAAATAATTGATTACTGACACCACATGCAGTGACAATAAGAGGTTTTATTGCAGAGTGGAAAGCTTACGGTTAGCGGTTTATCGAACGTACTTCCGGTGAACATTTCAAAATAAAAGCACGTCATATGAATAACGATTTCTGGAGTTCATTCCACATGCTTCAGAATTCAGATTCTACACTTAAAATAGCTTTAAAATGACCCCCTTTATGAAAAATCTGATTGGCAAGGAATGATTATTATGCTACTGTTATATATATTTATAGTAGTATACTATAATATTAATGATAGATATTTTTTTAAGAATTGTTTTGAGTCATGTTGGCAAGTCGAAATCAGTGTTATGAATCTGTTTACATTTCATTGTTTTGCACTAGTTAATGCTATCAGAATTTGACCTCGTTGTTTATTTGTGGTTTATTGTTGTTATTTACATGTTAATTTGTACTTTTATAAAGAATTGAAGTGTTACAAAATGTTTTTGTGAATTAATAAGTGTCATAAAAAAATTAAATGCAGTAAAAACAAAAGCCATGCCTGTTTTATTTACCTGGGCGCCTAACTATCAATTTTCTATCATGCTTAGCTACCTTGTATTTCACGGGACATCATTTCAAATGCCGTAGTTTATAGTTTAATCAGATTCAAAATTAATTCCCCTAACCGCTTTTTGCAGTATTTCCCATTCATTGTGACATTTTCTGTCATTTGTAGGACTGCTCGCATATCGATGAACATGGCATTGCAGCAGCCCTTCTCCCATTGGTCACAGCCTTTTGCAGGGTAGGTACTTCAATTAACATTCTTAGTAACTCATTCACTTCCAACCAGTGTTGTTAATCTTACTGAAAAAAAGTAATTAATTATAGTTACAAATTACTTCTCCCAAAAAGTAATTGCCTTAGTAACTCAATTACCTGAATGTAAGAGTAATTAGTTACTTGGCAAAGTAATTGGTGATAATTACTTTTTTTTTTTTTTTCCTCAAAAAAAAACAAAAAAAAACATTGGCCACACTATGTGAAGTTTTTTGTGAAGGTTTTTGGTACAATTGGCCCGAGCCCAATTCTTTACCCTAATTTACCCTTTACCCTGAATCAGCTGTTAAAAGTTGTTAAAATTGCTCCCATTATTGCATTAGTTCCCTTCTCTCTACTTTCGACATATGAAAGTTTTAAAACTCTTTCATCATTTAAAGATAGATTCAAGTCAAGATTTTGCCGATTTAGAAGTATTTTAGATAAAAAGTTACTTAGGTTCGCTAGGAAGGTTCTCTACAACAGAGCCGTCCTAAAAAGTACTGCTTTAAGATGGCGGCTGTCTACTAACTCATTTAGTGCCATGTCTGTCATTTTGCATCTAGTTATATCTATGTACAGTACGTGTGATATCTATCATGTCTACCATATCTACCATAACATGCGCGCGTAGTTTGTACTAGCTATCGGCTACAACATGTATTATTGGAGCTACCTAGCATCGCGTTTGCTCGGCGTCACAACTTTCTTGTCTCCTCCATACTCCTGCTCTGTCGTCTCGGTGAGTCCGTCTCCCTCAGACTTTTCGACCAATATAGTAACGCATAGTAACGCATGCCTTTCCGTCCTCAGTAACGGTAACGGCGTTGCCAAGATGAGAAAAGTAATTAATTAGATTACCCACTACTGAAAAAAATAACGCCGTTAGTAACGCCGTTATATTGTAACGCCGTTATTAACAACACTGCTTCCAACCCAGGTATATATATTCAAAGAGTACAGTGCAGGCCAAAAGTATTGAGACCCCTCCAATTCTGTCAGATAATGCTCAATTTCTACCAGAAAATGATTGCAATTACAAATGCTTTGGTAGTAATATCTTCATTTATTTTGCTTGCAATGGAAAAAACACAAAAGAGAATGACAAAAAAAACAAACAATCATTTTACTAGGGCTGTCAAAGTTGTCACGTTAACGGGCGGTAATTCATTTTTAAAATTAATCACGTTAAAATATTTGACGCAATTAACGCACATGCCCCGCTCAAACAGATTCAAATGACAGAACAGTGTCATGTCCACTTGTTACTTGTGTTTTTTGTCTCCCTCTGCTGGCGCTTTGGTGCGACTGATTTTATGGGTTTAAGCACCATAATGTAATGTAATTATTGACATCAACAATGGCGAGTGATGAGGAAAATATTATGTGACCCGAAGTGAATTAGCACATTTTTTAAATCATTATCATTTTACACAAAACTCCAAAAATGGGCTGGCACAAGTATTGGCCTTCTCAGCCTAGTACTTGGTAGCACAACCTTTAGACAAAATAACTGCGAAAAACCGCTTCCGGTAATCATCAATGAGTTTGTTACAATGCTCTGCTGGAATTTTAGACCATTCTTCTTTGGCCAACTGCTCCAGGTCTCTGAGATTTGAAGGGTAACTTCTCCAAACTGCCATTTTCAGAACTCTCCACAGGTGTTTCTTTGGGATTCAGGTCTTGACTCATTGCTGGCCACTTTAGAAGTCTCCAGTGCTTTCTCTCAAACCATTTTCTAGTGCTTTTTGAAGTGTGTTTTGGGTCATTGTCCTGCTGGAAGGCCCATGACCTCTGAGGGAGATCCAGTTTTCTCACACTGGGCCCTACATTATGCTGCAAAATTTGTTGGTAGTCTTCATACTTCATAATGCCATGCACACGGTCAAGCAGTCCAGTGCCAGAAGCAGCAAAGCAACCCCAAAACATCGGGGAACCTCCGCCATGTGGAGGACCATGTTCTATTCTTTACAGGCCTCATTTTTGGCTTTCTCAGGTAAGTTTTGGCATACTCCAAACTGGCTTTTTTATGTCTCTGGGTCAGAAGTGGGGTATCCTACCATAGAGTCCCTTTTCATTCAGACGCCGACGGATAGTACAGGTTGACACTGTTGTACCCTCGGACTGCAGGACAGCTTGAACTTGTTTGGCTGTTAGTCGGGGTTCTTTATCCACCATCCATCCGCAGTCTTTTGTTCAAGTCTATCGTCAATTTTTCTTTTCCGTCCAAATCTAGGGAGGTTAGCCACAGTGCCATGGGCTTTACACTTATTGATGACACTGCGCACGGTAGACACAGGGACACAGGTGTTTGGAGATGGACTTGTAGCTTTGATATTGCCCATGCCTCCTCACAATTTTGCTTCTCAAGTCGACAGACAGTTCTTTGGTCTTCTTCGTTTTCTCCATGCTCAGTGTGGTACACACGAGGACACAGGACAGAGGTTGAGTCAACTTTAATCCATTTTAACTGGCTGCAAGTGTGATTTAGTTATTGCCACCACTTGTTATGTGCCACAGGTAAGTAACAGGTTCTGTTAATTACACAAATTAGAGAAGCATCACATGATTTTTTAAAGGGTGCCAATACTAGTAATAATAGTTTTGTGTAAAATGTAGGGCTGTCAAACGATTAAAATTTTTAATCGAGTTAATCACAGCTTAAAAATTAATTAATCGTAATTAATCGCAATTCAAACCATCTATAAAATATGCCATATTTTTCTGTAAATTATTGTTGGAATGGAGAGATAACACACAAGACGGATATATACATTCAACATACTGTACATAAGTACTGTATTTGTATATTATAACAATAAGTCAACAAGATGGCATTAACATTAACATTTTGTTAAAGCGATCCATGGATAGAAAGACTTGTAGTTCTTAAAAGATAAATGTTAGTCCAAGTTATAGAAATTTTATATTAAAACCCCTCTTAATGTTTTCGTTTTGATAAAATTTGTAAAATTTTCAATCAAAAAATAAACTAGTAGCTCGCTGTTTTCCGAAATTTCCGGGTTCGCGGTGAGTCAGCAACCAGCACACTTTTGCTCAATAGACGATGTTTATTGATTGAAAATGCAGAATAAATGACATTTATTGATTACAATCCCACAAAAGCAAGCAACAAGTATCAAGAACAAGCATAACAAGTGGTAACGATGACATTAGAGCTAGTTTGTCAATCTCAGAATCCCCACGTTACAGTTACAGCACAACAAACTGTTCCTTAACAATGAAAATCGCTTACTGTTGACAAATGAGCGGGGAGCCAACGCTCCGGCAAAGCGGCAAAGGAACAAAGCCAAGCGACCCGTACGTAACCCTCTGGCAGACTTCGGGGGGGTTGGGGTATCCCCCGACTCTTATAGACACGTCTGACGCGGGGACGTGGGTGGCCACTCCTCGCCCCCACGAAAACGCACCACCCGAACTCGTGAGACCCCCCCCCCACATGGGTATGAGATTCCCCCCCAGTTGGGGCTCCCAGCGGTTAAAGTAGAATGTTTATTTAAGTTATATCGTGAGATTCCCTCCTAACTATGGAACCCAAGGTGAAAAACAATAACAGGCATCGAAGTGGAAACAAGGAGAAGTTGTTACAATCTAGGTCACAGAGGCAATCATATATCACAAAGGCATAATGTGCTAATGTTAAGGCATCACATAATATTTTCCCCCATCATTCCGCCCTTTGACCCGGATTGAATTTATCATAAGGCATAATGTGCTAATTCACTTCGGGTCACATAATATTTTCCCCATCACTCGCCATTGTTGATGTCAATAATTACATTACATTATGGTGCTTAAACCCATAAAATCAGTCGCACCAAAGCGCCAGCAGAGGGAGACAAAACACAAGTAATAAGTGGACATGACACTGTTCTGTCATTTTAATCTGTTTGAGAGGGGCATGTGCGTTAATTGTAGAGATGGGTCTGATCACGTCATTTTCAAAGTATCGGAATCTGCAAAAAAATATTGGCCATGCCTTTTTTTAATATATATGTATTTTTTAATTAAATCGTTTTCTAATTGTATTTGACGTTACAAACATAACATGTTACACTCATCCAGAGTCTGTAGTTTAGGCTTAAGGTAGGGATATCAAATTTATCCCGACAACGGCAGTAATTAATTAAAAAAAAAAGTATCACGTTAAAATATTTAACGCAATTAATGCATGCGCTGCACGACCCACTCACGTATTGTCGCGCTTAATCTGTAATGGCGCCGTTTTACCTATAAAGAGAGATAAAAGGCAGCGTATAATGAGTAGAATGAATTTAGGCAGTCTTTGGAGCTTTTTTTTTAATTGGCTAAAGCCTTACAATCCCTCTCCCTACGATTAGAAGTATCATGGGAAGCAATGTGGGGAAGCAAGGTAGCAATTGATCTTTTTCTTAACACTTTAAGTTATTTCCCAACACAGAAAAGAAACAGTATATCAATTGGTAGCACTACGCACAGTCATGGTTCCACTTCCCATCATGCATTTGGCTATAGTATCATATACTGAAAGCTCAACAAATACACTAGATGGCAATATTTAGTCACAATATACAAAGTCACAAGTCATTCTATCTGTGGATCCCTCTCACAGAAAGAATTTTGATAATGTAAATGCCATCTTTAGGATTTATTGTCATAATAAACAAAAATAGTACTTATGTACTGTATGTCGAATGTATATATTCGTCAAAGTTTTATTCATTTTTTTCTGAACGCATTGCCAAAATGTATATGATCGGGAAAAATTATCGGGAATGATTGGAATTGAATCGGGAGCAAAAAAAAGCAATCGGATCGGGAAATATCGGGATCAGCAGATATTCAAACTAAAACGATCGGGATCGGATCGGGAGCAAAAAAACATGATCAGAACAACCCTAGTTAATTGCGTCATATTTTAACGTGATTAAATTAAAAAAATTAATTACTGCCCATTAACGCGATGATTTTGACAGCCCTAGTAAAATGATAATGATTTTTTTTTTTTCATTCTCTTTTGTGTTTTTTCATTGCAAGCAAAATAAATGAAGATATTACGACCAAATCATTTGTAATTGCAATCATTTTCTGGGAGAAATTGAATATTATCTGACAGAATTGCAGGGGTGCCAATACTTTTGGTTATTTACAGAATTTTGTGGTCCCCTCTTTTGGCAGAAATTGGGAGCAGGCATCACTCAGTTTGCATACAGCTGCGTACAGGAGCACACGGTGTGGACCAACATGCAGTTCTGGGAAGCCATGTTCTACAGTGATGTACAGAATCACATCAGGGCACTTTATCTAGAGACGGAGGACGGAGAGCATCACGAACACACAGTGAGTACTAAGGAAGAACTAATATTTGACCAATCATTAAGACAATAAATACAATCCGTCCTCAGGAACAGCATGACGCCGGCCATCAAATTGGCGCGTTGGAGCTGGCGTCGGAGCAAAGCCGCCTGTGGCCGACCTTTGGCAAAGACGTGCAGACGGAGCGCGTGCAGAAGGAGGAGAGCACCGTGTTCAGCCAGGCTATCCACTACGCCAACCGGATGAGCTACTTGCTGCTGCCGCTGGACACCAGCAAGAACCGCCTGCTCCGGAGCTCCGGCCTCGGAGACGTGGAGAGCGTAAGCAACAGCTATGTAACCAACAGGTAGGAGTCACATTATCAATGGAATTGTTTTCCCATTTTTATATATTTTTTTTATCCGGTAGTATTGCAGGGAGCATGGCGGAGAGTTACGACACAGAGAGCGGCTTCGAGGATGCCGAGAGCTCTGACGTGGCCAACTCGGTGGTTCGCTTCATCAACCGCTTTGTGGACAAAGTGTGCAACGAGAGCGGCGTGACCAACGAGCATCTGAAGGCCCTCCACACCATGATACCAGGCATGTTTTTTTTTTTTTACATGAATTGAATTCTGTCAGAAGGAGTCCGTTTCTTTAACTTATTTGCTCCCAAAAACGTATAAATAAGTTCTATTTTTAATTGTTTCAGTGTCCCGAAGACGTATTTATACGTCTTTTAAGTAGGGCTGTCAAAATTATGACGTTAACGAGCGGTAATTAATTTTTAAAATTAATCACGTTAAAATATTTGACGCAATTAATGCACATGCCCCGCTCAAACAGATTAAAATGAGAGCACAGTGCAATGTTTTTGGAGTTTTGTCGCCCTCTGCTGGTGCTTGGGTACGACTGATTTTATGGGCTTAAGCACCCATGAGCATTGTGTAATTATTGACATCAACAATGGCGGGCTACTACTTTATTTTTTGATTGAAAATTTTACAAATTTTATTAAACCGAAAACATTAAGAGGGGTTTTAGTATAAAATTTGTATAACTTTTACTAACATTTATCTTTTAAGAACTACACATCTTTCTATCCATGGATCACTTAAACAGAATGTTAATAATGTTAATGCCATCTTGTTGATTTATTGTTAGAAATAAACAAATACAGTACTTATGTACCGTATGTTGAATGTATATATCCATCTTGTGTCTTATCTTTCCATTCTAACAATAATTTACAGAAAAATATGGCATATTTTATTGATGGCTTGAATTGTGATTAATTACAATTAATTACGATTAAATAAAGTTTTAAGCAGTAATTAACTTGATTAAAAATGTTCATTGTTTGAAAGCCCTATTTTGAGTTTTTTTGGTGTTTTTTTTGGTAACACTTTATAATAACTATCCTTTTTACTACTTAATATATCATTAGTAAACTGTTGATAAATGATTTATTGTTGATTTGTGAAGTATTTGTTAACAGTTTGTTAAGCATTTACAGGGTGTTCCAATATGGTTGACCCCATTCTTAATGCCCATGCTAGTTGATGGATCTTAATAAAACTATATACACTTTATGTTGAAGGTCATAAGTTTTATTGGTTAAATATACAAAGAAAATTACAAATATTTGTTGGTTCTATGGCAGATTTTCATAAATGTGCAACATGAGCGCTGCCTGCAAAATGCCTTATCAAAATACCTTTTCTTTTCACGTGAACGGCATTTCTTAACCTGAAAAGATAGAAATGCCAAACGTTACACACAAAAACTTAAAACTTTCCCACACAAACTGTGTTTCAGGTTAAGAACACCCTGTAAATGCTTAACAAACTGTTGACAAATACTTCACAAGCAACAATAAGTCATTTATCAACAGTTTACTAATGATCTATTAACTATTAAAACGGATAGTTATTATAAAGCGTTACCGTTTTTTTTTCACAAAAGGCATGTCTGCGTTCTGATTCAATTTAGCTCCAAAGCACAAAGCTGAAAATCCATTTTGAAGCAATAAAACTGGGCAGTGGAGGGCAGTAGCGCATTTGGTAAGACCCGCAACCCAATTCAACGGCAACGAAGGGCTGGGCCGCACGGCTGGGGTGCCGGCGGAAGATGACCGAAAGGAGAACAACCTAGAAAACGCCCGGAAAGCCAGGCGCTGGACAACCGAGCAGAACGACTGGGACCACCAGTGCAGCGAACGATGCCGTTGAGTCCGTGCTGCTCGCCGAGCAGACCCCGCAGAGACTTAAAAAAATTAGGGGTGCACGATATCCATTTTTTGAAACCGATACCGAAATCGATAACTTCCTGCTCCTCAAGGCCGATACCGATACGATAGCCGATAATATACAGTATATATCATTTTTCAATGTATATTCACCTGCGTTTTTGAACACCTGTAGTTCAAAAATACTAGTGGTTGATTCAGCTTAGATTCGCCTTAGACCGAACCAGAATTTTCATGATGACATGAACATTATTATAATGAACAAAACAAAGACAGTAACAAAACTTTGCATACTGGAAAAACAGGATAGGAAACAAACGCACAAATCCCAATCCGACACCGTGCCAAAAATACTATTAATAGGGCCGATAATATATTATGTTATCGGATTTATTGGGATGACGTCATAATTACTATTAATTATCGTGCACCTCTAATTATTATATTGAACAAAACAAAGACTGTAACAAAACTTTGCATACTGGAAAAACAGGAATGGAACCAAACGCACAAATTCCAATCCGACACCGTGCCAAAAATATTATTAATAGGGCCGATAATATATTATGCTATCGGATTTATTGGGATGACGTCATAATTCCTATTATCGGACCGATAATTATCGTGCACCTCTAAAAATATCCATCTTTATGAGACAGGTGGCAATGAGGGAAAAGTTTACCCGGCTGTCACAGCCACAACAGCGTCATCTCTCAGTTAGTTATGTGTAAATAAATTATTACTTTGCTATCAAAAGCTCTATTTGTCTTGTTTTTTATGTTATTTTGTAAAAGGAAAACATTATTCAGATGTTTGGGATGTAACTTAAGCAAAAAATAGCTGTGTTAAAGTCAAAGTTATGTTTGAAATGTATGCTTTCACAAAAAGCTCAGTTTCTCTGTTTTTTCATCAGAATTTGGAAAATTGCTCAAACTAAGCTATTTTCTAATGCTGATTTCTAAAGAATGGAAGAAGTTATGAACTTACTTTTTTCCTGCTGATAGAAGAGAGTCTAATCTTTCTTTTGGTGGGTTCCATGTTTATATAGCAATAGAACAGAATTTTCTGTAGGCCTTGCAAAATCAGTCAAAATCCAGTAAAACGGCCGGGAGCGAAGGGGGTTGCACCGGTGAAAATGGCTGGGAGTGAATGAGTTAATAATGCTCGTTTGGTTTAATTTCAGATATCGTTCAGATGCACATCGAGACGTTAGATGCGGTCCACCGTGAGAGCAAACGACTGCCGCCCATCCAAAAGGTAACCAATTCCTATTTTTACGTCCCGCTGGAGAAATTCCACGCAGAGCCGGCCCGGCCAGCCCCGTCTTCCCTCTCCACCATTCCTACCGCTCAGACCCGCGGTGTCGCGCAAGGTAGGTGTGTGACTCGCAAAGACCACTGAGCAAAGCATGCTGGGTGACGATTTCTCTCCCTGGTGTGTACAGAGCTAACGTGCGTGCCTTCATTTGGAAGGGTGCTGTCGGATGGTGTGATGGAGAGGGATGTGGGCTAAGCTGTGTGGAAAACAAATTTATGTTTAAAAAACAAAAGGTTTAATCATTGAAAAAAACTAAATATAACACTTATTTGATCAAATGGAATCTTTCAATAGTGGTTGTTATTTTTTGACTCGACCTTACTCATGTGCATGGTTGCAAAGCATGAAGATGTAATGTGACGGTGTTCTGCTTCAACGTCATTAATCCCCTTGGCTATCTTGCTCTTTTCCGATTCGCTTCACCCAGCCCAAGCTGCTGAGACCGACCCTTTTGGCAGGCGAGGAGCTGGTGATGGACGGCATGCGCGTTTACCTCGTCCCGGACGGACGCGAGGAAGCCACGGGGACGATGGGAGGCCAGCCACTACTGCCCGCGGAGGGAGCCATTTTCCTCACGACCTACCGACTCATCTTCAAGGGCACACCCACCGACCCACTAGGTGAGAGACGGCACGTGCAGTGTTTGAAAATTGATGTCGAATTGAACACAAAGCACATAACTTTCTTTATCCTTTCTGCAGTGGGCGAGCAGGTGGTGACTCGGTCCTTCCCAATCGCGTCATTGACCAAGGAGAAGAGGATATCTGTCAGTTTACCCATGGAGCAGTTTGTTCAGGATGGGCTACAATTACGGTCTTGCACCTTTCAGGTGACCAGACGTCAAATTAGAACATATTGACATTTAACCTGCTGGAGGATTTACTGTAGCTGTATTTTTCTTGTTTTTTTGTATGTATCATTTATTATTTTATAATTTTGTCATTTATTAACAGATATAAATTTTTTTCTAGGCTATGCATAGTGACATTTCTCATGTTAAATGCAATACTTTAATGCCATCTAGTGGCGACCTTGTGCCAAGCACTTATGGTCTTCTATGATTAGGGCCCGAGCACCAAACCAAACATGAAATCGGATATTATGGATTGAATGTGAAATTTATATCGATTTACAGGGTGCATATCTGAGACATTGGCACCAAGGGAGTTAGTTTGATCTTCCTCAAAATTGGTGAGACTCTTCATGAGACACATGAGATCTAAAGTTCTGAAAATGGTGGGTTTTCATTCATGGGCCTGAACTGGGCGGGGTGCTAAAGTCGGGAAGGAGTTTGGGAAACACGCCGTTTCAGTAAATGACTCTGATGCAAGGTTCAGTCTTTTCAAATCTGGCATGTTTGAGATGTATCCCAGCCTAAACACCACTGCATTGAAATATCACCCAGGGATAAAAATCATTTGACTTCAAACCTGCATCAGGGGAGTCCTACGACATGTTCAAGCGCCTGAGAAAAAATATTTAGGTTTGGTTGAAGCAGAGGAGTCCAAACAGGAAAGTGAAAATGACAGTTGCCATTTTGTCTCACCACAAATTTTTTGAACAGTCATAACTTGGGAGATATACATCATATCTGCACCAAACTTCATGTGCTTTACTGTACACTGAGGGGTCCTGTAGGGGCATTTTACATATACATGTCCAGTTCCTTTCAGGTTGTTCAGTCTAGTTACAAGACCTGTTTTAATACTACTAAATTTTAAGGCTCATGTCCACATGTCACCCATGACGACCCTCTGTTTGCCATTAAAAGAAAGCAGATTTCTTCAGTGACTTAGGCAGCTTCTAGAGCCACGGAATTTGGCAAACTTGGTCAAATTGGCCCAATTAGAAGATTCAATTTGGTTTTGAATATAGGTGTGGCTGCACAGCTCAGTAGCGCCTCCATTTTTGTAGTACCCTCTTCAATAGAGGTTTTTCTTACCTAGGTTTGTGAAAGTATTTCTCATCTCAGGATATACAAAAAAATCTCTGCCAGTCATGCCCACAACACAAAAACACGTTCCACACCATTGTGGATTCGCTTTATTGAACTCATTTACGACTGTTGTCGTCAATGGGAGCAAATGAGTGACGATACATAGAATACTCGACTTTTGACGTGTGTTATGTCCATTTGCAGCTGATGAAAATCGTGTTCGACGAAGAAGTGGCGGCAGACCTGGCGGAAGTTTTCAGAAAACACATGCACAAACTACGCTACCCCCAGCACGTGCAGGGAACGTTCGCCTTCACCGTCGGTCAGAGCGGCAAGCTAATAGTAGAGCACAAGGCTAAGGATAAGAACCAGTCGCTCAAGTATGTAAATGGTAAACTCGTTAATGACCGAATAGAATTTGAAGACGTCCTTGTTTCCATTAGGACACTTTCCAAAAACTTGGTCAAGACTGCCAAGAGGACCATCAACCGGCAATACGTGACCAAGAAGAAATACTCTCCGCCTACGTGGGAGAACAGGAGCAGCTTTCAGTCCGAGTTGGACGAGGATGAAATTTCAGGTATGCCGATATTCAAACTACTTTAGTCGTCTTGAATAGTGGTATTCTGGTTTTTTTTTTGAGTGGGATTTCTTTGGCGCGCCGCGCAGCCTGAACCACTTGACTGATCGGCACCGTTCGAGTTTCGACACATCTGGAATTTTTGCGCAACGCAGGGAATTTTTCAAACGGCTCCGAAAAATTTTCTGTTGCGCCGCAATCGGCAATTTTCTGGGGGGGGGGGGGGGGGGGGGGGGGGACAATTTCAAAATGTATCTAGTCCTACAATTTTTGGACCAAATTACATAATTTAGGTACCAAAAATTCCGGGACGGTCAGGGGCATAAAAGTTGTATCCAGAATTTGGAAAAAATTTACAGTTCCCCGGAAATTTGACAAAAACTTGCCCATTCATTTTTAATGAGAAAAAAAAGTTTCAAAATGTATGTAGTCCTACAATTTTTGACCAAATTACATAATTTAGTTATCAAAAATTCCGGGACGGTGAGGAGCATAAAAAGTTGTATCCAGAATTTGGAAAAAAATTTATGGTTCCCCGGAAATTTGACAAAAACTTGCCCATTCATTTTTAATGAGGAAAAAAAAGTTTCAAAATGTATGTAGTCCTACAATTTTTGACCAAATTACATAATTTAGGTATAAAAAATTCTGGGACGGTGAGGGGCATTAAAGTTATATCCAGAATTTGGAAAAAATTTATGGTTCCCCGGAAATTTGACAAAAACTTGCCCATTCATTTTTAATGAGGAAAAAAAAGTTTCAAAATGTATCTAGTCCTACTATTTTTGACCAAATTACATAATTTAGGTATAAAAAATTCTGGGACGGTGAGGGGCATTAAAGTTATATCCAGAATTTGGAAAAAATTTATGGTTCCCCGGAAATTTGACAAAAACTTGCCCATTCATTTTTAATGAGGAAAAAAAAGTTTCAAAATATATCTAGTCCTACAATTTTTTGACCAAATTGCATAATTTAGGTATCAAAAATTCCGGGATGGTCAGGGGCATAAAAGTTGTATCCAGAATTTGGAAAAAATTTACAGTTCCTCGGAAATTTGACAAAAACTTGCCCATTCATTTTTAATGAGAAAAAAAAAGTTTCAAAATGTATCTAGTCCTACAATTTCTGAACAAATCACACAATTTGGGCATCAAAAATTCCAGGACGGTGAAGGGCATAGAAGTTACAGAGAGAATTTTTGGGAAAAAATGTACAGTTTCCCAGAAATTTGGCAAAAACTTGCCCTTTTGTTTTTAATGGGAAACAAAAGTTTCAAAATGTATCTAGTCCTTCAATTTTTTACCAAATCACACAATTTGGGCATAAAAAATTCCGGGACAGTGAGGGGCATAAAAGTTATGTACAGAATTTGAATAAAATTTATGGTTCCCCGGAAATTTGCCAAAAACTTGCCCATTCATTTTTAATGGGAAATGTCCCATTCACTTTCAATGGGATTTCCACTAGAATTTGCATTGCATTGTTGCCATTGACGGCCATGTATGTCAAATCTATTGATGTTAATGTACTTGGATTCCATTGATGCATCTGTGAGTCATTGACATCCAATTTTTTTCCTATTCATTGTCAATTGCAAAAAAAAAAAATGTCCCCAAATCAACAGGAAGTGACCTGATATTGTTCCCGAAATGTCCCCAAGCCAACCTGGGCGGGGTTAAGATCTGTATCACCAGAGAGCAAAGACGCAGAGTAATTTCTCCAGAAATTGCAATTTCTAGTTACATTTTGTAAATTCCTGGTTAATGTGTTCACAGTCTCTGAGGAGGTGGATCAGAGCTCCCTTACGCTTTCCTCAACTATCCGCTCTTCGGACAGACAAACAATGAGCAACGTGGTTGAGCGAGCGTGCTGCCGAGATTACCAGCGAATGGGCTTGGGCACGCTTAGTAACAGCTTGACCCGCTCCAAGAACGAGCCTTTCCGAATTTCCACGGTCAACCGCATGTACACGGTGTGCAGGAGGTGAGCGATGGGGCTCGGACGCGTGACTGTAGCGTCCCTGTTTCAAATCATATGTACTGTGGGGCAAATAAGTATTTAGTCAACCACTAATTGTGCAAGTTCTCCCACTTGAAAATATTAGAGAGGCCTGTAATTGTCAAAATGGGTAAACCTAAACCATGAGAGACAGAATGTGGAAAAAAAAACAGAAAATCACATTGTTTGATTTTTAAAGAATTTATTTGCAAATCATGGTGGAAAATAAGTATTTGGTCAATACCAAAATTTCATCTCAATACTTTGTTATGTACCCTTTGTTGGCAATAACAGAGGCCAAACGTTTTCTGTAGCTTTTCACACACTGTTGCTGGTATTTTGGCCCATTCCTCCATGCAGATCTCCTCTAGAGCAGTGATGTTTTGGGGCTGTCGTTGGGCAACACGGACTTTCAACTCCCTCCACAGATTTTTTCTGGGGTTGAGACTGGCTAGGCCACTCCAGGACCTGGAAATGCTTCTTACAAAGCCACTCGTTTGTTGCCCTGGCTGTGTATTTGGGATCATCATGCTGAAAGACCCAGCCACATCTCATCTTCAATGCCCTTGCTGATGGAAGGACATTTTCACTCAAAATCTCTTAATACATGACCCCATTCATTCTTTCCTTTACACAGATTAGTCGTCCTGGTCCCTTTGCAGAAAAACAGCCCCAAAGCATGATGTTTCCACCCCCATGCTTCACAGTGGGTATGGTGTCCTTCGCATGCAATTCAGTATTCTTTCTGACCCAGTTTAGGAAGTGGTACAAGCACATAGTTTTCACTGGGTATAGGGAAAAGGAAGGGGTTCAATTATAGGGGGTTTTCACATATCTGTTATGGGCTAAGTCCCGTTTATTTTTGTTTATCTTGCATCTTATATATATGGTTATTTAGTGTATTTCTTTGTTAATATGAGGACTAGTTACATAGGGCGGATAGATATAATTAAGGAATAGAAATTGGGGGTAGGTTTTAATAAGCAAATGCTTCATCTTATTCCTTTTTGGACACAATGAATAATTCTGATCTTGTTTATTCTTATCATTATTATTATTGTCTTAACTATTGTTGCTGTAATCCCGAGAATATCATTGGTTCTGATTTTTAAAATTTTGTTTTTCGTTTGTTTTGTTTGTCTATTTTAATTTTTTTCTCATGTCCAAATAAAGCATTCATTCATTCATTTCTCCTCCAAACACGACAACCTGTTTCTAGCAAAAAGTTCTATTTTGGTTTCATCTGACCATAAGACATTCTCCCAGTCCTCTTCTGGATCATCCAAATGCTCTCTAGCAAACGCAGACGGGCGTGGACGTGTACTTTCTTCAGCAGGGGGACACGTCTGGAAGTGCAGGATTTGAGTCCCTGGCGGCGCATTGTGTTACTGATAGTAGCCTTGGTTACTGTGGTCCCAGCTCTCTGTAGGTCATTCACTAGGTCCCCCGTGTGGTTCTGGGATTTTTGCTCACCGTTCTTATCATTTTGACGCCACGGGTGAGATCTTGCATGGAGCCCCAGATCGAGGGAGATTTTCAGTGGTCTTGTATGTCTTCCATTTTCTAATAATTGCTCCCACAGTTGATTTCTTTACACCAAGCGTTTCACCTATTGCAGATTCAGTCTTCCCAGCCTGGTGCAGGTCTACAATTTTGTCTCTGGTGTTCTTCGACAGCTCTTTGGTCTTGGCCATTGTTGGGTCTAAAACACGTTCTTTAACTTAGTTATTTACCCAAGGCAAGCTGACAAAAGGCAGGGCATAAAGTGAGACAGAGTCAGAGAGTTGACGTTTTTCAACAGGTTGGGAGAGCCAGGAGACAGAATTCCGCGACCAATGTCTCATCGAAGTCTCTCTCTGAACTCCCCCACGCTGCTAACTTTTATTGAGGGCTTGTTGCTGGGCAGAATACAGTTACAACACTGTTGTCCAACGTGGCAGGTTCGGTCGGGCAAGTTCCTTATTCTAGTCATTGATTGAACAGTCACACTCTTGATTGAATTAACAGTCACACTCTTGAGCGGGCAAGATATCTTTGTTTTGAACACACATTTGAACTCAAAGTACTGTAGCTTGGTGGAAAAGTACTGAGACGTTGTGTGATGAATCAATATATGTGTGTGTATCTGTTTATCAGCAGAATGTGAGCAATTGCCGGTAATAAAAATATAAGCACATGATTATGGGCTAAAACTGTATTCTTCATAATAGCTTGGGAGTGCGCGTATAATAGCTGTGGGAGAGCAAACTGGCACAATATATTTGGCACACAAAAACAAGCTTATCTTACAGCCATAGTGGAGTTTGGAGTGTGACTGAATGAGGGTGTGGACAGGTGTCTTTTATACCAATAATGAGTTAAAACAGGTGCCATTAATGCAGGGAACGAGTGGATCCTCGTTAGATCTCGTTAGAAGAAGTTAGACCTCTTTGACAGCCAGAAATCTTGCTGGTTTGTAGGTGACCAAATACTGTTTTTCCACTTTAAATTGGAAATTCTTTAAAAATCAGAACAATGTGATTTTCTGTTTTTTTTCCCCGCACATTGTCTCTCATGGTTGAGGTTTACCCATGTTGACAATTACAGGCCTCTCTAATCTTTTCAAGTAGGAGAACTTGCACAATTGGTGGGTGACTAAATACTTATTTGCCCAACGGTATGTTTTTTTCGCAGCTATCCGGGCCTGCTCATTGTGCCGCAAAGCATCCCGGATTCAACCATCCAGAGAATTTGCCGCTGCTACCGGCAGAACCGCTTTCCTGTGGTTTGCTGGCGGAATTCGCGAACTAAGGCTGTCCTTTTGCGATCGGCCGGCCTCCACGCAAAAGGGGTAGTGGGCTTTTTTAAGTCTCCCAACGCCCCGACTTCAGGTAATCGTGCTTCTTCCCGTCAATGGCGGCCGGTGTTGTCACGGATTACTTAAAAAAGTAATTTAATTACTGATTACTGATTACTTCAAAAAAGTAATCTAGTTACTTTACTGATTACTTTATTATCAAAGTTACTTTAAAAGTAACTTATCAGTTACTTTTTACCAATTTTTCTCCTTTTGCTGCCTCAACATAAAAATAACAAACATTTCATCACGTGTAATTGAGTTTTTCACATAAGGCTTAATCTTTGCGTTAGCGGGGGTTTAATTAGTCGATGGAGTTGATTTCAACCACCATTGACTCGCCCTAACTTAGCCATCCTGGAGCCTTAAAACTAACAAATAACTGACAAACTGCACGAAATTTGTTTAAATAAAGTCCAACGACTGATTAAATCCCCACTAACTCCAAGATGGAGCCCAATGTAAAAAATTCTGAACTTCCCCTTTGAAATAAAGACCTAGCCATTAAAATGCTGTCTATAAAAGTTGTAAAGCAATAAAACAACAAAAATTTATGAAATGAACAAAAATCCTGCAACGTACAGTTTTCATAATTGTCAAAATCATTTTTCGAACAGACCATGTGACTAGTACCTTGAGACTATCCTTTGCTTTGCTTAGCCAAAACTACACCAGAGGAGGCAACATGGATATTTAGAATTTCTTTAAACCTAAGCTTTCAAACGCTACCAACAACAACTTGAACAGCTGATTGAATTCGAACAGTATCAAGATGTGTGTGTGTGTGTGTCTATATATATATATATATATATATATATATATATATATATATATATATATATATATATATATATATATATATATACAGTGTATATATATACTGTACAGTATTGGCCAAAAGTTTGGAGACACCTCAAAGGTGGATAATTTGAAGAATGTAGAATACAAACTTTTTTTTGCCATTCCACATGTTCGTTCATAGTTTTGATGTCTTCAGTGAGAATTTACAATAGCAGTGAAAATATTTAAAACGCAAAAATTATGAAGTGTGTCCAAACTTTTCACTTTCGTTTTAGTCTTCAACATGCTTCTCCCCCCCAGTCCCACAAATGTAAAACTCCGCCTACGATTACAAACTCTTAACTATAAAATGTACATAATTACACATATTATAAAGGCTAGTTGCTGGCTGTCTCGTCACCTGTCGTCTTGTTTTGAGTTTTTTTCGCGACGCGATGTGCTGTAATTCCAAGTGCTTCCTTGTTGAATTGGATGTCGAGTATATAGCGGTCGACAGTCCATCTGAGCCAGCGCAGAGTTTGCAACGCACGGAGATATTTTTGTCATCTTTACTGGACGGATATGTGAAGTAATGGCTGTATCTCCAGTGAGCAAATGCAGCCGTTTGTTGTATCTCTTCGGCTCCTTTACTGTTAGCATCCTGATAGCTAGCAGGCTATGTGGCAGACGGCGCGCATACAGCATGGTACTGCACGTGACCCGTTTTTTTCCGATGAGAAAACGTGAGATGTGATGTCACTCCCAAACTCAAATGCGGTATTTTCTATTCAAATGCTCTTCGTACATGACTATAGTATTCTTCATTATACATACAGTATGAGGCAAAAACAAAATAGTAATGCACAGTTACTGAGGAAACTAACTTTAATAAGATTACTGGTTTGGAAAAACTAACGCGTTAGATTGCTCGTTACTGAAAGAAAGTAATCAGATTACAGACAACACTGATATCGGCCAATGAGCAAATAACTTTATCCGCCGTACGTTCGCATGTGCAGTGCCCTCCCAGGCGGACTCCACCAGTCTGGAGCAGGAGAAATACCTGCAAGCCATTATCAGCTCTATGCCGTCTTACAACGAGAGCAGTGGCAGGAACACGCTCAGCGGCTTCACCTCCACGCACATGAGCGCTTCAGGTGAGCGACGCTGTCGTCCAGTCTCCTAGCCGCCCAAAACTGACCGTGGCTTTTATTGACAGACTCGTCGGATAAACTGCGGCAGCCAAAGATCGGCGCTCTGATGAAGCAAGTGATGGGCGCCAAGGAAGACGTGCCTGGAACTTTCAACAGAGGAGGTGAGAAGAGTTCTTTTGAAAGAAACTGCTAAGAATTCTATTGGAATTAGCGATTTGGATTTGGGGTGTTAATCCAGCCTTAGTGTGCACCACGAGGAAGCTCAAATGGTCTTTTTTGCCTGTCATTTGACCTCAGCGCTTGGTCAAAGGGCCAAAGTCATCTCCCTCTCTCAGCCCAAAATGTCTGTCAAGGCCAGGAACTCTACTAGAGGTACAGTAGCCCACGTCAATACGACCCCGCCTTCAAACTAATCAAATCTCTTTAACAGAACCGCCCGTGTGTCTGGCATCATCAATGGTAGTGTTGTGTATCTCCAAACTAATGGTTTCTCTTTACTGTTCGTGTCAAATCTGAATCCTGATGTCTTTGTGTGCACGCGCATGCTGCCACCGCAGCTCTACTGTCCAGTCGTTATTTGACTTTTGATTCTTCTGTTTGTCCAAGAATTGCATCGTGTAGCAAAATGGTTTTCGGGTAGTTCTCAAATCACGTGTTTAGCAGCATGGCTTTTAGGTTGACGGGCGTCAAACTGCGTGCCTGACTGAAAATCAAAGGATACCTCATTAGAGAGGAAAATATGCTATTTCCTTGTTATGATACCAATTTTGTGTGTGTGTGGCAGGAAAATGGGGGAGTATCCGAGGCAGCGGGCGTCTAAGCGCCTATAATCCGGATGTGGGGACGCGTCTGGCGGGGAAAGAGTCGCCACAGCCCAACGGTGGGCCCAGCGAGGCGCTGTTTCTACGTCAGCACAGGGCCTACCTCTATATCATTGGGGACAAAGCCCAGCTCAAGGTGAAACACCTGGCCTCTGTATAGAAGCAACAATTTTACTTACTTGGACTTTGTATTTAGGGCGGGAAGCAGGACTCATTCCAGCAATGGGAGGTAGTGCCCATTGAGGTATGCGACGTGCGGCAAGTGAAAAACAGCTTCAAGAAGCTGATGAAGGCCTGTGTGCCCAGCTCCACGGTCTCGGACAGTTCCAACTTCTTGCGCTACCTGGAAGAGTCTGAATGGATGGCGCTGGTTCGTAACTGTAATCATAGACTTTATAACCTATTGACATGTGTTTTCCGAAATTTCCAGGTTCGCGGCGAATCAGGAACAGGCGCACTTTTGCAAAATAGACTATGTTTATTGATTAGAAAATGCAGAATAAATAAGATTTATTGATTATAATCCCACAAGAGCGAGCAAACAGGTATCAACAAATGTCAACGATGACGCTAGATTTGAGTTTGTCAACCCCAGAATCCCAGCGTTACCGTTACAGCAAAACGAAATGTCCCTTAGCAATGAAAATCGCTTACCGTGACAAATGAGCGGGGAGCCAACACACTCCGGTAAGGCGGCGAAGGAACAAAGCCAGGGGATCCGTACGTGACCCGCTGGCGGACTTCCTTCGCCGCCTTACCGGAGTGTGTTGGCTCCCCGCTCATTTGTCACCAAACCAAAACAGGCACCCACCTTAGCCATATAGGAGTCTCCATGAGCAGCGGCATCAAAAAATTCAAAGTTGTTCCCTTATAAAACTCAGATTATTTTATATGTAAGTATAACACAACTTAAAATGGCTATAAAAGTCTCAGATTTTACACTAGATGCACAAAAATCACCAAATGCAGAGAGAATCACCTATATTTTCAGGATCAACAACAATATTTAACATATTCAAGTTTTTGACCGAAATAGGAACTTTTTTTTTTTTTTTCAACAGCTAATATATCACTCAATTTAACAGAAACTAAATACTTGAGGAAAACATGCAGAATCAATTATAAATAATATGTAAATAGATTATTAATAAATTATATATCCAATCATAACTTATTGTAGAATAGAATAGCCCTTTATTATCATTATACACTATATACTATTAGTGAATGAGGCTAGTGGCCGCCTGGCATAAACAGAGCTTTTCTGGTGAAAATTCTTGTGAATAAATGCTTAAATCCCAAAATTCTTCATAGATATGGACGTAAAACAGTCTCGATTCTTGTTTAAAACTAAAGAAACCATGCAGTTAGCGTTTATTTTACTTATATTGACTAAGTACAATGCTACTATATTAGCGAATGAGGCCAGCGGCTACCTGCCGTAACAGGAGGTTTTGTGGTGAAAATTCTTGTGAATAAATGCTTAAATCCCCAAATTCTTTATAGATATGGACGTAAAACAGTCTCGATTCTCGGTTAAAAGCAAACAAACCGAGCAGTTAGCGTTTATTTTACATATATTGACAAAGTACAATGCTACTATGTTAGCGAATGAGGCTAGCGGCCACCTGGCATAACATGAGGTTTTATGGCGAAAATTATTGTGAATAAATGCTTAAATCCCCGAATTCTTCATAGACATGGACGTAAAACATTCTCGATTTTGTGGTTAAAAGCAAAGAAACCATGCAGTGAGCGTTTATTTTACGTATATTGACAAAGTACAATGCTACTATGTTGGTGGCCACCTGGCGTAACAGGAGGTTTTGTGGCGAAAATTCTCGTGAATAAATGCTTTAATCCCCGAATTCTTTATAGATATAGACTTAAAGCAGTCTCAATTCTTGGTTAAAAGCAAAGAAACCGTGCAGTTAGCGTTTATTTTACGTATATTGACAAAGTACAATGCTACTATGTTAGCGAAAGAGGTTAGCGGCCGTCCGACGTAACCAAAGCTTTTGTGGCGAAAATTCTTGTGAACAAATGCTTAAATCCCAGAATTCTTTATAGATATGGACGTAAAACAGTCTTGATTCTTGGTTAAAAGCAAAAAAACCATGCAGTGAGCGTTTACTTTACGTACTGTATATTGACGTACAATGCTACTTTGTTAAGGAATGAGGCTAGCGGCCGCCTGGCGTAAAAGGAGCTTTTCTGGCGAAGGTTCTTGTAAATAAATGCTTAAATCCCCGAATTCTTCATAGATATGGCGTAAAACAGTCTCGATTTTGTGGTTAAAAGCAAAGAAACCATGCAGTGAGCGTTTATTTTACGTATATTTACAAAGTACAATGCTACTATGTTAGCGAATGAGGCTAGCGGCCACCTGGCATAACATGAGGTTTTATGGCGAAAATTATTGTGAATAAATGCTTAAATCCCGGAATTCTTTATAGATATGGACGTAAAACAGTCTGGATTTTGTGGTTAAAAGCAAAGAAACCGTGCAGTTAGCGTTTATTTTACGTATATTGACGTAGTACAATGCTACTGTGTTAGCGAATGAGTAGCGGCCGCCTGACGTAAAAAGCTTTTCTGGTGAAAATTGTGAATAAATGCTTCATAGATATGTACGTAAAACAGTCTTGATTTTTGGTTAAAAAAAAGAAACCGTGCAGTTAGCGTTTATTTTACGTATATTGACAAAGTGCAAAGTATAACACCATTTACCATTACTAAGTTAGGGAATGAGGCTAGCAGCCGCCTGGGGTAAAAGGACTTTTCTGGCGAAGGTTCTTGTAAATAAATGCTTAAATCCCCGAATCCGACATAGATATGGACGTAAAACAGTCTTGATTCTTGCTTAAAACCAAAGAAACCGTGCAGTTAGCATTTATTTTACTTATATTGACTAAGTACAATGCTACTATGTTAGCGAATGAGGCTAGCAGCCGCCTGGCATAAAAGGAGCTTTTGTGGCAAAAATTCTTGTGAATAAATGCTTAACTCCCCGAATTCTTCATAGATATGGACGTAAAACGGTCTCGATTCTTGGTTAAAACCAAAGAATTCGTGCAGTTAGCGTTTAATTTACGTATATTGACAAAGTACAATGCTACTATGTTAGCGAATGAGGCTAGCGGCCGCCTGGCGCAAACAGCTTTTGTGGCGAAAATTCTTGAGAATAAATGATTAAATCCCTGAATTCTTTATAGATATGGACTTAAAACAGTCTCGATTCTTGCATTAAAGCAAAGAAACCGTGCAGTTAGCGTTTATTTTACGGATATTGACAAAGTACAATGCTACTATGTTAGCGAAAGAGGCAAGGGGCCACCTGGCGTAACAGGAGGTTTTGTGGCGAAAATTCTTGTGAATGAATGCTAAAATCCCTGAATCCTTTATAGATATGAACGTAAAACAGTCTCGATTCGGAAACAGTCTCGAAAACAGTCAGTTAGGAAAATTAGCCGCCTCCATGTGTAAACCAAGGAGAAAATTCCTGCGAATAAATGTTTTAATCACGCATGCATGGTACGAAAAATACCTTGAATCCTTGAACAAATCACTCCTGAGACAATCCTTCCTGTTTGTATGCGGTACAGCTTTTGTAGTTAAATCCAATCGTAAGTAAATCCAAGATTAAATCAGACACGAGCGTGTGCTGTCTTCGGCTATTACTAAATCAGCTCGGCCCCCTCTGATAAGGCGTCGCGCAAAGAATGACGAAGTGACAAGTCAATAGTAATGAAGTCTATGCTTTAATACTGGTGGAACCTTAGATATTTTTTTAAATGCATTTTTTACGTCACTTACCACAAATGTGTTCGCGTGCGTAGCTGCACAGGGTGCTGCAGGTATCAGTACTTGTGGTGGAGCTGCTGGACACGGGATCATCCGTCATGGTCAGCTTGGAGGACGGCTGGGATGTCACCACCCAGGTTTGGAGATCTTGTAACAAACATGCTCACGTGTTAGGTACGAGCTTACATGTGACACGGCGTTGTGTGTACAGGTGGTGTCCTTGGTGCAGCTACTGTCCGACCCTTACTACCGGACATTCGATGGCTTCCGGCTGCTGGTGGAGAAGGAGTGGCTGTCGTTCGGACACAGGTTTAGCCACCGTGGCGCGCAGACGCTAAGCAGCCAGAGCAGCGGGTTCACACCTGTCTTTCTGCAGTTCCTCGACTGTGTGCATCAAGTCCGTATTCCGTACACTTCTCCGATACACGTGTAATCGAAGAATGAATTTCCTTGACGCCAACATGCTTTTGGTTCCCATATTACTCAGATCCACCTGCAGTTCCCCATGGAGTTTGAGTTCAGCCAGTACTACCTGAAGTTCTTAGCCTATCACTACGTGTCCCATCGCTTCCGCACCTTCCTTCTGGACTCGGACTACGAGCGTATTGAACTGGGTACTGTCATCTCATCAATCACGGCGATATTATTGTTATTTATTTATTATTTTTTTTACTTAACTTCAATGGTGCCTGCAGGAGTTCTTTATGAGGAGAAAGGCGAGAGGAGAAGTACTCAAGTGTGCAAGTCTGTGTGGGACTACATTGACCGACTCAACAAGAAAACGCCGGTTTTCTTCAACTATATGTTCGCGCCAGAGGATGACGAGGTTAGCACAAGTTTTCAACAATTACAGTCCCTGACAAGTCTTGTTGCTTCTCCATTTTGTAGAAACAATTGCTAATAACCTGACTTTTAATCATTCAATTGGTTTCAGAAATGGCTCATCTGAAAGCTAAGACCCTCCCAAATGATGTTGAATGTACAAAAATATATTTGTTTCACTGAAAAAAGATCTTTTAATGAAGACATAAAGGTCAAATTTTGGCAAGACAAAAGTTTTGTCGCCTACAGAAAGTAGTGTGAAAATTGAATAAAACATTACACGTTACATAATATAAGCGAATTAAGTAGTGGTGCTGTGAGATCCAAATTTAATATTTTGTTTGACTTCCATGGGCTTCGGGAAGGATTCATACAATTTATTGATGAAGTCATTAGGGAACATCAAAGAAAGCAGTCTTGCATGCCTCCCAGAGTTCATCAACATTCTTGGGTTTCGTCTTCCGTGCTTCCTCTTTCATCCTACCCCAGACATGCTCAATGATGTTCGTGTCTGGTGACTGGGCTGGCCAGTCCTGGAGGATCTTGATCTTTTTCCACTGCAGCAGAGCTCCACAAGACCTGGTCACCTGAAGTCACTGTGTCAACCAGAACAGTCTGCCGAATTCTGTCTAGAAATGGACTCCATGGTCGAATCAGTGCCGAGAAACCAGCGTTAAACAAAAGACAATTAAAAAACCGTGTGGCACTTGCCAAGGCCCTTAGCCTGTCAAAAGGATGGACGCTGGCAAGGTGGATTTTTCAGATGAATCTTCCATTGAATTTCACCACAGTCGGCGCAAATATTGCAGGAGACCTACTGGAGTCCTCATGGATCCGAGATTCACTCAGAAAACAGTGAAGTTTGCTGGCGGCAAAATTATGTTCTGGGGTTACATCCAGTATGGGGTGTGCGAGAGATCTGCAGGGTGGAAGGCAACATAAATAGTCTGAAATATCAACAAATCTTAGCTGCTTCTTATATTCCTAACCATAAAAAGGGACAATTCTGCAGCAGGATGGTGCTCCATCGCATCCTTCAATCTCTACCTCAAAGTTCCTCAAGGCAATGAAGATCAAGATCCTCCAGGACTGGCCAGCCCAGTCACCAGACACGAACATCATTGAGCATGTCTGGGATAGGATGAAAGAGGAAGCATGGAAGACGAAACCCAATAATGTTGATGAACTCTAAGAGGCATGCAAGACTGCTTTCTTTTATGTTCCTGATGACTTCATCAATAAACTGTATGAATCCTTGCCGAACCGTATGGAAGTCATACAAAATAATAAATTTGGATCTCACAGCACCACTACTTAATTCGCTTATGGTATGTAAGATATTTTTGTATTTGAAGTACATTTTTTGTTCAATTTTCACATTACTTTTTGTAGGCGACAAAACTTTAGTCTTGCCAAAATTTGACCTTTATGTCTTCATTAAATGATAAATATTTTTTTCAGTGAAACATTTATTTTTGGACATTCAACATCATTTGGGAGGGTCTTTGCTTTCATATGAGCCATTTCTGAAACCAATTGAATAATTAAAAGTCAGGTTATTATTAATTGTTTCTACAAAATGGATAAGCGACAAGACTTTTGTTCGGGACTGTACATGTCCTGTATGCATGTTATGTTCAACATCTTGTTCTGGTGAGCGCAGGTGCTCCGGCCGTACACCTTCATCTCCAATTTAAAAGTGTGGGACTATTACACGGAGGAGACGCTCTCAGAAGGGCCGTCGTACGACTGGGAGCTGCGGGGTCGTCCGGAGCGGGCGGCGTCGGACGAGGCGACGGACAAGCCCGACAGCAGCGCGCCAAAGTCGCGGCGACGCTCCGTGTGGCCGTGCTACGACAGCCTGAGCAAGACGGTGCCCGACGCCATCACCAAGCTGCTGCAGGACATGCAGGCGCTGGAGGGTGAGCTCGGTCAGGCGTCGGAGAAGTGGAAGGACACTTGGGATAAAATTAAGGCCAATCAGAGGAATGAGACGAAACTGGAGAGCAAGGTAAGACTAAAACTTGTTTTTTCACTTTTACAGTGTATCACAAAAGTGAGTACACCCCTCGCATTTCTGCAGATATTTAAGTATATCTTTTCATGGGACAACACTGACAAAATGACACTTTGACACATTAAAAAATAGTCTGTGTGCAGCCTATATAATAGAGTTAATTTATTTTCCCCTCAAAATAACTCAAAATATAGCCATTAATATCTAAACCCCTGGTAGCAAATGTGAGTACACCCCTTAGAGACTACGTATATCCCTAAATGTCCAAATTGAGTACTGCTTGTCATTTTCCCTCCGAAATGTCATGTGTCTTGTTACAGGAGTGCTGTCAGCATGGCTGCAGAGATTGAAGAAGTGGGGGGTCAGCCTGTTAGTGCTCAGACCATACGCCGCACTCTACATCAAATTTGTGTGCATGGCTGTCACCCCAGGAGGAAGCCTCTTCTGAAGACGGTACACAAGAAAGCCCGCAAACAGTTTGCTGAAGACATGTCAACAAAGCACATGGATTACAGGAACAATGTCCTATGGTCTGATGAGACGGGCGGGTTTTCCTGTGTACCGTCTTCAGAAGAGCCTTCCTCCTGGGGTGACAGCCGTGCACACCAATTTGATGTAGAGTGCGGGAAATGGTCTGTGCACTAACAGGCTGACCTGCCACCTCGTCAATCTCTGCAGCAATGCTGACAGCACTCCTGTAATGAGTCACATGATATTTTGGAGGGAAAATGACAAGCAGTACTCAATTTGGACATTTAGGGATGTAGTTTCTGAGGGGTTTACTCAGTTTTGTTGCCAGGGGTTTGGATATTAATGGCTTTATTTTGAGTTATTTTGAGGGGAAAATAAATGAACTCTATTATATAAGCTGCACACAGGCTACTTTTCATTGTGTAAAAGTGTCATTTTGTCAGTGTTGTCCCATGAAAAGATATACCTAAATATCTGCAGAAATTCGAGGGGTGTACTCATTTTTTGGGATACACTGTAAACTGTATTCACCAACACCAGTTTTTTGGGTGCTTTTCCCGCAGTCGTCATTCTCCAGCTCGCTCCTCATGTCCTCCAACCTGAGCCACCAGCGGCGTTCGCAAGGCGTCTACCTACAGGAGAGCAGTGTGGGTTCCTCGATCAACTTAGCCCTGGACTGCGAGGCCAGCGCCACCTCCACACCGGTGGCGGGCCGGCCGAGCACCAGTACGCTTTACAGCCAATTCCAGAGCACCGAGAGCGAGAACAGGTACATGTGTCATAGGGGTGTGACAAAATATCGAAATGGTGATATATTGTGATACTTTGCATCTCAAAAGGTTATCGATATGCTCCTACCAAGAATCGAGATTTTGTTTTAAAAAGGTGTCAATGTTTAAAAAAAAAAATTTTTTTTTTAAATGAAGATTTACCCACAGCCAACTCCCCAGTGCCTTTGCCTGACATGCAGCCCCATATCATCAAGGACTGAGGGAATTTCGATGTCTTCTTTAGGCAATCATCTTTGTAAATCTCACTGGAACAGCATCAAACAAAAGTTCCCAGCAGGGCCGAAAACCAAAAGTGTTTTTTGCCATGTGGAAAGTTTTTTGTCATGTGGCATTTTTTTTGCCATGTGACGAAATGTTTTTGCCATGTGGCGAAATGTTTTTGCCATGTGGTGAAAATTTTTTGCCATGTAGCAAAATATTTTTGCTATGTGGCATTTTTTTTTGCCATGTGGCAAAAAATGTTTGCCATGTGGCATTTTTTTTGCCATATGGCAAAACTTTTTTTGCAATGTGGCAAAATGTTTTTGCCATGTGGCAAAACTTTTTCGCCATGTGGCAAAAAATTTTTGCCATGTGGCAAAACCTTTTCGCCATGTGGCATTTTTTTTGCCATGTGGCAAAATGTTTTTGCCATGTGGCAATTTTTTTGCCATGTGGCAAAATGTTTTTGCCATGTGGCAAAATGTTTTTGCCATGTGGCATTTTTTTTTTGCCATGTGGCGAAATGTTTTTGCCATGTGGTGAAAATTTTGTGCCATGTAACAAAATTTTTTTGCCATGTGGCATTTTTTTGCCATGTGGCAAAATGTTTTTGCCATCTGGCATTTTTTTTTTTGCCATGTGGCATTTTTTTCCCCATGTGGCAAAATGTTTTTGCCATGTGGCGAAATGTTTTTGCCATGTAGTTGAAAATTTTTTTGCCATGTGGCAAAATGTTTTTGCCATCTGGCATTTTTTTTTTTTGCCATGTGGCATTTTTTTTGCCATATGGCAAAACTTTTTTGCCATGTGGAATTTTTTTTGCCATGTGGCAAAATGTTTTTGCCATGTGGCATTTTTTTGCCATGTGACAAAACTTTTTTGCCACGTGGCATTTTTTTGCCATGTGACAAAACTTTTTTGCCATGTGGCAAAAATTTTTTGCCATGTGGCAAAACCTTTTCGCCATGTGGCAAAACTTTTTTGCCATGTGGCATTTTTTTTTGCCATGTGGCATTTTTTTTGCCATGTGGCAAAATGTTTTTGCCATTTGGCAATTTTTTTTTGCCATATGGCAAAACTTTTTTGCCATGTGGAATTTTTTTTGCCATGTGGCAAAATGTTTTTGCCATGTGGCAAAATGTTTTTGCCATGTGGCAAAATGTTTTTGCCATGTGGCAAAACTTTTTTGCCATGTGGCAAAATGTTTTTGCCATGTGGCAATTTTTTTTGCATTGTGGCAATTTTTTTTTTGCATTGTGGCATTTTTTTGCCATGTGGTGAAATGTTTTTGCCATGTGGTGAAATTTTTTTGCCATGTGGCATTTTTTTTACCATGTGGCAAAATTTTTTTGCCATCTGGCATTTTTTTTACCATGTGGCAAAATTTTTTTGCCATCTGGCATTTTTTTTACCATGTGGCAAAACTTTTTTGCCATCTGGCATTTTTTTTGCCATGTGGCAAAACTTTTTTGCCATCTGGCATTTTTTTCCCCATGTGGCAAAATGTTTTTGCCATGTGGCATTTTTTTTTTTGCCATGTGGCATTTTTTTTTGCCATGTGGCATTTTTTTTGCCATATGGCGAAATGTTTTTGCCATGTAGTTAAAAATTTTTTGCCATGTAGCAAAATTTTTTTGCCATGTGGCATTTTTTTTTGCCATGTGGCAAAATGTTTTTGCCATGTTGTGTTTTTTTTGCCATGTGGCAATTTTTTTTTTGCCATGTGGCAAAATATTTTTGCCATGTGGCATCACCTTGTCAAGAGTCAAGAATCTGCATTAAACAAGGTGATGATGCTGGAACTTTTGTTTTTGTGCTGTTCCAGTGAGACTTTAAATGGCCCAAAATTACCTAATTGCCTGGCATTGACTGCCACTGACAGCCATAGACGTTCAAATGGATTGGACGTCTACTAGTGATAAACTAATTCCAATTCACAGTCGAAGCTTGTTTTTCTGTTGATTAGTTGTTTGTAGAATATCCTAGAATGATTTCCTGAACAATGTATCGATACTCGTTGTATCGCCATATCGTCAGATCATCGTTATCGTGAGCTTTGTATCACAAATCGTATCGTATCGTGAGGTACCAAAAGGTTCCCACTCCTAATGTGTCATTTAATTTAGTTCGTGCCGGAACTGTCAGATGACATTGCTTTCTTGCTGTGTCGTTTTAGAAGCTTCGAAGGCATTTTATTCAAAAAAGGCGCTTTGCTGAAACCGTGGAAACCGCGATGGTTTGTGCTAGACAAGACAAAACATCAGGTAGGAACATTGCCGATTATAATGTTGTATTTTGTAGTAACGTTTTTTTTTTGTGTGTGTGTGTGTGTGTGTGTGTGTATCATGCAGCTGCGATACTACGAAAGCAGGCAGGACAAAGAGTGCAAAGGTGTCATCGAACTAGCCGACGTGGAGTCGGTCCTTCTTGGGACGCCTGCCATGGGAGCGCCCAAAAACATTGAGGAGAAAGCCTTCTTCGATGTGAGGGATTGTTTGTTACCTTATTAGCCGCCACTGACGTTGATAGCCGTCCAATCCATTTTGACTGACAGATTCTCCCAGTTCAAATGGATCGGACGTCTTATCGCCGTCATGAATTAATCACAAAGAAGCAATAGTTCCTCTTTAATGGTCTTTTAATATTAATTTCAGCTCAAGACCACTAAACGAGTGTACAACTTCTGCGCCCAAGACAGCCTCAATGCTCAGCTATGGATGGACAGTGTTCAAAGCTGCCTATCAGACGCCTAGACGCGGCCTGGACACTTGAACTGCTACATTTCAGTGTTTTTGCTAGAAAAAGAAGAAAACCAGGAAAAAAAAAATACAGCCGCAATCCAACCACACAGAGCCATCCCACGTCATGTGCGACGCACCCAGCATGAAGATTCTTCTCGACTCTCCTTCTTACTAACCCCTTGCCGTTTCCCGATTTAGCTTTGAAAAACTCCGGGGGAGGAATGACGGAGGAGCTGCCGGATCCCATTTTGGGACCACTCGAGTGGTCTCGTGACGGTTCATGAAGGATTTTTTTTTTTTTATCTTGGGCACCCACAATCTCCAGGATGATATACTGTGAAAAGCCCCATCAGGATCTCCTCTGAGAGTGTTTACAAAGTGGACAAAAGCTCCCCTCCTTTTACATTAACCACTAAACACAAACATTGGAAGGATGTCAAAGGAAACAAAACTCCAAGATGTGATGTTCATGAGACGAACACTCAAGAAATGGTTAAAAAACCTGAAATTCCCCATACAACAATGCATTGAAGTCCCTTAAATGTACATGTTTATCACCTGACCGTGAGCCCTTAAAGGCATCACACATGTCCGCTTATGTTCTTCCTTTGCACACCGACTTGTTAACAATCACTGTGTAAAATATTCTGCTGTTGTTGTTGTTGAACATGACATTTTTTTGGAAAATTGTAGATTTTTCTTTTTGGAGGGGGGCCGTTTTAACTCCTTTTTGTAAATACTACTCCAGATTTGTATGTAACGTTTATAGTAGTAATTTATTTAACTTCTCCCTTTATCAAATTTCCTCAAGCACCACTTTTAAAATCTAGGAATTCAATGTGCCATTGGTTTATTTCTGTATTAATGTGACTAATTCATTTTTTTTACTGTGCGAGTACCCCCCATGTTTTTTTAAGTTGTCCTTATTATGTCACCACAATTTACGCAAGAGTGGAAATGTGTTTGTGAAGGCCACTTTTTTTTAATGGCTGATTGGCTCAAACTGATAGGATACAGTTGAAATAAATGTCTGACACATAAAGCCCTAGGAGGCATTTTATTTTATTAGGGCCCGAGCACTAAGCATGCGACGGCCCTATTGTTTTGCAAAGGATTATTATTAGGGCCCGAGCACCAACATGGTGCGAAGGCCCTATTGTTATGCTAAGGATTATTATTATTATTTTTTCATGGCAAATGAAAACCGCCCATTTGGAGGTCTTAACATGCTCAAAAACTCACCAAAATTTACACAAACATGCAGATTGGCGAAAATTTCGATAATTTGGCAACGTTGTGAAAAAATAAGGAGTGTCCAACGATTACAATTTTTAATCGAGTTAATTACAGTTTAAAAATTAATTAATCGCAATTAATCGCAATTCAAACCATCTATAAAATATGCCATATTTTTCTGTAAATTATTGTTGGAAAGATAAGACACAAGATGGATATATACATTCAACATACGTACTGTATTTCTTTATTATAACAATAAATCAACAAGATGGCATTACCGTTATTAACATTCTGTGAAACCGATCCATGGATAGAAAGACGTGTAGTTCTTAAAAGATAAATGTTAGTACAAGTTATTGAACTTTTATATTAAAACCCCTCTAAATGTTTAAAATTTGTAAAATTTTCAAAAAATAAACTAGTAGCCCGCCATTGTTGATGTCAATAATTACTTATACAATACTCATGGATGCTGAAGCCCATAAAATCAGTCGCACCCAAGCACCAACAGAGGGCGACAAAACTCCCCAAAAACACAACAAGTACACATTTCACTGTACTGTCATTTTAATCTGTTTGAGCGGGGGCATTTGTGCGTTAATTGCGTCAAATATTTTCACGTGATTAATTTAAAAAATTACCGCCCGTTAACGCGAAAATTTTGACAGCCTTAGAAAAAATATCAAAAAATGGCTCAGTGGCGCCCCCTGGAATTTAAAAAAAAAAAGCCTCTCCATTTAGGTTTTTTCAACATAGAGCAATTAAATTTGGGGAGTCGATACCTTGTATAAAAATGCTTCAAAAAGTCTCTTGCACCCATATTCCAAACCCAACAGGAAATCGGGTATTTTGAATTGAATATTGAAAAACATGCCATTTTTGTCTAAAACCAGGGTGCATGTTTGAGACCATTGCACTAAGGCAGTTAGTTGGATCCTCCTCAAAATTGGTGAGACTCTACATGAGACATATGAGATGTTAAGTTATCAAAATGGTGAGTTTTCATTCACGGGCCTGACCTGGGCGGAGTACTAAAGTCGGGCTTATTTGCGGATTAGGGTTTAGGGTTAGGGCTTCTTCAGGGCAAATGAAAATGGCCAATTTGAAGTTCTGAACATGCTTAAAAACTCAACAAAATTTGCACATATCAAAATTTGCACATATCAAAATGGTGAGTTTTCATTCACGGGCCTGACCTGTGCGGGGTACCAAAGTTGGACATTTTTTGGTGTTTAGGGTGAGGGTTTTGGGCTTAGGGTTAGGGCTTCTTCATGGCAAATGAAAATGGCCAATTTAATTAGTTATTTTTCATATTAGGTGGTTGTTATGTCTTATTTCCTTGTATTATTCTTTTTTCATGGCAAATGAAAAGGACCCTTGCTTTTTTGACATTATGTCGAAGTGTAGGCCAAATATATTTAGCATCCCCAAAAAAAAATCACCGAAAAGAAATTGGAAAAATCGATACACTCGCCCTCGGGCCCGTTGAGTCCTGCTTGCAGGGCTAGTTAGGGCCCAAGCACTAAGCGTGCGAAGGCCCTATTGTTTTGCAAAGGATTATTATTATTTATTTATTATTATTATTTTTTAGGGCAAATGAAAACAGCCAATTAGGAGGCCTGAACATGCACGAAAAGTCACCAAAATTTGCACATACGTGCGGAAAATTGTAAATTTCGATAATTTTGCAACGTTGCAAAAAAATCTAACAAAATGGCCTATAACATTAGGGTCTGTCAGCGTAGAGCGATGAAATTTGGGGAGTCTATACCTTGTCCAAAACCGCTCCAAAAAAAGCATTGGCACCCATATTCCAAACCCAACAGGAAATCGGTTATTTTGGATGGAATATGAAATTTTTATCGATTTACAGGGTGCACATTTGAGACCTTTTCGCCAAGGGAGTTTGTTGGATCATCTTCAAAATTGGTGAGACTGTTCAGGAGACATATGAGATCTTAAGTTTTTAAAATGGTGCGTTTTCATTCACAGGTCTGACCTGTGCGTGGTGCCAAAGTCGGCCATTTTTTCGGCAAAATGACAAATTCAGTAAATGACTAATAGCTCCTTGACACAACGTTCAATCTTTTTCATATCTGGCATGTATGTGCGGGATCCCACCCTTAACACGAGTGCATTGAAATATTACCCATTAGGCCTAGCGCCCACTAGTGAGAACAGGAAATGCCTTTTTTTATGAAACTGGCTGCTCCTCCAAGGAAAAAAAAATCTATTCACCTGAAACCTGCACCAGGGGAGCCATAAGACATGTATTCAGGTGCCTGATTGAAAAATACTGAGGTTTGGTTGAAGCAGAAGGGTCCAACAGAAGTGAACATGACTGAAGCCATTTCGTCTCACCACAAGTTTTGAACAATCATAACTTGGAAGATCTAAAACATATCTGCGCCAAACATCTTGTGCTTGTTGAGTCATACTCTGAAGGGTCCTGTAGGGGTCATTTGCATCAACCCTACAGCGCCGACTAGTGGCAAGAGAAAGTCACTCATTTTTCTAATATATGTCCAGTTCTTTTCAGGTTGGTCATTATAGTTTCAAGACCTTTTGAAATATTTTACGGCCCATGTCCACATGTCTGTCTGTTTCCGTGACGACCCTTTGTTCGCCATTAAAAGGAAACATCTTTTTTCAGAGCCTCAGGCAGCTTATAGAGCCACAGAATTTGGCACACTTGGTCGAATTGGCCCAGTTAGAAGATTCATTTTCGTTTTGAATTAGGGCTTGGCTGCACAGCTCAGTAGGAGCTCCTTTTTTGTAGTACTCTCTCCAATAAGGGTTTTTCTCTCTTAGTGTGTGAATGTAAAGAGGCGACTTTCGAGCATGTTAGGTTCTAATGAGATGATTAGAGGATCTGCCACCACCCTGACCTGCACACTGTCCGAGTTGCGCTAGATTGCGAGGGCCCGTTCAGTCCTGCTTGCACGCCTAGTGAATATTGTATTGCAAACGCACGTTTCTTGGCAGTATGGCAGCTAATTCAGCTTCTTTGCACTTTGCTGCCATCTTGTGGCAATTTCGTCTAAGGGACTCGAGTTGGCCATTTTGTTCTTAATAGTAGTCATTTTTCTTATCAACCGTGGAAGCAACGTTTTTTTTACACATCAATTAGTGTCTAAACATCGTGTGGAATTTGAATGTTCAAATTTTATTGATAAAGTACCAGGATATATAGGTCAGCTGACATACAGAAAAATTGCAATCATATTTTTGGACTTTGAAAATGGAGGCGTTTCTGCCGCCCCCCTCCCAAGTCGAGGGTCTCCTCAGAAGAAGACGAGTAACTAATCTGCACACAAACTCGTATGGTGGTTTGATCAAAATTCCTACGAACACACTGTAACCCTGAGGTTTACCATCATGTTTTATTTCCTACAAGTGGTACAGTCCAGTAAGGTTAAATAATTCGGCAAATGCTAAAAATGAGAAACTTTCCAAGGGAATTAAGGGTAAATAAATGAAAAACATTTACATTTTTATGTCTGTGTATAACAAAATAATGTTTATGCTTGAAGGACGCCTTAATTTACATTGAAAGTTTCCCATTTGGAGTATTTCCAGAATTTTCCAAGCCCTGCTATTCAGATGGCAATCTACTGGTAATAAGGTCGGTAGCGGCCCTGATCCGGGTGATGGGGCCCGGGTGGGGGACCCTGCATCCGCGGAGGAGGCGGCCCCCTCGGTGCGGGCCACATTCCGGGGCTGAGACCTCCCGGTTGGTTGAAAGGCGGGCTCAGGGTGCCCTGGTCTTCGGGAAACTGTTGCATGGAATTAGGATTGTAATGATGAGGAGGGGGTGCGTTCACAGGGGGTCCGCTGTGTTGGAGCGGCGGTCCCGGGGGCGGGTGGTTCATGTAAGGAGGCATTTGGCCCATGATGTGACCCGGCGGTGGGGTAATAGGTGGCGGCGCCGTGGACATCGGGGGCGGCGGGGCCTGATTGTACACCATGTGGGGCGTACCAGAGCCTTGGGGCGGGTGCTGCATGGGGTGGCTGATGGGTGGAGGAGGGGGTGGTGGCCCGAAGTGCTGCTGCGGTGGCGGCGGCATCATATGGTGGGCGTGTGAAACCACCGGCGGCTGGCCGGGATAGTCCCCGGGCCGGTGGTGGGGGGGCTGACCCGGACCCGGGCCAGAGGATGAGTCGTCCTGGATGGGCACGGTGATGAGGTTGCTGTGTTTGCGCGTGGTCACCGTAGCGATGCGGTACGTCTCAGGCGGTCCGTCGTGCGGTCCAGAGGGAGGCGGCTGCCCGTAGGGGTCGTGGCCGCCGTGGGGGTGCTGGTTAGGCATGTGCACGTGGTTCTTGGTCATGTGGGGCGGGGGTACGCGGAACCGCTCGGGCACGTCGGAGGTCGGAGGCAGGTGCACGGGCTCCTGACGGCTGGACGACGACTTGGCCGACCTCAAATGGCGGTGGTTGACGTGGGCCTGGAGGTCCCGCTGAGACAGGTAGGTGCGTTTGCAGCCCGACACCACGCTGCACATGTACAGGGTGCCGCGCTGGCACTGCTCGATACGCTGCACTAGGTCTGTGCAGCTGTACATGGTCAGACTGGGAGGAAAACATTTTCAAATGTTATTACTGCCAATTTTATGATTTAATTTGAGTGTTCTCGTCTCACCCAGGGCACATCTTCTCGCCATTCTTCTCATGCAGCAAAGCACACTCGTAGCAGAAGACATGTTTGCAGGGAATCTAGTAAGTGGAATGAAGTTAACCACGCGTATTTTTGCCGTTTCTGTGAGAAAATGTTACTTACCATACGTCCGTATAGTTGGATGGGGAGTCCGCATTTGTCACAGAAGTGAATTGGGACTTCATCTCGCTCACCGATCAGATTCAACTGTTGCCGGGGGCAATAAGAGATGAGAATATATTTGCACTAACGATGTCCGATCGATCGGTTCCGATCACGTTATTTTCAAATCGGACATGCCTTTTTTTAATATGTATATATTTTTTAATAAAATCGTTTTCTAATTGTATTTAACGTTACAGACAAAATGTCTTACATTCATCCAGAGTCTTCAGTTTTGGCTTAAAGTAGGGCTATCAAATTTATCGCGTAAACGGCGGTCTTTTTTTTTTTTTTAAAGTAATCACGTTAAAATATTAAATGCAATTAACGCATGCGCTGCACGACCCACTCACGCATTGTCGTGTTCAATCTAAAATTACGCCGATTTACCGCTATATAGAGCTAACGGGCAGCGTTTGATGAGAAGAGAGAATTTTGGCAGTCTTTAGAGCCTCTTTTTAATTGGCTAAAACCTTATAATCCCTCTCTCAACATTTAGAAATGTCGTGGGAAGCAATGTGGGGAAGAACGAGTGGTTGATCATTTCCTTAACCCCCTATGTTACTTCCCAACGCAGAGAAGATATATCAATTGGTGGCACTACTAGGGCTGCAGCTATCGATTATTTTAGTAGTCGATTAATCGAGTAATCGGATAAAGAACACAAAAAATTAAAATACCTGAGCCTCAAACAGTATAAAAAAAGAAATGAGGATCTATGTACAACAAAAGAACAATTGGCTAAAGTCCACTAGCTTAAATGCTATAATATGCTAACATTTTTTTTTTTTTTTACAATGCTTTTAACAAATGGTCCAGACACGTATTGCCCCGCAAAAAAACCCCAAAAAACGGCCAAATGTACCTGTAAATTACGAATGCATTAAAAAAATTTTTTGCTCAAACAAAACTCAGCTTATGTTGGTCGTAACAGGGAACAGCTGGATTCTGCCACGTGAAATGAAGCAGGCTAGAGGGCAGTGTATCCGCCAAAATCAATCAAACTAAATGCAAATACTTTCAAAACAAACCATGACAACGCCACTTTAACTAAACGAATACTCGAAGCAGCAATTTTTAATTCGAATCTTTTTTTTCTAATCGAATAATCGATTAATCGTTGCAGCACTAGCCACTCCGCACGGTCATGGTTGCACTTCCCATTATGCATTTGGCCAGAACAGTTAAATGGCTACAGTATCATTTACTGAAAGCTCAACAAATACACTAGATGGCAATATTTAGTCACAATATACAAAGTCACATTTATCCTTTAAGAATTACAAGTCTTTCTATCCGTGGATCCCTCTCACAGAAAGAATGTTAATAATGTAAATGCCATCTTGAGGATTTATTGTCATAATAAACAAATACAGTACTTATGTACTGGATGTTGAATGTATATATTCGTCCGAGTTTTATTCATTTTTTTCTTAATGCATTGCCAAAATGTATATGATCGGGAAAAATCATCGGGAATGATTGGAATTGAATCGGGAGCAAAAAAAAAAAAAAAGCTATCAGATCGGGAAATATCGGGATCGGCAGATACTCAAACTAAAACGATCGGGATCGGATCGGGAGCAAAAAAACATGATCGGAACAACTCTAATCTTTATACCTTATGGTCCCAAAAGAGCGGCTGGGGGTATCTCCTCTGGGCAGCAAACAAATCTCCAGCTTTTCCTCCAAACTCAAACTTCTCTTGCTTGAAGCCAAAGTTATCTGTGACACACACACACACAAAAACGAAGGATTAATCCAACAAAAAGTCGGGTGATGGGGCTGTCCTAAAAACACGTACCATCTTTTTCTGCCGCTTCACTTTTTAGCAGTGGTCTGTTGCTGGGTCTCTGGACGCGGGGTGGAGGTTTGATCCTCAAGGGGGGCTTGGAGATCAGCTTGATGGGGATGCGCTTGCGGACGTCCGGACCGCCCAAACTCCCAGATCCGTCACTTCCTTGGAGATCATTGTCTGCAGAGGAAAAATACCCGTAAACCTTAAAAATTGCAATATTTCCCAGTCTTAATTCAGCATTGTGTCAAATTCTACTGTCATTTCTAGAAGCGTCAATGCTAACTCGTAGCATTTGCATTTGAGACGTAAAAAAAACGTAGCGGCATCAAAGTTTGAATACGGATTGACTCCCAAATAAATTTCACTTTGTTACATTTTAACTAACATCAAACGTTTAGATGTCGATCACTTTTATCCATAGTTAAGGGGCTCATTGGCTTGTTCATGCTAAGCTAGCCCACGCTAAACGGATCGCGAGCTTCCGAAATCTAAGAAAACGTCATACAGCAAACGATTGACTTCTTGATATAGAATTGCTACAATCTGAAGTGATAATTATTTGCAAAAAATCTATCAAAATAGCAGCGAATTGCGGAGGGTGAAAGAGGAAACAACAATTACCGCTTTGGTCCATGTTAAAAGCGAGCAGCCCCGGTGCATTGTGGGATTAGGAGATAGGGAGGGAAGGAAGGAAGGAAAGAGGTTAAGTCATGACACATGTTATACGTTTTTACGTTTACAGCTCATAATTCTTTGTCAGTGAAACTGAGTTTAATTGAATTAATTGAATAAATGTTGTCGATAGGTGTAAACGTGCATACGTGAGGTGGGGGTGAAATTGGGGGTGAAAAACGAGGGGCAAAACATTTATAAGCGTCTGCAGAATTATTTTTTTTATTGTATTCAAGCGATTCTCATTTCTTAATTCTCTTTTTTTCTTTGTGAAAGTACTTTAAAAAAAGGAAAATCTGGTCAAATTTTCAAGAGCACTAACTAAGGTAACGTAATTTGATATATATATTTTTAAATGGTGTATATAATCTTCGTCCAATTTCATTTTGGAAAGAATTTTGAAGTTTGAACGGCTTGAAATTGAAACATTGGGAAAGAGAAGCAAAAATGATGCACATATTTATCGTTTTTTGATCCTACATAGCATTATTATAGTTTATTTCATACAATAATACCGCTAAATCATAAGAATAATTTCTAAATATCCATTTTGTGCTGATTTCCGTGGTCGAGCCAGAATGCACGCTCCCGCTTGGCACTAGTGCGCGTGTCCGCCACCCCGCGTCGCCATTTTGACTCGAAAAAATATGACTGAGTTTTTCCTGCTTTGCATGCTAAACTTAGCTCCGCGTTTGGATAACGTCCGAATCAAACGCGTTCCGTCCGAAACGACACCCACCGGGGCCGTCGATGCCCGACAATCTTCCCGCGGCCCGGTAACTGCCTCTCGGAGGGGATTTTAAAAGCCACGTTCTTGACTTCACGTCGAAGGCTAACTTGAAGCTAACAGGCAGACTGCCGTACTGTCGCAGGCTGGTCGTGTTCTTCAAAACAAATCACTAGACAAGGCTCATGCATTCAAGCTAACGTGGCTAATCGTTAGCTTGGGGGGCAGTCTAGCAACTAAGGGGGGAGGGAAAAAAACAGCTCCCGTAGCGATTGAAAGCTACGAGAAAGAAGAAACAACACAAGGGAGATATTCAATAAAAGGTAAGTTTTTGGTAGAGGTATAAAAAGTGAATACTGTACTCAACTGGGTCACAAAGTTGACCCTAAAGTTGTTTGTGTGTGTCGAGAGGGTGGGGGCTAACTCGGCTAACTCCGCTTAATGTGAACCGTGGCGGCTAATTAGCTTCCGCGCGAACCTCAACGTAAAAGGAGGAACTAAAGCTAAAACTTAATCGAACAAGTTGCCACTCCAACGCTAACGTTAGCGCGCCGACCACTCGCCTAACTTAAACCAAATGCGTTCATTTGAGTGGCTACTTAAGGGCAGTTAACGTCACCTCGGCGCCATTGTAAGTCGGGTGCCATTTGGGTGAACGCCGTGTTAAAAAAACAAAAAAAAAAACATCTAATGTACCTCACAATTGCGTCAGTGTATATTACTAGGTGTTATTTTCGAAAAGACAGGCCGATAAGAGTGGCTGCCGATCCACGTGCTGTTAACGATAAATAAACTGTTAATTTCAAGTAGGAAAAAAAAAGATACATGTACAGTGTCTTCAAATCTAGACAATCACAATGTTCCTTATGCTACATTAAAGGTTTGAGTAAACAAATTAGAACCAGGTTGTCAGTATTGCCTTTGAGGCCAAGATTTCCTCTACACTATCCCCACGATAGTACTGACAAATATAACATGTTTTTATCAGGCAATTACGTGTGATTAATTAACTAGTTGATATATCTACTACATGCATATATATATATATATATACAACCCCTAGCAAAAAGTATGGAATCACCAGTGTCGGACGAGCACTCATTCAGACATTTTATCATGTAAAAACTCCGGTAAAAAGTAGAGGTGCAGGATAATTATCGGACCGACAATTATCGGTCCGATAATGGGAATTATGACGTCATCCCAATAAATCCAATAACATTATATATTATCGGGCCGATCGATATTTATTTTGGCACGGTGTCGGTGGATTGGGATGTGTGCGTTTGAGTTGTTTCATGGACCAAGATCACAAAAGTCTCCTCTCCTCTTGCACCAAATGTTTAATCTGCTGACAAAGCATAATACCTGTTGGGTTTATATTTGTTTTAGTTCAGCACTCATTGTTCAGGGGAACACATTATCAATAATATTTACTAATAGATGGTGATTGACTCAAATTGTATTTATTTGAAAAAATAAATATGGGCACTCTATTTGAAGTCAAAACTAGAGGTGGGAATCTTTGGGCTCCTAACGATTCGATTACGATTCAGAGGCTACGATTCAATTATAAATCGATTATTGATGACACCCCCACAGTTACAAAAACTGTTAAAAAAAAAAAAAAAAAAAAAGCCTCGCAGGCTTAAATAAACGACTATTTCAGTATCAAGTTAACAGTTAAAAACAATAATATACTCAAATCCCCATTCTGGATCAGCAGCTTTAAACTGCATTAACTTAATTTAATGTTGTGAATCAACCGTTAAAGTTGTTAAAATTGCTCCCGTTATTCCATAATTTCCCTTTTGTCCACTTTCGACATGTGAAAGTTTTAAAACTATTTTAAAGATAGATTCAAGTCAATATTTTACCGATTTAGGAGTATTTTAGATAAAACGTTAATTAGGTTCGCTTGGAAGGTTCGCTACAACAGCCTTTCAGGGAAGTCTACTGCTTTAGAATGGCGGCCGTTTACTAACGCCGGCATCTAACTTTCTGTACATGTGAGTCTCTTTTGCATCTAGTCCTATATAAATGATATCTACCGTAACATTATGTGGACGTACTTTGTAGCAGCTGTCAGCAGCAGTCAGGTATGTTGTTTTTTTTTTATCTCGTGGCATGAGTTGAGCTAGAGCCGTGAGTTAAGCATTGGCATTACCCGAGGGGCCGGGTAATGAGAAGCATGATGTTTAGCTACTCTCGCTTTGTTCCTCATTTCGTCCCGAAGACCGTGCGGCGCGCTGAGTGTGTTGTACTTCAGCTTTACTTGGCATATTTCAATAATCGGAATTTGGATGTTTGTGAATCGTTCTCGAATCTTCCACGGCCGAATTGCGAATAATCTAAGAATCGGAAATTTTGCACACCTCTAATATCTACCATAGCCCTATGTTGCCGTATGTTTGTAGCAACTAGCAACTGGGCGCTGTTTGTAGCGGCTGATGGCCGCAGTCAGGTATTACTGTTATTTTATTTTATTTTTTTTAATCTAGCGGCATGAGTTGAACATGATATTTACTCTCGGTCCGTTCCTCATTGCGTCCTGAAGACTGCGCTGTGTTTTATGCACCACCTCTGGCTTTTATGACAGCTTGCAGTCTCTGAGGCATGGCCTTGATGATTATTCGTCATCAATTTGGTGCCAACTCTTTGATTGCAGTTGCCAGACCATCCTTGCTTGTTGGAGCCCGAGCTGTGGACCATTACCCCCCCCCCCCCCCATTTCGACCACAGGTTTTCAATAGGGTTCAAATCTGGGCTATTAGTAGGCCATGACATTGACTGGATGAGTCTTTCTCCAAGGAATGCTTTAACAGTTTTAGCTCTGTGGCATGATGCATTGTCATCTTGGAAAATGGCACACATTTTCAATTGAAGGGATAAGAAAGCTGTATAACATTTCAATGTGAACTTATGCATTTATTGAATATTTAACCACAGCCATCTCCCCAGTGACTTTGCCTGACATGCAGCCCCATATCATCAAGGACTGAGGGAATTGTGATGCTTTCTTCAGGCAGTCATCTTTGTAAATCTCACTGGAACAGCACCAAACCAAAGTTCCAGCACCATCAACTTGTCCTGTGTAGATTCTTGACTCTTGACAAGGTGCTGGAGTCAAGAGTCGTGTCTGAGTGAGTGCTTGTCCGAGACTGGTGATTCCATAATTTTTGCTAGGGGTTGTCGTATGATTAATAGAACAATAAAGTTAGCCTCATATCAAATTGTTCTCACAGTAACAAACTGCAATTTATCATGCTGAAATCATAATTAAAGTAAATATTTGTTACGTGTATCTAAAATAATACAGTGACTAAACAAACACGTAAGTAAAATGTGCTACTCAACCGGAATTGCGCGCGGTCATGTTTAATGCCATTCCTGGATGGTAATGAGCCACGCATTCATGAAAACAATCAGTCAAACTCTTTCACGCTTACATTATGGTTCAAGTAAACAGTAATCCGACCCCCAGTGGTATTTAAGGCTGGGCTTCTAACACCGCTATATTTCTTCAGCCACACTTTGTTGTCTCGGTCCTTTTTGGAAAGGCTCAACTAGCCTTTCTTTAAAACGTTATAGACAAATATCAGGGTTTCCCCTAGGATTTTTTTTTAAAGCTGTGGTGGTGGGCTACATCGGAGTCGGACAGCAGCACCATGTCATTCTACAGTTTCATATCATGACAAATGAGAATTTAATCTTTTAAATACATTTATTTTTTCCAATAAGAACCAAAACAAAGATCTATTTGAAGTAGGGCTGTCAAGCGATTAAAACTTTTAATCGAGTTAATTACAGCTTAAAAATTAATTAAACGTAATTAATCGCAATTCAAACCATCTATAAAATATGCCATATTTTTCTGTGAATTATTGTTGGAATGGAAAGATAAGACACAAGATGGATATATATACATTCAACATACGGTACATAAGTGCTGTATTTGTTTATTATGACAATAAATAAACAAGATGGCATTAACATTATTAACATTCTGTTAAAGCGATCCATGGATAGAAAGACTTGTAGTTCTTAAAAGATAAATGTTAGTACAAGTTATAGAAATTTTATATTAAAACCCCTCTGAATGTTTTCGTTTTAGTAAAATTTGTAAAATTTTCAATCAAAAAATAAACTAGTAGCCCGCTATTGTTGATGTCAATAATTACACAATGCTCATGGGTGCTTAAGCCCATAAAATCAGTCGCACCCAAGTGCCAGCAGAGGGCGACAAAACTCCAAAAAACACAAGTAACAAGTTTGCATTGCACTGGGCTGTCATTTTAATCTGTTTGAGCGGGGCATGTGCGTTAATTGCGTCAAATATTTTAACGTGATTAATTGAAAAAATTAATTACCGCCCGTTATTGCGATAATTTTGACAGCCCTAATTTGAAGTATTTCTTTAGCCTGGCAAATCAAATACTCTATTTCGGAACGGAACGGGCTACATTTACGATGGAGTATTAGCACAAAAAAAAGGACTGCAAGATTAAAGTCGTACTGTTACTATGAGGAAAAAAAGTCGTATTACGTAGGGGTAATGTAGCTGTAAGTCACTAAGGACTTTGCGTACATGTACCTTAGCTGGGAGCCACGACAAAGCATGAGTATAAATCAATCTATGGATAGTAATTTGATGTAGGTTAGGCAAAATATCAAGGATTTCCTTATTTGTAAAACACGTGATGCCTTCAATATTGTTGACTTTAACAGAGGCGTCAACGGTCTTGCGTAAAGTACGTAGCAACATTAGCCCTACGTAATAATACGACTTATTCTCGTCGTAATACAAGATGGGGCCAGTTCAGCTAATTTAGCTAAATAAGCTGCTACATTGGCTACTTTACGTAGCGCGTTTCCGCCGTTAAAATCAACAATATTGAAAGCATTTTGTGTTTTAGAATCGGTTTAACAAATAAGGAAATCCTTAGTATTTTGCCTAATCTACATCAAATTATAATCAATTGAATGATTTACACTAATGCTTCATCATAGCTCAGCTACGGTACATGTATGTAAAATGCGGCTACATGTAATAATACGACTTTTTATCTTGTAACAATAGTACGACTTGCATCTCGTCATCCTTTTTTTTTTTCTCTTTATTTGGCCTTAACATTACCACAACAGTAATAGTCCTTCCATTAACGGCCCTTGTCCGTTGACAACTTAAATCTTTTCCAAACACTTCAAAATAATCATCTGAAATTACAACCAGTGACATCAGCAACGAACAAATGATATGCTAGGACGCGACGATTTGGGTCAAACACGCCATAAAGGACATAAACGTTATGGCAATGTCAATTTAAGGTCATTTTCGCAGGCTTAAACCCTAATGACATTCATTCACTTGAAATATTTTTCTGTGGATTTTTCTCCCGATTTCCAAGTCCGTGATGACGTAGTCTGGCACAAGCTTGCAACCGAAGAACCGATGTGATTTTCAAAATAAAGTGTGTAAAGGCTCAATTTGTATTTGGCATGCTGTTTCAGAAGACTTTTGGCAAATTGTGCGTATATAATCAGCTATGTATATTCAGAAGTATTGTTAAATTATACCATAGACTTCATAATATATTGACACAACACGGGGTGCAGGGCCAATCCGTAGGGGGCCTATTTTCAAAAAATTCAATTTTCAAAACCAACGCTGCTACCGACCTAAAACCAAAACAGGCACCTACCTTAGCCATATATGAGTCTCCATGAGGAGCGGCATCAAAAAATTAAGTCGTTTCCTTATAAAATCCCGATTATGTTTTATATAGCTATAACAAAACTTAAAATGGCTAATGGCAAAACTTAAAATGGATATAAAGTTCTCAGATTTTACACGCGATACACAAAAATCACCAGATGCAGAGATAATCACCTATATTTTCAGGATCGATAGCAATATTTAACATAAGTTTTTGCCAAAATATCAACGTAAATTTCGATCTTCACATCAGAAACTTAATACTTGAGGAAAACATGCAGAATCAATTATAAATAATTTAGAAAACAGATTAATAAATTCTGTATGCAATCACAATTTATAGAATAGAATAGCCCTTTATTGTCATTATAAAGTTGTATAGTTAATTATATAGTTGTAGTGAATGAGGCTAGCAGCCGCCTGGCGTAAAAAGAGCTTTTCTGATGAAAATTCTTGTGAACAAATGCTTAAATCCCCGAATTCTTCATAGATATGGATGTAAAACAGTCTCAATTCTTGGCTAAAATCAAAGAAACCGTGCACTCCGCGTTGATTTTACGTATATTGACAAAGTACAATGCTACCATGTTAACAAATGAGGCTAGCGGCCGCCTGACGTAAACAGCTTTTCTGGTGAAAATTCTTGTGAATAAACGTTTAAATCCCCAAATTCTTCATAGATACGGACCTAAAACAGTCTCGATTCATGGTTAAAAGCAAAAAAGTTAGGGTTTATTTTACGTAAATATGTTGAACTATGATGCCATTGGAGTAGCGGCTGATTTCTCCCATTGATTTTTTTTCACAACGTTTTAAAAATACATGCGTGGTACGAAAAATATAATGATTACCTTGAATCCTCGAACAAATCACTCCTGAGACAATCCTTCCTGTTTGTACGCGGTACAGCTTTCGTACTTCTTCAAAAATCCAATCTTATAAATCCGGCTTGGACATTAGCGTGTGCTGTCTTCGAATGACTATTACTAATTGAAGCTCAGCCCCCTATGGTAAGGCAAGAATGACGAGGGGTCAGGTCAATAGAGTTTTGAAGTCTATGATTATACAAATTAGAATGTATCCTTCAATCTTAAAAAAAAAATCTCACTTGCAAGGTGTGGCAGAGCGCCACAAACTTTTGTGTGATGGGGGAAACCCATTATGAATAACCATATAATTAACTTTGAGTTACTACATTACTCAAATGTTAGTACCTGTACTCAATACGTCCTTGCAAAACCAGCAGTTATGTCCCGTATGTTTTACAAAGGAGCAATAACTGATAAGAAAAATATCTATATACATATGCAACATGTAAAAAAAGGCATTTTACTGCCCTATGGTCATTTTTCCCGCATGATGAATAAAAATGCTGAGATGGCATATCTCCATAGCGACTGCTTTTCTCACACTTTTGTGTTTAGGTTTGTGTGGGAATTTCGACTATACGCCTAGAAAGACAATTCCAGGTATTTGCCACCTACACAATTCTTGTAACTTCTACTTAATAATTTTTAGAACTTCATTCTCATAACATTTGTGGCTTTACTACTTAAATATTGACATTCTGCCAGGCGTGGAATGTCAGGGCAATTGCATTTCCTCAGATTTTTTTTCATCTCGTCCAATTCCACACGTTGTTTGTTGGCAAAAGGCGTCTTTACCATTGTTCCTCTTTTCCTCAACCGTTTTGCGCGCTTTTGCCGATTGTTGTTGATGTTCTCCCGCTGCTTCTATTTTGGATGTAAAAGTCAAGCGTCCGCGGGGAGCACTCGCGAGGTTATTATTGCACTTGTGTACTCTGTAAATGTATGCCAGATGGACGTCGCTCCTGCTGCTGTTGCATGCGCAGGGGAGGGAGGTGAAAATAGAGCGAGAAAAAAGCAGGAAAGCCCTTGATTCGCTATCACTTTCAGCTTTTGCAATTAACAGTCGGAGTTGCACGCCGCTTTTGTAGTTTGGCTCTTCTTTCAACTTTGGTTAAGTCTAGGGCTGCAGCTATCGATTATTTTAGTAGTCGATTAATCGATGAGCTTTGAATAATCGAGTAATCGGAAAAGGAACATGAAAAATTAAAATACCTGAGATGAGCCTCAAACGGTATAAAAAATAAATAAATGAGGATCTATGTACAACAAAAGAACAATTGGCTAAATCTAGCCCGACCCGGCCCGAGGCCGAGGAATTGCAGGCCCGAGCCCGAAAAAACCCGAAATTTTATTTATTGATTTGTAGGCTCGAGCCCGAAAACCCCCAGAAAATGTACGTTTCATTTGTAGGCCCGAGCCCGTTTTATTTGTGAGGACTCAGGAGGAGGAGCAAATGTGGGGATGCAATGCGTGCACGGTTGCGTTTTGTCTTTCGTGTGACCACATTTGTGACGATGCCTATGTGCATAATGATAACAAATTAAAACCTGTCTTTTGTAACAAATTCTCCCAGTTAAACAAGACTGTAAGATGCATCTTCAATAAACATTTTAATCGTTTGTATTTGTGTGTCTGTTCTATCAGCTGGATAGTTCATGCGTCTTTTCCTTGGCAAAATGCAGCAACAGACATATACCGTAATTTCCCGAATATAAGGCGCAGCCGTGTATATTGCGCACCCCAAATTTACTTGTAAAATCTAGGGAAAATTATTGTAAATAGAAGAATACAAGAAAACAGAGCTCGTGTACGGATACAGAAATGTCATTTTACTGGCTGGTGAAACACAGCACAAGCATAGCACATTGGTAGTTCAAAACATTACCATAAACTGACAATATTTACGGTAATAATATGATTTGACAACTTCTCCAACTTACCAGAATCTAGGAAAAAACAAAACAGATGTGACTTTTCTCCTAAAGGCTGCTGTATAACTTGCTCGTTTCATCATGATGAATAAATGTTTCTTCCATGGATTGATACGGTAAAATAAAGGGTGAACGTAAGTCGGAAATCTGTGAGAGCTCATCGCTGTCAACACGACGGTAACAATAGAAATTATTGTTATTTGCTAAGATGGCGGCAAGTCTGTCATTTCGCATCTAGTTCTTTGTATATGTTCCAACGCTGTCGTTGTCTGTCATTTCACATCTAGTTCTACGATATGTGATATCTACCATAGCCATATGTTGCCGTATGTTTGTAGCAACTAGCAACCGGTCGCTGTTTGTAGCGGCTGTCGGCTGCAGCCAGGTATGATTGTTTTTTGTTGTTGTTTTTTTTCATCAAGTGGCATGAGTTGAACAAGATATTTACTCTCGGTCTGTTCCTCATTGCGTTCCGAAGACCGCGGCGTCCCGAAGACCGCGCTGACTGTGTTTTATTTCTGCTTTACCTCGTATAATTCAATAATCGGAATTTGGACGTTTATGAATCTTCCACGGCCGAATCGCGAATAATCTATGAATCGGAAATTTCGCACGCCTGTATTGACGGACACAGGAAGTCTGTGTGTTATGTTTGTTATGGTCCGAGTTGCGGAGCTCAAATGAGTTCAAGAAACTAACTTCTGTGCTTTATGAAGAGTGAAAAAAGCAGAATTTAACACAGACGAAATCATTCGGCCGATTAGAGTGTATTACCGAAACAAAATGGTGACGTCACGTACTGTAATGGTCAGCAACGGGTCGCCGCATACGTTTCTTCAACACAACGTGGCCGTGTCGATAAAAAAAAAATCAGTTTATATACAGTGCCCTCCATAATTATTGGCACCCCTGGTTAAGATGTGTTTTTTAGCTTCTAATATTTTTTTTTTTATTCAAATAATATGGGACCTTAATGGAAAAAAAAAAGAAAAATCCAACCTTCAATACAAGTGCATTTATTCAGTGGGGAAAAAATCCCACATAAAGAAATACTTATTTGACATCAAATAATAAAGGTGGGAATCTTTGGGCACCTAACGATTCGATTACGATTCAGAGACTCCGATTCGTTTATGAATCGATTATTGATGCCCCCCTCCCCCTTATTTTATTTATTATTTTTTTTAATGTTTTGTATATTTGTTCAAAAATCCTCTCAGGCTAAATAAACCAAGCTACTATTTTAGTAACAAGTTACCCGTTAAAAACAGTAAATAAAATACTCAAGTCCCTATTCTCCATCAGCAGCTTTAAAATACATTCAATTAATTTAATGTTGTGAATCAACCGTTAAAGTTGTTAAAATTGTGCCTGTTATTCCATAATTTCCCTCATGTCTACTTTCGACATGTGAAAGTTTTAAAACTGTTTCATCATTTAAAGGTAGATTCAAGTCAAGATTTTGCCGATTTAGGGGTATTTTAGATAAAAAGTAATTAGGTTGTCTACAACAGAGCCTTCTAGAGAAGTCTACTGCTTTAAGATGGCGCCTGTTTACTAGCGCGGGAAAGTCTGTCATTTCACATCTAGTCTAAATATGTGATATGTACCATAGCCGTATTTTGCCGTATGTTTGTAGCAACTAGCATCTGGGTGCTGTTCGTAGCGGCTGACGGCCGCAGTCAGGTATTATTGTTTTTTTTTACCAAGCGGCATTAGCTGCACATGATATTTACTCTCGGTCCGTTCCTCATTGCGTCCCGAAGACCTCGCTGACTGTGTTTTATTTCCGCTTTACCTGGTATAATTCAATAATCGGAATTTGGATGTTTGTGAATCGTTCTCGAATCTTCCACGGCCGAATCGCGAATAATCTAAGAATCGGAAATTTTGCACACCTCTATCAAATAATGTGTGTCACAATTATTGGCACCCCTGGTGTTAATACAAACAAGGTCTGGGGACTGAGATAGCCATGGGAGGAGCTTGATTTTGTGTCTGGTAAACCATTTCTGTGTAGATTTGGTTATGTGTTTAGGGTCATTGTCTTGCTGAAAGACCCAGTGAGGACCCATCTTCAGCTTTCGGGCAGAGGGCAACAGATTTTGATTTAAAATGCCCTTGTATTTCAAAGCATTCATGATGCCATGCACCCTAACAAGGTTCCAAGGGCCTTTGGAAGCGAAACAGCCCCACAGCATCACTGACCCACCCCCATACTTCACAGTGGGTATGAGGTGCTTTTCAGCATGGGCATCTTTCGTGGCAAGCCAGACCCACTTAGAGCATTTGGTTCCAAAAAGCTCAATCATGGTCTCATCTGACCAAAGCACACGGTCCCGGTTGAAGCCTGGGACCGTGTGCGAAATTCGGGTAGGCCCATAAAATACCCCAAAATCAACAGGAAATAACTGAATATCAACAGGTAAATGACCTTAAATGGCCCAAAATTACCACATTGCCTGGCATTGGCTGCCACCGACGGCCATAGACGTTCAATCCGTTTGAAGTGGGAGGGATGGCACCCTCCCAGTTCAAATGGATTGGACGTCTACTCGTGATAAACTCATTCCGATTCACAGCAGAAGCTTGTAAACCGTATCGTATCGTGAGGTACCAAGAGGTTCCCACTCCTAGTCATGGTAGAGGCGTTTGTCATGCGGACATTCATTTCCATTTGTTTGAAAGTAGAAATATTCAACTTCAAATTGTGCCAAATTTGATTTTTTCCTGTCCGTAGGTTATGGTGTGCCTCCCAGTGTCCCATCTCCTAAAGAGGCCTGTGTTTTAAAAGGAGACCCATGCTGATAAATGCCAGGCCTCGCCACGCTTTCTGTCTACACGAACACAAATGCCTGCCTGCCCGCCAGGGAGGTCTGATTAAAGATATCCGCATTTCATTCACTGGTATGTCCCTCATTAGCACCTCCGCAAACAGTTCACGCAAAAGGATTTTCACTTTTTTTTTTCTTTTCTGGCCAGGGCTGTGTTCCCCATCTCGGCGGCCACCATGTTTTGGAAATTTGACCTGCACACCACCTCCCACATCGACCAGCTGCTGGACCGGGAGGACGTGACGCTGCGCGAGCTGATGGAGGAGGACGACGTGCTGCAGGAGTGCAAGGCCCAGAACCGCCGCCTGCTGCTCTTCCTCTCCCAGGACCACTGCATGCAGGAGCTGGTGGGGCTCATCACCACGGAGCCGCCAGCAGACCTGGAAGAGAGGAGTCGCTTTAAGTGAGTAACACGCCCGCGATTCGGCGTCGCCTTGGTTGACGTCTTCTTCCTCGTAGGCTTCCCAACATTGCGTGTGAGCTCCTGACCTCAGATGTGTCCATCATTAACGATAAGCTGGGTGGAGAAGAGTCTCTCCTGGAAGTACTGTACCACTTCCTGGAGCAGGATCCACCCCTCAACCCGCTGCTTGCCAGCTTCTTCAGCAAAACCATCGGCAATCTCATTGCCAGGAAAACGGAAGAGGTAGGCTTCACCCTCGTCAGGAACGCCGCAAATGCGCGCATTTTGGGATTGGTTGTTCCATCTTTGGTCCTTAGGTGATCACCTTTCTCAAGAAGAAGGAAGGCTTCATTGGTCTAGTGCTGAAACACATAGATGCGTCTGCTATGATGGACTTGTTGCTTCGTCTCATCAGTTGTGTAGAGCCAGCCCCCTTGAGGCAGGAGGTCCTCCACGTAAGTGCACCATAGTTTCCGTCAAACATAAAAACTAGAGTTGTGACCGAAAATTCGGCACATAGACTTCATAATATATTGACATGACACGGGGCGTAGGGCCAATCCATAGGGGGCCTATTTTCAAAAACTTAAAATTAGAATATTTTCAAAACCAAAGCTGCTACCTACCTAAAACCAAAACAGGCACCTACCTTAGCCGTATATGAGTCTCCATGAGCAGTGGCATAGAAAAATTCAAAGTATATAAAATCCTGATTATTTTTTCTATAGGTATAACAAAACAAAATGGCTATGAAAATTCTCAGATTTTACACTAGATACACAAAAATCACCAAATGGAGAGATAATCATCTATATTTTCAGGATCAATAGCAGTATTTAACGTGACATGTACCGTATTTTTCGGACTATAAGTCGCAGTTTTCTTTATAGTTTGGCTGGGGGTGCGACTTATACTCTGGAGCGACTTATGTGTGACATTATTAACACATTTTATATAATTTCACATGTTATTTTGGTGTTTTGGAGTGACACTGATGGTTTGGTAAACTTGCTAGCATGTTCTTTATGCCATAGTTATCTGAATAACTCTTAATAGCTACGTTACGTTAACATACCGTCCATGTTCGCATTTCGTTGTTCATGCATCATGTGACATTATCATACTGTACACTTGTTCAGCATATTGTTCTCTATTGTATTTTTATTTTAACCCTTTAATGCCTGCAATATGAAGCAATTGTCAGAGAATCACAAAATTTGAAAAATAAAGGCCTTAATGAAACCTTTTTTTTTTTTTTTTTTTTTTTTTTTTTTTACAAATTTGTAAAAAAGAAAAAAAATATGTGTAATAAGTAGAGGTGGGAATCTTTGGGCACCTTACGATTCAGAGGCTCCGATTCGATTATAACACGATTATTGATGCACCCCCCCCTATTTTTTTTAATGTTTTGTACATTTGTTCCAAAATTGTTCAAAAATTCTCTCAGGCTAAACCAAACTACTACTTCAGTATCAAGTTAACAGTTAATAACAGTAAATAAAATACTCAGTCCCCATTCTGTATCAGCAGCTTTAAACTACATTCAATTAATTTAATGTTGTGAATCAACCATTACAGTTGTTAAAATTGCTCCCGTTATTCCATAATTTCCCTTCTGTCTACTTTTGACATGTCAAAGTTTTAAAACTGTTTCATCATTTAAAGATGGATTCAAGACAAGATTTTGCCGATTTAGGAGTATTTTAGATAAAAAGTTAATTAGGTTCGCTGCAACAAAGCCTTCAAGCGAAGTCTACTGCTTTAAGATGGCGGCTGTTTACTAACGCCGGCAAGTATCTCATTACACATCTCTGTTCAATAATATATGTTCTAACACCGCCGTTGTCTGTCATTATGCATCTAGCTCTACATATAAATGATATCTACTGTAGCCGTATGTTTGTAGCAACTAGCAACTGGGCGTTGTTTGTAGCGGCTGACGGCCACAGTCAGGTATGATTGTTTTTTTTTTTTTTTATCTAGCGGCATGAGTTGAACATGATATTTACTCTCGGTCCGTTCCTCATTGCGTCCCAAAGACCGCGCTGACTGTGTTTTACTTCCGCTTTACCTGGTATAATTCAATAATCGGAATTTGGATGTTTTTGAATCGTTTTCGAATTTTCCGCGGCCGAATCGCTAATCATCCAAGAATCGGAAATTTCGCACGCCTCTAGTAATAAGCGCTAGAATATCTATAACCCTTGCTGTTTTTTTCATGGAACCTGCAGATGCATGAGTTGACTTGCATCCATTATTTATTTATTTATTTTTTTCTGAGGTAAGATATTTCAAAATTCTGAATTGGTCTCAAAATCATGAAATTCTAAGTGTATCAAATGTGATACATTTGGCCAGAAGGTGTTAAATTGCCTTTCAAGATGACATATCTGTTCTATGTGTTGGCTTTAATCAAGTAAATTTCCCCCAAAATTGAGACTTATACTCCGGTGCGACGTATATATGTCTTTTTCCTCTTCGTTGGGCATTTTTATGGCTGGTGCGACTTATACTCAGGTGCGACTTAGTCCGAAAAGTATGGAATATGTTTTTGCCCAAAATAGCCACTTAAATTTAATTCAACAGCTATTTAATCACTCAATTTTCACATCAGAAACTTTATAATTGAATCTGCATGTTTTCCTCAAGTATTAATAATTTTCAAATAGATTATTGATAAATTTTATATGTAATCACAACCTATTATAGAATAGAATAGCCCATTATTGTCATTATACAGTTCTATAGTTAGTTACCGTATTGGCCCGAATATAAGACGGCCCTTATTATAAGACGACCCCCCCCTTTTTTCTAGACTCAAATTTGAAAAAAGACTTTTTGAACACAATTAATTTTTATACAGAAAAGAATTACAGTACATCTGAAGTAAATGATTATAACAATATATTTGAGAGAAAAAGCATGTTGTTTTGCCTCATTCAAATCTAAATATCTGAACATTTAAATAGGTAAACTAAAGTGCAATCACATTCGTAAATGAATGGCTTCTGGTTTTTGAAATGTAAATGAACCACTCTATTGTGATAAAACAACAACATTGCAATAACTGCATTAACCGTTAAAGTGAAGTCTAACTGTAACTGCAGTCTTGAAACAAATCTGAATAAAGAAAAACTATTGCAATAAAATTAACTGGTTAAACTTGAGAGTAGCTGAGATCTATCATGACAGAACATCGCTTCAATGATATCTGGCGCCATCTAGCGTCGTGAATGGGTATAACGTCTAGACTGCGAATATAAGACGACCCCACTTTTTCAGTCTTATTTCAATGCAAAAAACACAGTCTTACATTCGGGCCAATGCGGTATATAGTTTTAGTGAATGAGGCTAGCGGCCGCCTGATGTAAACGTAGGTTTTCTGGTGAAAATTCTTGTGAATAAATGCTTAAATCCCAGAATTCTTCATAGATATGGACGTAAAACAGTCTCGATCCTTGATTAAAAGCAAAGAAACCATGCAGTTAGCGTTTATTTCACGTAAATATGTCGAATTACAATGCTACTCTGTTAGCGAATGAGGCTAGCAGCTGCGTGATGTAAACAGCTTTTCTGGCGAAAATTCTTGTGAATAAATGCTTAAATCCCCGAATTTTTCATAGATATGGACGTAAAACAGTCTCAATTCTTTGTCAAAAGCAAAAAAAACCAAAACGTGCAGTTAGCGTTCATTTTACATAATTATGGTGAACTATGATGCCAATGCAGTAGTGGCTGTTTCTCCCACTCATTTTTTTCACAACATTTAAAAATGCATGTATGGTACGAAAAATAAAATTATTACTTGAATCATGGAACAAATCACTCCTGAGACCATCCTTCCTGTTCGTATGCGGTACAGCTTTCTAGGGGTGGACGATATCCATTTTTTAAAACCGATATCGATAACTTCCTGCTCCTCAAAACCGATACCAATATCGATAACCGATAATAAATATATAATTTTTTAAATGTATAACCTGAGTTTTTTAACACCTGGAGTTTAAAAAAAACAAAAAAAAACAAAACTAGTGGTGGATTGAACATAGATTTGCCTTTGAGCTCACCAGATTTTTCATAATGACATGAACAAAACAGTGCGTTTCATTTCTGCACTGCCCGACAGCCAGCTAAGAATGAATTCACTTCCATAAACCACAAGGCTTGGTCTTTTCTTGCTTTTATGGGAAGACACTCGTCTTAATATTGTGAAAGCACAACAGAAAAATACACATATTCAATACTCAATATACAACAAACTGCACAATACGCTTATATACACAACTATTATATGTATAGCATAGCATACTAGCTTGAGCTACTAAAGCATTAGCTGGCTTCTATAACACAACTTATGAAGTTCTGTACATATGACCCTTCACCACAGAAGTAAACTTATATTGCACATCCATATGTTATAGTAAACATAAAACACTAACATATATTTCCGAGGCGGAAAGGTATCAGAAAGCATTCACGACTGTCAATGCTACCGCTAGACACCGCAATGTGTAAGGGATTGAACCAAACTACAGTAACAAAAAATAGATGCAGTGAGTTATTCTGACCAGCAGGTGGGAGCAATGCACCGCAAATGGTCAACTGATTTCCCATACTAGTGTGTAAACTGTAAAAACAGAACAGTACATATTATCGGTCCTATAATAAATGTTATTGGATTTATCGGGATGACGTCATAATTCCTATTATCGGACCAATAATTATCTGTGCACCAGTAATATTAATGCAACTTAAAGTCAATTTATTGTTCTATGTATTGTATCCTTACTTGCACGCAATATGAATCAATTCAAATTTGACTGTTTTTTTTTACCAGTGATAGTTCTTATTAGATGTTTTTACTACCTCATGCAGGATAATCTACATATTGCTTTGTTGACCAACAGTAAGATGGCAGTGACACTTGGCCGCTGAGAGTTACACGGGGTACTTCTTGGCCACCATTTCAGAAAAATCCTCGAGGGTGACCCTCCCGTGGGGTTTCTGAATCAGCACCTTTCAAACTAAATTTCTCGAGCCTCCGGAGTTGTTGAACCAATGCCAAAGCAAAGGGCAGTAATTGGAAAAGAATGAAATAAATGCATGTGCGTTTTCGGCCAAGTGTCTCCAATATTCGGTTTCGGCCAAGAATTTTGATTTCGCTACATCCCTGATGAAAACCCTTTTAAAATGCAGCATTTTGTTTCTGTTCCAGTGGCTGAATGAAGAGAAACTAGTTCAAAGACTCATAGAGCTTATCCATACTGGTAAAGATGAGGAAGTAAGTATCTTGAGTCCTTTTGAAATCTTTCTTGCATACTGTTTTTGAACGCCTTTTTTTTTTCTTTCCTCCCCCAGAGACAATCAAACGCATCCCAAACACTTTGTGACATAATTCGCCTTAGCCGAGACCAGGCCAATCAGATGCAGGAGAACGTGGGGACTGACCCCCTGTTGGCTGTGCTAGAGTCGTAAGTCACTCTCACTCCGTAGATTACTTACCTGTGTATGTGTTTTTTGTCTGGTGAACCAAATGTCTTCTTTTAGACAAGAAACTGTAGCAGGACTTCTCAAGAACATGTTTGAGGGCGAGAAGAACGAGGCTTCCATTGTTAATGGAACTCAAGTGCTACTTACCTTACTGGAGGCCAGAAGATCTGGGTTAGTAATGTGCATCTGTGGTATTCTTGAAAAGCAACGAGCGGCAAAGCTTGTGAATCAATGAATCTTCTTACCTTCCCAGGCTGGAAGGGCTGATGGATCTGTATTCTCAGGGTTTTGAAAGGTCTTACACTGTTAACTGCAGTATTTTAAATGCCATTGAGCCCCATTTAAAGGATTTCCAGCAGCTTCTTCTGGATCCCCCAAAGGTAACTTGCAGTTTAGGAGTGCACATTTTTGAAAAATATTGTGAGGCCTGTGTTGATTTCCTCTTCCGTCTGCAGAAAGGTGCAATATTGACCACCGTTGGCGTTCTCGATCAGCCGCTGGGGAACGCCCGCCTTCACGTGGCCCGATTGGTGGCTGCTCTCCTGCAGACCACTTCCCCCAGTATCTGCCAGGAGCTCTGCGACCTAGGCACCATGGACCTACTACTGGTAGGGCTGACCTCAATCCTCCATCTCGACACTAGGAGTGTGCCATCTTAGGCACCCCACGATTTGATTACGATTCAGGGTGCTACAATTTAATTATTGAACAATGATCACGGTGTTGACGATGCTCACGGTTATCGATGCATTTTTTTTTTTTTTAAACAAAGTGATAAAAAATTAACCATTTTTAAGGCAGTACTTATTTCTCAACGTGCCCATACAACAGACAACTGACCTTGAGATAGGGCTGGGCGATATGTCCTTAAGTACATATCACGGGAAATTGAGCAGATTTACCTCGATAACGATAAATGACGATAAATTCGCCCAAGCTGGTATATAAATTGAAAATCTGAATCAGTGCATGAAATACAAATTGACCGTTTCTCGTTGATTTAAACATATTTAACAATTGTACATGCAGTCTAAAAATTAAGTATCAAAAAATGTAAATGATAAAAATTTAAGTGTGAACATTTATAACACCTTGTATGACTTGAACAATGTAGAACATTATAAAAATCTGACGACTGTGCAAACATGTAATTGTAACAGAAATGATTTACAGCTTGAACAGTACACTTCAAACCGACAACTTATTGGTAATGGCTGCTGTGACATAATTACTTCAAGGTTTCAGTTTTTTTTCCCCCAGAGCATTTTTTAATACATGCACACAGACATACAGCCCCACATAGACACAGACACATTAAATCTATATTCCTCTTCTGTCAATGAAACATTTAAGATTTTGTGATGGCAGTAATGATACAGAATAAAGCAAGCACATAGAAAAATAGCTGTGGCCATTTAATGTTCATATTGTAGGTTTTATTGTTGGATTGTACCTTATGCTGACTGCTTTACCATCATAAAAGCTATCAGAGAAATCGAACACACACACAGAGATATAAAATAACGCGACATACTAATTGCTAGATGCGGTCCGTGCCCAATTTACTCATTAAGTTCAGCCATTCACAAGGTTAGGGCTGCTACCCGACTCCCATCACGTTCATGTGTAGCTTTAGCCGCTAGCGTTAGCCAGTGGAAAGCACTGAAAGCACCCTCTCCTGAAATCGTGACAACCAGGGAGGACAGCTGGTAAAAGCCAGTCTGGATGCCGCCAAGAGTCTAATTAATGTCGGGTGAAAGTTTGGTGAAGCTTCCTTAAGCCATACTCCATCACGTTTGCTTGTAGTGTTAGCCTACCGGGCTTCTGTTTGTTTGACTTCCTGATAAACCCCTGACTCCATACGTAAGCACACTGACTGCTTTCTTAAAAGGGGAATGAACATAGCCGAACAACACAGTCAAAGCGGGATCAAAAGACTATATTTTCTTGTTTTATTAAATTACCGAACTTACCGACAGGGTCAAAATTACGTCAGTCATCTTGAACAATTTCGGTAACGGTAAATTTTCGGTATACCTCCCTGCTTTACCTTGAGATACCCTTTTTCACAAGGTGGTGCAAAAACATTACCTGTTTTAAAAGGCAGTACTTATTTCTCACAACAATACAATAACATTTACACTGGTGGAATGAATTCCACATTTTCTGCAAATAAGCAAAATGGCTTTAGAAATAAGACCATAACCAATTTACTTTGTTTTCTCAGATTTCTGTACCATTTGGCATGTTTGTAGTGTTACCGCAATACTTAATCCTGGTTTTAAACGTTCTGCATCTGGAGTAACTTGTGTACACCACAAAACAACGAACAACTTGACATGGAAATATATGTTAGCGAAGTGGCTAATTAGCATAGCGCTCGGCGCTAACTAGTAGAGGCGTGCAAAATTTCCGATTCTTAGATTATTCGCGATTCGGCCGTGGAAGATTCGAGAACGATTCACAAACATCCAAATTCCGATTATTGAATTATACCAGGTAAAGCGGAAATAAAATGCAGTCAGCGCGGTCTTCGGGACGCAATGAGGAACGGACCGAGAGTAAATATCATGTGTAGCTAATGCCGCTAGGTAAAAAAAAAACAATAATACCTGACTGCGGCGGTCAGCCGCTACAAACAGCGCCCAGTTGCTAGTTGCTACAAACATATGGCAACATACGGCTATGGTAGATATCACATATATCTAGACTAGAAGTGACACGACAGACTTTCCCGCCCTAGTATACAGGCGCCATCTTAAAGCAGTAGACTTACCTAGAAGGCTCTGTTGTAGAGAACCTAATTACTTTTTATCTAAAATACCCCTAAACCGGCAAAATCTTGACTTGAATATATCTTTAAATGATGAAACAGTTTTAAAACTTTCACACGTCGAAAGAAGACATGAGGGAAATTATGGAATAACGGGTGCAATTTTAACAACTTTAACAGTTGATTCACAACATTAAATTAATTGAATGTAGTTTAAAGCTGCTGATACAGAATGGGGACTTGAGTATTTTATTTACTGTTTTTAACCGGTAACTTGATACTAAAATAGTAGTTTGGTTTATTTAGCCTGAGAGGATTTTTAAAGAATTTTGGAACAAATACACAAAACATAAAAAAAAAAAAAAAATTTAAATGGGGGGAGGGGGGCATCAATAATCGATTTATAATCGAATCGGAGTCTCTGAATCGTAATTGTAATCGAATCGTTAGATGCCCAAAGATTCCCACCTCTACTAACTAGTAACATCTCAAAACCAACAACAATAAAGGCTAAACAGTACAAGAGGGTTCGTGTACTCACCTCTGATAGACAGACACAGGACTTAGCAAAACGCTAGGGACTTTTTTCAATTAACACTACTTAAACCTACTGCTGGAGAACCGAAGTCTCTCTCTTCCCCTCGCTCTAAAAAAGCGCGACCGCCGTTTTCCTGCCTGTCTCATACACAAATTTATTTTCCGCTCTTTTGAAAAGGAGTAAATCGCTCGCTCAGTAACCGGCAGCATCCATCATAACGTTGTGCGTGCGTAGTTCAAGGTGTCCGGGCGGCAGACGTCTCTTACTTTATGAATCGTAATCGAATCGTCACGTCTCAAATCGCAATGCATCTAATAATCGATTTTTTTTTTGGAACTCCTTTACTCAACACTATGCTCAATTTTGGGTTTTCTCCTCCGCGCAGGATCTGTTCTTCAAATACTCGTGGAATAACTTTTTGCACTTCCAAGTGGAGCTCTGCGTGGCGGCCATTTTAAACCACCCTTCATCGGAGGAGCGACCCAACCCAGGCTTGCAGAACCATAATGGACAGCAGGCGGCGCCGTCCCCTGAAACTAACGCCGAGGTGATAGAGTCAGGCGGGGCCGGTGACCCGCAGAGCTCCCTCCACAATACCCTCGTGGCACATGTAAGTGCAGCTAAATGGTGCCGCGTGTCGACTCGTAGTTGATGTTTTAATTTTGTTCTTTGCATGCAGCTATTCCAAAAGTGTCGATTGGTACAAAAAATCCTTGATGCCTGGGAGGAAAATGATAAAATACAGTAAGCAGTTTTCTTTGGCTGCAATTGCAGCCAGTTTTTTTAAATTTTTTGTATTTATTTTTTTGCCAACTCCCACAACACATTGCTGTGAATGTCACAGATCTGAAGGTGGCACCAGAAGAGGCAACATGGGTCATCTAACCAGAATTTCCAATATGGTGGTCCAGAATCTGGAGAAGGGACCAGTACAGGCCCAAATTGCTGACCTCATTAAAGGTAAGGGAAACTGTGACTGACCTCACCACCTTTTTTGAGAAAACAAGAATATTTCTGGCATGAAAATCTCTCACCTTTTGGCGAAATTCGCCGTTTTGAAGTAAAAAAGGATGACCTACGTGAATCGTGTAGATCCGAGGAGAATATTTTTTAGGGGGGGGTGTAGGCATGTGCCGGTTACCTTCACGGTTTACCATGCTATGAAAACATCGCGGTTACAAAACCACTAAAATTTTCCATCATACAGTAGTATTTATTCGTTATTTTTCATGTGTCAAAAATGCAGCCAGAAGTGGCTTGGCACGGCAGCGCTTACCCTTCCCCTGTTCAATGCTGCGTGTGTCAGTCACGCTATTCCAGCAAACCCAAAAACAAACACTCTAAACACAAGGCGTACTTTTCTTCAATTTATTGATCTCTCAAATCGTGGTAACTGAAATATACCAAATGAATACATTTAAAAAGTTGTACAACCGTATTTTTCCACGTGTGAGTAGCTTCAACAGTATAGCTTCATGAAAAAGATTGCCAAAAAGAGAAAACACATTTTCCTTTCAAATTCGATACACAAAGTTACTAAAAACTTACAAAGACGAATGATAGGCAAGGCTTAGCTAGGAGAGCAACTTCATTGAGGTTAATCACAGCCGCTGAGAGAAAAACAAGTTTGAATGCGGGGGGGGGGGGGGCGTCAAAGATGGCTAATTGCGACAGATGATCTTGTCCTAAGCACAAATTCACGTTCGCTGGATGAGGGGAGGTCTCACTCCCAATTTTTTTTAGATGAATGCATTTGCCAACATATTGAATTTGGTGAGTAATGGTTTCAATTGTTTTCATATTTTGCGGTATGACAAAGTTACTGCCGTTCGTTGCAGCTTGCGTTGAACACTGCCAGAGATGGCCAAATCTCCGGTGAAAAAATAGCTCCCGTTAGGTTAGCATCAAGCTTGTGTATTTAACGGTAATATAAAAGCAGTGTTGTCAGTAACGTGTTATGTGAGTAATGCGTAACTGTAATCTGATTACTTTCTTTCAGTAAAGAGCAATCTAATGCGTTCATTTTTCTAAATCAGTAATCTGATTAAAGTTACTTTCCTTGATGCCTGTGCGTTACTATTTTGTTATTGCCCCATAATGTATGTAGAATGAAGAATACTGTAGTCATGGGAGTGAAGTCACATTTTCTAATCTGGGATGGGAAAAAAACAGATCACGTGTATTACCATGATGCGTGAGCCGAGAGCGCTGGGAGTTTGCGGCCAAAACAACATAGCCTTGCTACCTCGCCAGGATGCAATAAAATTGGCAGGAGATATACTACAAATGGCTGCATTTGCACACTGGAAACACAGCCATTACTTCACATTTTTGACCAGTAAAGATGACAAATATCTCCGTGCGCTGCGAACTTTGCGCTGGCTCAAAAAGACTGTCGACCGCTATAAGCATCCGATTCAAGCACCACTTGGAATTACAGCACAACAGGTAACACGACAGCCAGGACTTTTTGATTGGTTTCGAAAGCTTAGGTTTAAAGAAATTCTAAATATCCATCTTGCCTCCTAAGCTGTAGTTTTGGCTAAGCAAAGCAAATGGCTGTCTCTAAGGTGCTATAGTCACATGATATGTTCGAAAAATAATTTGGACCCATTGTGAAATACTTTGAAGGATTCTTGTTCATGTCATTAATTTTTGATGTTTGTTTTATTGCTCTAAAACTTTTATAGACAACATTTTAATGGCTGTATTCAATGGTCTTTATTTTAAAGGGGAAGTTCAGAATTTTTTACATTAGGCTTAATCTTTGAATTAGCCGGGGTTTAATTAGTCGTTGGAGTTGATTTGAACAAATTCTGTGCAGTTTGCCAGTTATTTGTTAGTTTCAGGGCTCCGGAGTGGCTAAGCTAGCGCGAGTCAATGGTGGTTGAAATCAACTCCTTCAACTAATTAAACCCCGCTAACTCGAATATTAAGCCTCATGTGAAAAATTAAAATAGTCAAATTCGCCTCATGTAGGATGTTTCGCCGACGGAGGACATTTTGGCAGAACGCCGGAACATATTTCCTCCACACCCTTCTCACCTTTTTAAACCCTGACCCATTTTCATGCCTTATATTTACAAATGCTTTTTATGGCGTAGAACTGCCAGAAGACTGCAGAGGTCGCTGGGAGAGCTTCGTGGACGAGACTCTGAGAGAAACCAACAGAAGGAACACAGTAGAGCTGGTGAGAAGTCATTTTATCCTGTGAGTTTTCTATTTTTTTGCGTCATGGCTCCCTCCCGCAGGTGAGCACGCACAACATGCACTCGTCCAGCGAGGATGATGACATGGAGAGCCCCTTCCCCAACGACCTGTCCCTCCAACAGGTAGGCTGGAAACGCGCTAGCAGCCAGACAGGTAGAAAGGCAGTGGCGTCCCCCTAAAAGGTGTCCCTTTGACCTTCCCAGGCTTTCTCTGACTATCAGATCCAGCAGATGACCGCCAACTTCGTAGATCAGTTTGGATTCAACGACGAGGAGTTCAGCGAACACGAAGAAAACTTCAAGTGAGTCGGAACCCTGGCGTCCGCCTTCCCCTCTTGAGGTCGTTTAACATTTTTCTTTCTCCCCTCAGCCCCACGTTTGACAGAATTGCAGAAATAAACTTCACTTTAGATTCTGACGATAACAGTGTAAGTATTCTGCGTTACGCGAAAATCCATTTGGCAAAAGTAATCGACCTTTATCTGCATTTGACTTAACAGGCCAACGCAGCTGCTTTCGAGGCCTGTTGTAAAGAGAGGATACATCAATTCGATGACGCTGACGAGGAAGAAGACATTTGGGAGGAGAAAGAGATCAACTATGCAACACAAGCTAAATCCAGAACAAGGTTTGGTGTGTCCCAAACGTCAGAAGGAAGCTCTCGGAGCAGCCTGGAAAACGGCGGACAGGAGCAGGACTGCGGCTCGGAATCTGACGAAGAGGACGATTTTGAGCAAAACACATCGGACGCAGGTAGTAGGCAGATGAGAAAAACGACATAGCTCGCGTCTTCGGAGGGCGCCAATTTATTGCTTTTTTCCCCAGGTCCTGGCTGGACAGCAAATTTCAGGGACTCTGATGGTATCACGGCATCCCAGTCTCCATCAGGGTGGGACGCTCTGCCCCCGGGTGGTGAAAACGAGAACCAGGAAACTGGCTGGGCCAATTTTACGGCGTTCCAGCCATTCTCAAGGTAAAGACTGCTTGACGCTCATTGTTTTGATGGTTGATTCAGCTCTGATTCTTTATCGTATTATTTGGCTCTTATGTACAACAACTTTCAAAAAGTATGGAATCACCAGTCTCGGACGGGCATTCACTCTGACATTTTATCATGTAGAAAAAAACTGATAAAAAGCTTGAAAAAACACTAGTCCAAAAGTGAAACTCTTTAGCATTCAGAAACACAAAATTAAATGAATAAAAAACATTGTGGTGGTCAGTAAATGTTAATTTTATAGAGCAAGTGCAGAGAAATATAAATGGAATCACTCCATTCTGTGGGGAAAAAAATGCAATCATGAGAAACAAAGAAATAACAAATCAAAACACACCTCTAGTATTTAGTAGCACCACCTCTGGCTTTCATGACAGCTTGCAGTCTCTGAGGCATGGACTTGAGGAGTATTCTTCATCAGTTTGGTGCCAATTCTCTTTGATTGCAGTTGCCAGATCATTCTTGCAGGTCGGAGCCTTGCTGTGGACCTTTTTTTTTTCTTCAATTTCCACCACAGGTTATCAATAGGTTTGAGATATGGGCTATTTGCAGGCCGTGACATTGGCTGGATGAGTCTTTCTCCAAGGAATGGTTTAACAGTTTTAGCTCTGTGGCATGATGCATTGTCACCTTGGAAAATGACATATTTTCAATTGAAGGGATAAAGCTTTCTAGAATTTCAATGTAAACTTGTACATTAATTGAAGATTTAATCACAGCTATCTCGCCATTGGCTTTGCCTGACATGCAGCCCCATATCATCAAGGACTGAGCAAATTTTGATGTCTTCTTCAGGCAGTCATCTTTGTAAATCTCACTGGAACAGCACCAAACTAAAGTTCCAGCATCATCACCTTGTCCAATGCAGATTCTTGACTCTTGACTTGTCAATAGTCAAGAATCTGCATTTAAAGTTCCAGCATCATCACCTTGTCCAATGCAGATTCTTGACTCTTGACTTGTCAATAGTCAAGAATCTGCATCGGACAAGGTGGTGATGCTGGAACTTTTGTTTGGTGACTTGTCAATAGTGAAGAATCTGCATTGGACAAGGTGGTGATGCTGGAACTTTGGTTTGGTGCTGTTCCAGTGAGATTTACAAAGATGACTGCCTGAAGAAGACATCCAAATTCCCTCAGTCCTTGATGTGCGGGGCTGCATGTCAGGCAAAGGCACTGCGGAGACGGCTGTGGTTAAATCTTCAATAAATGCAAAAGTTTACAGTGAAATTTTAGACAGCTTTCTTAACCCTTCAATTGAAAATACGTTTGTCATTTTCCAGGGTGACAATGCATCATGCCACAGAGCTAAAACTGTTAAAGCATTCCTTGGAGAAAGACTCATCCAGCCAATGTCATGGCGTGCAAATAGCCCAGATCTCAACCCTATTGATAACCTTTAGTGGAAATTGACCTGCAAGGACGATCTGGCAAGTGCAATCAAACAGAGTTGGCACCAAAGTGATGAAGAATACTCATCAAGTCCGTGCCTCAGAGTAGGCATGTGCCGGTATGAGATTTTGACGGTACGATAACCGTGGGCAAAAATTCCGCGGTTTCACGGTATCACGGTATTGCAATTATAGCTCCAAAACGTGTTACTTTAAGATGTATGGGTTAAAAAAAAAAAAAAATTCCATTGAACAGGATTTAAAAAAAAATGTTCAGAACATAGTTGCAAATTGGAACATGAATATATTGTTAAAATAAATTATCAATTTAAAAATAAAAAAAATTAAATAAAATTAAAATAAATATAACTTATAGACTATACCCACAGCCGCAGCTCAAGTTGCTCAAGATTAGAGCAAGAACAAAATAATTTCTATAAAGTAAAAACACTTCTGAATAAATTTTTTTTTTTTCAAATTCTGCTGCATGACTTTTTTTTGAGGGTGGAAAAGCTCAAGTGAAGTTTCGCCATTTTCAGCCACTGTGTCAGCTCTAGTCTACATTATGTCATGCCTATGTTTTAAAAAAGAAAAAGAATTCATAAGGTAAGTTTAAAGTGTAAATATTGTTGTGGAAAGGTTTCATCTAAACAAACAAACAAACAAACAAACAAAAAAACATAGGGAGTGAGACCTCTCCTTGATACAGCGAATGTGGATTTGTGCTTAGGACAAGAGCATCTTTCACAATTAGCGATCTTTGATGCTTTCCCCTTTTTCCCCTTCATTCAAGCGAATCAAGCTTGTTTTCTCACTCTGCGGCTGTAACACTCGACGAAGTTGCTCTCCCAGCTAAGCCTAGGCTAACATTCGTCTTTGTAAGCTTTTAGTTTGTATATAGAATTTGAAAGGAAAATGTGTGTTTTGTTTTTGGAGAACTTTTTCATGGTGCTAATCTGTTGAAGCTACTCACACATGGAAAAATACAATTGTACAACATTTTAAATGTATTCATTTTTTATATTTCACTTACCACGATTTGAGAGCTCAATAAATTGAAGAAAAGTACGCCTTATGTTTGGAGTATTTGTTTTTGGGTTCACTGGCTGTCTAGTCGATAGCGTCACTTTCACACACAGCAACAAACGGGAGGGGGTGAGCGGTGCCGCGCCAAGCCACTTCTAGCTGCATTTTTGACATATGAAAAATAGCGAATACCGTACTACGGTCTGACGGAAAATTGTAGTGGTTTTGAAACCGCGACGTTTTCACACCACGGTAAACCGTGAAACGGGTAACTGGCACATGCCTACCTCAGAGACTGCAAGCTGTCATAAAAGCCAGAGGTGGTGCTACTAAATACTAGAGATGTGTTTTGATTGTTATTTCTTTCTTTGTTTCTCATGATTCCATATTTTTTTGCTCAGAATGGAGTGATTCCATATATATTTCCCTGCACTTGCTCTTTAAAATGAACATTTACTAACCACCACGATGTTTTTTATTCATTTCTTTTCGTGTTTCTGAATGCTAAAGAGTTGCACTTTTTTTTTTTTTTTCATGCTTTTTATCTGAGTTTGTTCTACATGACAAAATGAGAGAGTGCTCGTCCGAAACTGGTGATTCCATGCTTTTTGCTAGGGAATATAGATCAAAAATAGATTATAAATGAGGGAAAAAATAATTGGTAACGATTAGTTGGAGGGAAAAAATGAGCACCCAAAATAAAAAAGATTGGTCAAACTATTCTCATCTGAAATTTTCCCTTGTCCAGCACAGAGACGGAGCCCAGGTGCAGTTCCCCAGCGGACGCTGGTGGCAGTGACGCCGATCAACAAGCCAAACAAAACCACGAGAAGGGCGGTGAGTTGAGCTGGCTCTTCCAGATTCCGCCACTTCATTACACGCGTCTCACTTCCTTTTTCCCCGCACGCTCGCAGACGCCGCCTCTCGGTGTGTGGGGCCTTCGGGGGATGCCGCCAAAGCTGCTCCTCACGACGGCGAGGAAGTCGCCGCCATAGCGGAAACAGTCTTCTCAAAACCAGCCTCTGGCAGCAAGACGGCTGACCTCCAAAGGTTCGAAATGCGCTATAATTGAACTTCAAGTACCGCACTGGAGTAAATATAGGCTGAACTGACTGCAAATTACTGGGCGCCTCTCTGGTTTAAATACAAGTTTGTAGTGTTGACGTTCCCACCAGTATCTCCACGAGATACGTACAGCGGATGATTGTATTTCACTGCCGTTGACGGCGCCAGAGGCGATCGAACCTCCGGCACCGTCGAAGGCAGCAGAGTTTGAACTTGTTTAGAGCTGAAACGAATAGTCGAGCAACTCGAGTTTAAAAACTGATCCGAGTAATTTTATTCACCTCGAGCAATCGTTTATTTTGACAGCTCTAAGCACGATTTGCTCGGGCTGCTTTTAATGTGGGACAATGCGCTGATGTCGCGTGCGTAGAGGAAGAAGCCAAAAAAAAAAAAACTTACCGCAGCCGACAGCCGCTACAAACGACGCCAACGTTTCTAAAAACTAGCCCGCATGATGCTACGTTGGTAGGCAGGTAGCGTCTGATGCATCTCATAGAGATCACATGTATGTTGAACTAGATGCGAAATGACAGTCAGCGGCGTTGGTAAACCACCGCCATCTTAAAGCAGTAGAGCACTAGTAAAGAGCGCTAAGCGCTAATAAGATTAACGTTACTGTCACTGGCTCACGTAACGTTAGCCCTGCGGAGGGCTAGGTTTCTATTAATTATGACCACTGTCGATGCGTGGCTAACGTGTCTTACAGGCTTTAACTTAACATAGCGTTGTGGAGTGATGAGGGTGTAAAAAACTTAATAATGCTAACTATCAATTTTAGCTCAGTAGTCATTGCTGGATAAAACACCAAGTAGCACTGGTCCCTAATGTGCTCCAATACAGCCTGTATCATACATTTATTTTGAACACTGCAAAAACTCAAAATCCTATCAGGACTTACAGTTTAGATTAACTAAAAACTTAACTAGAACTTAAAAATAGCTTGACACAAATAGAAATTCAATTGAAACACGGGGGGAAAAAATCCTAACTTTTTAAGTGATGTGTGTTATCAAGCGTAATGGCATTTTTAGGTAAGAAATATATATATAAAGATGTCCCGATCGATCGGGATGCCGAATGATCGGGTCCGATCACGTCATTTTCAAAGTATCGGAATCGGCAAAAAAATATCGGACATGCCTTTTTTAAATATATATATTTTTAAAAATTGTTTTCTAATTGTATTTAATGTTACAGACAAAATGTCTTACACTCATCCAGAGTCTTTAGTTTTGGCTTAAAAGTAGGGCTATCAAATTTATCGCGGTGGTGATTAATTTTTTTAAATTAATCATGTTAACGCAATTAACGCATGCGCTGCACGATCCTCTCACGCATTAGCCACGTTTACATGCTTTTATTCATACCGATTCAAATCATTCCGAATGGAAATTTCATATCAGCTGTTTACATGTCACTTCATCTATTCCGATCCAGCGTTTACATGTGACTGCCTTTATTCCAAAAGGACGTTTGACAACTGCTGTCTGACATGCGCAGATTAATCAAAACAAAGCGTCACGTTGCAAAACATGGAGATCGATCGTTAGATCAGCTGCTGTTTTAACTTTTCGAGTGGAAACAAAACTTCAGAATGATACGCCGTTCATTTAAAAAGTTGTGTGGGTGCGCTGTGCGTGTGCTTGGAAGCCATGTTGCAAGTGACGTTACTTACGTCACCAAGTGACGTCACCACGTCAGTACGGAGCATGTGCAGAAAGAACGAAACCAGACACCATTCCGCTTCCGTGTTTACATGATATAATTTTACTTCTAATCGGTTTGGGAAAAGGAATATTCCACCCCTGTGAATCGGAATGAAATTCCATTCGGTTTGGGCCTGTTCATTCCGAATGAGGTGTTTATATGGAACACATTTATTCGGTTTGAACAAATATTCCGATTGTAATTGGAATATTTGGCTCCATGTAAACGTGGCAACTGTCGCGTTCAATCTATAATGGTGCCGTTTTACCTATATATAGAGCTAAAAGGCAGCGTAATAAGAGTAGAGTGAATTTTGGCAGCCTTTGGAGCTTTTTTTTTTTAATTGGCTAAAGCCTTACTATCCCTCTCTCAACAATTAGAAATATCGTGGGAAGCAATGTGGGGAAGGAAGGTAGTAGTTGATCCTTTTCTTAACACCCTATGTTATTTCCCAACGCAGAGAAGATATATTAATTGGTGCCACTATGCACAGTCATGGTTGCACTTCCCATCATGCATTTGGGCAGAACAGTTAAATGGCTACAGTATCATTTACTGAAAACTCAACAAATACACTAGATGGCAATATTTAGTCACAATATACAAAGTCACATTTATTCTTTAAGAATTACAAGTCTTTCTATCCGTGGATCGCTCTCACAGAAAGAATGTTAATAATGTAAATGCCATCTTGAGGATTTATTGTCATGATAAACAAATACAGTACTTATGTACTGTATGTTGAATGTATATATTCGTCCGAGTTTTATTCATTTTTTTTAAATGCATTGCCAAAATGTATGTATATGATCGGGAAAAATTATCGGGAATGATTGGAATTGAATCGGGAGCAAAAAAAAAAAAGCAATCGGATCGGGAAATATTGGGATCGGCAGATACTCAAACTAAAACGATCTGGATCGGATCGGGATAAAAAAAATCATGATCGGAACAACCCTATATATAATAGGGCTGTCAAACGATTAAAATATTTAATCGAGTTAATTACAGCTTAAAAATTAATTAATCGCAATTAATCACAATTCAAACCATCTATAAAATATGCCATATTTTTCTGTAAATTATGGTTGGAATGGAAAGATAAGACACAAGATGGATATATACTGGACTGTCTCAGAAAATTAGAATACACAATATTCTAATTTTTTGAGACAGTCCTGTGTATATATACAGGACTGTCTCAGGAAATTAGAATACACAATATTGTAATTTCCTGAGACAGTCAGGAAATTAGAATATTGTGTATTCTAAGACAGTCTGAGACAGTCAGGAAATTAGAATATTGTGTATTCTAATTTCCTGAGACAGTCCTGTATATATACACAGGACTGTCTCAAAAAATTAGAATATTGTGTATTCTAATTTTCTGAGACAGTCCAGTACATTCAACATACGGTACATAAGGACTGTATTTGTTTATTATACCAATAAATCAACAAGATTGCATTAACATTATTAACATTCTGTTAAAGCGATCCATGGATAGAAAGACTTGTAGTTCTTAAAAGATAAATGTTAGTACAAGTTATAGAAATTCTATATTAAAACCCCTCTTAATGTTTTCGTTTTAATAAAATTTGTAAAATTTTCAATCAAAAAATAAACTAGTAGCCCGCCATTGTTGATGTTGCTGAAGCCTATAAAATCAGTCGCACCCAAGCGCCAGCAGAGGGCAGCAAAACTCCATAAAACACAACAAGTGAGCGTTTCGCTGTACTGTCATTTAAATCTGTCTGAGCGGGGCATCTGCGTTAATTGCGTCAAATATTTTAACGTGATTAATTAAAAATAACGCCCGTTAACGCGATAATTTTGACAGCCCTAATATATAGTTTTTTGAGTGAAAGCAGTGAATGTTTTTTTTTTTTTCCTAGTTACATCTGAGATGCAATTGTTGGCTGTTTTCAACAATGTACATCGAAAATAAAGACATTGACTGAAAACGGTTCGATATTAGATGAAATGTCTTGTTTTCTCATGGATATTTATAATTGCTCTTCACCTAAAAAAATATACCGGTATGTTTTATCCGATTACTCGATTAATCGATAGAATTTTCAGTCGATTACTCGATTACTAAAATATTCGATAGCTGCAGCCCTAAACTTGTTTGGTGTGTTCATGCAGCGAGGAGAGTCCCGTGTCCTTGGAAAAACTATCTCTGACAGATCCGCCCGAATCCTCAGAGCAGCAGCAACAACAACCCGAGGAATCGCCCATAACCACACAAACCGAAAGGTAGCGATTTGGCCGTACGCCTTACAAACGTCTCGGGCTGTGTTGAATGCTCGTGTTCTTCAGAGTGGAGACGCCAGCACCCCAAGAAGTGGCCGTCAACGGACCGGTGTGAGCGCACGCGGGAGTGCCGTCGGCTAACTGTAAGCCTCCTCAGAGTGACTCCTTTCAAAATCAACCTCAGTGCGACTGCGTTTTTACCGAATCACTCTGCCATGTTATTGGACCTGGACACTGCCAATCGACACCAGTAACGAGGCTGCGGAACATGTACAAAAAAAAAAAATTATATATATATAAATATATATATATATATGTATAAAAACAGAAAAGGAGGACAAAAACAGGACAGCGTGTAGATCTTCAAAGCCTTTCGTTCCCCCTCATGTTGCACATGAATACGTGCGGTTTTAATGTAGCAGCAATGTTTCTGGGGGTTACAACAACAACAACATCATCATCGTTATTATTTTTTTATGTCCAGAACTATTTCTCTCGTTGTGGTTGAACCTGACATTTAGGCTTTTGCATAGTCGCACGTCGTCGGGATAGCACAGGCTACTTTTTCAGTTTTTTTTTTTTTAAATGCACCTCAACGTCAATAAGCCCTTTTTTTTGTTTGTTTTGTTCTTGACAAGGCACTTGTTCAGCCATTTCCTGTCCGAGCACAATTTTAGTGTTTCACGTTCAACTTTTGCTGGCCGTATCTGTCCACTCATTCGCTCTTCCTGTAATTTTTTTTGGTTTTGTTTCTGGTTGCCGTTAAAGAACCTTCTTCACCGGGTGTCTGAATGTGTCACGACGGAGGACGAAGAGGAGGAGGAGGAGGGTCAAAGACCAGAGCTGTAATAGTATTACTGTCTTTAGCTCATGTGCAATAACTTTAAGTAGTCTTTTTTTCATTTTTCTTTTTTTTAAATTTAAATCCAACCTATTTTAAAGAGACAAGATCAAGCTGTCTTGGATTTGGTGTTGCTTGAATTATATTTTGATTTTTATTTTCATTTTAGCGCATGTTAAAGCGACCTTGCTAGTGAGCTCTCAGACCTTCTGATTGTATTGATCTTAACCTCCTCCCCCTTTTTCAATCAACCAAACTTTATCTACCTAATATAAAAATGCTAATCTACATTTACAGGTCATTTTACAAGCAATTTTAAGTAAAATGGTAGTCTGTTTCTGGCTATTGCTTTCTTTTTTTCCCTCCACTAAGCACACAGGATTTAAGAGTGGCATCTGGAAGGAGTGACGCTGTATTTTTTTTTGTTCTAATGTTTAATTTTATTTGATCTCTAAGCTGCAGGATTGATTAAAAAAAATGACTGCAGACACTGGGTTCAAGCTGAGCTCCGGGCCTCTTGGTGTACTCCGATGCGGTTCTTGATTCATTGTTCAACAAATTAAAAGTGTCTGGTTGACCACGTTAATACCAAAGCGATGGCTGTGTCTCGTTATTGGGGCAGTCTGGGTTAAGCAAAAAAGTATGGAAACACCAGTCTCGGACGAGCACTCACTCAGACATTTTATGATGTAGAACAAACTGATTAAAAAGCTTGAAAAACTAATGAATTAGTTCAAAAGTGCTACTCTTCAGCATTCAGAAACACTAAAAGAAATGAAAAACATTGTTGTGGTCAGTAAATGGTAATTTTATAGAACAAGAGCGGGGAAATATATATGGAATCATTCCATTTTGAGGAAAAAATATAGAATAATGAAACAACAATCAAAAACATGTCTAGTATTTAGTAGCTCCACCTCTGGCTTTTATGACAGCTTGCAGTCTCTGAGGCATGGACTTGATGAGTATTCTTCATCAATTTGGTGCCAACTCTCTTTGATTGCAATTGCCGTATCATCCTTGCAGGTAGGAGCCTTGCTGTGGACCATTAAAAAAAAAAAAAAAAAAAACACCACAGGTTATCAATAGGGTTGAGATATGGGCATTTTGTAGGCCATAACATTGACTGGATGAGTCTTTCTCCAAGGAATGCATTAAGTTTTAGCTCTGTGGCATGATGCATTGTCATCTTGGAAATTGACATATTTTCAATTGAAGTGATAAAAATGTCTAAAATTTCAATGTAAACTTGTGCATTTATTGAAGATTTAACCACAGCCATCTCCCCAGTGCCTTTGCCTGACATGCAGCCCCATATCATCAAGGACTGAGGAAATTTTGTCTTCAGGCAGTCATCTTTGTAAATCTCACTGGAACGGCACCAAACAAAAGTTCCAGCATCATCACCTTGTCCAATGCAGATTCTGGACTCTTGAACAAGGTGATGATGCTGGAACTTTAGGTATATTTTTTTTCCCCTCAGAATGGAGTCATTCCATACAGTGGGGCAAATAAGTATTTAGTCAGCAACTAATTGTGCAAGTTTTTCCCACTTGAAAATATGAGAGAGGCCTGTAATTCTCAACATTGGTAAACCTCAACCATGAGAGACAGAATGTGGGGGTGAAAAAACCCCCCCAGAAAATCACATTGTTTGATTTTAATGAATTTATTTGCAAATCATGGTGGAAAATAAGTATTTGGTCTGTACCAAAAGTTCATCTCAATACTTTGTTATGTACCCTTTGTTGGCAAAAACGGAGGCCAAACGTTTTCTGTAACTCTTCACAAGCTTTTCACACACTGTTGCTGGTATTTTGGCCCATTCCTCCATGCAGATCTTTAGAGCAGCGATGTTGTGGGGCTGTCGTTGGGCAACACGGACTTTCAACTCCCTCCTCACACCATGGCGTCAAAATAACAAGAACGGGGAGAAAAAATCCCAGAACCACACGGAGGGAACCTAGTGAATGACCTACAGAGAGCTGGGACCACAGTAACAAAGGCTACTATCAGTAACACAATGCGCCGCCAGGGACTCAAATCCTGCACTGCCAGACGTGTCCCCCTGCTGAAGAAAGTACACGTCCAGGCCCGTCTGCGGTTCGCTCGAGAGCATTTGGATGATCCAGTAGAGGACTGGGAGAATGTGTTATGGTCATAGGAAACCAAAATAGAATTTTTTGGTAGAAACACAGGTTCTCTTGTTTGAGGAAAAAGAATACTGAATTGCACCATACCCACTGTGAAGCATGGGGGTGGAAACCTCATGCGTTGGGGCTGTTTTTCTGCAAAGGGACCAGGACGACTGATCTGTGGAAAGGAAAGAATGAATGGGGCCATGTATCGAGAGATTTTGAGTGAAAATCTCCTTCCATCAGCAAGGGCATTGAAGATGAGACGTGGCTGGGTCTTTCAGCATGACAATGATCCCAAACACACAGCCAGGACAACAAAGGAGTGGCTTCGTAAGAAGCTTTACAAGGTCCTGGAGTGGCCTAGCCAGTCTCCAGGTCTCAACCCCATAGAAAATCTGCGGAGGGAGTTGAAAGTCCGTGTTGCCCAACGACAGCCCCAAAACATCACTGCTCTAGAGGAGATCTGCATGGAGGAATGGGCCAAAATACCAGCAACAGTATGTGAAAAGCTTGTGAAGAGTTACAGAAAATGTTTGGCCTCCGTTATTGCCAACAAAGGGTACATAACAAAGTATTGAGATAAGTATTTGGTCAATATCAAAAGTTCATTTTCCACCATGATTTGCAAATAAATTATTTAAAAATCAAACAATGTGATTTTCTGTTTTTTGTTTTTTTTCCCCCACATTCTGTCTCTCATGGTTGAGGTTTGACCATGTTGACAATTACAGGCCTCTCTAATATTTTCAAGTGGGAGAACTTGCACAATTAGTGGTTGACTAAATTCTTATTTGCCCCACTGTATAGCTGCAGAGCATTGTGGGATACATCCAAGATGGCGGACTCTGTGAGGTCTGGGAATATACTGTTTCTTTGTTTTTGTTTGACTGGTGTTCACATCTGAGCAATTGGAAGGAATGACAGCTGACCCTGACAGGTGAATGGAGGGTCACAGCAAGGGCGTAGATTTGCATAGGGACGGTAGGGACATGACACTACCAACTTTTCAGGATGCTCCAATTGTCCCCACCAACTTTTAAGCAACCTTATCGGCATATTATGAGCTCAATTATATAGCCAATTTAGATTGTCTTTCTATATGTTGTATGGATAGAATTGACCCTACCGTTATTTAGTGAATTACTTTCATTATGTTCAGGCTTACATTTATCCCCTTTTCACTTGCTGAATGTGCCAGTCCATTTTTCCCCCTCAAACACGTTTGATTGGCTGATGACCTGAACCCCCCACCCCCTACACACACACGCACTCACAGCCCAGAAAGAAATACAACATGTCGACAATATGCCGCCCCCTTCGACGACGAGGGATATTAGAATTTCAGCCAGCAGCAGCAGCAACCACTGTACGTAAGGTAAAAAGACGTAAATGTTGTGGAGGTTGGGAACACACCACTAATTTTGCTACTGACAGTGTTGTTAATAACGGCGTTAGACTATAACGGCGTTATTTTTTTCAGTAGTGAGTAATGTAATTATTTTTCTCATCTTTGCAACGCCGTTACCGTTACTGAGGCGGGAAAGGCGTGCGTTACTATCCGTTACTAAGTTGGTTGAATAAAAAAAGTCAGAGAGAGACGGACTCACGGAGACGTGAGCGCAGAGCAGGAGTGGGGAAGACGCCGTTGCAAACGCGATGCTAGGTGGCTCCAATAATACCTGACAGTAGCCGACAGCCGACAAACTACGCCCACATGATACGGTAGATAACACATATTATAGAACTAGATGCAAATGACAGACACGGCTGCATTGGCAACAAATTTTAAGGGCTACATGCGTTAGTAAACAGGCGCCATCTTAAAGCAGTAGACCTCTCAGGAAGGCTCTGTTGTAGAGATCCTTCCTAGCGAACCTAAGTAACTTTTTTTTTTTTTTAATCTAAAATGCTCCTAAATCGGCAAAATCTTGACTTATATCTATATGATTATCTTAATCTAATGATGAAACCGTTTTAAAACTTACATGTTGAAAGTAGACAGAAGGGAACAAACGCAATAACGGGAGCAATTTTAACAACTTTAACGGTTGATCCACAACTTTAAATGACTTCCACACATAGCAAAGGTTACTATCTAGTTATCGCAATACCCTTGTGTCTAGTTAAGTGGAGGGTAAAGAATTGGGCTAGGGCCATTTGTCCCAAAAACCCTTTAAACTTCACATTGTGTGACCTGTTGGTTTTTTTTTTTTTGTAGAAGAAAAAAAAAAAAAACATGAAAATTATCACGAGTTACTTTGCCAAGTAATTAATTACTCTTACAGTCAGGTAACTGAGTTACTAATGCAGTTACTTTTTGGTAGAAGTAATTTGTAACTAATTAATTACTTTTTTTAAAGTAAAATTAACTACGCTGGCTACTGAAAGTCTGACCTGCATCAGAGTTAGCATAACATTAAACTGTATGAATTTGCTAACCTGCAAAACTCGAGTAGGAAGCTGCTTAGAAGTGTCCTTCAGTATGTTTTCTACTGTTAACATTAACGCTAGCCTGATTTAGAATTCCTCTCAAGAATGATGGGAAACAAAAAAAAAAAAAAACGCTCATTGTCAACCTATTATTATAAATATTCCTGTAAGTTAATTTAATTGCTGACACTGCGTTTCGGGGTCATCAACATGTTGTGCCCCCCCTGCCCCAAAAGTCCAGTGGTGCCTCCAGACATTTTTCATAGGGATTGCCAGATGGGGCCACCTAAAAGCCATAATTTCCGGTTTTCATTATATTATTGCAGTAAAAAGGTCAGGGGGAAACTATCCGAAAGACTTAAGGACACGGCTACTGATATACTTTGGTGTATTGTGTAATATTTGATGTTACTAATGATTGAATGTGCATAGTTCATAACTGTCCAGTCAACATTTAGAGTTCCACAACAATTGTTTTATTCTGTTATGTATATATTAGGCATAAGGTGTACATTTAACTAAGGCTGTCAAACGATTAAATTTTTTTAATCGAGTTAATCGCAGCCTAAAAATTAATTAATCGTAATTAATCGCAATTCTAACCATCTCTAAAATATGCCATATTTTTCTGTAAATGATTGTTGGAATGGAAAGATAAGACTGATATATACATTCAACATACTGTACATAAGTAATGTATTTGTTTATTACAACAATAAATCCACAAGATGGCATTAACATTATTAACATTCTTTCTGTGAAAGGGATCAACAGATAGAAAGACTTGTAATTCTTAAAGGATAAATGCGAGTTTGTATATTGTGACTAAATATTGCCACCGAGTGTATTTGTTGAGCTTTCAGTAAATGATACGGTAGCGACTTAACTGTTCTGCCCAAATGCATAATGGGAAGTGGTGCAACCATGACTGTGTGTGATGGCTGCAAATGCTATATCTTCTCTGCGTTGGGTACACTACAGGGTGTTAAGAAAAAGATCAACTCCTGTCATTCTTCCCCACATCGCTTCCCACAATATTTATCGTTGCTGTGGGAAATGACAAAGCTTTTGCCAATTAAAAGCACGGCCCCAATGAATGCTTGTCTACTCCACTCACTTGACACTGCCTCTTATCTCTGTATATAAGTAAAACGGTGCCATTGTGGGCTGTTTGCGGCAATGCGTGAATGAGTCGTATCGCGAATGCGTTAATTGCGATAAATATTTTCACGTGATTAGTTAAAAAAAAAATACCGCCTGTTAATGTGATAAATTTGACAGCCCTACATTTAACAAAACAAAATAAATTCATTCATTTGGGATGAAATGCATAACTGATGCTACAACAATCTAATGCAGTGGGGTGGCCAACCAATTTGTAGGGGTGGCCGTGGCCACCCCTAGCCACCCCCTGGTGGCGCCACTGTTTTCTAAAGTCAAACTCCGCCTATGTCCAGGGTAAAACAGACAAATTAAAAATACATTGCAGCAAACAGACTGATTGTTCTGTCAAACACAACAGTTCCTTTGGCTTAAAATACAGCAGTTTTATTTTGAAAATGGGTGCAACAGCAGTTCAGTCTTTACAATTGTGCAATGACAATGTAGTAAAAGCATTCATTCATGAAGTGCATTTTTTCTGCGAATAACCAGTTGTAGTTCTAAATTTTTCCTACTGGAGGGCAGCATTGTAACATTTTTCCACACTATTGAACCATACTTTCCGATTTTTTAAATTTTACCTGAACGCAACATCAGCTGTCCCGGAAAAGTATCTGTACTAATTTTCAAAATAATGTCAGAAAACGCTAGGTTAGAGAAACTAACGTATGTATGTTTTATATTTTAACGGAATGTATCATATATGTAACACGTGATTCCTCAACCCCGCACAGATCGTTTTTATTTGGAATCAACTTAGACAAATGCGATTCAATAAATGACGTTAAAACAGCGCTCTAATACTGAAAAGTCCCTATACGGATGTTGATTTGGTCTTAGGACTATGTTAGTGAATGTATGTCCTATATAGTCATTTATCCAGTCATCTAAGGGGTCGTCATCCTTGACTGAACCATCGCAAGTCGAGGATGGTCTTGTCAACATCTCAACAAGTCGCCCTGGCGTTCACGGCGGTGCTGTTTACGTTTGTCGTCCTCCCGAAGATGTTCGGCGTTGGCACCGGGGCCAAGCCGAAGGAGTCGAGGCTCGACCCTCGGTATTCTAGAAAAGGTGACGTAAGATTGTTGTTGTTGTTGTAACAAGGGCGTAGGTTTGGTCTCAACATTGGTAGGGACAATATAACAGCATAACCTGCATGTACACTTTTTGCTGGTGATGGGAAATTAATAAAACCAAACAGATTTGGTGAACTGGGGTCAGGGATACATTTCTCACTAATATAATTGATAGGCTAAATCAAGGGTCGGGAACCTTTTTTGTTAAGAGAGCCATGAACACCACATATTTTTACATGTAATTCTGTGAGAGCCATACAATGAGTTTCAAACTAAAAATACAAGTAATGTGTGCATTTTACGGAATTTCAACACTTTTAAAGTACAATAAGACTGAATTTTTAAAAATAACATTGTTATGCTCGTAAGCGGGTTTTAAGGGGGGCCAGGGGGGCCATGTGCTTTGTGGACATGTCTTCAGCAAACTGTTTGCGGGCTTTCTTGTGTACCTTCTTCAGAAGAGGCTTCCTCCTGGGGTGACAACCATGCACACCAATTTGATGTAGAGTGCAGCGTATAGACCCTACTCACGTGACGTCACAACCACGCCTCCGCGCCATGTTGTCCGTCTACTTGTCGTGTATATGCATTACGGCTACGTAAATTCCTCTATTATGGTGTGTTTTTCTGCTCGTTAACATTAATAATCATAATGGTGAAGGCGTGTGTGGCGGTCGGTTGCAGTAACAGAGAAGATAGACGGAGAGACTTGAAGTTTTACCGTATTCTGAGAGACCCGGAGAGGAGAGCGAGATGGACTGCTGCAATTCGACGAGAAAACTGGGCTCCAAACGATTACCACGGATTATGTAGTAGTCATTTTATATCTGGTAAGATGCATTTAATATATATTTAGAGGGTTTTTGGGCTGACAACCTCAATTAAGAACATTGCGAGGCTAATCGCCGACAACATACAGTTTCAAATTCAAGATGCTTATTTCTTCCACCATCATTACATTTTACCTTAGCTGATTTACATACAACAATATATTTAAACAAATGTTAGCAAGCCCTTCTGTGTGTCACATTTGCTTTATTATTTTTTTTTAATTCATAATTTCAACAGTCTCGTCTTTGTGGCGTTCTCTTTCGACACTCGGGCTCTTGCGAAACTGCAGTCAAGCCACCCTCCACTCGTTAAAATGAAGTCAAGCTAGCCGCCCCTCATTTTGTACATGTCAGCGTGTCTTGTTATTAACGCGTCACATCGAACTCTTTGAAAACAGCGACTGAAATAGTCCAATAACCACCTATCCTTAAAGTGTCGGCCATCGCAGTCAACTTTTTTTTTCTTTCTTGATTGTCGCCATTTTAGAAATCACACAGGGTAATGTTGCTTAGAGTGCTGCTCTTAATGTTTTTCAAAGTTTCGTGAGAATAGGCCGAGTTTCTGTGGAAAAGATAGTTGTAGATATCAGGGTAGCAGATGTCAGGCGGAGAGGGCGAAGACAGCGGGTCGAAAAATATCGATTTAGGCATCAAATATGGATCTGGCGAATGGATAGACTGAAGCTTTTCCACATAACGCCTTTTATGCAACGCATCCAATGAGTTTACCGCGTCTGAAAGCACCGGGGCTTCCATGAATTGCTCTATAAACTGAACGACTAATTGAAACCATTGAGAATAGGGCTAAACAGAGACGGACAATATGGCGGCCAGATACAGCGACACGTCATTCTGTGACGTCGGTGAGTAGCGTCTATAGAGGAAGTCGGACATCCGGGCATTTAATGACATCACCAGCCACAACAAAGCGTCGCCATATTGACAATGGGGCAAAAGACGAGTTATGGTGTCACAAACAGTTGCTCTATCGTGCATTGTAATACAAACGTGTTTAACTTTCATTTTATTTGCGGTCTTTTTTCCGTCGGAATGACTAAAAGTTGCTGTGTTGCGGGTTGTCACACAAGGAAGAGTTCTGAGCCGCATTTGAAGTTCTTCATTCTTCCACGTGAGAAGAAAAGGAGAAACAAATGGCTGAGAGCAATTAATTGAGGAACAGTAAAAGAGGACGGTTCCGTGGACTATTCTCGCCTGTGGGAACCTAAATCCAAGCACATTTATGTTTGCAGCCGAGATTTTATTACTGGTGAGTAAACTTTAATTTTTGCCCCAATTAGCTGCTAGGATTCAATAGACTAGGCTGTGGTTATTATTACCGTAACCGGCAACTGGCAAAGCGTTATTTTTCTTTTGCCGTGAACTGCTCTGATTAGTCAATCGGTATATTATTGGCCTGTTGGGAATTGGTTATTATGCCGTGACGTGCTCATGGCTAAATAACGCTTGGAGGCGAATTACCGGTTACGGCAGAAATAATCACTTCGTATATACTACCAATTTTCTCAGTTCCACACAGTACATATTCCACGTAAATGATAAAGGTCAACTTACTGGGTGACTTTATGAGGTAGTTGTAGATGTTTCCGAACTTCACTGCAGGCCATTCCTTTGTTTATCCAGCTATCAGCTGCGACTTTGTATCGGCAGCTTTGTAAGCCAATAAACGCTAATTTTAAATTCCATCGCCTCCTCGCGTCTGTCGGCAGTGACTCGTGATAATAGCACATTTAAGACATTTTTAGGAAAAAAAGACGCAAAACACACCTGAAATATATTAATTTCAGATGTTTGTCTGTGTAATGTTTAGCTGTGCGTTCCCCCTTCACAAAATGGCGACACGTTGTTAAGCGAGGTGACGTCATCGTGACATCACGCCGACTTCCTCCGTGGTCTGAGCACTAACAGGCTGACCCCCCCACCTTATCAATCTCTTCAACAATGCTGACAGCACTCCTGTAACGAGTCACATGACATTTTGGTGGGAAAATGACAAGCAGTACTGAATTTGGACTTTTAGGGATGTAGTTTCTAAGGGGTGGACTCACTTTTGATGCCAGGGGTTTATATATTAATGGCTATATTTTAAGTTATTTTGAGGGGAAAATAAATGAATTCTATTATATAAGCTGCACACAGACTACTTTTTATTGTGTCAAGTTTCATTTTGTCAGTGTTGTCCCATGAAAAGATATACTTCAATATCTGCAGAAATGCGAGGGGTGTACTCACTTTTGTGATACACTATAACTGAACTCATGATATAATGCCAATAAGGTTGCTTAAAAGTTGGTGGGGACAATTTGAGCATCCTAATAAGTTGGTAGTGTCGTGTCCCTACCGTCCCTATGCAGATCTACGCCCTTGTGTTGTAATAATGTTGCAGTATTTGACCCTACTGTTTCGACTATAACTATACTCAATTTTCCATTGTGCCTTTTCTGGTCCGTATCATATTTGTGTTAGGAGTTGGCTCAGGCGCACTTAGAGGTCCGGCGGTGAGCGTGGGCGCCCCGAGCTCACATCAGTCGGCCGAAAGCATGCAGCAGATGAAGAAGCTGATGGAGCAGGAGATGAAGGGCGACAAATTCAAATCCAACAATAATAGCAAGGGTTACGTGTTCACGCTCATGCCCTTATATGCCGTCGGAGTCGGAGTGTTTGCCGCATACAAGTTTTTGAAGGTGGGCTTGAATTTAACAGAATTTAAACCAGGGGTCCCCAAACTACGGCCCGCGGGCTCCACATTTGGTCCGGCCCCCTGAACATTTTTTTTTTTTTTTTCAATAGTGTTATTTATTTCCTGGCTTTTTTCTGTGAAGAACCCAGAGAGGCTTATTTGGTTATTATCTATTTAATTGATAGTGTTATTATTCTTATTATTATATTATATTTAGGGTTGTTCCGATCATGTTTTCTTTGCTCCCGATCCGATCCCGATCATTTTAGTTTGAGTATCTGCTGATCCCGATATTTCCGATCCGATGGCTTTTTTTTTTTTTTTTTACTCCCGATTCAATTCCAATCATTCCCGATAATTTTTCCCGATCATATACATTTTGGCAACGCATTAAGAAAAAAATGAATAAAACTCGGACGAATATATACATTCAACATACAGTACATCAGTACTATATTTATTATGACAATAAATCCTCAGGATGGCATTTACATTATTAACATTCTTTCTGTGAGAGATATCCACGGATAGAAAGACTTTTAATTCTTACAGGATAAATGTGACCTTGTATATTGTGACTAAATGTTGCCATCTAGTGTATTTGTTGAGCTTTCAGTAAATGATACTGTAGCCATTTAACTTCTGCCCAAATGCATGATGGGAAGTGCAACCATGACTGTGCGTAGTGATACCAATTGATATATCTTCTCTGCGTTGGGAAATAAAATAGGGTATTAAGAAAAAGATCAACTATTAACTTTCTTCCCCACATTGCTTCCCACGATATTTCTAATTGTTGAGAGAGGTATTGTAAGGCGTTAGCCAATTAAAAAAAAGCTTCAAAGGCTGCCAAAATTCTCTCTACTCCATTAACGTTGCCTTTTAACTCTATGTATACGTAAAACGGTGCCATTATAGACTGAAAGCGACATGATAGACCTAGTTTAAGCCAAAACTAAAGACTCTGGATAAGTGTAAGACATTTTGTCTGTGACGTTAAATACAATTAGAAAACGATTTAATTAAAAAAAATATATATAATATAATATAATATTAAATTAATATATTATATTATATTATATTATATTATATTATAATTAGAGATGTCGGGTCCGATCACGTCATTTTCAAAGTATCGGAATCGGCAAAAAAATATCGGACATGCCTTTTTTTAATATATATATATATTTTTTTAATTAAATCGTTTTCTAATTGTATTTAACGTCACAGACAAAATGTCTTACACTTATAATATAATATGTTATATTATATTATATTGTATTTTATTATATTAAATTAATATATTATATATAACATATATAATATTATATAATATTATATTATATTATATTATATTATATTATATTATATTATATTATATTATAATATAATTAGAGATGTCGGGTCTGTTTAGCACGAGCATTGCAGCCGTAAACATAACAATGACAGCACGTAGGTTCAAACGCTCGAAAGTAGAGCTGTCCCGATCGATTGGGATCACGTCATTTTCAAAGTATCGGAATCGGCAAAAAAATATCGGACATGCCTTTTTTTAATATATATATATATATATATATTTTAATTAAATCGTTTTCTAATTGTATTTAACGTCACAGACAAAATGTCTTACACTTATAATATAATATATAATATAATATAATATAATATAATATAATATAATATAATATAATATAATATATTATATTATATAATGTATTATATTATATTATATTATATTTTGGGCTGTCAAACGATTAACGTAATTAATCGCAATTCAAACCATCTATAAAATATGCCATATTTTTCTCTAAATTATTGTTGGAATTGAAAGATAAGACACAAGACGGATATATACATTCAACATACTGTACATAAGTACTGCATTTGTGTACTATAACAATAAATCAACAAGATGGCATTAACATTATTAACATTCTGTTAAAGCGATCCATGGATAGAAAGACGTGTAGTTCTTAAAAGAGTACAAGGTAGTTACAAGTTATAGAAATTTTATATTAAAACCCCTCTTAATGTTTTCGTTTTAATAAAATTTGTAAAATTTTCAGACAAAAAATAAACTAGTAGCTCGCCATTGTTGAGATCAATGATTACACAATGCTCATGGTGCTGAAACCCATAAAATCAGTCGCACCCAAGCGCCAGCAGAGGGTGACAAAACACAAAAAGCACAATAACAAATGGACATGACACTGTGCTGTCATTTTAATCTGTTTAAGCAGGGCATGTGCGTTAAATGCATCAAATATTTTAATGTGATTAATTAAAAAAATTAATTACCACCCGTTAACGCGATAATTTTGACAGCCCTATATATTATAATATATCATTATTTTTATTTTATTTAATTTTGTTCCGTGACGAATTCAGAAAGGGTTATTTGATTGGGCTTTCTGAAAAACAATAAATTTTTACATTTAGGCACTCCTGCAATCGTCACACTTTTTCTGTTACAACATGACCCGGCCCCTCATCAGAGAACGAAAAAGTAATGTGGCCCTCACAGGGAAAAGTTTGGGGACCCCTGATTTAAACATTCTCCTCAGTTGCAGAATAACACAGAACTTTTTTTTCCCTCTGTAGATCAAGTCTTCCGATGACGAGGCACAAAAGGACAAATTTGCCAAAGGGGCCAAAAAATCTGCTGAGGCAGGTGTGTTTTGCATACACCGGGATTTCCATTTGAGTGCCTTGTTTGCTTTTCATCCACATTTGTTTGCTATAACTAATAGAACATGTGTATGTTGACCCCCCCTTTCCCCCCATATAGAGAACCAGTTAAACGAACTGGAACAAAGGCTTGCGCAAACAGAGAGGATGCTCAATTCAATTCTCACGCAATTAGACCCACTCACAAACTGGTGAGTAGTCCTCGTTTGCTTATTCCAGGTATTTAGTTGTGATATAACGGATCTCCACACTTCAGTGCAAAATCCGTAGCCCAGGAGCAGAAGAACGAGATCATGACTCAACTCCAGACCATCCGTTATCTCATGAAAAAGAGAGGAATGGACTGCCCGCCTCTCAATGGTAAGTAAGGCTTTACATTGCATGGTAGTGTCACGCTGATGGGCAAAACCACAATTTACAATTCAATGCCGACACCTCACTTTGCATCATATTTTACTCCCACACGGCCCTAACATAGTCGTTTGCATGTACGTGAAACCTTTAGAGTTCCCTTTAAAAAAAAAAAAAAACTGTCCTATTCAGGTGTTTGACACGGAGAATGGAAGTCTACGTGTCCGGATGGTCTGAACAATTTTAATGTTTCACATTGAGAGTAAGGCTGTCAAAATTATCGCGTTAACGGGCGGTAATTAATTTTTTAAATTAATCACGTTAAAATATTTGACGCATTTAATGCACATGCCCCGCTCAAACCGATTAAAATGACAGCAAAGTGTCATTACCACTTGTTACTTGTGTTTTTTGGTGTTTTGCCGTCCTCTGCTGGCGCTTGGGTGCGACTGATTTTATGGGTTTCAGCACCATAATTATTATTGACATCAACAATGGCGAGCTACTAGTTTATTTTTTGATTGAAAATTTTACAAACTTTCTTAAAACAAAAACATTAAGAGGGGTTTTAATATGAAATTTGTATAACTTGTACTAACATTTATCTTTTAAGAACTACAAGTCTTTCTATACATGGATCGCTTTAACAGAATGTTAATGGCATCTTGTTGATTTATTGATATAATTAACAAATACAGTACTTATTTACAGTATGTTGAATGTATAAATCCGTCTTGTGTCTTATCTTTCCATTCCAACAATAATTTACCGAAAAATATGGCAGAATTTATAGATCAGGGGTCCCCAAACTTTTTCCTGTGAGGGCCACATAACTTTTTCCTTCTCTGATGAGGGGCCGGGTCAGTTTGTAACAGAAAAAGTGTGACGATTGCAGGAGTGCCTAAATGTAAACATTTATTGTTTTTCAGAAAGCCACAAACAAATAACCCTTTCTGAATTTGTCACGGAACAAAAGTAAATAAGATAAAAATAATAATAATAATACAATATAATATAATATAATATAATTTATAGGGCTGTCAAAATTATCACGTTAACGGGTGGTAATTAAAATATTAAATTATTTAATTATTAAATTAAAATATTTGACGCAATTAACGCACATGCCCCTCTCAAACAGATTAAAATGACAGAACAGTGTCATGTCCACTTGTTACTTGTGTTTTTTTGTCTCCCTCTGCTGACGCTTTGGTGCGACTGATTTTATGGGTTTAAGCACCATAATGTAATGTATTTATTGACATCAACAATGGTGAGTGATGGGGAAAATATTATGTGACCCGAAGTGAATTAGCACATTATGCCTTATGATAAATTCGATCTGGGCCAAAGGGCGGAATGATGGGGGAAAATAATATTATGTGATGCCATAACATTAGCACATTATGCCTTTGTGATGTATGATTGCCTCTGTGACCCAGATTGTAACAACTTCTCCTTGTGTCCACGTTAACGGGTGGTAATTAATTTTTTAAAATTAATCACGTTAAAATATTTTACGCATTTAACGCACATGCCCCGCTCAAACAGATTAAAATGACAGCACAGTGTCATGTCCATTTGTTCTTGTGTTTTTTGGTGTTTTGTCACCCTTTGCTGGCGCTTGGGTGCGACTGATTTTATGGGTTGCAGCACCATGAGCATTGTGTAATTATTGACATCAACAATGGCGAGCTACTAGTTTATTTTTTGTTTGAAAATTTTACAAATTTTATTAAAACGAAACATTAAGAGGGGTTTTAATATAAAATTTCTATAACTTGTACTAACATTTATCTTTTAAGAACTACAAGTCTTTCTATACATGGATCGCTTTAACAGAATGTTAATAATGTTAATGCCATCTTGTTTATTTATTGTTATAACAAACAAATACAGTACTTATGTACAGTATGTTGAATGTATAAATCCGTCTTGTGTCTTATCTTTCCATTCCAACAATAACTTACAGAAAAAATATGGCATATTTTATAGATGTTTTGAGTTGCGATTATTTACGATTAATTAATTTTTAAGCTGTGATTAACTCGATTAAAAATTTCAATCGTTTGACAGCCTTAATTGAGAGTATGACATACTCCCATTGTTATCATTCAACCTACCTCGTTTACAGTGCCTTGCAAAAGTATTCGGCCCCCTTGAATCTTGCAACCTTTTGCCACATTTCAGGCTTCAAACATAAAGATATGAAATTTCATTTTTTTGTCAAGAATCAACAACAAGTGGGACACAATCGTGAAGTGGAACAACATTTATTGGATAATTTAAACTTTTTTAACAAATAAAAAACTGAAAAGTGGGGCGTGCAATATTATTCGGCCCCTTTACTTTCAGTGCAGCAAACACACTCCAGAAGTTCAGTGAGGATCTCGGAATGATCCAATATTGTCCTAAATGACCGATGATGATAAATAGAATCCACTTGTGTGTAATCAAGTCTCCGTATAAATGCACCTGCTCTGTGATAGTCTCAGGGTTCTGTTTAAAGTGCAGAGAGCATTATGAAAACCAAGGAACACACCAGGCAGGTCCGAGATACTGTTGTGGAGAAGTTTAAAGCCGGATTTGGATACAAAAAGATTTCCCAAGCTTTAAACATCTCAAGGAGCACTGTGCAAGCCATCATATTGAAATGGAAGGAGCATCAGACCACTGCAAATCTACCAAGACCCAGCCGTCCTTCCAAACTTTCTTCTCAAACAAGGAGAAAACTGATCAGAGATGCAGCCAAGAGGCCCATGATCACTCTGGATGAACTGCAGGGATCTACAGCTGAGGTGGGAGAGTCTGTCCATAGGACAACAATCAGTCGTACACTGCACAAATCTGGCCTTTATGGAAGAGTGGCAAGAAGAAAGCCATTTCTCAAAGATATCCATAAAAGGTCTCGTTTAAAGTTTGCCACAAGCCACCTGGGAGACACACCAAACATGTAGAAGAAGGTGCTCTGGTCAGATGAAACCAAAATTGAACTTTTTGGCCACAATGCAAAACGATATGTTTGGCGTAAAAGCAACACAGCTCATCACCCCGAACACACCATCCCCACTGTCAAACATGGTGGTGGCAGCATCATGGTTTGGGCCTGCTTTTCTTCAGCAGGGACAGGGAAGATGGTTAAAATTGACGGGAAGATGGATGCAGCCAAATACAGGAACATTCTGGAAGAAAACCTGTTGGTATCTGCACAAGACCTGAGACTGGGACGGAGATTTATCTTCCAACAGGACAATTATCCAAAACATAAAGCCAAATCTACAATGAAATGGTTAAAAAATAAACGTATCCAGGTGTGAGAATGGCCAAGTCAAAGTCCAGACCTGAATCCAATCGAGAATCTGTGGAAAGAGCTGAAGACTGCTGTTCACAAACACTCTCCATCCAACCTCACTGAGCTCGAGCTGTTTTGCAAGGAAGAATGGGCAAGAATGTCAGTCTCTCGATGTGCAAAACTGATAGAAACATACCCCAAGCGACTTGCAGCTGTAATTGGAGCAAAAGGTGGCGCTACAAAGTATTAACGCAAGGGGGCCGAATAATATTGCACGCCCCACTTTTCAGTTTTTTATTTGTTAAAAAAATTTAAATTATCCAATAAATTTTGTTCCACTTCACGATTGTGTCCCACTTGTTGTTGATTCTTGACAAAAAATTAAAATTTTATATCTTTATGTTTTAAGCCTGAAATGTGGCGAAAGGTTGCAAGGTTCAAGGGGGCCGAATACTTTTGCAAGGCACTGTATTTTGACAAAGCAGCAAATAGGAAGGGGTCAAACATGTGGGCCACCATCTCCCCCAGCTATCCTCCGTAAATCCAGACGTGAAAGTGTTGGCCGGACATGGGCGTTGGCTCGATGTAGGTTGCATTGTTGAGAAAATCTTGTCCAAGGTACTTAGAGACCAATTAAGCAGTTCCATGACACATAAGATTGGTACAGAATTAATCACAACTCGACAGCGTTCGCGTATGTCAGCAGATGAATAACAACTGATGTTCTGTCGTTGTGACAGAGCTGATTATTAAGGCATGTCATGTCTCACTTAATCTTTTGTCTCTCCTTCTCCTCCACTTTTTGTTATGGGGACACTATGTAGTGTCTGTGTGTCTGGCTTAATGCCCTGATTTTGAACCTTGTACAGTTCTTATCCATGCTAGAGGTCAGACTCTGAAAAGGTATAGAGTAAGTTCTTTATATTTCTTCTTAAAGGCTGCTAGGGTCTTCGTGTTAGTCAGTGCGGGGTCTAGAGCATTCCAGAGGCGGGCCCCAATGATTGGAATCGAAAAGGATTTTAAAGTGGTTCTGGCATGACTGTAGTCTTAACTCATAATTCGATTCCCTCGCTTGGAAGTGAATTTGTAAGTTATGCGGAAGACAATTTGTATGCGCTTTGGGTTATGAGGGAACAGAAGAAAAGAAAAGAAACGCAAACGACAACAGAGTCTATAAGCTAAGTGATTGGGAGGGGTAGAGTGTACACAAATCAGCCATGTGATCTAGAAACCAGTAATCGTGTGAATCCCTTGTGAGTGTAAGGCAGTCGGCAACCGACCCTACGCCGCCACATCGCACCGGGACCCCCCACCTGAGCGCCCAATCACATCCAGGCCAGCAAAGGAGCCATCGTGTTTTAGACCTTTACAGTTCCTTTGTTTTCAAACATTTCTTTTGAGACAATTTTTGCATGTGGTTTACTTTCTTCTCGCAATCTCGACTTTCAGAAGCTTGCTTCGAGCAGAGTCTGGACCACCTCATCGAAACACTGGGAGCCAGCGAGACTTCGTCGGCGGACGTGGATAAAAGCGACGAAACGCCACAAACCGAAACGGAAGGCGAGGAAGTGAAAGAAACACCGCCGGATAGATCGGAAGAGGAAACAGTGGAGGAGGATGGAGACCAAGTGGAGGAAACTGAGGTTGGAAAAGAGGAAGGATATGAAGAGTTTGATTTCATGCCTTCACTTGAGGACACAAGCAGTGAGGAGAGCGGCAAAGCTCAGCAGTCGTGCGGCCTCAGGCGGCGCAATGTTCCTGAATGAACTTACTGTGGAAAAAAACTCATAGGATAAGATTATTTATTGTCTGATTTTACGCCAAATATGGATATACAGTCCCTGACAAAAGTCTTGTCGCTTATCCACTTTGTAAAAACAATTGCTAATAACCTGACTTTTAATTATTCCATTGGTCTCATAAATGGCTCATATGATAGCTAAGACCCTCCCAAATTATGTGGAATGTACAAAAATATATTTGTTTCACTGAAAAAAGATTTATCACTTAATGACGACATAAAGGTCAAATTTTGGCAAGACAAAAGTTTTGTCGCCTACAGAATGTAGTGTGAAAATTGAACAAAATTCTACTTCAAACACAAAAATATGTTACATAACATGCATTTTCAGCACGCATTAGCTGGAGCTCTCTGACGATTTCTTGATTTCTCCTTTGATTTTATTGATTCTGGCTTTGAATCAAGTCAGTCAATGAGACCTCCAATTTCTGGTCTACGGATTTCAGATTCTTTGGAGCCATACTGGGAGTCGAGCTTCCAAGCTGGCCCTGAGCGCTTATCAGCTGAGATAAGTTGCTGGTGGGAGAGAGCTCGGAGGGGTGCGTCTGGACACAGCTTGAGCTGAATCCATATATCCGCCTTGTGTCTTATTTTTCCATTCCAACAATAATTTACAGAAAAATTTGGCATATTTTATAGATGGTTTGAATTGCGATTAATTACGATTAATTAATTTTTAAGCTGTTATTAACTCGATTGAAAATTCGTTTGACAGCCCTACTTCAAATACAAAAATATGTTACACAACATAAGCGAATTAAGTAGTGGTGCTGTGAGAATTTTGTATGACTTCTATGGGCTTGAAGGACTGCGTCCATGCGGTTCGGCAAGGATTCATACAATTTATTGATGAAGTCATCAGGAACATCGAAAAAAGCAGTCTTGCATGCTTCCCAGAGTTCTTGAGTTTCGCCTTCCATGCTTCCTCTTTCATCCTACCCCGGACATGCTCAATGATGTTCATGTCTGGTGACTGGGCTGGCATGTCTTGGAGGATCTTGATTGAAGTGTGCGATCGAGCACCATCCTGCTGCAGAATTTGTCCCTTTTTATGGTTAGGAATGTTAAGAGGCAGCTAAGATTTGTTGATATTTCAGACTATTTATGTTGCCTTCCACCCTGCAGATCTCTTGCACACCCCCATACTGGATGTAACCCAAGACCATGGTTTTGCTACCACCAAACTTCACTGTTTTCTGAGTGAATCTTGGATCCATGCGGGCTCCAGTAGGTCTCCTACAATATTTGCGGCGACTGTGGTGTAACATACTTCACAGTGGGTATGAGGTGCTTTTCAGCATGCGCTTCTTTCGTGGCACGCCAGACCCACTTAGAGCGTTTGTTGCCAAAAAGCTCAATCTTGGTCTTATCTGACCAAAGCACACGGTCCCAGTTGAAGCCCCAATACCGCTTGGCGAACTCCAGACGTTTGCGTTTATGATTGTGAGTGAGGAAAGGTTTTCTCCGTGCATGCCTCCCAAAGAGCTTGTTGGCGTGTAGACAACACCTCATACCCACTGTGAAGTCTGGGGGTGAGTCAGTGATGCTGTGGGGATGTTTCTCTTCCAAAGGCCTTGGGAACCTTGTTAGGGTGCGTGGCATTATGAAAGCTTTGAAATACCAGGACATTTTCAATCAAAATATGTTGCGCTCTGCCCGAAAGCTGAAGATGGGTCGTCACTGGGTCTTTAATAATAAATGCACTTGTATTCAAGGTTGGATTTTTCTTTTTTTTGTTTAAACTTTATTAGAAGCTAAAAAAACACATCATAACCAGGGGTGCCAATAATCATGGAGAGGCACTGTATAATGCAAATAAGGTTGCTTAAAAGTTGGTGGGGACAATATGAACATCCTGAAAAGTTGGTAATGTTATGTCCCTACCGTCCCTATGTAAACCTGCACCCTTGAATCTTAGGCATCTAGTCCGAGGTTAGGTTGCAGTTAATGTGGCAGTCTAGTGCACTGGGGTTCTTTTTATACACACCTGACAGTTAATTGATCCATTATTGGTAACAGGTGATGCCCTAATCTGGGATTGTGTGCATCATTTGACAAGGTGACAATGAACTCAATGGGCTTTACCAAGCTGTAAACATCAGAACACTTTTCAACAGTATTATTTGGCACCGAAATGTTATTCCGTGTTGGGATTAAAATGATCCATTTCTTGTAAGAAAATATTGATTACAAATATATAAGAGAGACACTTCAGGTCCATGTGTATGCAAGCGACAAGACTTTTGTCAGGTACTGTATTCATCAACTTATCGTCCCCCAAAAAGATTTCAAACAGGGCTTGGTTAGTTGTTGCAGATTTCATAAAAGTGCAGTCCGCTGTTGTTATAATATGTGATGACAAATAGCATAACATAGATGTGCCTTTTTAAAGTTGGCATTGTCATATCAATACGGGCAATGCGGGCATTTCATGACATAACTTTACATGTTGATTTAAGTACCGTATTGGCCCAAATATAAGACTGAAAAAGAGGGGGTCGTCTTATATTCACGGTGTAGACATTATATCCATTCACGACGCTAGATGGCGCCAGATATCATCGAAGCGATGTTCTGTCATCATAGGCGGATCTATTATTCAGGCGAAGTAGCCGATCGCCTTAGGCCCCCAACCAGTAGGGGGCACCCAACCAGCTGGGGCTTGGGCCACCGGAGCCAGCAGCACCCCCAACTATTCGTCATGTCATGTCAGCATACCAAACAGACAAATAACAAAACAAAAAAGAAATCCATTTGAATGCTGTATTTATATTATCGCTCCCCCCCACACACACGCACTACAATGGACTGTTCCACGACGACGGACTGAGTATCAGTCGCTTAGCGTCATTTAGCGCCGTTTAGCTTCGCGTAGCTTAAATTATACATCGTTCGATTCAAACCTTTGTTTTCAAAAACTACTTAAGAAACATTTGAAAACTTCCACAATGAATGCCTGGATTTTTTTGGTTGTTTACCAAGTTTAAATGGCAATATTTGAACAGAATTTAAATTATATTAACATACACAATAATCTCTTAACTGTCCAGGAATGCAAAAAACAAAACAATTGTCTTAAGACCACTCAACATTGTCTGTCTAAATAAAGTAATTAAATACAACTGAAAAAACATCTTAGTGAGGGAATACCAAAAATAATTAAAAATGGAACCTTGCTTCAGGTAAAACACGACTGCTTTTCTCCACGAACAACCAAACTCAACAAAAAATGAAAGCTCCTTTGGGCTGCTGTAAGACCACATGAATAAAAAAAGAAAATTGGGGAGAAGGGGTTAAACCTCAGTTCACAACATTTCACCCAATTAACGTTAACAGTAGAAAACATACTGAAGGACACTTCTCTCTAAGCAGCTTCCTACTTGAGTTTTGCAGGTTAGCATATTCATACAGTTTAATGTTATGCTAACTCTGATGCAGGTCAGACTTTCAGTACCAAAATTACTGGTGTGTTCCCCACCTCCTCAACATTGTTGTCTTTTTATATTACTTACATGGTTGCTGCTGCTGCTGGCCGAAATAAAATTCTATTTTCCATCGTCTTCGAAGGGGGCGGAGGAGGTGGCATGCATAGGCGAAGCTACTATTCAGGCGAAGTAGCCGATCGCCTTAGGCCCCCAACCAGTAGGGGGCCCCCAACCAGCTGCCCTTGCCCCAACGAGCAAGGGCTTGGGCCACCGGAGCCAGCAGCACTCCCAACTATTCGTCATGTATAATTATGTCAGCATACCAAACAAACAAATAACAAAACAAAAAAGAAAGCCATTTGAATGCTGTATTTATATTATCTCCCCCCCACCCACACACACACGCACTTAATTTAGCGCCATTTAGCTCCGTTTAGCATTGCTTAGCGCCGCTTAGCTGTTCATTAGCTTCACTTAGTTCTCCCGCGTTTTTCACGCCACTAAGCTCGCTGTTTTTGCAGCATACTTGCTACTTTGCACGTCGGCTATCGTTTATTTGGAACACATGAGCGAACGTGCTCTCCATGAGAGCCAAAGTGCAGTGAAGGAGAAGTTGAGAACAGGCCGCTAATGCCTCTTTTAACTTTCTTCTTCACACCAAACATAAAATACACGACAGCACACCCTGTGGCGAAACAATGCAGTACAGTTCCAATCGCTCATGCAATAAAACTCAACAGCTGGTTAACAGCATTTGCTAACGAAAAAAAAGAATTAAATCTCTTAGTGACACCACAAGCAATGACGAAGAATGTTTTCGGTTAGCAGTCATATAAATAACGATTTTTGGAGTTAATCCCACATACCTCAGAATTAATATTATAATATGTAGAGTAAATACTACAGAATACAGATTCTACACTAAGAATAGCTTTCAAATGACACTCTTTATGACAAATATGATTGGCAATGAATAATTATTATACTACTATTATATATAGTAATATACTATAATAATAATGCTAGAATTTTTTTAAAGAATTGTTCTGAATAATGTTGGAAAGGCAAAGTCAGTGTTCTGAATCTGTTTTACTTTCCATTCTTTTGTACTAGCAAATGCTATCAGCATTTAACCTCATTATTTATTTGTGATTATTGTTATTTACATGATTATTTGTACTTTAATAAAAAAATTAAGTGTTCCCAAATTGGTTTTGTGAATTAATAAGCCTCAACAAAAATTTAATTGCTAAATTAGTAAAAATAAAAAAAAGTTATTAGATTTGTCGACTAATCGTAAAACTAGTCGGCTGACTAATCAGGAGAAAATTTGTCGTTTAGGACAGCCCTAGTGTACCGGAACATATTTCCTCCACACCCTTCTCACCGTTTTAACCCCTGACCCATGAAGAGGGCTAGGGATGGGAATTAAAACGATTTTCACGATTCCGATTCCCTTATCGATATTGCTTAACGATTCGATTCTTTATCGATTCTAATTTGGGGAAAAAGAAGAACAAACATTTTGATTGGCATTGAGTTTGTTTCATCAGAAGTCACAACCTTACAAACTCACAACGAGGTCAAAAGAGGCCCAAGGTCTCAATGTTAACTGTGGAAATAAGTGGCAAATACACAAGAATGTGTAACATTTTACTGAAACATTTTTCTAATAGAAATTGGTATATACTGGCATATAGGTTGTTGTTCTGCCTTTGGCAATATGTGTTAAAGTGTATTATTTAACATTTTATTGAAATCCATGCCTTTTAGTTTTTAGTGTGCTTTCACGCTCAAGTGGGGGCGCCCTTGCGCTTCCACACGCGAAGAAGAGTGCGCTTACACGCAAAGACGAAGTGCCGCATCCAAGCGAGTGAGCGAGTTAGTGAGAGAGGGAAACACTGCTACGAGCCTACGTCCTTTGTTAATGTTTGTAAAATATCTACAGAGGCAATGCCTGTATGTATCATCTTTTGTGTTGTTCTTTCCACTCGCGATCGGACACTTAAATCCAATTGTGTAGTGGTTTGAACGATGTGCTAATGCTAGCAAACGCATGCTAACCGTTTGTGTTATTACTGTATTAGCAGCTAATCATCGCTGATTTACGTTGATGCGAACCAGTTTGTTATTGGGGACGACATTGATTTGTTTCATTTCTATTTTTAGTTTCACTCTTCAAGTGACGGTTGAATAAAGTCAGCAAATTATACCAACGTCTTCTGCATCGTGATTTTGGAGTTTAGCTGGCTGTATAGCCAGGACTGAGTCTTAACGTCTCGGTGAGGACAATGCAATCGTATTCCCTCCCGATGCAGTTATCTCCACCTTGCAATGACTGCAAGTCGCTTTGTTGTAATTTTTCCTCGTGAAGTAAAGACACACTTTCGAGCGTTTGAACCTACGTGCTGTCATTGTTATGTTTACGGCTGCAATGCTCGTGCTAAACTATCGTAACCTTCGATTTTCAACCTCTTTCTTGGGGAAGTGCAGTCAAACTTTGGAGCGAGTGGTTCTTGGCGCCATGCTAGTTTGATTCGTCTGGACAGCAAGACACGTCACGTGATGACGCAATTCGCGTCTTTAGGAATCGTTAAAGGGTTCGTTAAGGCTTTTTCATTGTGATGTCGAGGCCTCGATACAGTAGGAACCGGTTCGGAATTGGATTTCAATTCCCATCCCTAAAAAGGGCCCCTAGATATGTTCGCCTTAGGCCCCAAAATTGCCAAGTCCGCCACTGTCTGTCATGACAGATCTCAGCTACTCTCCCCATTCACGACACTAGATGGCGCCAGATATCATTGAAGCGATGTTCTGTCATGACAGATCTCTGCTCCTCTCAAGTTGAACCGTTTTGCATTTTTTTATTGCAATGTTTTTCCTTATTCAGATTTGTTTCAAGACTACAGTTACAGTTAGACTTCACTTTGATGGTTAATGCAGTTATTGCAATTTTGTTGTTTTATCACAATAGATTGGTTGATTTATAGTTCAAAATCCAGAAGCCATTCATTTACGGATGTGATTGCACTTTAGTTTACATATTTAAATGTTCAGATATTAAGATTTGAATGAGGCAAAATACCATGCTTTTTCTCTCAAATATATTGTTATAATCATTTGTTTCGGATGTACTGTAATTATTTTCTGTATAAAAAATAATTTGGTGTTCAAAAAGTCTTTTTTTTCAAACTTGAAAGAAGTCTTGGGGGTCGTCTTATAATCAGGGCCGTCTTATATCCGGGCCAATACGGTATATCCATGTTTAAACACCTTTTTTGTTAACCACAGTGTCTTAAAAAGGAAGCTTTTCAACCTACATGGGGGAAAAAAGGGAAAATAAAACCTCAATTAATTTCTCATGTTACATAATCCTGTTACATACAGTTTGTAATGATGCTCCTTACATTTCAAATAAGAGTGTTGTGTGTTTTTGTGAGTTCCTTGCCTGCAAATTGTGACGTTACTTCCGACTGCTTTATAATTGTCGTTCATTGCTGTTTTCTCTCACCAAATTTAAATGTCTTTTCATTCAAAGAAGATAGTTGAGAAGTTTTGTTTGTAATAGCTGTTTATTACGAGAGCCGAAGGTTATAAAAAGGTGTCACTGTCACACTCCTGTGGGGATTTTTTTAGCGGTAAGAAAACTTATTTTTTTCCAATTATGAATTTTCCAAATCAAAAGTGTCTGTGGGCGTTGACGTGGGTGTGTCACCATCCCTCTGTCACCTATCTAATATCCCCTGTGACTTTCTGTGCAGGTTTGGTTGATGTATGGAAAGAGAAGACTGTGCCAATTTTCTGTTGACCACTTATTTTTCTTTCACTTATTTTTGTATGTGCTTATGTTTCCTCCCGATCACTGCACACGCTTATTTGTAGAAGGCCACTGCACACTGACATTACATAAGTTTAGGGCGTAAAGCACAGATAAGGCCGAAAAACCAGTTTCTGGTCTTGCACCCCTCTTTAAAAGAAACTGCTGTATTTTAAGCCAAAAGAACTGTTGTGTTTCATAGAACAATACGTCTATATGCTGTCATAGCATATTCATATCGCATTAAGCTTCCAAACAAATTTTTAATTTGTCTGTTTTACCCTGAAAACCCCCGTTTACAGACGTCGCGCAACCGCTTTTGTTTCAACCTAGCCATAAAAAGAAGGTAAGTAATCGTATTTATTATTCGAAATGTCATTTTTAGCTTAGAATCATGAATTGATGTCTAATATTTAGTTATATATATATATAAAAAAAAAAACTTAAAAAATTATTCACTCGCATATTTTGAACTTTTAAACAAATTACGACACAATGAAAAAATTAAAAGTCAAGATTTTTTTGATGGAAGCAACTTTTTTGATTGAAGTAATGTTGATTTGTGTTTGGGCCACATTTTGGCTAGGACATTTTTGTCTTTATTATTCAAATCTAAAAATAAGTTGCTTCAAAAAACTGTAAATCCCCCCCCCTAAAAAAATCACTTCAATCAAAAAAAGAAAAATTGTAATCATGAAAAAAGTTTTTGAATGCGAAAAAATATTTGCGATTAAAAAATTTGCATTTGAACACTTCATTTTTCATTGAAAAAGTTTTCTTTGATTAAAGCAATCCTTTTTGTGTCCGGGCCATATTATGAGTAGGAAATTTGTGTCTAAATCATTTAATCCCCCAAAAAGTTGCTTCAATCAAAAAAAAAAAAAAATGTAATCAAAGAAAAAAATCAACTGAAAAATAAAACTGCCCTACTCTATTTTTTTTTATTATTATTATTATATGCAAAGTAAATGACCGTCTAAGTTGCTAGTCACATGATCTGTTCGAAAAATAATTTTATTACATTAATATAATTTTTTTTCTGTTCATTTCATTCATTTTTGTTGCAGTTTTATTGCTTAGCAACTTTTATATACATAGGAAAGTCAATTACATGCAATGACACTTTTCGGCCACCAGAGGGTGGCCTGGCCCCCGTTAAAATCCGCTTATGATGCTCTCGCGTGCGCTCACCTCCAGTTTGGGTTTTGCTGTTAATTATTTTTAAAACCTCCCTCCTGTTCAAAAATTTTCTTCCCTCAGAAAATTGACATTTTAAGCTTTCCAATGATGTATCACACATTCATATGGAACAATTTTTAAATTTGGCCAAATTGGGGGTCTCACAGCGGAACTTCAAGTCACCTGAGTGTTTTCCGCCATAGAAATATGTGTTACCTATTAAGCTCGCGTGGATGTGCCTCGCAGAACATTTAACATGAGTTCACTAACAGCTGAGCTAAAAGCCATGGTATTTCCAAATTAAATTCTATTCGTATTAAATTTTAAGATTTCATTCCTGTAAGATTACTATTGACAGAGTAGCGTGTAGTAATCAGTGACGGCCACAGGAGGGTAGTAAAGGCTAAATCAAAAAAGTTGCTTTCCAGCTTTTATATACAGAGGGGCAAATAAGTATTTAGTCAACCACCAATTGTGCAAGTTCTCCTACTTGAAAATATTAGAGAGGCCTGTAATTGTCAACATGGGTAAACCTCAAACAAACAAAAAAAAACCCAGAAAGTCACATTGTTTGATTCTTAGAGAATTCATTTCTAAATTGGAGTGGAAAATAAGTATTTGGTCACCTACAAACAAGCAAGATTTCTGGCTGTCAGAGAGGTCTAACTTTTCTAACGAGGCGCCACTCGTTACCTGTATTAATGGCACCTGTTTTAACTCATTATTGGTATAAAAGACACCTGTCCACAAACTCAGTCAGTCACACTCCAAACTCCACTATGGCCAAGACTAAAGAGCTGTCGAAGGACACCAGAGACAAAATTGTAGACCTGCACCAGGCTGGGAAGACTGAATCTGCAATAGGTAAAACGCTTTCTTTACACCAAGCGTTTTACCTATTGCAGATTCAGAGTGTGTTTGGAGTGTGACTGACTATGGGGCGCCGTTTGTAAAGCAGCACATGCTGAAAATTACGACATTTTCTCACATTTAGCGCCATATCAGTGTTTTAAATGTGGTGTGAAAATTTTAGAGTCACTTTTTTTTGCACATTTACGACATTATTTAGCAATTTAAATATTTATTTTTTAAATAACAAATATTAAGCTTAAATGTTTAAATCCAGAACTAATTTAAATCTTTAAATCTTAAATGTAAATCTGACATATATATCTTAAATCTAAATGTTAAATATAAATCCTTAATCTTAATGTTAAATCCAAATTCTTAATCTAAATGTTAAATCTAAATCTGAAATATAAATCTTGAATATAAGTCTTAAATATAATTTTTAAATCTAAATGTTAAATCTAAATCTTAAATCTACATTTGAAATATATATCTTAAATCAACATCTTAACTCTATATCCTAAATGTAAATCTTAAATATAAATGTCAAATCTAAATCATAAATGTTAAATGTAAATCCTAAATCTTGAAACGGGTGGAACTAAATATTTATGTAACATGTAAATTCATATGACTGGTGACCGGAAGTATAAAACATAAAAATTGGAGCAGCTCAGACTGTGTTTGCATATTAGCTACATATTTAGTTTCACCTGTTTCAAGATTTAGATTTAAGATTTACATTTAAGATATATATTTAAGATTTACATTTTAAATATAAGATTTATATTTAAGATTCAGGATTTAGAGTTAACATTTACATTAAGGATTTAGATTTAAGATTTAGATTTAAGACTTAGGTTTAAGATTTAGATTTAACATTTAGATTTTAGATTTAGTTTTAAGATTTAGAATTTAAGATTTAAGAGTTAAGATTTTAGATTTAGATTTAAGATTTAAGATCTAGATTTAAGATTTAAATTTAAGATTTAGATTAAATGTGCAAAACAAAGTGACTCTAAAATTTTCACACATTTTAAAAACTGCTGCGTTAAATGCGAGAAAATGTCGTAACTTTCAGTATGTGCTGCTTTACAAAAGGCGCCCCATAACTGACTGAGGTTGTGGACAGGTGTCTTTTATACTGATAATGAGTTAAAACAGGTGCTATTAATACAGGTAACGAGTGGAGCCTCGTTAGACCTCATTAGAAGAAGTTAGACCTGTCTGACAGCCAGAAATCTTGCTTGTTTGTAGGTGACCAAATACTTATTTTCCACTCTAATTTGGAAATAAATTCTTTAAAAATCAAACAATGTGATTTTCTGTTTTTTTTTTTCCACATTCTGTCTCTCATGGTTGAGGTTTACCCATGTTGACAATTACAGGCCTCTCTTATCTTTTCAAGTAGGAGAACTTGCACAATTGGTGGTTGACTAAATACTTATTTGCCCCACTGCAGTTAGCCTGCAATTCCCGATAAGGATCGGCTATCTGGTGGCTCTATTTATAGAGCAAAGAAGAAAAAATACTTAGTCTGGATTCTATTTTAAACTACGTTATGCTACATTTGCTCCATAGGGACTTGTTATTACTAGTGGTAGTCCTACAGTTGAGTTGGTTTATTAGTTTGAGACCAATTGAGGACCAATTTTGACCCTCAACATTCATGTGTGATGAATGATCTTATTAGTAAATCACAAAACGGTTCACGTGGAAGTGCATTTGCGACAGTGTGCAATGAAAAATAATAACCAGAAAACTCTTTTTGCAGCTTTGCGAGTTCTTACAAAGTCATCCGAGGTTAAATGTAGCCATCAATGGCAATCCAGTTCCTTAATATGTTTCTATATTCTGGCTTTTTTACTTTCTATAGCTTGACCTTTCAAAGCAATTTTCCGTCCGGATTGTTTGTTAGTGCACACACACAGGTTGTGACAACAATTCATTGGACCACTGATTGTTTTGACCTCAGAGTCCCAGACAGAGATACAAGAAAAAATGTTTCTTCTTGAAGGATACACAAGCATTTTGAAATTACAGCTACGATTGCTTTACGCCAAACCTAAAATCCCATTAATTCCATTTTGTACAGATGTAAACACAAGAAGTAATGAGTAATTAGGTTACTGGGAGGCTGGCGTTTCACAAAGCAGCTGTACAGAGCATTAGGGAATAATGATGCATGTGATTAAAGGCGAGCCTTCTGCTTAGTCTCTTAGTTGATTGAGTTGTGCTCAAACTTAAGATGTTACTTGGAATTATTATATCCCGTACAGTGCTGCCATCAGAGATATCAATGATGTAGAACAGGGGTCCCCAAACTACGGCCCGCCTCCACATTTGGTCCGGCCCCCTGAACAAAAATTTTTTTTATCAATAGTGTTATTTATTTCCTGGCTTTTGTCTGTGAAGAACCCAGAGAGGGTTATTTGGTTATTATCTATTTAATTAATAGTGTTATTAATTATATTATATTATATTATATTTTGGGTTGTCAAACGATTAAAATTTTTAATCGAGTTAATCACAGCTTCAAATTTAATTTTTTCGTTTTAATAACATTGGTAAAAGTTTCAATCAAAAAATAAACTAGTAGTACCGCCATTGTTGATGTCAGTAATTACTTACACAATGCTCATGGGTGCTGAGACCTATAAAATCAGTCGCGCCCAAGCGCCAGCAGAGGGCGGCAAAACTCCATAAAACACAATTAACATGTGGGCATTTCACTTTACTGTCATTTAAATCTGTCTGAGCGGGCCATGTGCGTTAATTGTGTCAAATATTTTAACGTGATTAATTAAAAATATTAATTACCGCCTGTTAACGCGATAATTTTGACAGCCCTAATTATATTATATTAGATTTTGGGCTGTCAAACGATTAAATTTTTTAATCGAGTTAATCAAAGCTTGTAAATAAATTAATCGTAATTCATCGCAATTCAAACCATCTATAAAATATGCCATATTTTTCTGTAATTTATTGTTGGAATTGAAAGATAAGACACAAGACGGATATATACATTCAACATACTGTACATAAGTACTGTATTTGTTTATTATAACAATAAATCAACTAGATGGCATTAACATTATTAACATTCTGTTAAAGCGATCCATGGATCGAAAGACTTGTAGTTCTTAAAAGATAAATGTTAGTACAGGTTATAGAAATTTTATAGTAAAACCCCTCTTAATGTTTTCGTTTTAGTAAAATTTGTAAAATTTTTAAACAAAAAATAAACTAGTAGCTCGCCATTGTTGATGTCAATAATTACACAATGCTAATGGTGCTGAAACCCATAAAATCAGTCGCACCCAATCGCCAGCAGAGGGCGACAAAACACCAAAAAACACAAGTAACAAGTGGATATGACACTGTTTAATCTGTTTGAGCGGGGCATGTGCGTTAAACGCGTCAAATATTTTAACGTGATTAATTTAAAAAATTAATTAACGCCCATTAACGCAATAATTTTGACAGCCCTAATTTGATGTACATTTTTTGTTCAATTTTCACACTACTTTCTGTAGCCGACAAAACTTTTGCCTTCCTAAAATTTGACCCTTATGTCTACATTAAATGATAAGTGTTCTTTTAATTTTTGTTTATTCAGTCTAATTGTTTGGCATATTATCCTGATGAGTTAATGTTGCCATCTTATTATTATTTATTGATTTTATTAAATTTTAATTTTCAGTATCAAACGGTCAAAAAATGTGTAAAAGTGTTTGTACAGTAATGTTTTTTTTTTTTTTTTACACTTCATTGTAGGTTGATCCATGTTACTTTTTTATTTTAGTATTAAAAAGAACACAATGTTATGCAGAGGTGTACTTATAATAACAATAACTTTATATACAAATGATACTACAGTATATTTACAGTGGCGGCAGAGAGTTGGGGGGGTGGCGCGGAACATTTACATCTTTCTGTGGGGGGCATAACTGAAAATAATTGAGAAGCACTGGCCTATGGGGACAGTTTGAGCATGCTGAAAAGTTGCTCGTGTTAATTCCCCCGTGCAAACCTATACGCCCTTGTGAATGACTCATCTTTATTGAACGATGCTGATGCCAGCGCTACATATTCTGGCACACATGTTTTTGTTGTGTTGTGTTGTGTTTTTTTTTTTTTTTTTTTTTTTTTGAGGAGGGTGTGGGGTGGGCGTGACGCTGACGTGCGTCTTGAGGGACGGCTGAAGAGGAGGGGGAGAAGGAAGGCAGGGGCGGAGGACACACGCGCGTAAACGCCACAGTCGTCTCAGACCGTGGCACAAGGGGCCCTCGTCGTTTTCCTTTCACGATGACCTAAAAGGGCGTGAAACGGGCGACTCCGGCAAGAGAGATGGAGCTTTTAGGCTGAGCAGCAGCATCAGGACCGCGGATGCGTGCGCACTCGTTGGCTCAACTTGCAGCCGCTTCTCCTGCATCGAGTCATGTCTAATCCAGAGCGATGGGCAAGTTTGATGACAACGAGAGGATAATCCTCAACGTCGGGGGTACGAGGCACGAGACGTATAAGAGTACTCTAAAGACCCTGCCGGGGACGCGCTTGGCCCTGCTCGCCTCCGACTCCGACCTGAGTTCGGTGCTGGATCAGCTGCAACAAGTCCCTGGCTTCATCGAGTACAATGCGCGGACCAACGAGTACTTCTTCGACCGCCACCCGGGCGTCTTCGCCTACGTGCTCAACTACTACCGCACGGGGAAGCTCCACTGCCCGGCGGATGTGTGCGGACCTCTGTTCGAGGAGGAGCTCTCCTTTTGGGGTATCGATGAGACGGACGTGGAACCGTGCTGCTGGATGACGTACCGGCAGCACCGCGATGCCGAGGAGGCGCTGGACGTGTTCGAGCTCAACGTGGATACCGGGGAGCAGGAGGACGACGACGTGGGGAAGAGGCTCGGAATCGAGGACGTGCAGACCGCCGACGGGAGTGGCAGCCTATGGAGGAAGTGGCAACCGGTAGTCTGGAATCTTTTCGAGGACCCCTATTCATCCAGGGCGGCCAGGGTAAGGACGCATCTGGTCGGTGGTCGTCTCGCACTTCTTCAACTTTTCACATCAAGTGCTTACAACAAATGAAAAGTTTTCCACTATCATTAAAATAAGTCCCATTATAACTTTACACACTGTTTATAATATAAAACAACATTTAGATTTGAAATGGCAAATTAATGATTTAAAATGGGACAAAATAATAAACGTGAAAATTATTGAACTTCAATTTATGCACTTCTATGCATTCTTTGGTAAATTAGATATAAATTGGGTTGGTGTTATAAGCTGAGTTTAAGGGGGGAGCCAGGGAGCCAGCCCCCCGGTGGCCAAAAAGTGTCATTGCATGTAATTGACTTTCCTATGTATGTATAAAAGTTGTAAAGCAGGGGTCCCCAAACTTTTTCCAGTGAGGGCCACATAACTTTTCCTTTCTCTGATGAGGGGCTGGGTCAGTTTGTAACAGAAAAAGTGTGACGATTGCAGGAGTGCCTAAATGTTAAAATGTATTGTTTTTCAGAAAGCCACAATCAAATAACCCATTCTGGATTCTTCACGGACCTAAATAAAATGAAAAAAAAAAAAAAAAAGATCTATCTATCTATCTATCTATCTATATAATATTATATTGTAATATATATAGTATAATATATATGTATGTGTGTATATATATATCATATATTATATATAATATATAATATATATGATATATACACACATATATTATACTATATATATTATATATTATATATAATAAATAATATATGATATTATATATACACACATATATATTATACTATATATTATACTATATATTATATTATATATATATGTTATATATATATACATATATAATATAATATAATATAATATAATATAATATAATATACTATATAGGGCTGTCAAACGATTAAAATTTTTAATCAAGTTAATCACAGCTTAAAAATTAATTAATCGTAATTAATCACAATTAATCGCAATTCAGACCATCTATGAAATATGCCATACTTTTCCGTAAATTATTGTTGGAATAGAAAGATAAGACACAAGACGGATATATACTTTCAACATACTGTACATAAGTACTGCATTTGTTTATTATAACAATAAATCAACAAGATGGCATTAACATTATTACCATTCTGTTAAAGTGATCCATGGATAGAAAGACTTGTAGTTCTTAAAAGATAAATGTTAGTACAAGTTATAGAAATTTTATATTAAAACCCCTCTTAATGTTTTCGTTTTAATAAGATTTGTAAAATTTTCAAACAAAAAATAAACTAATAGCTCACCATTGTTCAGCACCATTAATTCTCATGGTGCTGAAAACCATCAAATCAGTCACACCCAAGTGCCAGCAGAGGGTGACAAAACTCCAAAAACACAAGGAACAAGTGCACATGACACTGTACTGTCATTTTAATCTGAGTGGGGCATGTGCGTTAATTGCGTCAAATATTTTAACGTGATTAATTTAAAAAATGAATTACCGCCCGTTAACGCGATAATTTTGACAGCCCTAAAATATACTGAAGGACACTTCTCTCTAAGCAGCTTCCTACTCGAGTTTTGCAGGTTAGCATATTCATACAGTTTAATGTTATGCTAACTATGCTAAATTTTATGCTGGTTGGATTTTTAGTAGCAAAATTACTGGTGTGTTCCCCACCTCCTCAACATTGTTGTCTTTTTATATTACTTACATGGTTGCTGCTGCTGCTGCTGGCCGAAATAAAATTCTATTTTCCATCGTCTTCGAAGGGGGCGGAGGAGGTGGCATATTGTCGACATGTTGTATTTCTGTCTGGGGTGTGAGTGCGTGCGGAGGGGGGTCATGTCATCAACCAATTAAACGTGTGTTTGAGGGGAAAAAATGGACTTGTACATTCAGCAAGTGAAAAGGGGTAAATTTCAGCCTGAACATAATGAAAGTAATTCACTTAATAATGCTAGGGTCAATTCTATCCATACAACATATAAGGTTGCTTAAAAGTTGGTAGGGACAATTTGAGCATCCTAATAAGTTGGTAGTGTCATGTCCCTACCGTCCCGATGCAAATCTACGCCCTTTTTCCAATCTATTTGAACTGGCATTGAATGATCACTTTCTAGCCAAATAACTAATCTGGTAAAAGGAGAAAAAAAGTGCGTTAACCGCCCAAGCTATGTTTATTTGCTGACAGTTCCCGAGACGCAACAGTTAAATTATCAGGCTAATGAAAAAAAAAAAAAAGACTGCTGAATATACTCATGAAACGTCCCCGAGTAATGCATTTCATTTATATTCACATGCGTACACTACACAGTGTCACGTTCAAGGTGACCCACAGCTCAATTTCAAATTCCTTAACGTCATTTCTTATTCTTATTACGTCAGATTGCCGTTGAAATGCCTTTTTGAGATTTTGACAGCATGCCTGCAACGATGACTCTTGAATATTTACTCAGCTACTTCATACAGGACAATTTACAGTGGGGCAAATAAGTATTTAGTTAACCACCAATTGTGCAAGTTCTCCTACTTGAAAAGATTAGAGAGGCCTGTAATTGTCAACATGGGTAAACCTCAACCATGAGGGACAGAATGTGGAAAAAAAACAAAAAATCACATTATATGATTTTTAAAGAATTTATTTCCAAATTAGAGTGGAAAAAAAGTATTTGGTCACCTACAAACAGGCAAGGTTTCTGAGTGTCAAAGAGGTCTAACTTCTTCTAACGAGGTCTAACGAGGCTCCACTCGTTACTTGTATTAATGGTACCTATTTTAACTCTTTATTAGTATAAAAGACACTTGTCCACAACCTCACTCAGTCACACTCCAAACTCCACTATAGCCAAAACTAAAGAGCTGTCGAAGGACACCAGAAACAAAATTGTAGACCTGCACCAGGCTGGGAAGACTGAATCTTCAATAGGTAAAATGCTTGGTGTAAAGAAATCAACTGTGGGAGCAATTATTAGAAAATTGAAGACATACAAAATAGATGATAATCTCCCTCGATCTGGGGCTCCACGCAAGATCTCACCCCATGGCGTCAAAATGATAACAAGAACGGTGAACAAAAATCCCAGAACCACACAGGGGGACCTAGTGAATGACCTTCAGAGAGCTGGGACCACAGTAACAAAGGCTACTATCAGTAACACAATGCGCCGCCAGGGACTCAAATCCTGTACTGCCAGACGTGTCCCCCTGCTGAAGCCAGTACACGTCCAGGCCCGTCTGCGGTTCGCTAGAGAGCATGTGGATGATCCAGAACAGGACTAGGAGAATGTGTTATGGTCAGATAAAAACAAATATAACTTTTTGGTGGAAACACAGGTTCCCATGTTTGGAGGAGAAAGAATACTGAATTGCATCCAAAGAACACCATACCCACTGTGAAGCATGGGGGTGGAAACATCATGCTTTGGGGGGTTTTTTCTGCAAAGGGACCTGATCTGTGTAAAGGAAAGAATGAATGGGGCCATGTATCAAGAGTAGAGCTGCAACGATTAATCAATTAACTCGAGTATTCGCTTAGAAAAATATATTCGAATTAAATTTTGCTGATTCGAGTATTCGTTTAATTAAAGTGACGTTGTAATGGTTTATTTTGAAAGTGTTTGCATTTAGTTTTATTGATTTGGGGGGATACACTGCCTTCTATTCATCCTCAATTCACATGGCTGAATCCAGGTGCTCCCTGTTAAGACCAACATAAGCAACATTCTGTTTTGAGGAATTTTTTTTTAATGCATTCGTAATTTAGTTTATAGGTATATTTAGCCTATTTTTGTGGGAATATGTGTCTGAACCATATGTTAAGGGCATTGTAAAAAAGTTTTAGCATTTTATAGCATTTGAACTAGCGGACTTTTGTGATGTAAGTTAGCCAATTGTTCTTTTGTTGTACATAGATCCTCATTTATTCATTTATTTGTATACCGTTTGAGCCTCAGCTCAGTTAATTTAATTTTTCATGTTCTCTATCCGATTACTCGATTATTCGAACTAATGGTTTATCGATTAATCGACTACTAAAATAATGGATAGCTGCAGCCCTAATCAAGAGATTTTGAGTGAAAATCTCCTTCCATCAGCAAGGGCATTGAAGATGAGACGTGGCTGGGTCTTTCAGATCCCAAACACACAGCCAGGGCAACAAAGGAGTGGCTTCGTAAGAAGCATTTCAAGGTCCTGGAGTCGCCTAGTCAGTCTCCAGATCTCAACCCCATAGAAAATCTGTGGAGGGAGTTGAACGTCCATGTTTCCCAACGACAGCCCCAAAACATTACTGCTCTAGAGGAGATCTGCATGGAGGAATGGGCCTGTGAAAAGCTTGTGAAGAGTTACAGAAAACGTTTGGCCTCCGTTGTTGCCAACAAAGGGTACATAATAGGGTTGTTCCGATAATGTTTTTTTGCTCCCGATCCGATCCCGATCGTTTTAGTTTGAGTATCTGCCGATCCCGATATTTCCCGATCCGATTGCTTTTTTTTGCTCCCGATTCAATTCCAATCATTCCCGATAAATTTTTCCAGACCATATGCATTTTGGCAATGCATTAAGAAAAAAATGAATAAAACTCGGACAAATATATACATTCAACATACAGTACATAAGTACTGTATTTGTTTATTGTGATAATAAATCCTCAAGATGGCATTTACTTTATTAACATTCTTTCTGTGAGAGGGATCCACAGATAGAAAGACTTGTGACTTTGTATATTGTGACTAAATATTGCCTATCTAGTGTATTTGTTGAGCTTTCACCACCCTTTTGGCGCGACGTTTGGTTCTTCTGAGGTGGAAGGAGGCTGCCCCACCCACAATGTCGCATTGGATAAGGGATGTGCTGATGAATCTTAGGCTCGAGAAAATCCGATATATTCTTCGCGGTTCTGAAAAGAAATTTTATAGTACATGGGGACCTTTTCTTTCATTCTTTGACAACACCGCTATACAAGTGCAGGAATGATATATGCACTGTTATATTGTTAATTTAGCTATGGGGGTGGGCAATGGTACGGTCGCTTTCCATGCTGCTCCTGTTTGGTGGGACATTTGAATGTATTGTATTGTATTGTATTTTGATTCTGTAACCATTATGGTATTGGAAGTGATGGCACGGAAGAACATTTTATGGCTCTCTGGAAGTTTACGATTAGACTTAGACTTCATGGTTGGTTGTGTTGGACAACTTTGTGAAACTTTTTTTTTTTGTAGTTTGGGGAGGAGGTTGCTTTGTAATTTTGTAAAACCAATAAAAAGAAATTTGAAAGAAAGAAACATTCTTTCTGTGAGAGGGATCCACGGATAGAAAGACTCGTGACTTTGTATATTGTGACTAAATATTGCCATCTACTGTATTTGTTGAGCTTTCAGTAAATGATACTGCAGCCATGCCCCAATGCATGATGGGAAGTGGAACCATGATGGGAAGTGGAACCATGACTGTGCGTAATGCTAGCAATTCATTTAGCTTCTCTGCGTTTGGAAATAAAATAAGGTGTTAAGAAAAAGATCAAATGTGACCTTGCTTCCCCACATTACTTCCCATGATATTTCTAATCATAGGGAGAGGGATTGTAAGGCTTTAGCCAAAATTCACTCGACTCATGTTACGCTGCCTTTTAGCTCTCTATATAGGTATAATGGCACCATTACAGATTGAGTGCGATAATGCGTGAGTGGGTCGTGCAACGCATGCATTTATTGCGTTAAATTTTTTAAAGTGATACATTTTTAAAAAACTTATTACCGCCGTTATTGGGATAAATTTGATAACCCTACCTTAAGCCTAAACTAAAGACTCTGGATGAGTGTAACATATTATGTCTGTAATGTTAAATACAATTAGAAGATGATTTAATTTAAAAAAATATATATACTGTATATTAAAAAAAAGGCATGGCCGATATTTTTTTGCCGATTCCGATACTTTGAAAATGACGTGATCGGACCCGATCGATCGGGACATCTCTAGTACATAACAAAGTATTGAGATGAACTTTTGGTATTGACCAAATATTTATTTTCCACCATAATTTGCAAATAACTTCTTTAAAAATCAAACAATGTGATTTTCCACATTCTGTCTCTCATGGTTGAGGTTTACCCATGTTGACAATTACAGGCCTCGCTAATATTTTCAAGTGGGGACCTGGCACAATTAGTGGTTGACTAAATATTTATTTGCCTCACTGTAGGTGACAGCATGCCTGCAACAATGACTCTTGAATATTTACTCAGCTACTCCATATGGGGCGCTGTTTGTAAAGCAGCACATGCTGAAAGTTACGACGACATTTTCTCACATTTAACGCAGCAGTTATTAAAATGTGTGAAAATTTTAGAGTCCCTTTTCTAAATCTAAATCTTAAATCTAAATCTTGAAACGGGTGAAACTAAATATTTAGCTAATATGCAAACACAGACTGAGCTGCTCCAACTTTTGTTGTTGTTTTTTTTTTAACTTCCGGTCACCAGTCATATGAATTTACATGTTACATAAATATTTAGTTCCAACCGTTTCAAGATTTAGGATTTACATTTAACATTTACAATTTAGATTTGAGATTTATATTTAAGATTTACATTTAGGATATATAGTTAAGATGTAGATTTAAGACATATATTTAAAATGTAGATTTAAGATTTAGATTTAACATTTAGATTAAGAATTTAGATTTAACATTTAGATTTATATTTAAGATTTATATTTAAGATTTAGATTCAACATTTAGATTAAGAATTTAGATTTAACATTTAGATTTAGGATTTGATTTAACATTTTAGATTTAACATTTAGATTAAGGATTTATATTTAACATTTAAATTTAAGATATATGTGAGATTTACATTTAAGATTTAGACTAAAGATTTAAATTCTCAATTTAAATATTTAAGCCTAATACTTGTTATTTAAAAATAAATATATAAACGGCTAAATAATGTCGTAAATGTGCAAAAAAAGTGACTCTAACATTTTCACACCACATTTTAAACACCGATGCGGCGCTAAATGTGAGAAAATGTTGTTGTAATTTTCAGCATGTGCTACTTTACAAACGGCTCCCCATAACTACATACAGGACAATATAGGTGGCAACTGCCTACATATGAAGTGTTGCTAAGATACTCCTCCATTTTGATGAAATTGGAGCAGCTTGTAGCTGATTCAACTTCCTCTTTTGGCTAAGTCATGAACTAACCTTTACATTTTTTACACTTTTTTACCGTTTTCTCACTTTGTTCCATTGACCAAAAGATGCTTTTTACAATGAGTTTGTCTCTCCAGGCGAGCTCAAAGCCCCAAAGTAAAAGAATGTCCCTTTAATGAACTTGCAAGTACTCCTGCCAGCAGTCGTGTTTCTGTGGGCTCCCCACGCTCTTTCTATTGTTGTAGCCATCCTGTTCTCTCTTCCCTCACACACGCAGCCTCTCTAATCGTCAAGCAGCGGGTTCCAACTTGCGTGAGATTTGTTTCATGTTTTTCTTCAGAAGTGCAGAAATCTGATGCATTATGGGAATAAAAAATGAAGATATTTTCATTTTTTGTGTCACTTTAATGTTGTAATTTTTATTAAAAAAAATATGTGTATGGATGTTAGTGTTTTTTATGTTTTGTGTTATCTGTATGTCAATGTGCCTATTTGTCCTTCCTCTCATATTTCTGTAGTTGGCCCTTGCTGGATTGTGACGGTAACAACTAAAGAAAGACAAATTTCAACCATGCACCACCGATTCCATTTTCCGTATCCGTGCTGAGGCACCCGCCCCACTCTTTTCCTTTAGCCTCACATGCCTCGCCCTCACCCACGCACCCCCATGTCCGCTTCCCATCCTCGTCTATGATCTCATCCGAGACCGCCGCTTGCTTTCTGCCACTTAAGAGGTTAAAAATCCAACCCGTCTGGGTGCCGCCCGCCGCACGCCTGAAGACACCAAAGCCGGGCTGCACGCTCAGCCTCCGCGTTGTCATGGCAACATCATTGCTCATCACCACGGCCTGTTTTCATTGAGATCCGTCTGCTCTGTGAAACAGATTGATTTCAGGAACCCGCTCGACCATGAACCCCCTTATTGCTCGGGTAACCATTGCGTGCCAGCTTGTTAGTTTCCAGGTGCCGATGCATTGAAAATGAAGCGTGTTGAAGCGTGACTCTGCATGCTGTTTGGACAATGGGCGAGGTGACGGCTTATATGTCGTCTTTGCATCGTGTTACTTACGTGCCTCTGACATGCTACCGAAAATTCGTCAAACTCCATCGTAGCACCTCCATAGACTTCATAAACTTTTGACATGACACGGGAAACGGGGCCGATTCGTAGGAGGCCTATTTTCAAAAACTTCAAATATTTTCAAATCCAAAGCTGCTACCGACCTAATACCCAAAACAAGCACCTACCTCAGCCATATATGAGTCTCCATGTCTTACAAAAGTCTTATAAAATCCCAATTAATTATTTTTATATAAGTATAACACAACTTAAAATGGCTATAAAAGTCTCAGATTTTAAACTAGATAGATAGACAAAAATCACCAAATGCAGATAATCACCTATAATTGCAGGATCAACAGCAATATTTAACATATCATAGAAGTTTTTGCCCAAAATAGCAACTTAAATTTTTTCAACAGCTAATAAATCACTCAATTTAACATCAGAAACTTAATACTTGAGGAAAACATGCAGAATCAATTAAAATAAATAGTATGTCAATAGATTATTAATAAATTCTATATACAATCACATTTTATTATAGATAGAATAGCCCTTTATTATCATTATACACTATATACTGTTAGCGAATGATGCTAGCGGCTGCCTGCTGACGTAAACAGAGCTTTTCTCGTGAAAATTTTTGTGAATAAATGCTTAAATCTCCGAATTCTTCATAGATATGAATGTAAAACAGTCTCGATTCTTGGTTAAAAGCAAAGAAACTGTGCAGTTTGTGTTCATTTTCCATATATATGTCGAAGTACAATGCTACTATGGTAGCGAATGAGGCTAGCGGCCGCCTGACGTAAACAGAGCTTTTCTGGCGAAAATTCTTGTGAATAAATGCTTTAATCCCCAAATTCTTCATAGATATGGACGTGAAACAGTCCCAATTCTTGGTTAAAAGCAAAGAAACTGTGCAGTTTGTGTTCATTTTCCATATATATGCCGAAGTACAATGCTACTCTGTTAGCGAATGAGGCTAGCAGCTGCCTGCAAAAAACAGAGCTTTTCTGGTGAAAATTCTTGTGAATAAATGCTTAAATCCCCGAATTCTTTATCGATATGGACGTAAAAGAGTCTCAATTCTTGGTTGAAACCATGTAGTTAGCGTTTATTTTACCTATATATGTCAAAGTACAATGCTACTCTGTTAACGAATGAGGCTAGCAGCCGCCTGACATAAACAGAGCTTTTCTGGTGAAAATTTTTGTGAATAAATGCTTAAATCCCCGAGTTCTTCATAGATATGGACGTAAAACAGTCTCGATTGTTGGTTAAAAGCAAAGAAACCGTGCAGTTAGCGTTTATTTTACGTATATATGTCGAAGTACAATGTTACTCTGTTAGCGAATGAGGCTAGCGGCCGCCTGCAAAAAACAGAGCTTTTCTGGTGAAAATTCTTGTGAATAAATGCTTAAATCCCCGAATTCTTCATAGATATGGACGTCAAAGAGTCTCAATTCTTGGTTGAAACCATGCAGTTAGCGTTTATTTTACATATATATGTTGAAGTACAATGCTACTCTGTTAGCGAATGAGGCTAGCGGCCGCCTGACGTAAACTGCTTTTCTGGCAAAAATTGTTGTGAATAAATGCTTAAATCCCCAAATCCTTCATAGATATAGACGTAAAACAGTCTCGATTCTTGGTTAAAAGCAAAGAAACCGTGCAGTTAGTGTTTATTTCACGTAAATATGTTGAAGTACAATGTTACTCTGTTAGCGAATGAGGCTAGCGGCCGCCTGACGTAAACAGAGCTTTTCTGGCAAAAATTCTTGTGAATTAATGCTTAAATCCCCAAATTCTTCATAGATATGGACGTAAAACAGTCTCAATCCTTTGTTGAAACCTTGCAGTTAGCGTTTATTTTATGTATATATGTTAAAGTACAATGTTACTCTGTTAGCGAATGAGGCTAGCGGTCGCCTGACGTAAACAGAGCTTTTCTGGCGAAAATTCTTGTGAAAAACTGCTTAAATTCCGAATTCTCCATAGATATGGACGTAAAAAAGTCTCAATTCTTGGTTAAAAGCAGAGAAACTGCGCAGTTAGCGTTTATTTTATGTTTATATGTCGAAGTACAATGCTACTCTCTTAACTTATGAGGCTCGCGGCCGCCTGACGTAAACAGAGCTTTTCTGGTGAAATTCTTGTGAATAAATGCTTAAAACAGTCTCGATTCTTGGTTAAAAGCAAAGAAACCATGCAGTTAGTGTTTATTTTACGTATATATGTAAGTAAGTCTAATGTTACTCTGTTAGCGAATGAGGCTAGCGGCCGCCTGACGTAAACAGACCTTTTCTGGCGAAAATTAATGTGAATAAATGCTTTAATCCCCAAATTCTTCATAGATATGGACGTAAAACAGTCTCGATTCTTGGTTGAAACCGTGCAGTTAGCGTTTATTTTAGGTATATATGTCAAAGTACAATGTTACTCTGTTAGTTAATAAGACTAGTGGCCGCCTGACGTAAACAGACCTTTTCTGGTGAAAATGTTTGTGAATAAATGCTTAAATCCCTGAATTGTTCATAGATATGGACGTAAAAGAGTCTAAATTCTTGGTTAAAACCGTGCAGTTAGCGTTTATTTTACGTATATATATCGAAGTACAATGCTACTCTTTTAGCGAATGAGGCTAGCGCCCGCCTGCAAAGAAACATACTTTTCTGGTGAAAATTCTTGTGACTAAATGCTTAAATCCCCAAATTATTCATAGATATAGACGTAAATCGATACTTGGTTAAAAGCAAAGAAACTCTGCAGTATGTGTTTATTTTTCCATATAAATGTCGAAGTACAATGCTAGCGAATTAGGCTCGCGGCCTCCTGACGTAAACAGAGCTTTTCTGGCGAAAACTCTTGTGAATAAATGCTTAAATCCCAGAATTCTTCAAAGATATGGACGTAAAACAGTCTCGGTTCTTGGTTAAAAGCAAAGAAACCGTGCAGTTAGCCTTTATTTTATGTAAATTTTGCCAACTATTAGGCTAGTCAGTTACGAAAATTTGCCGCCTCCATGTGTAAACTAGAGCTACAAGATAACCTCATGAGTGTCCATTTCCGTACAAGGTTTTTGCTTGGAAATGAGCAAATGTCTTCATATTTTTCAAAAAGTGGCCGACAGTAGATAAAGGTATTACCACGGGGTCGCCAACAGTTTATCGAAACCGGACTACATCTGCAAAAAACCTGTCAAATTCCATTGTATAGCTTCCGAGGCGGAAACAGTCGTCGTGCTAATAAAATATCTGAGCTAATAAAGGTCGACGCGTAAACGTCAGCGAACCTGACGTTCGAGTAGGAAAGCAGGGTGAGCGGCCGTCAGAGCGTGGGTAGTGTCGGCACCCTGTCGGGCATGTTTGGAGCCCCTGTCAGTCATGTTAATCTGCCCCGCCAATCATGGTGGCATAACCATGCTGGTAACCGTAACAGCTTGGTGAAATTGAAAATAGGCAGAGCAACAGAGAAAAAGCCCTGTTAGATAGTTAATAAAGGCAACTTGTTCATTATGCTTGAATGGAGTCTTCCTTCACAGCTATATACGGATTTCCCATCGGGTTTTGCGGTCCCTGTCTTGTCTTTCCCGTTTCTTCTCTTCCACCCTCAAACACTCTCAAACACAAAACGAATGTCTTGCACACTCACTTGCAAAAGGCCTTAAATTATTTGGCATCACATATAATGCGCCAGATTTGGCATCCACGAGATGTGAGTCTGAACATTTAAAACGTCTCGAAGAAGAGTAAGTGAGCCAATGAGATCTAGAGTGGGCTTACTCCATTATGGTAATTTTTAACGGGGGAAAACAAGGCATACAGTGGGGCAAACAAGTATTTATTCAACCACTAATTGTGCAAGTTCACCTGCTTGAAAAGATTAGAGAGGCCTGTAATTGTCAACATGGGTAAACCTCAACCATGAGTGACAGAATGTGGAAAAAAAAACAGAAAATCACATTGTTTGATTTTTAAAGAATTTATTTCCAAATTAGAGTGGAAAATAAGTATTTGGTCATCGACAAACAAGCAAGATTTCTAGCTGTCAAAGACGTCTAACTTCTTCTAACGAGGTCTAACGAGGCTCCACTCGTTACCTGTATTAATGGCACCTGTTTTAACTCATTATCGGTATAAAAGACACCTGTCCACACCCTCAGTCAGTCACACTCCAAACTCCACTATAGGATGGCAAACGATTAAAATTTTAAATCGAGTTAATCACAGCTTAAAAATTAATTAATCGTAACTAATCGCAATTCAAACCATCTATAAAATATGCCACATTTTTCTGTAAATTATTGTTGGAATGGAAAGATAAGACGGATATATACATTCAACATACTGTACGTAAGCACTGTATTTGTTATTTAGAACAATAAATCAACAAGATGGCATTAACATTAACATTCTGTTAAAGCGATCCATAGATAAAAAGACTTGTAATTCTTAATAGATAAATGTTAGTACAAGTTATAGAAATTTTATATTAAAACCTCTCTTAATGTTTTCGTTTTAATAAAATTTGTAAAATTTTCAATCCAAAAATAAACTAGTAGCTCGCCATTGTTGATGTCAATAATTACACGATTCTCACGGTGCTTAAACCCATAAAATCAGTCGCACCAAAGCGCCAGCAGAGGGAGACAAAAAACACAAGTAACAAGTGGGCATGACACTGTGCTGTCATTTTAATCTGTTTGAGCGGGGCATGTGCGTTAAATGCGTCAAATATTTTAACGTGATTAATTAAAAGAAATAATTACCGCCCGTTAACGTGATAATTTGGACAGCCCTAGTTTTAACTCATTATCGGTATAATACACACCTGTCCACAACTTCAGTCAGTCACACTCCAAACTCCACTATGGTCAAGACATTCTGTCTTTTAGATCAGGGCCACATAACTTTTTCCTTCTCTGATGAGGGGCCGGGTCAGTTTGTAACAGAAAAAGTGTGACGATTGCAGGAGTGCCTAAATGTAAACATTTATTGTTTTTCAGAAAGCCACAATCAAATAACCCTTTCTGAATTCGTCATGGAACAAAAGTAAATAAAATAATAATATAATATAATACAATATAATATAATATATAGGGCTGTCAAAATTATCGCGTTAACGGGTGGTAATTAAATTTTAAATTAATCACGTTAAAATATTTGACGCATTTAACGCACATTTCCCGCTCAAACAGATTAAAATGACAGCACAGTGTCATGTCCATTTGTTCTTGTGTTTTTTGGTGTTTTGTCACCCTCTGCTGGCTCTATGGTGAGACTGATTTTATGGGTTTCAGCACCATGAGCATTGTGTAATTATTGACCTCAACAACGGCGAGCTACTAGTTTATTTTTTGTTTGAAAATTTTGCAGATTTTATTAATACGAAAACATTAAGAGGGGTTTTAGTATAAAATTTCTATAACCTGTACTAACATTTATCTTTTAAGAACTACAAGTCTTTCTATCCACGGATCGCTTTAAAAGAATGTTAATAATGTTCATACCATCTTGTTGATTTATTGTTATAATAAACATATACAGTACTTATGTACAGTATGTTGAATGTATATATCTGTCTTGTGTCTTATCTTTCAATTCCAACAATAATTTACAGAAAAATATGGCATATTTTATAGATGGTTTGAATTTCATCTAATTACGATTAATTCATTTTTAAGCTGTGATTAACTCGATTTAAAATTTTAATTGTTTGACAGCCCAAAATATAATATAATATAATATAATATAATATAATATATAGGGGGCTGTCAAAATTATCGTGTTAACGGGTGGTAATTAATTTTTTAAATTAATACGTTTAAATATTTGACGTATTTAACGCACATGCCCCGCTCAAACAGATTAAAATGACAGCACAGTGTCATGTCAATTTGTTCTTGTGTTTTTTTGGTTTTTTTACCCTCTGCTGGCGCTTGGGTTCAAAGGATTTTATGGGTTTCAGCACCATGATCATTGTGTAATTATTGACCTCAACAATGGCAAGCTACTAGTTTATGTTTTGCTTGAAAATTTTACAAATTTTATTAAAACGAAAACATTAAGAGGGGTTTTAATATAAAATTTCTATAACTTGTACTAACATTTATCTTTTAAGAACTACAAGTCTTTCTATCCATGGATCGCTTTAACAGAATGTTAATGATGTTCATGCCATCTTGTTGATTTATTGTTATAATAAACAAATACAGTACTTATGTACAGTATGTTGAATGTATATATCCGTCTTGTGTCTTATCTTTCAATTCCAACAATAATTTACATAAAAATATGGAATATTTTATAGATGGTTTAAATTGCAATTAATTACGATTAATTAATTTTTAAGCTGTGATTAACTCGATTTAAAATTTTAATTGTTTGACAGCCCAAAATATAGTATAATATAATATAATATAATATAATATAATATAATATAATATAATATAATATAATATAATATAATATAATAATAATAACACTATTAATTAAATAGATAATAACCAAAGAACCCTCTCTGGGTTCTTCACAGAAAAAAGCCAGGAAATAAATAACACTATTGAAAAAAAAAAAAAAAATTGTTCTAGGGGTCGGAGGTGGGCCGTAGTTTGGGGACCCCTGTTTTAGATGAATATGATGATGCATGTAAAATGAATATACAGTGGGGAGAACAAGTATTTGATACACTGCCAATGGGTTTTCCCATTGACTGAGAACAAGTATTTGATACACTGCCAATGGGTTTTCCCATTTACTGTGTATCAAATACTTGTTCTCCCCACTGTAATTAATATCTGTTTGGACTTAGATCAGTATTGCACCAAATCTTTTACAACAGAACGGATTATTCTAATATTCTCTCACTCTAATATTTGTCAAAGCAATCTTCTGAATAAATCATCATTATTTGGACTTGGACCACTATTGCACTGTTAGGCTTTTGGCAGGTGAACGCCCAAGTGTATTATGGATTATACAGTAGCTGTGCTTTTAGTCTGGTTTATGTTATATGTATCATGCATTTATGGATGGGGTAAAGGTTCGCTCCCTGTCTCGGATCACCCCTGCAGGCAGTCAAGCGATGTCACCATGCTGAAATTCATTTGAGCTATAGGCCAGATGTTTAGGCCTGACACTGAAACATTCATGCGTATCATATTTTTCTCACTGTGACGCTCATCGTAAGGGTTTCGTGGGACTTGCCCCCAGTGCTCTCCTGCACCACAAACACATTGTCAGAATGCAGAATTTTCTTTATACAGTAACGGGAACTGGCACAATAGAAAAAAAAAAGTATTGTTTGACAAGCTTTAGAGATTATTAACAGTAACTAATACATTTCATGGTACAGTGGTATGAAAAAGTATCTGAACCTTCTAGAATTTCTCACATTTCTGCATAAAATCACCATCAAATGTGATCGGCTCTTTGTCAAAACCTCACAGATGTAAAAACAGTGTCTGCTTTAACTAAAACCACCCAAACATTTATACGTTTTCTTATTTTAATGAGGATAGCATGCAAACAATGACAAAAGGGGGGAAAATAAGTAAGTGAACCCTTTGCCAAAGAAGACTTAAAGAGCCATTGCAACCAAATTTTACCAAACGCTTTAAGTCAGGTGTGTGCCCAATCACTGATGAGTGGTTTAAAGCTACCCTGCCCACTATAAAACACAGCTGATTGACGCCTGACGTAAACAGAGCTTTTCTGGCAAAAATTCTTGTGAATAAATGCTTAAATCCCCGAATTCTTCATAGATTGGATGTAAAAGAGTCTCAATTCTTGGTTAAAACCGTGCAGTTAGCGTTTATTTACGTATATATGTCGAAGTACAATGCTACTCTGTTAGCGAATGAGGCTAGCGGCCGCCTGGCGTAAACAGAGCTTTTCTGGCGAAACTTTTTATGAATAAATGCTTAAATCCCCGAATTCTTCATAGATATGGACGTAAACAGTGTTGATTCTTGGTTAAAAGCAAAGAAACCGTGCAGTTCGCGTTTATTTTATGTATATATGTCGAAGTTACAATGCTACTCTGTTAGCAAATGAGGCTAGCGGCCGCCTAATGTAAACAGAGCTTTTCTGGCGAAAATTCTTGTGAATAAATGCTCAGATCCCCAAATTCTTCATAGATATAGACGTAAAACAGTCTCAATGTTTGGTTAAAAGCAAAGAAACCGTGCAGTTAGTGTTTATTTTACGTATATATGTAAGTAAGTACAATACTACTCTGTCAGCGAATGAGGGTAGCAGCCACCTAATGTAAACAGAGCTTTTCTGGTGAAAATTTTTGTGAATAATGCTTCAATCCCCGAATTCTTCATAGATATGGACGTAAAACAGTCTGACACTGAAACATTCATGTGTATCATATTTTTCTCACTGTGACGCTCATCGTCAGGGTTTCGTAGGACTTGCCCCCAGTGCTTTCCTGCACCACAAACACATTGTCAGAATGCAGAATTTTCTTTATACAGTAACGGGAACTGGCATAATAGACAAAAAAAAAACTATTGTTTGACAAGCTTTAGAGGTTGTTAACAGTAACTAATACAGTTCATGGTACAGTGGTATGAAAAAGTATCTGAACCTTCTAGAATTTCTCAAATTTCTGCATAAAATCACCATCAAATGTGATCGAATCTTTGTCAAAACCACACAGATGTAAAAACAGTGTCGGCTTTAACTAAAACCACGCAAACATTTATACGTTTTCAAATTTTAATGAGAATAGCATACAAACAATGACAGAAGGGGGAAAAATAAGTAAGTGAACCCTTTGCCAAAGAAGAACCAAATTTTACCAAACGTTTTAAGTCAGGTGTGTGCCCAATCACTGATGAGTGGTTTAAAGCTACCCTGCCCACTATAAAACATACACCTGGTATGAAATGTCTTGATAAGAAGCATTGTCTGATGTGTATGATGTCTCGGTCAAAAGTGCTGTCTGAAGAACTGCGATCAAGGATTTGTATATAGCTGGGAAAGGATACAAAACCATCTCTAAAAGTCTGGATGTTCATCAATCGACAGTTAGAGAAAGTGCCTACAGATGAAGAGAGTTTGGCACTATTGCTTCTCTCCCAAGGAATGGCCGTCCACCAAAGATGACGGCGAGATTTCAGCGCAGAGTACTCAGAGAGGTAAAAAAATCCTAGCGTGTCTGCTAAAGACTTACAGAAATCACTGGCACAGTCTATTTCACAGTTTATTTTGTTTTAATAAAATTTGTAAAATTTTCTAACAAAAAATAAACTAGTAGCTCGCCATTGTTGATGTCAGTAATTACACAATGCTCATGGTGCTGAAACCCATAAAATCAGTCGCACCCAAGCGCCAGCAGAGGGTGACAAAACACCAAAAAAGACAAGAACAAATGGACATGACACTGTGCTGTCATTTTAATCTGTTTGTAAAATATTTTAACATGATTAATTAAAAAACATTAATTACCGGCCGTTAACGCGATAATTTTGACAGCCCTATATATTATATTATATTATATTATATTATTATTAAAGATATCCGGATCGATCAGGATGCCGATCGATCGTGTCCGATCACGTCATTTTCAAAGTATCGGAATCGGCAAAAAAATATCGGACATGCCTTTTTTTATTTTATTTTTTAATTAAATCGTTTTCTAATTGTATTTAACGTTACACACAAAATGTCTTGCACTCATCCAGAGAGTCTTTAGTTTTGGCTTAAAGTAGGGCTATCAAATTTATCGCGTCAATGGCGGTAATTAATTTTTAAAAAATTAATCACGTTAAAATATTTAACGCAATCAACACATGCGCTGCACATCCCACTCACGCATTGTCACGTTCAATCTATAATGGCGCCATTTTACTTATATAGAGAGCTAAAAGGCAGCGTAAAATGAGTAGAGTGAATTTTGGCAGTCTTTGGAGCCTTTTTTTTAATGGCTAAAGCCTTACAATCCCTCTCTCAACAATTAGAAATATCGCGGGAAGCAATGTGGGGAAGAAAGGTAGTAAGTGATCTTTTTCTTAACACCCTATGTTATTTCCCAACGCAGAGAAGATATATCGATTGGTGCCACTACGCACATTGTTGCACTTCCCATCATGCATTTGGGCATGGCTACAGTATCATTTACTGAAAGCTCAACAAATACACTAGATGGCAATATTTAGTCACAATATACAAAGTCACATTTATTCTTTAAGAATTAGAAGTCTTTCTATCCGTGGATCCCTCTCACAGAAAGAATGTTAATAATGTAAATGCCATCTTGAGGATGTATTGTCATAATAAACAAATACAGTACTTCTGTACTGTATGTTGAATGTATATATTCGTCCGAGTTTTATTCATTTTTTTCTTAATGCATCGACAAAATGTACATGATCGGGAAAAATTATCGGGAATGATTGGAATTGTATCGGAAGCAAAAAAAAAAAAAAAAAAAAAAAAAAGCAATCGGATCGGGAAATATCGGGATTGGCAGATACTCAAACTAAAACGATCATGATTGGATCGGGAGCAAAAAAACATGATCGGAACAACTCTAATTATTATTATTTTTTATTTTATTTACTTTTGTTCCGTGACGAATTCAGAAAGGGTTATTTGATTGTGGCTTTCTGAAAAACAATAAATTTTTTATATTTAGGCACTCCTGCAATCATCACACTTTCTCTGTTACAAACTGACCCGGCCCCTCATCAGAGAAGGAAAAAGATATGTGGCCCTCACAGGAAAAAGTTTGGGGACCCCTGGTTTACGGTAATGTTTTAAACTACCAATGTGCTATGCTTGTGCTGTGTTTCACCAGTCAGTAAAATGACAATTCTGTATCTGTACACGAGCTCTGTTTTCTTGTATTCTTCTATTTATTGGTGCTAAAATTAGGGTGCGCGTTATACACGGGTACAATAATTTCCCCTAGATTTTACAAGTAAATTTGGGGTGCGCGTTATACACGGGTGCGCCTTATATTCGGGAAATTACGGTAATCCAAACAATATACAAGCTATAATTGCAACATTCTACAATTTATTGAGTTCCTGCCCTCAAAATCAACTGAGAGCACTCCAAGGTACTTAGGAGGCTGAAAACAAGTACAATACTGCAGCCCCTTCTCCAGACATCTACTTGTAAACATCACTGCAATTTCTTTCATTACTCTCAAGGGTCACTGACTAATGACGATGACATATGGTAAAGCAAGGTGTGCCAGCCGGATATTGACGATGGCGGGTAACAGAATCCTCCCTGAATGCTGGGAAAGAGATCAAAAGTTAAGTGTGGGCACATATTCCCTCTATATATCCACCAAAAATAAGGTGTATGAATAAAAGATGATACTTTTGTGTCAGCGTTCACATCAGAACAGAGGGAATACAAAAAAAAAAAAGATTCGTATCTTGTTCTTTCAGCCTTACATGAAAGCCAAGTGACCCCAACCCTGCAGACTTTTCTCTCTCTGAAGTTTCTATTATGGTTCACTGATAGCAGAATCTATCATATTAGTAATTCTCTACTGGATTCAGACTTTTGGTGACACAAAGGACCTTCTAGACCAGAGGAGGATGTTCATGCCTGACTTGTTACAGTCCGTGACAGAAAGGGCTGCCATGTCCGGATTTTAAGGTCAATGTAGAAGTGACTTGTAATTTGTCTTCTTCTCCTTATTAACTCATTGGCTTTGAAAATCGGAGAGGCTGATCATATTTCAATGTGATCATTTAGTGTCAGGCCCTCACAGTGAAAATGGATTGGGCATCAATCGCAACCAATGAATTTTTACAGTATGTAGACCAGGGGTCCCCAAACTTTTTCCTGTGAGGGCCACCTAACTTTTTCCTTCTCTGACGAGGGGCCGGGTCAGTTTGTAACAGAAAAAGTGTGACGATTGCAGGAGTGCCTGAATGTAAACATTTATTGTTTTTCAGAAAGCCACAATCAAATAACCCTTTCTGAATTCGTCATGGAACAAAAGTAAATAACATAATTTGGGCTGCCAAAATTATCATGTTAACGGGCGGTAATTATTTTTAAAAAATTAATCACGTTAAAATATTTGACGCAATTAACGCAGATGCCCCGCTCAGAGAGATTTAAATACAGTCCACAGTGAGACGCTCACTTGTTGTGTTTTATGGAGTTTTGCCACCCTCTGCTGGCGCTTGGTTGTGACTGATTTTATAGGAGTCAGCATCCATGAGCATTGTGTAAGTAATTATTGACATCAACAATGGCGGGCTACTAGTTTATTTTTTGATTGAAAATTTTAAAAACTTTATTAAAACGAAAACATTAAGAGGGGTTTTAATATAAAATTTCTCTAACTTGTAATAACATTTTTCTATTAAGAATTACAAGTCTTTCATTCCATGGATCGCTTTAACAGAATGTTAATAATGTTAATGCCATCTTGTTGATTTATTGTTATAATAAACAAATAGTCCTTAAGTACCGTATGTTGAATGTATATATCCATCTTGTGTCTTATCTTTCCATTCCAACAATAATTTGCAGAAAAATATGACATATTTTATAGATGGTTTGAATTGCGATTAATTGCGATTAATTACGATTAATTAATTTTTAAGCTGTAATTAACTCGATTAAAAATGTTAATCTTTTGACAGCCCTAAATAAATATAATATAATATAATATAATATAATATATAGGGCTGTCAAAATTATCGCTTTAACAGGTGGTAATTAAATTTTTTAATTAATCACGTTAAAATATTTGACGCACATGCCCCGCTCAAACAGATTAAAATGACAGCACAGTGTCATGTCCATTTGTTCTAGTCTTTTTTGGTGTTTTGTCACCCTCTGCTGGCGCTCGGGTGCGACTGATTTTGTGGGTTTCAGCACCCATGAGCATTGTGTATTTATTGACAATGGCAAGCTCCTAGTTTATTTTTTGTGTGAGAATTTTACAAATTTTATTAAAACGAAGACATTAAGGGGGGTTTTAATATAAAATTTCTATAACTTGTACTAAAATTTATCTTTTAAGAACTTCAAGTCTTTCTGTCCATGGATCGCTTTAACAGAATGTTAATAATGTTAATGCCATCTTGTTGATTTATTGTTATAATAAACAAATACAGTACTTATGTACAGTATGTTGACTCTACTGTATATATCCGTCTTGTGTCTTATCTTTCAATTCCATATTTTATAGATGGTTTGAATTGCGATTAATTACGATTAATTAATTTTTAAGCTGTGATTAACTCGATTAAAAATTTTAATCATTTGACAGCCCAAAATATAATATAATATAATATAATTAGGGGTGTCAAACTATTAAAATTTTTAATCAAGGTAATTACAGCTTAAAAATTAATTAATCGTTATTAATCGCAATTAATCGCGATTCAAACCATCTATAAAATATGCCATATTTTTCTGTAAATTATTGTTGGAATGGAAAGATAAGACACAAGATAGATATATCCATTCAACATACGATACATAAGTACTGTATTTCTTTATTATAACAATAAATCAACAAGATGGCATTACCATTATTAACATTCTGTTAAAGCGATCCATGGATAGAGAGACTTGTAGTTCTTAAAAGATAAATGTTTGTACAAGTTATAGAAATTTTATAATAAAACCCCTCTTCATGTTTTCGTTTTAATATAATTTGCAAAATTTTCAATCAAAAAATAAACTTGTAGCCCGCCATTGTTGATGTCAATAATTACTTACACAATGCTCATGGGTGCTGAAGCCTATAAAATCAGTCGCACCCAAGCTTCAGCAGAGGGCGCCAAAAGTCCGAAAAACACAAGTACACATTTTCACATTCACTGTGCTGTCATTTTAATCTGTTTGAGCGGGGCATTTGTGCGTTAATTGCGTCAAATATTTTAACGGGATTAATTTAAAAAATTAATTACCACCCGTTAATGCGATAATTTTGACAGCCCTAAATATAATATAATATAATATAATATAATATAATATAATATAATATAATATAATATAATATAATATAATATAATATAATATAATATAATATAAATTAAATAGATAATAACCAAATAACCCTCTCTGGGTTCTTCACAGAAAAAAGCCAGAAAATAAATAACACTATTGGGGGAAAAAAAAAAAAAAAAAATTGTTCAGGGGGCCGGACCAAATGTGGAGGCGGGCCGTATTCGGCCCGCGGGCCGTAGTTGGGGACCCCCAATGTAGACACTAGAAGATGATGTAGACTGATATAGAAGTAAGAAGTCAGGGAAAATGCAGCATACTGACTGTTTAGCTCTCAGTTGCAGGCTTGAATATAGAAACTAACAAATTCAACAGTTTTTGGTCATGACAAATGTTGGCGAGCTCATCTATTGCTATGCAGAATATGGATAGTGTAACACATGCAGGTCCGCGTGTGTCAGCCTTGCGTGGAAAAACCTTCCCTCCGATGCCTTCATGTGGGTGCGCTGGCGGCTAGGCCTAGCGGTTCGTGTTTCTGCCAGTTTTATTGCTTTACAACTTTTATATATATAGGAAAGGCAATTACATGCAATGACATTTTTTTGGCCACCGTGGGGGTGCCTGGCCCCCCATAAAATCCGCTTATGGGCGGGCCGTGGGCAGTAAGAAGGGTGTGTTTGTGATTATTGTCTGTTTGTGGATTGGACAGGAGGATAATTAATGTTGTCCGGGTAATGAGGGTTGTGGATTTTGCCACCTCTGCGTCAAAGGGGCTCTTGGAGTCTTGTCAGTCGTGTCATCAGTTGGATATTGGGATTTTGGGATATTCTCCTGTGGTCCTTGTGTTTCGACAGACCGTCCCGCCATTTGTTGTGGACTGTCCGGGAGAACTGATTGCGAGACTTGGTGGTTCATACGTGTGCTTGTCAGCGTCAATCTCGCTCAGTTAGTTGTATGACGCACGCGCTGGGCTTCCGTGATAAGAAGGCGTTGTTTATCCCTTATGCCCTATATTCTACATGTTTTCCTTAAACTATGGTATAAGTGCTATTTATTTTATATTGGGTGTGTTAGAGTAATACAAACAGTTAGACGGTCTCCTTCACAACTTAAACCGTATTGGGTTTCCACTCCTGGAGCCTGTTACAATAGCCTTTTATTTTAATGTTTATCATCGTGAATGCAGCTTGTAAGTAATATATATAAGAAATATTGGAAAATAATGATTAAATGAATGTATTCGTCACGTTATACAAGAAGTTCTTTTTAATCAGCATCTTCATGTCCTTGAGCTGCAGTCACAGTGATACCTTAGAAGACCTGTGACTGAAACTCTGCGATCGAGGATGGAAGTGCAATCCTGCCAAAGTCAAATTGTTTACCTCTAAATCATTCGCAGTACAGTTTCGGGGTGAAAGTGATATCTGAGGACAATGACTCTGCTCCTTTTTTTTTCCCTGTTTTTTTCCTTCACTTCCTGCTATCTGTCATCTTCACCTGCTGACAAATAAGGTTGGATATCTCAGGGTCATGCTGAAAAGCTAAATGGAGACACAATTTCAAACAGAAGTCTTGCCAGCAGTTATGAGCAATTCTGTGTCACATCATTTCACAATTTGTTTACTGCTGTGGTATCACATTTAAATGTCGTGCTGTCACACTTACAAATATAACTCGCCCTCATTTAGCCACTATCACCCAACGTGGACAACGATGTTAATTGCTCTGTTTCAAACCGCGCATCTCGTTCCATTAGAAGCGTCTTGCAAAGATGGAAATCGTACTCTAAGTAGGGCCATAAGTGGTCAAAACGAAGAGACGAACGGTCTCCATTTGGGTCACTCACAGTGTAAATGAACAATAATGTTTAAAAAAAAAAAAAAAAAAAAGTGTGGAAATGCAGGCAAACGTTGATATCGCATTAGTCATCATGGGAATTTTCTCCACTTCCACTTTTCATCTTTGGCGAGCAGACGGCAAGACGCTGGTAACGCTGGCAGCGCCCCGCCTTGACGCCATCTGGCCAGCTTTTGCTCTCCGGTCCCGCCTTCTCACCACCAAGCTAATGCACTTCCTGTTGCAGGCGTACAGCACGGATTGATCGCAAGATGACGTTGACAAAATGAACTATACAGTAGAGTTCTTTTGACTTACATTGGGGCAAATATGTATTTAGTCGACCACTAATTGTGCAAGTTCTCCCACTTGAAAATATTAGAGAGCCCTGTAATTGTCAACATGGGTAAACCTCAACCATGAGGTACAGAATTTGAAAAAAAACCCCAGAGAATCTCATTGTTTGATTTTTAAAGGATTTATTTGCAAATCAAGCACCAAAGCATGATGTTTCCACCCCCATGCTTCACAGTGGGTATGGTGTTTGTCAAGTTCAAAAATAGATCCTTAGGTAGACATTTGTAAAATTACCCAATAATAAGGAGAGAAGACACTCAGTTTTCTTGGCCAAGGCTAGACAGTGAATTGCTAGATTACGCTGTTTAGTCACCAAAATTGATCTAAAACTAAACTCCTTGCTCTTTCTTTTACTAGGGGCTTGTCCTAACACAGAAAGGTGCCGCCCTAACAGTAGGGGGAAAGCAAGCTGGAGACACCCATGTGATTTTGATTGGCTATGTGTGAGCATGTAGGCGGAACTAACTAAATACACGTGTGTAAGCAAGGGCATTTAGATAAAGGGGTCAGAATGACCCAGACACTTCAGTTATGCAACGCTGCGGCCATGGAAGATGTCCTCGAATGGAAGATGTCCTCGAAAGTCTAGACGTAAGATGCTGAAGATGTCCCAGAAGGTCTAGTTACGCAATGTTGCGGCCATGAAGCAAGGCAGTTGTCACCCCGACCCTCTTTAATACTTTATAACAGTTTAAACATTAGACTACAACCTATTATAGCAGGCAATAATCATTTACTGGTTATATCAATAAAAAAAATATGTATTAGGTAAATATGAGCACAAGCAAATATTCAATCAACCCTCGATAATTAACTCAACAGTGTTCTTCAGATACAATTCAGTATTCTTTCTCCTCCAAACACGAGAACCTGTGTTTCTACCCAAAGAGTTCTATTTTGGTTTTGTCTGACCATAACACATTCTCCCAGTCCTCTTCTGGATCATCCAAATGCTCTCTAGCGAACCGCAGGCGGGCCTGGACGTGTACTTTCTTCAGCAGGGGGACACGTCTGGCAGTGCAGGATTTGAGTCCATGGCGTCGCATTGTGTTACTGATAGTAGCCTTTGTTACTATGGTCCCAGCTCTCTGTAGGTCATTCACTAGGTCCCCCCGGTGTGGTTCTGGGATTTTTGCTCACCGTTCTTGTTATTATTTTGACGCCACGGGCTGAGATCTTGCGTGGAGCCCCAGATCGAGGGAGATTATCAATGGTCTTGTATGTGTTCCATTTTGTAATAATTGCTCCCACAGTTGATTTCTTTACACCAAGCGATTTACCTATTGCAGATTCAGTCTTCACAGCCTCGTACAGGTCTACAATTTTGTCACTGGTGTCCTTCGACAGCTCTTGGGTCTTGGCCATAGTGGAGTTTGGAGTGTGACTGACTGAGCTTGTGGATAAGTGTCTTTTATTTGCCTGGCACGGCCAGACTGTTCTCCCTGTATTTTTCAAACACTGACAGAATAGTCTGGGACCCAGCCAATTAACGGCCTCTCGAGCAAGTGCAAAATCAATCGTCAAATCAGATTCGTTTATTTGCATGACGTGTTCTTAACGAGCAACGTCACTCTTCCGCGTCGGAAGTCGTCTCCACAACAACACAGATGGCGAACAGGAGAGCCGAGAATATGTTCCAATCCACGGTAAAATCAGTTTTAAATTACCCAAAACACATCGACACAAGTCAATTACAGCAGTCTGTCTCGCGCTAGCCATGTTGAAAAAACTCCGCTCTCCTCGTATGTTTACTTCCGCGCGCAAGTCCCTCATCGCGTTTCTAACGTCACATCCGCCCGTCGCTGATTGGTCCACTCCGCTGTCTGTTTGCTGTGACTTGCTCCGCCCTGGAAATTCTATCTGCTTAATGGTAGTCAGACTCAATAGCTGGAACAGCGATGAGTCTGGAGTACCAGGCTAGTCTTTTATACCGATAATGAGTTAAAACAGGTGACATCAATACAGGTAACGAGTGGAGACCTCGTTAGAAGAAATTAGACCTCTTTGACAGCCAGAAATCTTGCTTCTTTGTAGGTGACCAAATACTTATTTTCCACTCTAATTTGGAAATAAATTCTTTTAAAATCAAACAATGGGATTTTCTGTTTTTTTCCCTCCACATTCTGTTTCTCATGGTTGAGGTTTACCCATGTTGACAATTACAGGTCTCTCTCATCTTTTCAAGAAGGAGAACTTGCACTATTGGTGGTTGACTAAATACTTATTTGCCCCACTGTATATATATATTTATTACGGTAATTTTGCTACTGAAAGTCTGACCTGCATCACAGTTCAGCATTACCATTACATTAAGCTGTGTGAACTTGCTAACGGAGTCGGAAGCTGCTTAGGAGAAGTGACCTTCTGTGTGTTTTCTACTATGTTAACGTTAATTAAACTGAGAAATATAGTTAACTCTACTCAGCCGTAAGAAATTTAGTGTATCAAGGAATAGACTTCATTACTTATTGACGTGACATTTCGTCATTCTTTGCGTCACGCCTTATCAGAGGGGGCCGAGCTTCATTTAGTATAGTCAGACGAAGATGGCACACGCTCATGTCTCAACTGGATTCAAGCTTGAATTTTTGAAGCTGTACCGCATACAAACAGGAAGGATTGTCTCAGGAATGATTTGTTCGAGGATTCAAGGTAAATATATTTTTCGTACCCTGTATGAATTTGAAAACGTTGTGAAAAAAAATGAATAGGAGAATGGGAACCGCTACGGCATTGGCGTCATTTTTCGACATATATATATGTATAATAGATGCGTAAATGCCCGTTTTTTTGCTGTTTTAACAAAGAATCGAGACAGTTTTACGTCCATATCTACAAAGAATTCAGGGATTGAAGCATTTATTCGCAGGAATTTTCTTCTTAGTTTACATATGGAGGTGGCTAATTTTTGTGACTAGCCTCATAGTTGGCAATATTTCCGCAAAATAAATGCTACTTGCACATTTTTTTTTAACTTAATACTTATTTAAGGATACTTAGACGTGATCACAAGGGCGGGGAATCAAACCCACAGCTTCTGGGTTGGGATTGACTACCCTACCGCTGAGCCCAAGAGAGGTGTCTCTATCCTGTCCAAGACTCCTGGAAATGTTATCACAATCTCCTGTTTATCAGCCGGTGGGTAATTCACCCTTACTAATGTTCCTTCATCCTCTCATGCGGTGATTTATGATGTTGTTTATAGGTTGTGATGAATTAGGTTACTCACTTCTATGAAAGAGGCCAGTGCTGAACACTGCTGGATGCTTTGAAACCTTTAAATCGATATGATAAGAAGGACTATGAAGCTTCTCGTACATTTTTTATAACGGAACAACGACAATTTGAGTTATCCTCAGATATATTGTGTTAAACTGGACTTGACTGATGTCACGTTTATTAAATGGCAAAGAAAATGACAAAGTTAGCCTTTAGGTTTTATTCCTTGGCCCTGTTTTTCTTTTGACTCTTGTATTTATATATTTGTTCAAATAAATGTGTTGTTGGGGTGACTTTTTGTCTATCAACTTTCACTCAGAAAAAGTTTGAATCTTGGCTGGATGAGGGCCGTACCCGCGCGTCTGGATGTGATTGGGTGCACTCAGGTGGGGGGCCCCGGGCAGCGTAGGGTCGGTTGCCGACGGGCTTACACTCACAAGTGATTCACACGATTACTGGTTTCTAGAACACAGAGATGATTTGTGTACGCTCTCCCCATCCCAATCACTTATCCTGTACAGTCCCTGACAAAAGTCTTGTCGCTAATCCATTTTGTAGAAACAATTCCTAATAACCTGCCTTTTAATTATTCAATTGGTTTCAGAAATGGTCCATCAGAAAGCTAAGACCCTCCCAAATGATGCTGAATGTACAAAAATATATTTGTTCCACAGATTGATCATTTAATGAAGACTTCAAGGTCAAATTTTGGCAAGACAAAAGTTTTGTCGCCTACAGAAATTATTGTGAAAATTTAACAAAAATGTACTTCAAATACAAAAATATGTTACATAACATAAGCAAATTAAGTAGTGGTGCTATGAGATCTAAATGTAATATTTTGTATGACTTCCATGGGCTTGAAGGACTGCATCCATGCAGTTCGGCAAGGATTCATACAATTTATTGATGATGTCATCAGGAACATCAAAGAAAGCAGACTTGCATGCCTCCCAGAGTTCATCAACATTCTTGGGTTTCGTCTTCCATGCTTCCTTTTTCATATTGTTCATGTCTGGTGACTGGGCTGGCCAGTCCTGGAGAATCTTGATATTCTTTGCCTTGAGGAACTTTGAGGTAGTGATTGAAGTATGCGATGGAGCACCATCCTGCTGCAGAATTTGTCCCTTTTTATGGTTAGGAATGTTAGAGGCAGCTAAGATTTGTTAATATTTCCGACTATTTATGTTGCCTTCCACCCTGCAGATCTCTCGCACACCCCCATACTGGATGTAACCCCAGACCATGATTTTGCCACCACCAAACCTCACTGTTTTCTGAGTGACTCTCGGATCCATGCGGGCTCCAATAGGTCTCCTGCAATATTTGCGGCGACTGTGGGGTAATTCAATGGAAGATTCATCTGAAAAATCCACCTTTTGCCACAAAACAGTGAAGTTTGGTGGTGGCAAAATCATGAGCAAAATCATTAGTTTATGGTTATGGGTATATTTAGCCATTTTTTGTGGGTATTTGTGTCGGAACCATTTGTAAAGAGCATTGTAAAAAAAAAAAAAAAAAAAAAAAAAAAAAGTTAGCCTTTTATAGCATTTAAGCTAGCGGACTTTTGCTATGTAAGTTAGCCAATTGTTCTTTTGTTGTACATAGATCCTTATTTAATTAATGTTTTCTATACTGTTTGAGGCTCAGCTCAGGTATTTTAATTGTTCATGTTACTCATTCGATTACGCGACAAACTAGTTCACCGATCATCCTAAAAATCTAAAACCTAAAAATGCCACACGGTTTTTTAATTGTCTGCACCAGGGGTCCCCAAACTACGGCCCGCGGGCCGGATACAGCCTGCCTCCACATTTGGTCCGGCCCCCTGAACACTTTTTTTTTTTTTTCCAATAGTGTTATTTATTTCCTGGCTTTTTTCTGTGAAGAACCCAGAGAGGGTTATTTGGTTAGTATCTATTTAATTAATAGTGTTTTATTACATAAAAATAACTATATTATATTATATTATGGGCTGTCAAACGATTAAAATTTTTAATCGAGTTAATCACAGCTTAAAAAAAATTATTAATCGTAATTAATCGCAATTCAAACCATCGATAAAATATGCCATATTTTTCTGTAAACTATTGTTGGAATTGAAAGATAAGACACAAGACGGATATACATTCAACATACTGTACATAAGTACTGTATTTGTTTATTATAACAATAAATCAACAAGATGGCATTAACATTATTAACATTCTGTTAAAGCGATCCATGGATAGAAAGACTAGTACTAACATTTATCTTTTAAGAACTACAAGTTATAGAAATTTTATATTAAAACCCCTCTTAAAGTTGTCGTTTTAATAAAATTTGTAAAATTTTGAAACAAAAAATAAACTAGTAGCTCGCCATTGTTGATGTCAATAATTACACAATGCTCATGGTGCTGAAGCCCATAAAATCAGTCGCACCCAAGCGCCAGCAGAGGGTGACAAAACACCGAAAAACACAAGAACAAATGGACATGACACTGTGCTGTTATTTTAATCTGTTTGAGCGGGGCATGTGCATTAAATGTGTCAAATATTTTAACGTGATTAATTTAAAAAATTAATTACCACCCGTTAACGTGATAATTTTTACAGCCCTGTATATTAATTATATTATAATTATTTTTATTTTATTTACTTTTGTTCCGTGACAAATTCAGAAAGGGTTATTTGATTGTGGCTTTCTGAAAAACAATAAATGTTTACATCTAGGCACTCCTGCAATCGTCACACTTTTTCTGTTACAAACTGACCCGGCCCCTCATCAGAGAAGGAAAAAGTGATGTGGCCCTCACAGGAAAAAGTTTGGGGACCCCTGGTCTGCACCCTGAGAGATCTGGACTGTAGACTCCCCCACCCGCTCCCCTTCTTTCCCTGATCAACAGTCCCACCACATGGTGTCAACCAGAAATACATCTAGCTGACAATAGCACCAACATATTCATAGTTAGTGTAGGCGTTCAATGTATTTCTTGTTGTTGTTCGTCTTTCTTTTCTTTCTTTTCTTGTGTTTCTTTTGTTTCCTTCTGTTCCCCCATTGCCCCTTCCTGTTCGCTGCTTTGTCATAATAAACGAGGTATGTTGAATGATCACAATGGGAATATGTCATACTCTCAATGTGAAACATTAAAACTGTTCAGGCAAACCAGACACTTAGACTTCCATTCTCTGTGTCAAACAGCTGAACAGGACAGTTTAAAAAAGAATAAATAAAAATGTTTGAACCTTGTTTGTTGTGAACACAATTATCTTTATTATTCAACATTACAAACACAATGACCTGTTTCAATGTTCCTCTTAGCATATTGTTAGTCTGCCGTATTCATATGTAGAAAGAATTTTCATTGGTGGACTTAAAATGCGAAAATAAATTCCCATATCAGCAACTTGATATATAAAAAGTTAGAACTGTCCTTCTGTTTATAGCTTTACTATGTCAAAATGATTGGTGTGTTTATGTGTGGTGCCCAGGACTGGATTTTTTGGGGATGTTTTATAATGTCTGGATATTTCCAGTAGGTCTATTTTTCTCCATTAGTGTAAAGTAGAGCAACAGAAAAGGCTTGGGTGAGTCACAACTCTTCTTTTTGTCAGGAAAGAGGACCCACTTACCCAGTTTGGTCCTGGAAAATTCTCTCTTGTGCACCATCAATCTTATTATTTTCCACCTTTGAACCAATTAATTGTTTATTTAAGAACATAGTTAATCAAAAGTGACACAAATACTATAATTTCCTGAATATAACGTGCACTTTTTTCCCCAAAATTTACTCGTAAAATCATGGGAGCGCGTTATTCACGGCTACAGGGACGGAGACAGAAAAAATTCATCATGATTCATGTTCCATTGTAAGCATGGACCAGCACAATATTACCTAATCCGAACAACAGTGATATAATAATCAAGTTTCGTGTGGTAAATAATTTTTTTCGTGATATGGCGATGTTGTCTTGAAGAGAACGTAACGGCGATCCGTTTCGTTTAAATGTTGACTGTGTAGCGAGCTCGGACAGGAGTCTGAGAAAGAGTGTCGGACCACTGAGCCAAGCCGGGTTGTTTTATTTACATTGAAACTCACAAAGTAACAACGTACAGTGGGGCAAATAAGTATTTAGTCAACCACTAATTGTGCAAGTTCTCCCATATTAGAGAGGCCTGTAATTGTCAACATGGGTAAACCTCAACCATGAGAGGCAGATTGTGGAGAAAAAAAAAACAGAAAATCACATTGTACATTTTACGATTAGTCGACTAATCGAATAAATGTCTTTTTTTTCCTACTAATTTAGCAATGAAATTTTTTTTTTTACGCTTATTAATTCACAAAACCATTTTGGAACACTTAAATTCTTTATTAAAGTACAAATAATCATGTAAATAACAATAATTAATCACAAATAAACAATGAGGTTAAATGCTGATAGCATTTACGAGTGCAAAAGAATGGAAAGTAAACAGATTCAGAACACTGACTTTGCCTTTCCAACATTATTCAAAACAATTGAAAAATTCTAGCATTATTATTATAGTATACTACTATATATAATAATAGTGTAATAATAATTATTCATTGCCAATCAAATTTGTCATAAAGAGTGTCATTTGAAAGCTATTCTTAGTGTAGAATCTGTATTCTGTAGTATTTACTCAACAGATTATAATATTAATTCTGAAGTATGTGGGATTAACTCCAGAAATCGTTTTTTATATGACAAACATGACATGCTTTTATTTTGAAATGTTCACCGGAGGTACGTTGACTAAACCGCTAACCGAAAGCTTTACACTCCGTAAAAAAACATTCTTCATCATTGCTTGTGGTGTCACTAACAGATTAAATTTTTTTATCGTTAGAAAATGCTGTTAACCAGCTGCTGAGTGTTATTTTATGAGTGATTGGAACTGTACTGCATTGTTTTGCCACAGGGTGTGCTGTCGTGTATTTTATGTTCGGTGTGAAGAAGAAAGTTAAAAGAGGCATTAGCGGCCTGTTCGCAATGTCTCCTTCACTGCACTTTGGCTCTCATGGAGAGCACGTTCGCTCATGTGTTCGAAATAAACGATAGCCGACGTGCAAAGTAGCAAGTGAGCTGTAAAAATATTGAGCTTAGTGGTGTGAAAAACGCGGGAGAGCTAAGTGAAGCTAACGAAGAGCTAAGCGGAGCTAAGCTAAGCTCAACGGCGCTAAATGAAGCTAAGCGACTGATACTCAGTCCATCATCGTGGAACAGTCCATTGTAGTGTGTGTGGGGGGGGGAGAGATAATATAAATGCAGCATTCAAATGGCTTTCTTTTTTGTTTTATTATTTTTTTGTTTTGTTTGGTATGCTGACATAATTATACTTGACAAATAGTTGGGGATGCTGCTGGCTCCGGTGGCCCAAGCCCTTGCTCGTTGGGATAAGTTGGGGGCCCCCTACTGGTTGGGGGCCTAAGGCGATCGCCTACTTCGACTGAATAGTAGATCCTCCTATGGGTGTGGGCATTAGCGTAAGGGTTATTGTATTCCTGATAACCTATCTATTATTGATCAGCGCCCAGGGCTCATGTACAGTATCAGGAGCTGTAACAAAGACGAGAGGATGACACATCAATTTTAATGCTGATTTTGCTTGGTAATGTCAGAATAATGTATGCTGCAGCCGTGCCAAGGCAGATACATTTGTCTGAGCCCAAGCCTTCTGTCTGTGTCTGGTTGTTTAAAATGACTTGGTGAGGATGCTAATGGATTACAATTTTGGATAGAGCCGGTTTGTGCCTACACATTAAGGCAGCATGGTTTTCATCTTGTATTACCTAGACGCTAATTGTAGGGGATTAAAGTGCCCTAAAATCATCACACCTTAAGATACTTGGTTCCCGTCAAAGCCCCACTCATCTTTTCTGTGTGCATTTTTCGTCCACCTGTTGTTGTAATCCATCTATTTTTCACATGAGCTCCAGATACCTGTTGAGCCAGACGTGGTGATCAATCAGAAATGGATTGGAGCAAAAAAAACCAGACACACTGGGGATGAGCTCAAATCTGGCCAGCTCTCTTGGCTTTCCCTCTACACTGTGCCTTACTGACTTGGCCCACATTCATGTTTATTTTCCCATTAGATGGATATTCTTAGACGGCTCTTTCAGGGTTATCCTTTACGAGGGGATCAGAATGCTTAAATTGGGATCATGCATTATCTTGGTTCACATCTGCATGTTCATGCAAAATCCATTTCAGTTTCTATAGGGAAGAACTTGGAAAGAGATTTAAAAACCGTAGACTTCATAACCTATTGACATCATAGGTGGAGTTTGATTTTTGGGGCAGGGTGGGCACAACATGTTGATGACCCCGAAACTTACAAATTAACTTACAAGAATAGTTATAATAATACGTTGAAAATGAGCGTTTTTTTGTTTCCCATCATTCTTGAGGGGAATTCTAAATCAGGCTGCTGGCAGGAAAATTATACTTTTCACCGAGATCATCATCCATTGAATATGGTACGTCCGCCGGGGTCGTGAAAATGTAGTTACCTCAGTCAAAAATTGTATCCCCTGAGCGGAGCAGTATGGAGGTAGATTTGTGTCTTCATTATTCGATCATAAAAAGAAAATGTTGCTTCAATCAAAATATATATTTTCAATTTAAAAAAGTCACTTCAATAAGAAAAAATGTGTTTGAATGCAAAAATAAATTTGAATCGAATTTCTTTTTTTTGATTGAAGTCAATTTTTCTTATTGAAGCAATTTTTTGATTGAAGTAATTAGGGCTGTAGCTATCAATTATTTGAGTAGTCGATTAATCAATGAACTAGTTAGTTTGAATAATCGAGTAATCGGATAGGGAACATGAAACCCTAACCCAATCATAAATAATATGTAAATAGATAATTAATAATTTCTATATACAGTCACAACTTATTATTGAATAGAATAGCCCTTTATTATCATTATACACTATATACTGTTAGCGAATGAGGCTAGCAGTCGCCTATCATAAACAGAGATTTTCTGGCGAAAATTCTTGTGAATAAATGCTTAAATCCCCTAATTCTTCATAGATATGGACGTAAAACAGTATCGATTATTGGTTAAAAGCAAAGAAACTGTACAGTTAGCATTTATTTTACGTATAATGTCGAAGTACAATGCTACTATGTTAGTGAATGAGGCTAGCGGCAGCCTGGTGTAAACAGAGCTTTTCTGGTGAAAATTCTTGTGAATAAATGCTTAAATCCCTGAATTCCTCATAGATATGGTTGGAAAACAGTCTCGATTCATGGTTAAAAGCAAAGAAACTGTACAGTTAGCATTTATTTTACGTATATTTACGAAGTACCATGCTACTATGTTAGTGAATGAGGCTATCGGCCACCTGGCGTGAAAGGAGCTTTTCTGGCAAAAATTCATGTGAATAAATGCTTAAATCCCCGAATTCCTCATAGCTATGGATGTAAAACAGTCTCGATTCTTGGTTAAAAGCAAAGAAATCATACAGTTAGCATTTATCTTATGTATATTTAGGAAGTACCATGCTAATATGTTAGCAAATGAGGCTAGCGGCAGCCTGGCGTAAACAGAGCTTTTCTGGCGAAAATTCTTGTGAATAAACGCTTAAATACCCGAATTCTTCATAGATATGGACGTAAAAGAATCTCGTTTCATGGTTAGAAGCAAAGAAACCGTGCAGTTAGTGTTTATTTTACGTATATTGTTAAAGTACAATGCTACTCTTTTAGTGAATAATGCTAGCGGCCGCCTGGCGTAAACAGAGCTTTTCTCGCGAAAATTCTTTTGAATAAATGCTTAAATCCCCGAATTCCTCATAGCTATGGACGTATAACTGTCTAGATTCTTGGTTAAAAGCAAAGAAACCATACAGTTACAATTTATTTACGTAGATTTACGAAGTACCATGCTACTATGTTAGCGAATGAGGCTAGCGCCCGCCTGGCATACACAGAGCTTTTCTGGCGAAAATTCTTGTGAATAAATGCTTAACTCCCCGAATTCTTCATGGACTTTACACTTACTGATGACACTGAGCACGGTAGACACGGGAACATTCAGGTCTTTGGAGATGGCCTTGAGATTGCCCATGCTTCCTCACAATTCTGCTTCTCGAGTCCTCAGACAGGTCTTTGGTCTTCCTTCTTTTCTCCATGCTTAATATGGTACACACAAGGACACAGGACATAAGTTGAGTCAACTTTAATCCATTTTAACTGGCTGCAAGTGTGATTTAGTTATTGGCACCACCTGTTACGTGCCACGGGTAAGTAACTGGTGCTGTTAATTACAAAAATTAGTGAAGCATCACATGATTTTTCAAAGGGTTTTGATTTTATCCATTCTCTTTTGTGTTTTTTCATTGCAAGGAAAATATATGAAGATATTACTACCAAAGCATTTGGAATTGCAATCATTTTCTGGGAGAAATTGAGCATAATCTGACAAAATTGCAGGGGTTCCAGCACTGTATCCTCTATGAAAATTCCCCTTAAGTGTTAATTGTATTGCTTTGTCACAGGCGTCCGTTTTACCACCTTCCTCCTCTCGTGTTTGATACAAATATTTTTAGCACTTTAATGAATGGCGTCTAAGTGTGAAATGGTAGTAGCATGAGGTCAGACAGTGATTATCGGGATATCGGGATGGACAAGGTGGACCTCAAGGCGCAAACATCTTTGCTTTGAGATACCAGGCTCTATTCACTAGCCCCTTTGTGTCTTTTAGTCACACTCCGCCCTTAGGCATTGTTAAAAAAAAAAAAATACTGTATGTACTCGTTAATGCTGTCTAGTGTGCGTTTTGCACAGTGCATATAAAGTGTTTCCTACCTCCAAGCAACACATGTCCTCCTTTTTTTCGTCACAAAACTGGCAGGTATTTCCAATTTATTGAATCCAGCAAATAGCCAAATAATTCATTTATTTAGTTATTCATTTTAACAAGACATATGAAACTATGCAAATCAGTCAGGACTCTGAATTGCTGTTTTTTTTTTAAAATGATAAATGAGTCATTCCTTTGTTTTTGTTTGGTTTGGCTGAAAACTTCACCCCTGAAAAAGGAGTTCTATCCTTTTTTAGGTCGCAAGTCCTGAATAAACATCTCCTTCCTCTGTCTGTCAGACCATTGATGGCATTGACCTTGAGGCGGGAGAATTTGGAAACCTAGGGGAGAGTCTGGGGAGGGATTAGTGTCGATGTTTTCCTTGGCATGCTTTCATGCCAGAAGGTGACACCCAGACACAATGGTGAGAGAGCCAAAGAAGAAAAAAAGAAAAAGCTACGTTCAGGGTCCCATATCTTGCTGAAAACCTTTTAAAATTGTGCTTTCAAGCTTCGTTTTTTTCCCTCCATATTGAAGTCATTCATGCTTGTCCGCAGATATTCTACACACACCGATAGCTCCCGGCCCGTCGTCTTATCATATCCCGGAACACAATACAGTATCCGCCTTCCGACCTCCCCTGGCAATTCATTTCACATAAACATCAATCTGCAGGGCTGCCTCTTCACTCCATCCGTCCGTCAACGTGTCGCTTATCTCTGCCACCTCCGGGGAAAACAAAGCTGTTTTTTGTTTTTTTTATCATTGGTGTTTCACTTCTGGACCTTGACGCTTGAGGGTTCTAACCATAGACTTCATAACCTATTGACATGACACAGGAAACGGGGCCGATTTTCAAAAACTTCAAATTCAAATATTTTCAAAACCAAAGCTGCTACCGATAGAGATGATGCCGATCGATCGGGTCCGATCACGTCATTTTCAAAGTATCGGAATCGGCAAAAAAATATCGGACATGCCTTTTTTTAATATATATATTTTTTAATTAAATCGTATTCTAAATGTATTTAACGTTACAGACATAATATGTTACACTCATCCAGAGTCTTTAGTTTAGGCTTAAGGTAGGGTTATCAAATTTATCCCGATAACGGCGGTGATTAATTTTTTCAAAAATGTATCACGTTAAAATATTTAACGCAATTAATGCATGCGCTCCACGACCCACTCACGCATTGTCGCGCTCAATCTGTAATGGCGCCGTTTTACACGTATAGAGAGCTAAAAGGCAGCGTAAAATGAGTAGAGTGAATTTTGGCAGCCTTTGGAGCCTTTTTTTAATTGGATAAAGCCTTACAATCCCTCTCCCTACGATTAGATATATCGTGGGAAGCAAAGTGGAGAAGGAAGGTAGTAATTGATCTTTTTCTTAACACCCTAGGTTATTTCCCAACGCAGAGAAGATATATCAATTGATAGCACTACGCACAGTCATGGTTGCACTTCCCATCATGCATTTGGGCATGGCTACAGTATCATTTACTGAAAGCTCAACAAATACACTAGATGGCAATATTTAGTCACAATATACAAAGTCACATTTATCCTTTAAGAATTACAAGTCTTTCTATCCATGGATCACTCTCACAGACAGAATGTTAATAATGTAAATGCCATCTTGAGGATTTATTGTCATAATAAACACAGTACTTATGTACTGTATGTTGAATGTATATATTCGTCCGAGTTTTATTCATTTTTTGCATAATGCATTGCCAAAACGTATATGATCGGGAAAAATTATCGGGAATGATTGGAATTGAATCGGGAGCAAAAAAAAGCATTCGGATCGGGAAATATCGGGATCGGCAAATACTCAAACTAAAACGATCGGGATCGGATCGGGAGCAAAAAAACATGATCGAACAACCCTAGCTACCGACCTAAAACCCACCTCCATGAGGCTCCATGAGCAGCGGCATCAAAAAATTCAAAGTCGTTCCCTCATAAAATCCCCATTAATTATCTTTTATATAAGTATGACACAACTTAAAATGGCAATAAAAGTCTCAGATGTTAAACGAGATGCACAAAAAAAAAAAAAAAAAAAAAAAAAAAAAAAAAAATCACCAAAGGCAGAGATAATCATCTATATTTTCAGGATCAATAGCAATATTTAACATATCATATAAGTTTTTAAACCAAAATAGCAACTTATTTTTTGTTTACTGCAAGCTTTCAACAGCCAATAAATCACTCAATTTAACATCAGAAACTTAATACTTGAGGTAAACATGCAGAATCAATTATAAATAATATGTAAATAGATTATTAATAAATTCTATATCCAATCACAACTTATTATAGAATAGAATAGACCTTTATAATCATTATACACTAGATACTGTTAGCGAATGAGGCTAGCGGCCGCCTGACGTAAACAGGAGCTTTTCTGGCGAACATTCTTGTGAATAAATGCTTAAATCCCTAAATTCTTTATAGATATGGACGTAAAACAGTCTCGATTCTTGGTTAAAAGTAAAGAAACCGTGCAGTTAGCGTTTATTTTAGGTATACTGTTGAAGTACAATGCTACTCTGTTAGCGAAAGAGGCTAGCGGCCGCCTGACATAAACAGAGCTTTTCTGGTGAAAATTCATGTGAATAAATGCTTAAATCCCTAAAACGTAAAACAGTCTCAATTCTTGGTTAAAAGCAAAGAAACCGTGTGGTTAGCATTTAATTTACGTATATTGACAAAGTACAATGCTACTGTGTTAGCGGATGAGGCTAGCGGCCGCCTGCCGTAAACAGAGCTTTTCTGGTGAAAATTCTTGTGAATAAAAACTTAAATCTAGGGCTGTCAAAATTATCGCGTTAACTGGCGTTAATTAATTTTTTAAATTAATCACGTTAAAATATTTGACGCAATTAACGCACTTGCCCAGCTCAGACATATTTAAATGTCACTAGAGTGAAAGGCCCACCTGTTAATTGTGTTTTGCGGAGTTTTGCTGCCCTCTGCTGGCGTTTGGGTGCGACTGATTTTATAGTGTAAGTAATTATTGCAATCAACAATGGCGGGCTACTAGTTTATTTTTTGATTGAAAATTTAACAAATTTTATTAAAACGAAAACATTAAGAGGGGTTTTAATATAAAATTTCTATAACTGATTTAGAACTGATTTATTGTTATAATAAACAGTCCTTATGTACCGCATGTTGAAAATATATATCCATCTTGCGTCTTATCTTTCCATTCCAACAATAATTTAGAGAAAAATATGGCATATTATATAGATGGTTTGAATTGCGATTAATTACGATTAATTAATTTTTAAGCTGTAATTAACTCGATTAAAAATTTTAATCGTTTGACAGCCCTACTTAAATCCCTAAATTCTTTATAGATATGGACGTAAAACAGTCTCAATTCTTGGTTAAAAGCAAAGAAACCGTGCAGTTAGCATTTATTTTACGTATACTGTATTGTCAAAGTACCATGCTACTCAGTTAGCGAAAGAGGCTAGCGGCCGCCTGACATAAACAGAGCTTTTCTGGTGAAAATTCTTCTGAATATATACTTAAATCCCTAAATTCTTTATAGATATGGACGTAAAACAGTCTCGATTCTTGGCTAAAAGCAAAGAAACCGAGCAGTTAGCGTTTATTTTACATATATTGTGGAAGTACAATGCTACTGTGTTAGCGGATGAGGCTAGCGGCCGCCTGACATAAACAGAGCTTTTCTGGTGAAAATTCTTGTGAATAAATACTTAAATCCCTAAATTCTTTATAGATATGGACGTAAAACAGTCTCGATTCTTGGGTAAAAGCAAAGAAACCGTGCAGTTAGCATTTATTTTACGTATATTGTCAAAGTACCATGCTACTATGTTAGCGAATGATGCTAGCGGCCGCCTGGCGTAAACTGAGCCTTTCCGACAAAAATTCTTGTGAATAAATGCTTAAATCCCTAAATTCTTTATAGATATGGACGTAAAACAGTCTCGTTTCTTGTTTAAAAGCAAAGAAACCGTGCAGTTAGCGTTTATTTTACATATATTGTGGAAGTACAATGCTACTCTGTTAGCGAAAGAGGCTAGCGGCCGCCTGACCTAAACAGAGCTTTTCTGGCAAAAATTCTTGTGAATAAATGTTTAAATCTCTAAATTCTATATAGATATGGACATAAAACAGTCTCGATTCTTGGTTAAAAGCAAAGAAACCATGCAGTTAGCATTTATTTTACGTATATTGTCAAAGTACCATGCTACTATGTTAGCGAATGAGGTTAGCGGCCGCCTGGCGTAAACTGAGCCTTTCCGACAAAAATTCTTGTGAATAAATGCTTAAATCCCTAAATTCTTTATAGATATGGACGTAAAACAGTCTCGTTTCTTGTTTAAAAGCAAATAAACCGTGCAGTTAGCGTTTATTTTACATATATTGTGGAAGTACAATGCTACTCTGTTAGCGAATGAGGCTAGCGGCCGCCTGCCGTAAACAGAGCTTTTCTGGTGAAAATTCTTGTGAATAAAAACTTAAATCCCTAAATTCTTTATAGATATGGACATAAAACAGTCTCGATTCTTGGTTAAAAGCAAAGAAACCATGCAGTTAGCATTTATTTTACGTATATTGTCAAAGTACCATGCTACTATGTAAGCGAATGAGGTTAGCGGCCGCCTGGTGCAAACAGAGCTTTTCTGGTGCTTCATCCCGTCCGCCTTTGTCTTCTTCGGTTCCTTCGTGCAAATCACATCACATTTTGTAATTGTCAATGACTGTCAATGATACCGATGATGATGACAATAAAATTTCATTCCATCCCAATTTTTTTCTGTATAAAAGTTAATTTGGTGTTCAAAAAGTCTTTTTTCAAACTTGAGTCTTGAAAAAGAGGGGGTCGTCTTATAATCAGGGCCGTCTTATATTCGGGCCAATACGGTATTTAGTTTATTTTTCAAAGCTGAGTCAAGTTTGTGAGATTTTTCTGTAATAATCATTGCTATAGTTCTCTCTCTAGTCATGTTTGCTCGCTCCTCTTCTAAGCCTTGAGAAGAGCCTAAGAGTTGAGTTCTCTTTGGCCGTTACGCTGCTTCCTTCCTCCAGGGTAATCGGCCTTAACTCGATGCGGAGTGCCAGATAAGTTCGGCCATAATGCCTGGTGTTGATAAATATCCGCTAAGGGGCTGCTGAGTTTTTGAGAGGATCAAATGTCTGTTACAAAGAGGCAAATGTGTTTTGAGTTTCAAGCAGGATGGTGCAGTCTTCATGAACAGCTTTCTGTTTATATTGTATTTTACGGAGCAAAATGTTAATACCTTCTTTGTCTTTTTTTAATACTTACATTAAAAATGCTCAACCTTTTACCGGCTGTATGGCGCTGCTACTTTGCCAGTCTGTTTGATGGTAATGGAAGCCGCTCCATAAATCATTAAAGAGATTTTTTCTTCCAGAAGAGAGTGCGATTTGGCTTAATGGACGCGGGTGATGAGAGCTTTTCCATTTTATCTGTATTATTTAAAGAGGAATCGTCGGACAATGGACGGTCGGAATCGGAGCGAGCCGCAATGAGCGGCAACATTCATTATCGTCACTCGCTCCTCCTTGACGATGTCTGTAATCTGCTTTTGTCTTCCATTTTTCATGCCTCCTTTTTGGAGGCGTCGTGAGCCTCCCTCCTTGCGCTCGCTTGTCTCCTTGTTTCTTTTTATCTAATCAGCTTTCAGACAGAAATGCAATTATTGCACTAATGGTAGGTTTTCTTCCAGACAGCGTTTTGGCACGCTGTCATCGCACATTTGCATATATAAATGTGACTATGTTCTCTGGAGTTTTGATCCAAAAGTAGAACTGCCTAGCTAAAATAGAAGTTATTCTGTTGCGTTTTATGGTTTATTGAATACAGCAGATGACAAAAAATATATAACTGAAGATAAATCTGTCGTCAACACAGCAATAGACAAGAAAAGCTGGGGCCCTAATATTGATCCTTGTGAAACCCCTAAAGGCAGCACCAAGTGTTCAGTAATTGTTAGGCCAATTACAGAAACTGCAAAGTTTAATTGACGTATTGGAAGACAACAAAACAAAAGCAAAATGCAATCTCTAGAAAGTTGTTGTTTCAGACGTGGACAGGCAACAATCCAAAACTAGGGCTGTCAAAATTATCGCGTTAACGGGTGCTAATTAATTTTTTAAATTAATCACGTTAAAATATTTGACGCAATTAACGCACATGCCCCGCTCAAACAGATTAAAATGACAGCAGTGTAATATCCGCTTGTTACTTGTTTTTTGTTGTTTGGCGCCCTCTGATGGCGCTTGGGTCCAAATGATTTTATGGGTTTGGGGAGTGAGCATGGTGTAATTATTGACATCAACAAAGGCGAGCTTCTAGTTTATTTTTTGATTGAAAATTTTACAAATTTTAGTAAAACGATAATATCGTTTTCGTTTGAGTATCTGCCGATCCCGATATTCCCGATCCGATTGTTTTTTTGTTGTTGTTCACGATTCAATTCCAATCATTCCCGATAATTTTTCCTGATCATATACATTTTGGCAATGCATTAAGAAAAAAATGAATAAAACTCGGACGAATATATACATTCAACATACAGTACATAAGTACTGTATTTGTTTATGATGACAATAAATCCTCAAGATGGCATTTACATTATTAACATTCTTTCTGTGGGAGGGATCCACGGATAGAAAGACTTGTAATTCTTAAAGGATAAATGTGACTTTGTATATTGTGACTAAATATTGCCATCTACTGTATTTGTTGAGCTTTCAGTAAATGATACTGTAGCCATGCCCAAATGCATGATGGGAAGTGGAACCATGACTGTGCGTAGTGCTACCAATTGATATATCTTCTCTGCGTTGGGAAATAACAGAGGGTGTTAAGAAAAATTACTTAAAATTACTACCATTCTTCCCCACATTGCTTCTCATGATATTTCTAATCGTAGGGAGAGGGATTGTAAGGCTTTAGCCAATTAAAAAAAGGCTCCAAAGGCTGCCAAAATTCACTCGACTCATGTTACGCTGCCTGTTAGCTCTCTATATAGGTAAAACGACACCATTACAGATTGAACGTGACAATGCGTGAGTGAGTCGTGCAGCGCATGCATTAATTGCATTAAATGTTTTAACGTGATACATTTTTAAAAAATTAATTACCGCTGTTATCGGGATAAATTTGATAACTCTACTTTAAGCCTTAAGACTAAAGATTCTAGATAATTGTAACATATTATATCTGTAACGTTAAATACAATTAGAAAACGATTTAATTAAAAATGATATATATGTTAAAAAAAAAAGGCATGTCCGATATATTTTTGCCGATTCCGATACTTTGAAAATGACGTGATTGGACCCGATCGATCGGGACATCTCTAGTTTTAATATAAAGTTTCTATACATTGTACTAACATTCATCTTTTAAGAACAACAAGTTTTTCTATCCATGGATCGCTTTAAGAGAACGTTAATGTTAATGTTAATGCAATCTTGTTGATTTATTGTTATAATTCACAAATTCAGTACTTATGTACCGTATGTTGAATGTATATATCCGTCTGGTGTCTTATCTTTCCATTCCAACAATAATTTACAGAAAAATATGGCACATTTTATAGATGGTTTGAATTGCGATTAATTACGATTAATTAATTTTTAAGCTGTAAAACAAGTTTTTCCCCCCACCCTCCCGTTGATTGTGTAGATGTTAATTTTCTCAATAGTCGTTTTTTGTTGATTTGATCCGGTAGATTAGTACATAGTTCAGTGTGAGTTAGTTCATTTTGTTGATTCGTTCAGGCGTTGTCCAGGTTTTGTTCGCATTGTAGAGAAGTTTTTGTCCAGAGCACTTAGTGACCAATTTACCAATTCCATGTCTTTACAGATTTGGGACAGTACTTATTATCAACAATCAGAGTTTGCTGTCCATTCGAGGGCTTACAGAACCAATGAAAGTCTGTCCTTGTGACAGAGATGTCAAGTTTAGCCACGTTTGCATTTAACATTTTATTCATTTATTTAACTTTTTACCTCGTGTACAGTTCAGCAGTATAACTGTTTAATATAAATTATTTATACAGCGGGGCAAATAAGTATTTAGCCAACCACTAATTTAGCAAGTTCTCCCACTTGAAAATATTAGAGAGGCCTGTAATTGTAAACATGGGTAAACCTCAACCATGAGAGACAGAATGTGGAAAAACCACCATGAAAATCACATTGTTTGATTTTTAAAGAATTTATTTGTAAATCATGATGGAAAATAAGTATTTGGTCAATACCAAAAGTTCATCTCAATACTTTGATATGTACTCTTTGTTGGCAATAACAGAGCCAAACGTTTTCTGTAACTCTTCAAGCTTTTCACACACTGTTGCTGGTATTTTGGCCCATTCCTCCATGCAGATCTCCTCTAGAGCAGTGAGTTTTGGAGTTTCAACTTTCAACTCCCTCCACAGATTTTCTATGGGGTTGAGATCTGGAGACTGGCTAGGCCACTCCAGGATCTTGAAAGACTTCTTACGAAGCCACTCCTTTGTTGCCCTGGCTGTGTGTTTGGGATCACTGTCATGCTGAAAGACCCAGCCACGTCTCATCTTCAATGCCCTTGCTGATGGAAGGAGATTTTCACTCAAAATCTCTCGATACATGGCCCCATTCATTCTTACCTTTACACAGATCAGTCGTCCTGGTCCCTTTGCAGAAGAACAGCCCCAAAGCATGATGTTTCCACCCCCATGCTTCACAGTGGGTATGGTGTTCTTCGGATGCAATTCAGTATTCTTTCTCCCCTTAACACGAGAATCTGTGTTTCTACCAAAAAGTTCTATTTTGGTTTCATCTGACCATAACACATTCTCCCAGTCCTCTTCTGGATCATCCAAATGCTTTCTAGCGAACCGCAGACTGGCCTGGACGTGTACTGGCTTTCAGCAGGGGGACACGTCTGGCAGTGCAGGATTTGAGTCCCTGGCAGGGCATTGTGTTACTGATAGTAGCCTTTGTTCCTGTGGTCCCAGCTCTCTGTAGGTCATTCACTAGGTCCCCCCGTGTGGTTCTGGGATTTTTTCTCACCGTTCTTGACGCCACGGGGTGAGATCTTGCATGGAGCCCCAGATCGAGGGAGATTATCAGTGGTCTTTTATGTCTTCCATTTTCTAATAATTGCTCCCACAGTTGATTTTTTTACACCAAGCGTTTTACCTGTTGCAGATTCAGTCTTCCCAGCCTGGTGCAGGTCTACAATTTTGTGCCTGGTGTCCTTCGACAGCTCTTTGGTCTTGGCCATAGTGGAGTTTGGAATGTGACTGACTGAAGTTGTGGACAGGTGTCTTTAATACCGATGAGGAGTTAAAACAGGTGACATTAATACAGGTAACGAGTGGTGCCTCATTAGACCTCGTTAGAAGATGTTAGACCTCTTTGACAGCCAGAAATCTTGCTTGTTTGTAGGTGACCTAATACTTATTTTCCACTCTAATTTGCACAAAAATTCTTTAAAAATCAAACAATGTGACTTTTTTTTTTCTCCACATTCTCTCATGGTTGAGATTTACCCATATTGACAATTTCAGGCCTCTCTAATCTTTTCAAGTAGGAGAACTTGCACAATTGGTGGTTGACTGAATACTTATTTGCCCCACTATATTTCCACTTAAAAACAGCCAACGACCCTGAGCTGGTCACTCCAGAATCCAAGTTATTCCAAAATTGAACACCAGTGAAGTGGATCGAAAATGATTTTAGTGTTGTTCTTGCATAGCTATAGTTAAATACATTTTTCCCTCTCAAATCATATTTCGGTTCCTTAGCCTTGAAGCCAATTTGTAAGTTATACGGATGGCTATTTTTAGACGCTTTGTACATCATCTGTACAGTTTCCCCAAATTTCAGCACAATAAGTCGAATATGGTACAATCGGTGCACTCATCAAAAAATAGCGGCAACTTCTGTCGTATTAATTTATCATGTATGTGCCTTAAGCGCGTGGCCTTAAAACACCCCAGAAATTGAATAATTGATATTGGAGGCAGTTGTTCTGCAAATAACTCTTCTAAAGATCAGAGTGAATGTAATGTTTGGCTTTGAGTGGCAAGGAAACAAGGCGTGTCGCATTTCAACAGCGGTGTTTCACATAAAGCCAGAGGCCGCAGAGTAACATCACCTCTATTTGCATTAGCATCCTGGTTTTAGAAGATTTTGATCATACTGATTTTTCATGATACAAAGCATTAGAATGAAATTGGATAGCAAAGAGTGAAGCTGGCGCGTTGCTTCTTCCTCATAAAAAACAGAGTTCAGTTCGTCTTCGCTCAGGGTCGACCGGCGCGGGCATTGTCAGATCTGTTCCCGTGTTTTTGTCACAGCACTCCGCACATTCCTCATCGTCATAGCAACAGCCAATGTCCCTACCTCATTTCTCGAGCTTCTGCCGTGCACTCCGACAATGAATGAAGAAGAACGAAGACCTGTTTTTTGTTGGAAGATTACAATTTTTGTAACTCCTGACTTTTTTTGGAGTGGGGTACAAAAACGTTTCTAGTTCTGGCTCTGACAAACTGATGAAATCCAAAATGCTCACACATTAAAGGAGACGCTTCATTTTCTTTCAATTCCACTCGCCGTGTAATTGCACATTTGCCTTTTTTTTAATGTCAGTAATGTATTCATGTATTCAGTAAATCTTGGGAGGGCCCAGAGAATGCCTGCCAACTAGGCTTTTAATCATGACAAATACGTCCACCGACATCTCATTTCTACACGCAACCGTAAATAGCACAAACGCTGCGGACGGGAGGACAGAAATTGTTTGACAAGCTTTAGAGGTTTATAACAGTAACTAATACATTTCATGGTACAGTCACCATCAAATGTGATCTGATCTTCATCAAAATCACACAGATGAAAAAACTGTCTGCTTTAACTAAAACCAACCTAACATTTATAGATTTTCATATTTTAATGATGATAGTATGCAAACAATGACAGAAGGTGGAAAGTAAGTAAGTGAACCCTTTGTCTATGGAGACTTAAAGAGCAATTAAAACCAATTTTTACCAAACATTTTAAATCAGGTGTGTGCCCAATCACTGATGAGTGGTATAAAGCTGCCCCGCCCACTATAAAACACACACCTGGTAAGAAATGTATTGATAAGAAACATTGTCTTATGTGCATGATGGCTCGGTCAAAAGAGCCGTCTGAAAACCTGCGATCAATGATTTTTGTTTTGTATAAAGCTGGGAAAGGATACAAAACCATCACTATAAATGTCGGGATGTTCATCAGAGAAGTTTATAGGCGAAGTTTGACTTTTGGGCCAGGGGGCGCACAACATGTTGATGAACCCGAAACGCAGTTTCAGCAATAAAATTAACTTCCAAGAATAATTATAATAATTAGGGCTGTCAAACGATTCAATTTTTTAAAAATCAAGTTAATTACAGCTTAAAAATTAATTAATCGTAATTAATCGCAATTCAAACAGTCTATAAAATATGCCATATTTTTCTTTAAATTATTGTTGGAATGCAAAGATAAGACACAAGATGGATATATACATTCAACATACGGTACATAAGTACTGTATTTGTTTATTATAACAATAAATCAACAAAATGGCATTAATATTATTAACATTCTGTTAAAGCGGCTGATGGATAGAAAGACTTGAAGTTCTTCAAAGATAAATGTTAGTACAAGTTATAGAAATGTTATATTAAAACCCCTCTTAATGTTTTCGTTTTAATAAAATTTGTAAAATTTTCAATCAAAAAATAAACTAGTAGCCCGCCATTGTTGATGTCAATAATGACACAATGCTCATGGATGATGGGTGCTTAAGCCCATAAAATCAGTCGCACCCAAGCGCCAGCAGAGGGCAACAAAACAAGTAACAAGTGGACAAACTGTTTGAGCGGGGGCATGTGCGTTAATTGCGTCAAATACTTTAACGTGATTAATTAAAAAAGAATAATTATCGCCCATTAACGCGATAATTTTGACAGCCCTAATAATAATAAGTTGAAAATAAGCGTTTTTTTTGTTTCCCATTATTTTTTTAGGGGAATTCTAAATTAGGCTGCTTAGGACAGCTATACTTTTCGCCAAGTTCGTCATCCATTGAATATGGTACGCCCATCGGTGTTAACAGGTGTTCTGTCAAATATCGCACCCTATCAGAAATTGCAACTTTATGTTAAAAATGGACGCGAATACAGCGGTGACAAAGTAAACACTACAAACTTTCTTTAAATAAAGGAATATTTACTTAGGTTTGATCATGGACGGACATGTAGAAAATTTCTCCTCAGACACATTTTGCCATGTTTGCTAGTCACATGATCTGTGGCCCAAATGCAAAACAGCATTACTTCAATCAAAAAAGTTGCTTCGATCAAAACAAATATCCAAAGGAAAAATAGCTTTCAAGTGCATTTTTTTGAGTTTCAAATTTATTTTTGCATTCGAACTAGGGCTGTCAAGCCATTAAAATTTTTAATCAAGTTAATTACAGCTTCAAAATTAATTAATCGTAATTAATCGCAATTCAAACCATCTATAAAATAAGCCATATTTTTCTGTAAATTATTGTTGGAATGGAAAGATAAGACACAAGATGGATATATACATTCAACATACGGTACATAAGTACTGTATTTGTTTATTAAGACAATAAATCAACAAGATGGCATTAACATTATTAACATTCTGTTGAAGCGATCCATGGATAGAAAAACTTGTTGTAGTTCTTAAAAGATAAATGTTAGTACAAGTTATAGAAATTTCATATTAAAACTAGTGTTGCACCGGTACCATTTTTTGGGCCCGATACCGATACAGATACCTGGCTGTGCAGTATCGGCCGATACCGATACCATTCCGATACCACTCTGTTTGCAAAAAAAACAAAACAAAACATATATATATATATAATGTATATACGTATAAGGGATGCAAAAATACAGTTAAGTCACGGTTCAGTACGATTTTCGATACAATTCAATACATTTAATGCTCTGAAACAGAAAATACAACTGTTATTATTATTATTTATTTATTTATTTTTTGCTGACAAGCAAAAATAACAGTGCAATCATATAAAAAAGCATTTTAGTGCATAATATTTATGTGCTTACTTCTTACTGATCTGAAGAAATTTTGTACATAAGTGCTGAGAACAATCTTTACTGTTTGTAAAGTGGGGCACACTGTTGTTTGCTGCAGCTCTCTTAGCAGCTATATTTACCATATAAGCAAAACATCCTATTTGTGGTCCGAGTCTATCTGTAACATGTACGGAATTAACAGTATTTGCAGCATTATCGATAGTCACTGGTATGGATTGATTAGGCCTGCTTAACTTCCATTCAGTCATGGCTTTTTCTATTTCATCAGTGTAGTATATGGACTACGCGTCGCTCTGGGCTCACGCAGCTAATGACATGGGATCTAATGCAGTACATCTAGGTTGCTATTTGATGATATCTAGTGTGTGCACGCGAGAGTTGGCATGGGATCTAACATAGGACATCTAGGTTGCCATTTGATGATATCTAGTGTGCGCGCTGCGCCGCTTGAGTGTTTTCTGGCCACAGAAGTCACTTCTGCTCATTACTGCACAACACCAGCATATGACAATCGACTTTCATAAACAGGACGAGTTTGAAGTACGGCGCTCTTAATGTGCCACTCATTGTTCATCATGAAACCATGAGTTTGCTTAGTCTTCCACGGTCTTAACCTTTCTGATCCCATCGGCACTTCAACAGCAAGCATTAGCTTACGCATGCTAATAGTTTGTGAATGCCATGTTAGATGAGTAGCGCAATATCGCGGATATGCCTTGTGGTGTACATCCGTACTATTGAAGACGAAGGTATAAATTTCGTTTGGTAATTTCAAGACAAAGACATACAGATGTAAAGATTTGGGGAAGTTAGCTCACGTGGGGAGGACAGTATATTTGCGTTCTAGTGATGCCATCATGCCAGTAGATGGTATCGGCGCCCAAAATGTTGGTACTCGTCGATACCGATACCTTTAATTTGGGCCGGATCGGCGCCCCCTGCCGATTGATACAAGTATCGGTATAACTTTAATTAAAACCCCTCTAAATGTTTTCGTTTTAATAGAATTTGTAAAATTTTCAGTCAAAAAATAAACTAGTGGCTCGCCCTTGTTGATGTCAATAATAATTATGGTGCTGAAATCCATAAAATCAGTCGCACCCAAGCGCCAGCAGAGGGCGACAAAATTCCAAAAAACACAAGTAACAAATTGGCATTGCACTGTGCTGTCATTTTAATCTGTTTGAGCGGGGCATGTGCGTTAATTGCGTCGAATATTTTAACGTGTATCATTAAAAAAATTAATTACCACCCGTTAACGCGATAATTTTGACAGCTCTAATTCAAACACATTTTTTTTGATCGAATAATGAGGACACAAATCTACCTCCATATGGCTCCTCCCAGGGGATACAATTTTTGACTGTGGTAACTACATTAGCACGACGCCGACCCTCAAGAATGATGGGAAACAAAAAATGCTCATCTTCAACTTACTATTATACATTTCCTTGTAAGTTAATTTTATTGCTGACACTGCGTTTTGGGGTCATCAACATGTTGTGCCCCCCCTGGCCCAAAAGTCAAACTCCGCCTACGAGGGCATTGAGCAAATAAGTTAATGCATGTAAACAGCTGGCCACAAGTGTAGTCAATGAACAATCATCCACTGAAAAGACATTACAGCATCGGTGTGAGTTAAAAATACTGCCTGAAAGGTCCCAGTGATACTGCGATACTAAATATAACTGTCTGCCTTTCATCTGCTTATGTCGCCGTTAATATTTCAGCAGCTTGCCTATAGCGATGTGCCATTGAGGTTTACAATGTATTAGCGGTTTTTTCTATAGCATAAAAGACTCACTGGCTAGGTTTTTCCAAAAAATTGTTCTGCGAAGACTTCTAAATATTTGTCTGCTGTGATCCCCATTTTTAAACATGAAGGGAAAACATTTTCCTCTCTTCTAAAATGCCACATTTGGGATATTAAAGTAATATCCAACACATCCCCAAACTGCACGTCTCCCCAAAAAGTTGTGATGACATGCATATCTCCAAATGAGGGCACTGACAGGCCAGATTTTCAATAAAAGACACAAGTCTTTGATTTGGTGTGTTTAAATCCCAGCTCCCAAATCCCGCGAGACCAAACTTGACATTAATCACATTTCAAGGCGAGGACACATCAGAAAGTCTGACGGGATAATCGGAAACAGAGCAGGGATCAGAAAGACGCGGACGGGAAGGCAGACGTGTGGCCTCATTAGACTGAGCCGTCTTGATATTTTAATAGCCGAAAGCATGTCTGAGCCAACGTGACGGCAAGTGTTTAAAACTGCCACCTGACAATAGGATCACAGCAATGCTATGACACTGGATAAGAAACAGGTTGAGTAGTTCCGTATGGGTTTCTATGCTCATGATTAAGCATAACTCAAAACATTACAATTCCATCACAACTACCCAAGTAGAATATCTCCGAAAAGTTAGCGGGAACCTACAGTGGTAAGAAAAGTATCTGAACCTTTAGGAATTTCTCACATTTTTGCATAAAATCACCATCAAATGAGATTTATGTCAAAATCACACAGATGAAAAAACAATGTCTGCTTGATGGGGGAAAATATTACCGTAATTTCTGGACTATAAGCCGCCAGCCACCAAATTTGACATGAAAACGGCATTTGTTCATAGATAAGCCGCACTGGGCTATAAGTTGTCCTCATTTTATTATGGGATATTTCCACCAAAAGATATTAACTGGTAACACTTAATTTGACAAAGGCATTATAAGACAGTCATGAAACCAAATGAACCACCATGAAGCTTTGAACCAATTGGCTGCAATGCCTTATTGTTTCAAAAATCTTCATTTGGCCATCACTGCTCCCTTGGGGGAGACAGTCAACCTCTGCTGCCACCTGCTGTCAAAACTGTTGTCATCCAACATTCCTCCTAGTATGCATTGCGGCACTACAGATGTAAATACCAATTAAAATTCATGTTCTGTGCTATTTATTTCTTCAGTTACTGTTCCAGTTGTTTCATTAATTGCTAGCTATTGTATTTGGTAACATTTTTGGGGGTAGTGGTGCCATAATACTGTTATAATTATGACATGACACTGTCATAAGCATTATTGAATGCTTATAATAGATGTCGGTTAGTGTCATCCAGCAAATTATCTCACTTTTGAAAGGACGTAAAAGATCTGAGCTAGACATAAATGGAGTCACATATTATGCCATGACATATATTGACATCCGTCATAAGTATTCAGTAATGCCCACGATAGTGTCATGTCATAATTATGACGTTCTTATGACAGTCTTATGATCCCGTTTTACCTTTAACCCAAATAAATCATCAAATAAGCCGCACTGGACTATAAGCCGCAGGATTCGAAATGAGGGGAAAAAGTAGCGGCTTATAGTCCGAAAATTAGGGTACATATTGCCTTTGTGTTGTATGATTGCTTCTGTGACATAGATTGCAACAAGTATTGTTTTTCACCTTGTTTCCATAGTTCGGAGACGCGCCTGAGTAGGGAATCTCACGAGATAACTTGTTTTGCACCATAGTACGCGCTTGAGTCCCATAAGTTAGGAGGGAATCTCACGAGATAACTTGTTTTGCACTCATAATATTTACCGTGGGAACACAACATGTGCTACCGGACAGCACAAGCTGGGAACCACGCAAGGAAAAGCCCCTTTTTTCGAGGGGCTGAACCAAAGTAGCTTTGTCATTAGACGGGCGTCCCTACAAAAACCGGACATTTCCGGGTGATCCGTGAAGTCCGCCAGCGGGTCACGTACGGATCGCCTGGCTTTGTTTCCTTCGACGCCTTACCGGAGCGTTGGCTCCCGCCCATTTGTCACGGTAAGCGATTTTCATTGCTAAAGCAACACCTGGTTGTGCTGTAACGGTCTCGCGGGGATTCTGGGATTGATAAACTCGATCTAGCGTCATAGTTACCCTTGTTATGCTTATTTTTGATACTTGTTTGCTTGCTTTTGTGGGATTGTAATCAATAAATCTCATTTATTCTGCATTTTCTAATCAATAAACATTGTGTATTTTGCAAAAGTGTGCCTGTTACTGATTCACCGCGAACCTGGAAATTTCGGAAAACACACGCGATGACATTTTTCTGTTATTCTTATGTTGAGGCAGCAATAGGAGAAAAACTGGTAAAAAGTAACTGATAAGTTACTTTTAAAGTAATTTAGTTACTTTGATAAAGTAATCAGTAAAGTAACTAGATTACTTTTTTGAGGTGTAATCAGTAATTAAATTACTTTAAGTAATCCGTGACAACACTGGTGACGGATTTCCAACTTTGTATTACATGCGGATGCTATGTGAGCTGTAAATCTTTATCCTCTTTGTGACCTCAGGTAGCACAACTTTTCATCTTTCTGAACTTCATAGTCCAATTCACCATCTTGAATAGTGATTAAGGAAAAAAAAAAACAGATAAAGGTAGCGTTACCATGGTGGCGGCTGATCAAGGGAAGACTATGTTTGATGAAAGCAAATTTTGGATTGGATATTCTGGGACTTTTTTCTCCCGGGCTTTATTTTCTGCATGCTTTTCTTTCAATGCATGACATTATCCAGGTTAGTCTCAATAGAATGAGGCTGAGATACAGTGTACATCAATTACTTGGCAGTTAAATTATGCAACAATGGGCTTTAATGAGCCATTCAGCTAAATGCACGACATAATATTGATAAAACCGGCGTTTAATTTTAGACATTGGGAAAAAAAATAAGACATCATGCCTATTTCCCGGCATGAACTGTTCCCTCCTACAGACCAGCCGTTGTTACACAGCAAGCAGATTTAATGGAACGCATTAACTTTTGATTAATTAATTAGGATAAAAAATGGTAATCCCTCTTCTGTTCCTGTACTGAGTGACACACAAGCAGCAAAATGGTTTTAAAATAGGAAAATTTTGATTTAAAAGAAAAGGGAAATAGTTAAAGTGATCCACAGATAGAAAGACTTGGATTTCATTATGAGTTAAAATTTAATTTGATATTGAAACCCCTCTTCATGTTTTCATTTTTATACAATTTGTAAAATGAGTTTAACTAATAGGTCGCCATAGTTGTTGACGTCGCAGGGCGGTGACGTCACATGAGTATGGCTCTAGCAACATAAACATGTCATCTGTTCATCCCTTTCAAATTGAATTTGAGAGAACCATTAATGAGCATGACAGCACTGTCTATATTTCACAAAAAGAGCAGCACAAGCAAACTGAACAGGAAAGACGGGATGAGACGTGATGAGAGTAGGTCACCCCGTTGCGTCAAAATGATATGAGTTCATACCAAATGCGCTACTGCCCTCCAGTGTCCAGTTTTATTGTTTTAAAATGGATTTTGAGCGTTGTGCTTTGGGGCGAACCTAGAGATGACTTGTGAAAAAAAAAAAAAAAAACGTAAAAGACGTATAAATTCATTTTTGTGACACTGAAACAATTGAAAATAGAACATATTTATACGTTTTGGGGAGCAAATGAGGTAGACAACCATACTGAGCAGTTACCAACACTAAAACATACAGTAAAAAGGTTGTCCACCCGATTGCCTGCCTGACCGGTCCATTGTTCAACAAAACCAAGATGTGTTTTGTCTAGTGTTTTAATAATCATATTTTATCATTGCTATTAAGATTATACTGCAGAGCCCTCATATGTGGTCAAAATACTCTCATTCTCTGGTACCCATGTCATTCACAAGACCAGCCATGCATTTTAAAGACCTAGACAATCAAAATCGACCTAAATAGTGAGGGGCTCAAAGAGAATTTCTAATGTAAAAGTTTGTCCTGCCTTACCATTTCCTCACTATCAATTAATTCTTGACCTCAATTTGGACATCGTTATACGTTGGGTTATCATTGTCTTTCCTCAACTTGAATCCACAGAGTACACACTTAACAGTCCGTTCTGCTCAATGTGACTCCCAGCCAGTGCAACAGCACGATGAATAAACAAAAGGACACATCAGTCACTTTCCCCGTCGTCTACGTCTAAAAGGGTCACGTAAATAAATGCTATGTTGATTTGACTGTCACTTTTGGGCAGACAATACGTAATATAATTAAGAGCTTTGTTGTGTCTTTAAACCTTTCATGTTGATTTAGTGACCGAGAACAATTTTGCAGTGCATTCAAAGATGACATTGAGTGTGTAAGCCAACTTCTGACAAAACATTATGATGTTTACACCATAAAACATTCCTTTTTTGACATTTACAATAAACTCATTTTTGAAAATGGCCAAATTCTAAATAAAGTTATTCTATCATTCTATCTATCGTATTTACTGGTAAAATTTAATTTTTTAAAAGAAAACATATGGTGCATAATCTCGGAGCTGATGTACTATGTTAAATTCCAATTCGTTAAGCAATGTTTCAACTCTGGTACCTGAACTAAGTGTTCTCTGCAGTCTCTGAATTAGTCATGAGTTTTTTCTGTTTTGGTCGTATGAGTTTAATCATCTAAAAGCTATGAAAACGTGTATTTTTTGCTCATTGGCTGGAAATGTTTGTATCTGCTGAGTAGACCAAACTCTCTGTTTGGAAGAATATTTCAGAGGCTAAAAGTTAAATGGTGTTTACCGTGAGAGCTTTTGCTTTACTTCTCAAGCGCGTAACTGCTTCCAGTATAATTGGTTTTTTGTGTGCCTCACGATAGTTAGTGTGGAAACTGCTTGCAGGTTGTTGTGGACCAAACATACACAAGGACCATAAGCTGGTGGCCGAAAAGTGTCATTGCATTCAATTGACTTTCCTATATATATATATATATATATATATATATATATATATATATATATATATATATACACACACAGAAAAGTTATTTGATTTTGGCTTTCTGAAAAAAAAAAAAAAAAATATATATATATATATATATATATATATATACATAAATATAAAAGTTGTAAAGCAATAAAACTGCAGCAAAAATGAATGAAATGAACAAAACAATATATTTTTATAATGGGTCAAAATTATATTTTGAACAGATCATGTGACTAGCACCTTAGATGGTCATTTGCTTTAGGGCTGCAGCTATCGATTATTTTAGTAGTCGATTAATCGATGAACTAGTTTGTCGAATAATCGAGTAATCGGATAAGTAACATGAAAAATTAAAATACCTGAGCTGAGCCTCAAACGGTATAGAAAAACAATTAAATAAGGATCTATGTACAACAAAGGAACAATTGGCTAACTTACATAGCAAAAGTCCACTAGCTTAAATGCTATAAAACGTTAATTTTTTTTTTTTTTTTTTTTTTTTTACAATGCTCTTAACAAATGGTTCAGACACATATACCCACTAAAAATGGCTAAATACACCCATAAACTAAATTACGAATGCATTAAAAAAAAACAGCGCAAACAAAAACTTTAACATGGAACAGCTGGATTCAGCCATGTAAAATGAGGCAGACTAGAGCGCGGTGTAACCACTCAAATCTATAAAACTGATGGCAAACACTTTCAAAATAAACCATGACAACGCCACAATAATTAAACGAATACTTGAAGCAGCAAAATTTAATTTGAATCTTTTTTTCTAATCGAATACTCGAGTTAATTGATTAATCGTTGCAGCACTAATTTGCTTTGCATATAATAATAGATTAAAAAAAATAGGGGAGGGCAATTTTTTTCTTTGATGGAAAATATTTTTTTATTGATTGAAGCAACTTTTTGGGGGATTGATTTTTACACAAATGTCCTACCCATAATATGGCCAAAACATGGATTGTTTCAATCAAAGAAAACTTTTTCAATGAAAAGTTAAGTCTTCAAATGCAAATGTTTCAATCTCAAATAGTTTGTCGCAGTGAAAAACTTTTTCTTTGATTGATTTTTCTTTTTGAAAAAAATTTTTTTTGAAGCGGCTTTCTTGATTGAATACTAAAGACAAAAATGTCCTTGCCAAAATGTGTCCCAAACACAAATCAACATTACTTCAATCAAAAAATTTGCTTCAATCACAAGAAAAAACAACAACAAAAAAACGAAAAATAGCTTTCACATGCATTTATTTGTTTTTTGTTTTTTTTTAGTTTCAAATTTATTTTTGCATTCTTACACATTTTTTTTCAATTGAAGCGACTTTTTTTTGGTTGAAAATAATAATATGGGGGCTGTCAAAAATATGACATTAATGGGCGGTAATTAATTTTTTAAATTAATCACGTTAAAATATTTGACGCAATTAACGCACATGTCCTGCTCAAACAGATTAAAATGACAGTACAGTATAATGTCCGCTCGTTACTTGTTTTTTGATGTTTGGCGCCCTCTGCTGGCGCTTGGGTCCAACTGATTTTATGGGTTAGTACCATGAGTGAGCATGGTGTAATTATTGACATCAACAATGGCGAGCTACTAGTTTATTTTTTGAGTGAAAATTTTACAAATTTTAATAAAACGAAAACATTAAGAGGGGTTTTAATATAAATTTTTTATAACTTGTACTAACATTTATCTTTTAAGAACAACAAGTCTTTCTATCCATGGATCGCTTTAAGAGAATGTTAATAATGTTAATGCCATCTTGTTGATTTATTGTTATAATAAAAAAAAAAACTTATGTACCGTATGTTGTATGTTTATATCTTTCTTATCTTTCCATTCCAACAATAATTTACGGAAAAATGTGGAATCTTTTATAGATGGTTTGAATTGCGATTAATTACGATTAATTAATTTTTAAGCTGTAATTATCTCGATTAAAAATTTTAATCGTTTGACAGCCCTAGTTGAAAATATATATTTTGATTGAAATTTTTTTTTAATTGAAGCAATTTTTTTTATTGAATCATAAAGACAAAAATCTACCTCCATATGGCAGCACCTCGGGGAGACAATTTTTGACTGGGGTAACTACATTGGCACGACACCGGCGGGCTTACCATATTCAATAGATGACGATCTTGTCAAAAATTATTGCCTTAGCAGCCTGATTTAGAATTTCCCTCAAGAATGATGGCAAACAAAAAACGCTCATTGTCAACTTATCATAAATATCCTTGTAAGCTAATTTTATTGTTGACACTGAGTTTCGAGGTCATCAACACGTTGTGCCCCCCCTACTCCAAAAGTCAAACTCTGCCTATGACAAGGACATTGGTGTTTCAACTTAGGTGAAAATGCAATTTAATAAAGTCAGAAAAACAGTTTTACAAAATATCATAAACCGACATAAAAGGGATCAACTTAACAATGGATTTCAACCAAACTGAATTCCAGACACAAATCTGTGGCCGTTTAAATAAGGACAGACTCTACTAAACGACCACCTGAGGGAGGGAGGTATGATAACCAATTACCCAAACATTGTCAACTTAATAAAATAACACATGTAAAAATTACATACATTAACTTCAAACAATAAATCAACCAATGTGCAGTTAAACAAAAAGTGGAAAAATTACCCCAAACACTCATACTTGAATTAACTAAAATCTACCACCCCTCCAGATGGTAGGTGCCAGGTCTTCAACAGCTGTGGTTATTACCTCAAATTGGAAAAACAAAACCAAGTAGATATTCAGACAAATATCAACTAAAGTGTGCTTCCATTAGAAAATACAGTGCTGGCCAAAAGTATTGGCACCCCTGCAATTCTGTCAGATAATTGTTAATTTTTCCCAGAAAATGATTGCAATTACACATACTTTGTTAGTAATATCTTCATTTATTTGGCTTCCAATGAAAAAAAAACACAAAAGAGAATGGGGGAAAAAAATCATTATCATTTTTACTTGGGCTGTCAAAATTATCGCGTTAACGGGCGGTAATTAATTTTTTAAAAATTAATCACGTTAAACAGACATGTCCAAAGTCCGGCCCGGGGGCCAAATGCGGCCCTTGGTCAAACTTCAGCCTCTGTCATAAAATCAATAACGTCTGGCCCGCACACAGACTTAATAAATTGGTCAGCAGTACTGCTACCAGTACTGCTACCATTTGGCAAGTAATAAAATGCCACAATATGATTTCTTAAATGTCCCAGACAGTTTAGTTTCTCAATGTTTGTGGCTTGTCCTCGAAGTTGACCTGTGGAACCTAGGCCGGTTTAAACCGGTCAGAATGACAAGGCAGTTTTATCAAGAACTAAACATATCTACAGTTATCAATGACAAAAATGTCTATTTACTGCCATCAATGATAGAACATACTATTATAGCAATCAATACTTTATTGTGAGCTTTCATTGGTAAAAGCAAATATTTAATAATGATCTTATCACTACCAACAATTTTTGCAGCATAAAGTAGGGCCCAGTGTGAGAAAGCTGGGTCTCCCTCAGAGGTCAAGGGTCTTCTAGCAGGACAATGACCCAAAACACACTTGAAAAAGCACTAGAAAATGGTTTGAGAGAAAGCACTGGAGACTTCTAAAGTGCCCAGCAATGAGTCCAGACCTGAATCCCATAGAACATCTCTGGAGAGATCTGAAAATGGCAATTTGGAGCAATTGGCCAAAGAAGAATGGTCTAAAATTCCAGCAGAGCATTGTAAGAATCACACTGATGGATACCGAAAGCGGTTGTTCGCAGTTGTTTAGCTATAGGCTGAGGGTGCCAATATTTTTGGCCAGCACTGTACATGTCCCAATAACTCAAAATATCAAATAAATAACTAATTCACCAGATTTTGGAACAACACTTAATTGTGGCGTTAGAGGTATCCACCACACAGTGCTATTTTGGAACACACTATCGTCATATTAGGTACTGACTGATCCTGTCAGCCTTTTATTCAGTTCAATGCAGTTTTTAGTCTTGACTTTGGTAAATTAAAAATAGAAGCACACGCCGTTATTTATTAGAGACATAAAACATGCAAAAGCACTACTCTAGCATGTGATTGGAACGGCGACACGCTTCTTGACATACCGATTCCAAGTGTACACTCTCTGCATGCTAAACATGTCCTCTACATGCTCAAATTACTATCAAATATGTTAGAAAGAGAGGCTATTTCTGAACTGTTTTAATCAAATTACATAAATGGATGAAATCTGAAGGCGTCTATATTCCCGTGCCTCGAGTAAACATGGGCAAAGGGAGAAGTGTGTGCGTTTGTTTCACTTGTTAATAGATTGCTTCTCTCTCTTGAGGCGATTTAAACTGAAGCAAGTTAATTAAACTTGTCTGTGTTTATTCTCTTGCTCATGAGTTAATGATTTACCTTGATTTTTGTAGGGAGGCCAGTATAACAGCAAATAAACGGACATGTTAGAGTCAACCTTAATAAGAAGAGATGTCCCGATCGATCGGGTCCGATCACGTCATTTTCAAAGTATTGGAATCGGCAAAAAAATATCGGCCATACCTTTTCTTAATATGTATATATTTTTTAATTAAATCGTTTTCTAATTGTATTTAACATTACAGACATAATATGTTACACTCATCCAGAGTCTTTAGTTTAGGCTTAAGGTAGGGTTATCAAATTTATCCCCTTAACGGTGGTAATTAATTAAAAAAAAAAATAATTATCATGCATTCGCTGCACAACCCACTCACGCATTGTCGCGCTCAATCTGTAATGGCGCCGTTTTACCTTTAGAGAGATAAAAGACAACATTAAATGAGTAGAGTGACTTTTGGCAGCCTTTGGATAATTGGATAAAGGCTTACAATTCCTCTCCCTACGATGAGAAATATCATGGGAAGCAATGTGGGGAAGCAAGGTAGCAACTGATCTTTTTCTTATCATCTTACATTATTTCCCAACGCAGAGAAGATATATCAATTGGTAGCACTACGCACATTCATGGTTCCACTTCCCATCATGCATTTGGGTTGAATGACTGCAGTATCATTTACTGAAAGCTCAACAAATACACTAGATGGCAATATTTAGTCACAATATACAAAGTCACAAGTCTTTCTATCCGTGATGAATACGAATGTTGTACGTTTTGGATACGGCTGTCAAACGGTTAAAATTTTTAATCAAGTTAGTTACAGTTTAAAAATTAATTAATCGTAATTAATCGCAATTCAACCCACTCTATAAAATATGCCATATTTTTCTGTAAATTATTGTTGGAATGGAAAGATATGACACAAGACGGATATACTGTATACATTCAACATACGGTACATAGGTACTGTATTTATTATAACAATAAATCAACAAGATGGCATTAACATTATTAACATTCTCTCAAAGCGCTCCATGGATAGAAAAACTTGTAGTTCTTAAAAGATAAATGTTAGTACAAGTTATAGAAACTTTATATTAAAACTAGAGCTGTCCCGATCGATCGGCGTCCAAATCAATCGGGTCCGATCACGTCATTTTCAAAGTATCGGAATTGGCAAAAATATATCAGCCATGCCTTTTTTTTAAATATATATCCAGTGTATTTTTTAATTGAATCGTTTTCTAATTGTATTTAACTTTACAGACATAATATGTTACACTCATCCAGAGTGTTTAGTTTAGGCTTAAGGTAGAGTTATCAAATTTATCCCGTTAACAGCGTTAATTTATTTTTAAAAAAATGTATCACATTATAATATTTAATGCAATTAATTCATGCGCTGCACGACCCACTCACGCATTGTCACGTTCAATCTGTAATGGTGTCGTTTTACCTATATAGAGAGCTAAAAGGCAGCGTAACATGAGTCGAGTGAATTTTGGCAGCCTTTGGAGCCTTTTTTTAATTGGCTAAAGTCTTACAATCCCTCTCCCTACGATTAGAAATATCGTGGGAAGCAATGTGGGGAAGAATGGTAGTAATTGATCTTTTTCTTAACACCCTATGTTATTTCCAAACGCAGAGAAGATATATCAATTGGTAGCACTACGCACAGTCATGGTTGCACTTCCCATCATGCATTTGGGCATGGCTACAGTATCATTTACTGAAAGCTCAACAAATACACTGGAGGCCAATATTTAGTCACAATATACAAAGTCACATTTGTCCTTTAAGAATTACAAGTCTTTCTATCCGTGGATCCATCCCACAGAAAGAATGTTAATAATGTAAATGCCATCTTGAGGATTTATTGTCATAATAAACAAATACAGTACTTATGTACTGTATATATTCGTCTGAGTTTTATTCATTTTTTTCTTAATGCATTGCCAAAATGTATATGATCGGGAAAAATTATCGGGAATGATTGGAATTGAATCGGGAACAAAAAAACTTGATCGGAACAACCCTATTAATTAGTATGTGTGCTTTCTTCTTCTTTTTTTCCCTGCAGTTTATTGCCTTTGCGTCTTTGTTCTTCATCCTGGTTTCCATTACCACCTTCTGCTTGGAGACCCACGAGGCGTTCCACACCATCATCAACAAGACGGAGGCCACGCGGAACAGTAGCCTGCCGGATCTGGGACCGCAGTACGAGATTGAGACCGACCCCGCTCTCACATATGTGGAAGGCGTTTGCGTCTTCTGGTTCACCATTGAGTTCCTGGTGCGGGTGACCTTCTGCCCGGTCAAGTTGGAATTTGTTAAGAGTCTGCTTAACATCATCGACTTTGTGGCGATCCTTCCGTTCTACTTGGAAGTAGGCCTGAGTGGCCTTTCCTCAAAAGCTGCCAAGGATGTGTTGGGATTCCTCAGGGTGGTGCGTTTTGTTCGTATCCTTCGTATCTTTAAGCTAACCCGTCACTTTGTGGGCCTTCGAGTATTAGGCCACACGCTGCGAGCCAGCACCAATGAATTCCTGTTACTAATCATCTTCCTGGCGTTGGGAGTGTTGATATTCGCCACCATGATCTATTACGCCGAACGCATTGGCGCTAAGCCCAATGATCCCACGGCTAGCCTCCACACAAAATTCAAGAACATCCCCATCGGCTTCTGGTGGGCCGTGGTGACCATGACCACTCTGGGATACGGCGACATGTATCCAAAGACGTGGTCTGGCATGGTCGTGGGCGCGCTTTGCGCTTTGGCTGGAGTGCTTACGATAGCCATGCCAGTGCCTGTGATCGTCAATAACTTTGGGATGTACTACTCCTTGGCTATGGCCAAGCAGAAGCTCCCCAAGAAGCGGAAGAAACATATTCCTCAGGCAGTCCAGGGAGGGTCCCCGACCTACTGCAAAGCAGATCTCACCACCACCTGTAACAGCACTCAAGGTGACCTGTGCCACGTCAAAGGCGGGAGGGTACTTGAACGCAACCGCTCAGGTAAGCCAAGAAATTCAATCGAATTAATATTATTAAACCATCAGGAGTGTGCACGTCTTGCTAATCACCACTCGCAGTTCTGTCAGCGGACTGTAGCGGTGGCAGCGACCTGACCATGTCTCCAGAGGAGAGGGTCCCCATGCGAAGGTCGAGCACCCGGGAACAAGACCGCCGGAGTGGGGGGACGTGTTTTCTACTCGCTGCTAGTGATTATAACTGTCCCGCAGATGGAGGCATAAGAAAGACAGGTACGTATACGATACAAATTGTTTCTGCCTTGTTTTGGTGCACCATACAACCCCTAGCAAAAAGTATGTATACAGTGCCTTGCAAAAATATTCGGCCCCCTTGAACCTTGCAACCTTTCGCCACATTTCAGGCTTCAAATATAAAGATATAAAATTTTAATTTTTTGTCAAGAATCAACAACAAGTGGGACACAATCGTGAAGTGGAACAAAATGTATTGGATAATTTAAACTTTTTTAACAAATAAAAAACTGAAAAGTGGGGCGTGCAATATTTTTCGGCCCCCTTGCGTTAATACTTTGTAGCGCCACCTTTTGCTCCAATTACAGCTGCAAGTCGCTTGGGGTATGTTTCTATCAGTTTTGCACATCGAGAGACTGACATTCTTGCCCATTCTTCCTTGCAAAACAGCTCGAGCTCAGTGAGGTTGGATGGAGAGTGTTTGTGAACAGCAGTCTTCAGCTCTTTCCACAGATTCTCGATTGGATTCAGGTCTGGACTTTGACTTGGCCATTGTAACACCTGGATACGATTATTTTTGAACCATTCCATTGTAGATTTGGCTTTATGTTTTGGATCATTGTCCTGTTGGAAGATAAATCTCCGTCCCAGTCTCAGGTCTTGTGCAGATACCAACAGGTTTTCTTCCAGAATGTTCCTGTATTTGGCTGCATCCATCTTCCCGTCAATTTTAACCATCTTCCCTGTCCCTGCTGAAGAAAAGCAGGCCCAAACCATGATGCTGCCACCACCATGTTTGACAGTGGGGATGGTGTGTTCAGGGTGATGAGCTGTGTTGCTTTCACGCCAAACATATCGTTTTGCATTCTGGCCAAAAAGTTCAATTTTGGTTTCATCTGACCAGAGCACCTTCTTCCACATGTTTGGTGTGTCACCCAGGTGGCTTGTGGCAAACTTTAAACCAGACTTTTTTTATGGATATCTTTGAGAAATGGCTTTCTTCTTGCCACTCTTCCATAAAGGCCAGATTTGTGCAGTGTACCACTGATTGTTGTCCTATGGACAGACTCTCCCACCTCAGCTGTAGATCTCTGCAGTTCATCCAGAGTGATCATGGGCCTCTTGGCTGCATCTCTGATCAGTTTTCTCCTTGTTTGAGAAGAAAGTTTGGAAGGACGGCCGGGTCTTGCTAGATTTGCAGTGGTCTGATGCTCCTTCCATTTCAATATGATGGCTTGCACAGTGCTCCTTGAGATGTTTAAAGCTTGGGAAATCTTTTTGTATCCAAATCCGGCTTTAAACTTCTCCACAACAGTATCTCGGACCTGCCTGGTGTGTTCCTTGGTTTTCATAATGCTCTCTGCACTTTAAACAGAACCCTGAGACTATCACAGAGCAGGTGCATTTATACGGAGACTTGATTACACACAGGTGGATTCTATTTATCATCATCAGTCATTTAGGACAACATTGGATCATTCAGAGATCCTCACTGAACTTCTGGAGTGAGTTTGCTGCACTGAAAGTAAAGGGGCCGAATAATATTGCACGCCCCACTTTTCAGTTTTTTATTTGTTAAAAAAGTTTAAATTATCCAATAAATGTTGTTCCACTTCACGATTGTGTCCCACTTATTGTTGATTCTTGACAAAAAAATTAAATTTCATATCTTTATGTTTGAAGCCTGAAATGTGGCGATAGGTTGCAAGATTCAAGGGGGCCGAATACTTTTGCAAGGCACTGTATGCATCACCAGTCGCGGATGAGCACTCACTCAGACATTTTATCATGAAGAACAATCTCTAATGTATTAGTTCAAAAGTGCAACTCTTTAGCATTCAGAAACACTAGAAGAAATTAATAAAAAACATCGTGGTGGTCAGTAAATGTTACTTGTATCGAGCAAGTGCAGGGAAATGTACAGTGGGGCAAATAAGTATTTAGTCAACCAGCAATTGTGCAAGTTCTCCTACTCAGGGCTGGCCCAGCCAATACGCAGACTATGCAGCTGCTTAGGGCCCCTGACCACTATGGGGCCCCCAATCTGGCAATTGTTTAATTTTTATTCTATTTTGTTGACTACAGTTTGCTTTATTTGACTTTTGTGAGTTTCGATACTTGATTACAAGCTTAAAAAAATAAAAGTTCTTCCTTAACTTCTTTCTTTCCTCTTTTAGAAAAAGGTTTGGCGCTATCTACTGTAAGTACTGACAATCATTTGGGGGTGAGAAGTTTGAAGTATGCAGTGCAACAAAATCTGATTAATATACAAAATATGGACATATAGTACACTGTGACGAAATGGTGGGCCAAAAATATGGGCCCCTTTGCATTATTTTGCTTAGGGCCCCCAAATGGCCTGGGCTGGCCCTTCTCCTACTTGAAAAGATTAAAGAGGCCTGTAATTGTCCACATGGGTAAACCTCAACCATGAGAGACAGAATGTGGAAAAAACCCAACAGAAAATCACATTGTTTGATTTTTAAAGAATTTATTTCCAAATTAGAGTGGAAAATAAGTATTTGGTCACCTACAAACAAGCAAGATTTCTGGCTGTCAAAGAAGTCTAACTTCTTCTAACGAGGTCTTACCTGTATTAATGGCACCTGTTTTAACTCATTATCAGTATAAAAGACACCCGTCCACAACCTCAGTCAGTCACACTTCAAACTCCACTATGGCCAAGACCAAAGAGCTGTCGAAGGACCCCAGAGACAAAATTGTAGACCTGCACCAGGCTGGGAAGACTGAATCTGCAATAGGTAAAACGCTTGTGTTTAGAAATCAACTGTGGGAGCAATTAGAAAATGGCAGACATACAAGAACACTGATAATCTCCCTCGATCTGGGGCTCCATGCAAGATCTCACCCCAAGGCGTCAAAATGATAACAAGAACGGTGAGCAAAAATCCCAGAACCAAACGGGGTGACCTAGTGAATAACCTAAAGAGAGCTGGGACGACAGTAACAAAGGCTACTATCAGTAACACAATGCGCCGCCAGGGACTCGTCTGCGGTTCGCTAGGTAGCATTTGGATGATCCAGAAGAGGACTAGGAGAATGTGTTATGGTCAGATGAAACCAAAATAGAACTTTTTGGTAGAAACACAGGTTTTGTGTTTGGAGGAGAAAGAATACTCAATTGCATCCGAAGAACACCATACCCACTGTGAAGCATGGGGGTGGAAACATCATGCTTTGAAGCCGTTTTTCTGCAAAGGGACCAGGACGACTGATCTGTGTAAAGGAAAGAATGAATGGGGCCATGTGTCGAAAGATTTTGAGTGAAAATCTCCTTCCATCAGCAAGGGCATTGAAGATGAGACGTGGCTGGGTCTTTCAGCATGACAATGATCCCAAACACACAGCCAGGGCAACAAAGGAGTGGCTTCGTAAGAAGCATTTCAAGGTCCTGGAGTGGCGTAGCCAGTCTCCAGATCTCAGCCCCATAGAAAATCTGTGGAGGGAGTTGAAAGTCCGTGTTGCCCAATGACAGCCCCAAAACATCACTGCTCTAGAGGAGATCTGCATGGAGGAATCGTTTAGCCTCCGTTATTGCCAACAAAGGGTATATGACAAAGTATTGAGATGAACTTTTGGTATTGACCAAATACTTATTTTCCACCATGATTTGCAAATAAAATTCTTTAAAAATCAAACAATGTGATTTTCTGTTTTTTTCCACATTCTGTCTCTCATGGTTGAGGTTTACCCATGTTGAAAATTACAGGCCTCTCTAATATTTTCAAGTGGGAGAACTTGCACAATTATGGTTGACTAAATACTTATTTGCCCCACCGTTTATGGAATCACTGCATTCTGAGGAAAAAAATATGGAATCATGAGAAAAAAACAAAGAAATAACAAAACACATCTCTTGTCAGGGTGGCAATATTTAGTCACAATATACAAAGTCACAAGTCTTTCTGTCCGTGGATCCCTCTCACAGAAAGAATGTTAATAATGTAAATGCCATCTTGAGGATTTATTGTCATAATAAACAAATACAGTACTTATGTACTGTATGTTGAATGTATATATTCATTCGAGTTTTATTCATTTTTTTCTTAATGCATTGCCAAAATGTATATGATCGGGAAAAAATATCATGAATGATTGGAATTGAATCGGGAGCAAAAAAAAAAAAAAAGCAATCGGATCGGGAAATATTGGGATCGGCAGATACTCAAACTAAAACGATCGGGAGCAAAAAAACATGATAGGAACAACCCTAAATATAATATAATATAATAATAATAACACTATTAATTAGAGCTGAAACGAGTACTCGAGCAACTCGAGTAACTCGAGTTTAAAAACTGATCCGAGTAATTTTATTCACCTCGAGTAATCGTTTATTTTGACAGCTCTAAGCATCACGTTTTGCTCTGACTACTTTTAATGCGGGACAACGCGCTGTCACGTGCGGAGAGGAAGAAGGGAAAAAAAAAAAAAAACTTACTGCAGCCGACAGCCGCCACAAACGACGCCGACGTTGCTAAATACTAGCCCGCACGATGCTACGTTGGTAACAGGTACCGTCTGATGAGTCTCATAGAGATCACATGAATGTTGAAGTAGATGCGAAATGACAGACTCAGCCGCGTCTGGGCAGCGTTAGTAAACAGCCGCCATCTTAAAGCAGTAGAGCGCTAAGCGCTAATAAAGAGCGCTAACATAACATAGCGTTGTGGAGTGATGAGGGTGTCAAATAAAAACTCAATAATGCTAACTATCAATTTTAGCTCAGTAGTCATTGCTGGATAAAACACCAAGTAGCACTGGTCCCTAATGTGCTCCAATACAGCCTGTATCACACATTTATTTTGAACACTGCAAAAACTCAAAATCCTATCAGGACTTACAGTTTAGACTAACTTAAAACTTAACTAGAACTTAAAATGGCTTGACACAAAGAGTAATTCAATTGACACACGTGGGAAAATTTTTAAAAAAACTTTTAAGTGATGTGTGTTATCAAGCGTAACCACATTTTTAGGTTATATATGTATATATATATATATTTTTTTTTAATAAGATCTAAAAGTTTTTTGAGTGAAAGCAGTGAATTAGTCTTTTTTAAAATTTCTAGTTACATCTGAGATGCAATTGTTGGCTGTTTTCAACAATATACATCGAAAATAAAGACATTGATTGACTGAAAATGGTTCAAGATTAGATGAAATGTCTTGTTTTCTCGTGTATATTTTAGGGCTGTCAAAATTAACGCGTTAACGCGCGGTAATTAATTTATTTAATTAATCACGTTAAAATATTTGACGCAATTAACGCACATGTCCCTCTCAGACAGTATTCTGCCTTTTGGTAAGTTTTACAGCAAGGCGTTTTGTGCTGTCTAACAGCGAACTCTTGTGGTCGCTTTGCGACATGGTTTATTTTTTTCTTGCCAGTTCAATATGGCTGCACGACGTCTCTGTTGTGCTTATATGATCCTTGGAAAAGATTTGTCTGTAAGTATGGTTGTTGCAAAGAATGTACATATAATGTTAATAAGCGAAATGTTATATTTTTTGTATGAGACGCTTTTTGTTTATGTTTAGTCAACCTGTATAGCGTGATAAGCTAACGTTGTTGCTAATGCAATGCTTGTTTACTTTTTTTTTGTAGTTTTACGTAAACGGTTCTAAAGAGGACAATGGTTAGAGGCCATTTTATTAATAAATCAGATGAAAAAGGAAGAAGTCTGATTATTAAGGCGTCGTTCACTAGCTGTCTAGCTTTGGAAAAAGTAGACGCTTCGGAGTGAGGACAGCATAGACAGATTTAAATGACAGTAGAGTGAAATGCCCACTACAGTCCTTATGTACCGTATGTTGATTGTATATATCCGTCTTGTGTCTTATCTTTCCATTCCAACAATTTATTTGACAGAATATATATATAATTCACAGAAAAATATGGCATATTTTATAGATGGTTTGAATTGCGATTAATTGCGATTAATTACGATTAATTAATTTTTAAGCTGTAATTAACTCGATTAAAAATTTTAATCGTTTGACAGCCCTAGTATATTTATAATTGCTCTTCACCTAAAAATATGTTTTATCCGATTACTCGATTAATCGATAGAATTTTCAGTCGATTACTCGATTACTAAAATATTCGATAGCTGCAGCCCTACTATTAATTAACTAGGTAATAGCCAAATAACCCTCTGTGGGTTCTTCACAGAAAAAAAGCAAGGAAATAAATAACACTATTGAGAAAAAAAAACAAACACAAAATGTGGAGGCGGGCTGTAGTTTGGGGACCCCTGTCTTACATGATAAAATGTCTGAGTGAGTGCTCGTCCGAGACTGGCGAGTCCATATTTTTTGCTCGGGGTTGTACATTGTGATCTAAAGCATTGAATACTGTACTCCTATTTCTAACAGAAGACGGTTCACAGAATTATGCTCTGTCAAAGCAATCTAAAGTTGCTTTAAAACCCATCCATCCCAATTACCTATATGAATATTTAAACTCCCCATTAGTGTGATATGAGGAGACGTTGCTGTAAGGGTAGTTATTAAACTTGTTAAAAATTCACTGATGAAAATTGATGGCTTGGGTCCACAGGCCGCCAGTTAATAGGAGACTGCTCACTCAAAGAGTGATGAAATATTAAAACCTTACGGCTTGTTTTTCTATTTTGACACCGACTGAAGAAACGGCATTGTTTATCGATTAATCGCCCGGCTTGCCTCATGCCACGCTAAAGATAATTTTGTCCAAGGCTCCAATGAACTGTGCATGCGCTCACAATTACGGGAACTGCTGGAAAGCTGCTGTTTCACTCCTGTCTCCTGTCTTGCCATGGCTCACTCGGCCTGGAATTGGATGCCTGCCTGCCTGCCTGCCTGTGTGTTGTTCATGTCCTGCACAACCACTGCCTTCCACCACCACTTCCACCTCTCTGTCGCACGCCTTCCGAAGGCTACGAGAAATCTCGGAGTTTAAACAACATAGCGGGCGTGACCGGTAACGCCCTCAGGTTGTCTCCAGTCACCTCTCCGTACGGATCACCCTGCCCACTCCGGCGCTCCCGTTCCCCTATTCCCTCCATCCTGTGAGATGTCCTGCGCCACCACAATTTTTTTTTGCATTCCATACCTTACGATCACTAACTGAACTATCTGCTAGATATCATGACTAGTGTTAAACACATGTAGCAAAGACTGATAAGTGTGCTTGGCTATCATCACTTGAAATTTCTTTGTTTGATTGACATATTGTCATATCGCAATAAAAACTGAACGGTGGCTTTTGAAATAGCAGCCATAACATTTAATAATAAAGGACATGTTTATAATCAGGAATATAAGATGTTGCTCTATTTCATTGCCTTGTGGGAAAACGTGCTTCCATCAAAAATAAGAGCGAGATAGAGATGTTTTTTTCACCATTTTAGATTGATTTGATTCCCCCCCGATGGGGCATTTGTCATTCACTAGATCACACACGTCTGTGTCCTGTTCACCTGCTCATGTTTTTGCATGGACTTCACTCTGTAAACCATCGTTGTCTGCAAGCCATGTTGCCAGTGGAGACCACACCAGGCACACTGTGAAAATGTCATATATATGCGGCCATCTGAAAAGGGAAGAACGGCAGATTTTAAGTACGAGCAAGGGTGTAGGTTTGCATAGGGACGGTAGGGTCATAACACTAGCAACTTTTCAGGATGCTCAAATTGTCCCCACCAACTTCTAAGCAACCTTATTTGCATTTTATAATGATTTCAGTTATATATGTAATTTAGATTGCCTTCCCATACGTTGTAAGGACACAATTGACCCTACCATTATTAAGTGAATTATTTCATTATGTTCAGACTTATATTTAACCCCTTTTCACTTGCTGAATGTGCTAGTCCATTTTTTCCCCCTCAAACTCACGTTTGATTGGCTGATGACTTAACCCCTCCCCCGCCCACACACACACGCACTGACTCGACGAAAAAACAACATGTCGCCAACATGCCGCCTCATCCGCCCCCTTCAAAGAGCAGGGTTATTAGAAGTTTTTTTTTTCCACCAGCAGCAGCCACTGTAAGTCATGTAAAAAGACATCAATGTTATGGAGTTGGGGAACACTCCACTAATTTTGCTCCTGCTACAGTGCTTTAAGTTGATTTTACTCACTGAGATTTCTTGAAATAAGAAAAACAGCTAGCGGAAAATAGAATTAGTCAGAAATGTTCTTAATTCAAGAATATTGTTGAAAACATTATTTGAATGATTTTTTTTCTCGATTTTGGTGAATAACGGCCAACATTTTGATGTATGGGCTCAATACAAACAAATAGTAATATTTACTTAAAGAAAGTGGAAGAACCTGACGCATTAATCTGTTAACTAGCCTTTAACACTCAAAAAAAATAAATAAATAAAAATAAATAAATAAATAAATTTAAAAAATCAGCCAGCAGCAGACACTATAAGTCATGTAAAAAGACGTCAATGTTATGGAGGTGGGGAACACTCCACTGATTTTGCTACTGCTACAGTGCTTCAAGTCGATTTTACTCGCTGATATTTCTTGAAATAAGAAAAACAGCTGCTGAAAATAAGCTTAACAGATTTATTTTAAGGAAAAAGTTTGTATATTCAATCTTAAAAGAAAAACTTGTCAGAAATGGTCCTAATTCAAGAATATTGTTGAAAACATTATTTGAATGAATTTTTTTCTTGATTTAGGTGAAAGATGACCAACTTTTGGATGTATGGGCTCAATACGAACAAATAGTAATATTTACTTAAAGTAAGTGGAAGAATCTGACGCATTAATCCATTAACTAGCCTTTACACTCAAAAAGTTTTTTTCAGCCAGCAGCAACCGCTGTAAGTCATGTAAAAAGACGTCAATGTTATGGAGGTGGGGAACACTCCACTAATTTTGCTACTGCTACAGTGCTTTAAGTCGATTTTACTCACTGAGATTTCTTGAAATAGGAAAAACAGCTAGCGGAAAATAGAAATAGTCAGAAATGTTCTTAATTCAAGAATATTGTTGAAATCATTATTTGAATGAATTTTTTTGAATTTTTTTGTTGATTTAGGTGAAAGATGACCAACCTTTAGATGTTTGGGCTCAATACGAACAAATAGTAATATTAGAGGAAGAATCTGACGCATTAATCTGCTAACTAGCCTTTAACACTCAAAATGTTTTTTTTCCCCGCCAGCAGCAACCACTGTAAGTCATGTAAAAAGAAGTCAATGTTGTGGAGGTGGGGAACACTCCACTAATTTTGCTACTACTAATTCAAGTCGATTTTACTCACTGAGATTTCTTGAAATAAGACAAACAGCTAGCTGAAAATAAGCTTAACAGTATATTTAATTTTAAAAGAAAAACTTGTCAGAAATGTTGTTAATTCAAGATTATTGTTGAAAACATTATTTGAATGAATTTTTTTCTTGATTTAGGTGAAAGATGACCAACTTTTAGATGTTTGGGCTCAATACGAACAAATAGTAATATTTGATTTAAGTAAGTGGAAGAATCTGATGCATTAATCTGTTAACTAGCCTTTAACACTCAAAATGTTTTTTTCCGCCAGCAGCAACCACTGTAAGTCATGTAAAAGGACGTCAATGTTGTGGAGGTGGGGAACACTCCACTAATTTTGCTACGACTAATTCAAGTCGATTTTACTCACTGAGATTTCTTGAAATAAGAAAAACAGCTAGCTGAAAATAAGCTTAACAGTATATTTAATCTTAAAAGAAAAACTTGTCAGAAATGTTCTTAATTCAAGAATATTGTTGAAAACATTATTTGAATGTTTTTTTTCTCGATTTAGGTGAAAGATGACCAACTTTTATATGTATTGGCTCAATACGAACAAACAGTAATATTTGATTAAAGTAAGTGGAAGAATCTGACGCATTAACCTGTTAACTAGCCTTTAACACTGAAAAAGTTTTTTTTCCTGCCAGCAGCAACCACTGTAAGTCATGTAAAAAGACGTCAATGTTGTGGAGGTTGGGAACACTCCACTAATTTTGCTACTGCTACATTGCTTCAAGTCGATTTTACTCACCGAGATTTCTTGAAATAAGAAAAACAGCTGAAAATAGAAATAGTCGGAAATGTTCTTAAGAATATTGTTGAAAACATTATTTGAATGAATTTTTTTGTTGATTTAGGTGAAAGATGACCAACCTTTAGATGTATGGGCTCAATATGAACAAATAGTAATATTTGATTAAAGTAAGTGGAAGAATCTGACGCATTAATCTGTTAACTAGCCTTTAACACTCAAAAAAAAAAAAAAAAAAAAAAAAAAAAAAAAAAAATTCAGCCAGCAGCAGCCACTGTAAGCCATGTAAAAAGACGTCAATGTTGTGGAGGTGGGGAACACTCCACTAATTTTGCTCCTGCTACAGTGCTTCAAGTCGATTTTACTCACTGAGATTTCTTGAAGAAAAACAGCTTGCTGAAAATAAGCGTAATAAACTTTAAGCAAAAAGTTCATATATTTAATCTTAAAAGAAAAACTTGTCAGAAATGTTCTTAATTCAAGAATATTGTGGAAAACATTATTTGAATGAATTTTTTTCTTGATTTAGGTGAAAGATGACCAACTTTTAGACGTGTGGGCTCAATACGAACAAATAGTAATATTTTGTTAAAGTGGAAGAATCTGACACATTAAACTGTGAACTAGACTTTAACACTCAAAGTTTTTTTTCCCGCCAGCAGCAGCCACTGTAAGTCATGTAAAAAGACGTCAATCTTATAGAGTTGGGGGACACACCTCTAATTTTGCGACTGAAATTTTGCTACAACCTGCATCAGAGTTTGCATAACATTAAACTGTGTGAATTTGCTAACCTGCAAAACTCGAGTAGGAATACAAAGAAGTGTCCTCCACTTTTGTATGTATTTTCTGCTGTTAACGTTAATTAAACTGTGAGAAATGTAGTGAACCGAGGTTTACCCCCTTTTACCCCATTTTCATTTTTGTTTTGTTTATGTGGTCTTAAAGCAACACTTGTTAATTTTTCAGTTTTGGTCGATTTTAGCGACGCTGGTGGGCAAAAGCGGTAGTCTTTTTTAAGACTGCGTTTCCCATGAGGACCAGCGCATGAGCGCACAGTGTCTTCCTATGAGGGGCGTAACAGAAAATGATCAGTTAGCCTATCAAATAATAAGGTTCATATCCATGAGAAATGTAGCCCTGACCCCCGTTTACCCAATCTGTTTGGTCTTATTAATGTCCCGTCCCCAGCAAAAAGTGTACATTCATGTTATGCTGTTATATCGTCCCTACCAATGTTGAGCCCAAACCTACACCCTTGAGTACGAGGACCTGTGCATTAAGTTAGGCGATGTTACTTTAAGTTGGCAAACAGCCACTAATAACCCATATGCAGTCTTGTATCATTGCCACATTATCGGAATTTCTTGGGGGGTAACATTCCGAGACAACTTTAAATTCTAACTTTAGTATTTTCTGACTTGAGTAACTTTCAAATTTGTTCCTCCTAATTAATAAAAAAAAGAAAACTCATTTCCATTTGGCCCTTATACTTAAACAAATTGTCACTTTGCATTAGTCAAACTGAAAGATATCCATCAGTGTTATTACAGAAAAGTCATCGCTCACTTGCTGACATTGTGTTTAATGAATTTTGGGTCCCGTTGCACAAAGTCGAGAAAGAGGGTGTTCTTTCCTTTCCGCATGACGGCACATATATGCACGTAAAAGTTGTATGTTTCTGGTTGTTCACTCTTAGATAACTGCAAAGAGATGGTGTTTACTGGTTTCACACAAGCAGAGAGTGGCGTTCTATCTTAATGGCTTTGGGAAAGCAGCGCCCTTGGCAGAAAGGTAACCCCTCTGCATGGGTCATGGGTTCAATGCAGATATCTCTTAGTTATTGGCTCCAAATGTTAGTGGTTTTGGTTGTATGCACTCAAAGATGGAGGTCACTCAATAATCTATGAGACGACAGAAGGGGAGACCTTTGTGGGCTTGTAGTTGGTTTTATTTCATGTGTTAGCAAAGTGCCTTGAAATAATGTGAACATGTAATTGAACTGAATGGGATCGCAGAAGATCCAAGCAGGGCCGAGAACCAAAAGTGGTATTTGCCATGTGGCAAAATGGATTTTGCCATGTGGCATTTTTTTTGGCTTGCGGCAATTTTTTTTGCTATGTGGCAAAATGGATTTTGCCAAGTGGCATTCTTTTGGCACTCTAATGTAAAGTGTATGGTCAAAAATCACAGCCACACGTTTTTCTGCCATTTAAAATGAATGGAAAATGTGGACGTGCATAGCCGTCAATGGCATAGCCTGATTTGGGTGTCCGTTGAATGTCAATGCGCTGTAATGATAAGTGGATGGCCAAAAATCACAGCCAAACATGTTTTTCTGCCATTTAAAATGAATGGAAAATTTGGACGTGCATGGCGGTCAATGGCATGGACATGCATGGCCAGCAAAACTGCCATATGCCCCCTAAAAATGCCATATAACCCCCCAAAAAAATGCCACAAACCCAAATCCATTTTGCCACATACCCAAAAATCAGTTTTGGCTAATGGCAAAAAAAAGAATGCCTCATGGCAAAATCAATTTTGCCACATGGCGAAAAAAATGCCACATGGCAAAATCCACAAAAAAAAAAAAAAAAATCCCACATAGCAAAAAAATGCCACATGGCGAAATCCATTTTGCCATGTGGCAAAAAAAAAATGCCACATGGCAAATTTCACTTTGCCAAACGGCAAAAAAATGCCACATGGCAAAATCCATTTTGCCAAGTGGCGAAAAAATGTCACATAGCAAAATCAATTTTGCCGCATGGCAAAAAAATGCCACATAGCAAAATCCACAAAAAAAATTTCCCAACTGGCAAAAAAATGCCACATGGCAAAATCCATTTTGCAAAGTGGCAATAAAATGCCATGAGGCAAAAAAAAAAAAAAAAAAGCCGCATGGCAAATTCCATTTTGCCACATGGCAAAAAAAATTTGCCACAGGGCAAAAAAAATGCCACAAGGCAAAAAAAATGCCGCAAGGCAAAAAAAATGCCACATGGCAAATTCCATTATGCCACAAGGCAAAAAAATGCTGCATGGCAAAATTGCAAAATGAAAAAACCGAAAAAATAAATAAATAAATAAAAGCCACATGGCAAAATCCATTTTGCACATGGCAAAAAAAAAAAAATGCCACATGGCAAAATCCACCAAAAAAAAAAAAAAAATTCCCACATGGTAAAAAAAATGCCACATGGCAAAGTCCATTTTTCGATGTGGCAAAAAATGCCACATGGTAAATTCCACTATGCCACATGGCAAAAAAATGCCACATGGCAAAATCCATTTTGCCATATGGCAAAAAAAAACGCCACATGGCAAAATCCATTTTGCCATATGGCAAAAAAACGCCACATGGAAAAAAAAAATGCCACATGGCAAAATCCACAAAAAAAAAAAAATTCCCACATGGTAAAAAAAATGCCACATGGCAAAGTCCATTTTGCGATGTGGCAAAAAATGCCACATGGTAAATTCCACTTTGCCACATGGCAAAAAAAATGCCACATGGTAAATTCCACTTTGCCACATGGCAAAAAAAATGCCACATGGCAAAATCCATTTTGCCATATGGCAAAAAAACGCCACATAGCAAAAAAAAAAAAAATGCTACGTGGCAAATTCCATTTTGCCGCATGGCAAAAAAACGCCACATGGCAAAATCCATTTTACTAAATGGCAATAAAATGCCGTAAGGCAAAAAAAAAAAATGCCGCATGGCAAATTCCATTTTGCCACATGTAAAAAAAATGCCGCATGGCAAAACCAATTTTGCCACATGGCAAAAAAAAAAGCCAAATGGCAAAAAAATGCCGCATGGCAAAATTGCAAAATGGCAAAACAAATAAATAAATAAAAGCCACATGGCAAAATCCATTTTGCACATGGCAAAAAAATGCCACATGGCAAAATCCATTTTGGCACATGGCAAATGCCACTTTTGGTTCTCGCTGTCTCTCGAAGATCCCGTAACGTCATGCAGTTTGTATTTTTACCTAGACTAAAATAATTTTCCTCATCTTTAATGTTCTTGACACCTATTAAGCCTTTGTTCAACTTGTGACAGCACTTTTGCGGATTTATCAACTCGATAGCATGAACGTGAAGTTCCGAAATTGACTTAAGACCCATACAGTGAGTAGTGCTTTACTTTGGGTGCCAAATTGATCTAAACATGTTATATCCCCCCTTCCCTCAATATTGAAACCTCACCTCAAGTCTCTACATTTCAGACCTCCTTTTTTCACATGGATTTTTTTCTAGTTTGACTTTACTACTTGTGCGCTCAAACAGGTGTGTGCACGCACCCATTCCAACATTAAGTCTTTAGCAGTAGCCAAAGGGTTGCCTAGCAACTGGCTTGCAGATGATGCATTTTGCACATAGATTGGCCAAAAATCAAATAACAAAAGAGCACTCTTTAAAAACATTTCTCCTTGTCCGTTGACTAAATTATTGATTTCTTCCATCTGAAACACAAGAATAGTAATATACACCATGTTTCATCCTTGTGCATGTATTACAAAAAAATGGGATATGCATGGCAAGATGCGTATGGAGACAGGATGAGAAGGATAAAAGCAAACCAATTTACTGTTTGAATAACAAACCCGGGATGAGACTGTAACATAATGAGGACCTATTGCAGTGGCAAGACCCCATTTGGAGGCATCCCAACCACTCCTACAGGACAATAAAAGACGGGGTGGACGCAAAAGGCACTAGGAGACGAGTGCCCGGCCCGTGCATCAGTACACGGACAAGGAAATTGAGCGAGGAGGACTGTGACAAGCATTTAATCCTGAGCGGGACAGGACACGTGCTCCAATCGCCTTGTGTAAATAAGTCACCGACAACACCCATTTGGTTATCGACGCTGTTGGTTGCCAAGTTGCACAGTCAGACACTCCATTCTCGCTATGATACCCCCCCTTGCAATAAGTGTATTAGTCGAGGCACTTTGTGTTCTAAAATGGAGTGTATTCATATTATGAACTTGAACATCCAGTATATACGGTATAGAGAGACAACTGTGCTAAGTTGAGTCAATGTGACATCCCTGCTTTTGTTACTCTTGGTAAAATTTCAGTAGGTTGCTCTGCTGTGTGTTAATGTATGTGTGTATATTATGAAGAAACGTTTGGAAATGGAGACAGATGAAAAAGTGGCCCCTTACTCCTGTGATGCAAGCGCCATTGTAGAAGTCTCCCACTGTCCGTGAACCATGCAACAACCCTGAGTTAGTGCTGCAAATCTTCACCTGAACCAAATGATTATGACCGGATGACTCCTCATGAGTTGGCGGCTAAATGAATTCATTCTTCCAAATGTCTTTTTTGGGGGGGCGTCTGGAGAAAATGTGTAGCAGAAGTAAACATGAAAAAAGGTGGGACTTCTAAAATGGCTACTTTTGCACAGTAGCACATCCATGTCCCAAAACAATCGGATGAATGAAAAGTGATTTAGAGCCACAACTTAAATAAGACACACTTGTTACTCTCTTCTCATTTGACTTATGAGACTTTTTATTTCGAGAAATGGAACTTATTTCAAGTCATACAACCCCTAGCAAAAAGTATGGAATCACCAGTCTCGGATGAGCACTCACTCAGACATTTTATCATGTAGAACAAACTCGGTTAAAAAGCTTGAAAAACTAATGAATTAGTTCAAAGGTGCAACTATTTAGCATTCAGAAACACTAAAAGAAATGAATAAAAAACATTGTGGTGGTCAGTAAATGTTACTTTTATAGACCAAGTGCAGGGAAATATACACTCACTGGCCACTTTATTAGGTACACCATGCTAGTAACAGGTTGGACCCCCTTTTGCCTTCAGAACTGCCTCAATTCTTCGTGGCATTGATTCAACAATGGTCCAGAATTTGGTCCATATTGACATGAAGGCGTCACACAGTTGGTGCAGATTTGTCGGCTGCACATCCATGATGCGAATCTCCCGTTCCACCACATTTAAAGAGACTGTCAAGAGTCAAGAATCTGACAAGGTGTTTCTGAATGCTAAAGAGCAGCCCCATATCATCAAGGACTGAGGGAATTTTGATGTTTTCTTCAGGCAGTTTTCTTTGTAAATCTCACTGGAACAGCACCAAACAAAAGTTCCAGCATCATCACCTTGTCAAGAGTCAAGAATCTGTATTGGACAGCTGTCATAAAAAACAGAGGTGGTGCTACTAAATAATAGAGATGTGTTTTGATTAAAGATGTCCCGATCGAGATCGGGTCCGATCACGTCATTTTCAAAGTATTGGAATCGGCAAAAAAATATCGGACATGCCTTTTTTAAATATGCTGTATATATATTTTTGATTTAAATCGTTTACTAATTGTATTTAACGTTACAGACAAAATGTCTTACACTCATCCAGAGTAGTTTTGGCTTAAAGTAGGGCTATCAAATTTATTGCATTAACGGCGGTGATTATTTTTTTTTAATTAATCACGTTAAATAATTAACGCATGCGCTGCACGACCCACTCACGCATTGTCGCGTTCAATCTATAAAGACGCCGTTTTACCTATAGATAGCGCTAAAAGGCAGCGTATAATGAGTAGAGAGAATTTTGACAGCCTTTTGAGTCATTTTTTTTTGTGGCTAAAGCCTTACAATACCGCTCTCAGCAATTAAAAATAACGTGGGAGGCAATGTGGGGAAGAAAGGTTGTAGTTGATCATTTTCTTAACACCCTATGTTCTTTCCCAACGCAGAGAAGATATATCAATTGGTGCCCCTACGCACAGTCATGGTTGCACTTCCCATCATGCATTTGGGCAGAAGTTAAATGGCTGCAGTATCATTTACTGAAAGCTCAATAAATACACTAGATGGCAATATTTAGTCACAATATACAAAGTCACGTTTATCATTCAAGAATTACAAGTCTTTCTATCCGTGGATCCCTCTCACAGAAAGAATGTTAATAATGTAAATGCCATCTTGAGGAGTTATTGTCATAATAAACAAATACAGTACTTATGTACTGTATGTTGAATGTATATATTCGTCCGAGTTTTATTCATTTTTTTCTTAATGCATTGCCAAAATGTACAGTACTGTGCAAAACTTTTAGGCAGGACACATGCCTAAAACTTTTGCACAGTACTTTATATATACTGTATATATATATGTATAGATAATGGCGGAAAACACAGACAAGGCTGAAAAAGCAGTTTCTGCTCTTGCACTCCTCTTTAAAAGAAACTACTGTATTTTAAGGGGAAACAACTGTTTTGTTTCATAGAACAATATGTCTATATGCTGCCATAGCAGATTCATGGCACATGAAGCCCCCGAACTATTTTCAATTTGTCCGTTTTACCCTGAAAACCCCCGTTTACAGACGTCGCGCAACCGCTTTTGTTTCAACCCAGCCATAAAATGAAGGTAATTAATTATATTCATTATTCAAAATGTCTGTCGTTTTTAGCTTAGAATCATTCATTTATGTCTCATATTTCGTTTAAAAAAAAAAAAACTTAAAAAAATTATTCACTCACATATTTTAAACTTTTAAACAAATTATGTCACAATGAAAAAAAATGGCGTCTGTAAAAAAGTCACAGATATCTACCTCATAACTATCGCTTAATTGAATTTTTTTTGTTACTGTCACATTTTCTCAGATATGTTAGATGATAAATAATTGATCCAAACAAAAAAAAGTTGAAAAAAAAACTTTTAAAAGGGTAAATATATCAAAAAGAAAATCTCGACCATTCCTTAATGTGAGCGATTTCTGCATCGCGACCCTTGTTATATTACCATGTTTCACCCATAAAATCCCAAACAAATCCAGTTGTGGCCATTCACAACTGTGTCTTGACACTCAGTGATACATGCTACGTGGAGTATTTGGATCGAAACAAAGTAAGCGCGCGATAATATGTCGTTAAAGTCATGGCGTCTGTAATTCTGTTCTCGCATGCTCTCGCCTCCAGATAGGGTTTTGCTGTTTAAAATTTTATTTATTTTTTTTTTAAAATGCCCTCCTGCTAAAAATGTTTCTTTCCCCAGAAAATTGAGATTTTAAGCTTTCCAATGATGTATCACACATGCATATTGGACAATTTTGAAAGTTGGCTAAATTGGGGGTCTCAGTGTGGAACTTCAAGTCACCTGAGTGTTTTATGCCATAATATATATATATATATATATATATATATACATATATATACACATATACATATATATATATATATATATATATATACATATATATAAAATATATATATATATATGTATAGGCAGGTGTCCTGCCTAAAACTTTTGCACAGTACTGTATATGATCGGGAAAAATTATCGGGAATGATTGGAATTGAATCAGGAGCAAAAAAAAAAGCAATCGGATCGGGAAATATCGGGATTGGCAGATACTCAAACTAAAACGATCGGGATCGGATCGGGAGCAAAAAAAACATGATCGGAACAACCCTAGTTTTGATTATTATTTCTTTGTTTGTTTCTCATGATTCCATATTTTATTCCTCAGAATGCATTGATTCCACATAAATATTTCACTGCACTGGCTCTATAAAGGTAACAATTACTGACCACCACAATGTTTTTTTTATTCATTTCTTTTAGTGTTTCTGAATGCTAAAGAGTTGCACTTTTGAACTAATTCGGTATTTTTTCAAGCTTTTTATCAGAGTTTGTTCTATATGATGTCTGAGTGAGTGCTCCTCCGAGACTGCTGATTCCATACTTTTTGCTAGGAGTTGTAGATTTTTATCTTAACCCAGGTTAAAATTTTGATTGTTCTCTTGTGATTGACCTAACTCTAAAAATAATCCAAAAAAACCTTCCATCCTTTCAAACGTTCCCTGTTAGAGGTGCAATAATGTGAGAGATAGAAAGCGCCAATCCACACTGTGATTTCAGTACAAAACACGAGGGCTGAAGGGAAAAAATATAATAGGATTGACGGAGAGGACTGTCAGGTGGCATATTTGATGTCAACCTCTACCCACGATCCTCCTTGTGTAGTACACACGCTGCTTTACTCTTGAATTTGACAAAGGAGTACCGTTCTTTGTGTATTTTTAGAATGATGTTGTTACTTGGGCGGGGAAAAAAATCTGTTTATTTTTCTGAATCCAGAACATGTATTTTTGTGTCTTACTGTTCAAGGCCCTTACGTAAAAGTCATGGTTGTCCAATGCTGTGCTTCTCCATTGTGTCCACATTTTGAATCAGAGTTCACGTTTTGTATGTTTTACTTGTAAGGAAAAAATTCTAGTTTGACGTCTTGTGTTTGTGGAGCCTTTGCTGCCCTTCTGAAGTGCATGCTAAAAAAAGTCAAATGATTGAAGAAAAAAAAAAAAGACACTGTATATCATGTTGAGAATAATGTGTATAAAGGTAAAAACCATGTGAAAGTTTCACATAAACTATCTTTTAATGAATGGTTCTTTGTTTTTATTTATACTCGGGGTCTTCAACAGGTTTAGGAGGAATGGTGAGCACTCCTAGGCAACATTTGTGGCAGTGTATCTCTGAGGCATTTCAACTATCTTTACTCGGGTTCCCATGGAAACTGCCACAGACGTGCCACGGCGATGTAAACAGTCAGTACTTCGCTGTTTTTTTTCCTCATTAAAAAAAAAAAAAGAGAGCATGTGTAAACTGGTGTTTTAACTTATTTCAAAGTCGCAGTTTAAAAGGCGGGAGAAAAAAAGCTTTTATTTGTTCTGCTTGGCAACAGATGACCGCTCCAACATTTGCCATAACCAAAAATCATTGTTAAATTTGTGATCTTTTATAATCAATCCTGCCACGGAAGTGTAAACACTCAATATGGATGTATTTTGTCCTTATTTTCAAAAGGGAAGAAACAGTGTCTACATAGTGGCGTATTAACAATCTTACCCCCTGTACAGTGGTATGAAAACGTATCTGAACCTTTTGGAATTTCTTACATTTCTGCATAAAATCTCCATCAAATGTGATCTGATCTTTGTCAAAATCACACAGATGAAAAAACAGTGTCTGCTATAACTAAAACCACCCAAACATTTATAGGTTTTCATATTTTAATGAGGATAGTATGCAAACAATGACATCGTATTTAATATTTTGCACCCCCCCTTTGGCAGCAATAACTTCAACCAGAAGCTTCCTGTAGCTGCAGATCAGTCTAGCACATCAATCAAGACTAATCTTAACCCATTCTTCTTTACAAAACTGCTGTAGTTCAGTCATATTCATGGGATGTCTGGCATGAATCGCTGTCTTGCAGAACTTGCAGTTCTTAAAAGATAAATGTTAGTGCAAGTTATAGAAATTTTGTATTAAAACCCCTCTTAATGTTTTTGTTTTAATAAAATTTGTAAAATGTTCAAACAAAAAATAAACTAGTAGCCCGCCATTGTTGATGTCAATAATTACACAATGCTCACGGGTGCTGAAGCCCATAAAATCAGTCGCATCCAAGCACCAGCAGAGGGTGACAAAACTAACAAGTGGACGTTGCACTGTGCTGTCATTTTAATCTGTTTGAGCGGGGCATGTGCGTTAATTACGTCAAATATTTTAACGTGATTAATTAAAAAAATTAATGTGTTTTTTAAATGCGTTCCTAATTTAGTTGATCGGTTTATTTAGTCGTTTTTTGTGGGAATATGTGTTTGAACGTTTTTTACGAGCATTGTTACAAAAAAAAAAAAGCATTTTATAGCCTGTGAGCTAGCAGACTTTTGCTATGCAAGTTAGACAATTGTTCTTTTGTTATATTCAGATCCTCATTTATTTTAATGTTTTATGTTCCTAATCTGATTACTCAATTATTCGAACTAACTAGTTCATAGATTAATCGACGAGTAATATAATCGATAGCTGCAGCAGTAATAAATACAGTGGGGCAAATAAGTATTTAGTCAATCACTAATTGTGCAAGTTCTCCCACTTGAAAATATTAGAGAGGCCTGTAATTGTCAACATGGGTAAACATCAACCATGAGAGACTGAATGTGGAAAAAAAAAAACAGAAAATCACATTGTTTGATTTTTAAAGAATTTATTTGCAAATCGTGGTGGAAAATAAGTATTTGGTCAATACCAAACGTTAATCTCAATACTTTGTTATGTGCCCTTTTTTGGCAATAACTGAGGCCAAACGTTTTCTGTCACTCGTCACAAGCTTTTCACACACGTGATTAATTACCGCCTGTTAACGCGAGAATTTTGACAGCACTAGTTTCAATTGCTCTTTAAGTCTCCTTAGGCAGAGGGTTCACTGACTTATTTTTCCTTGTTCTGTCATTGTTTGCATGCTGTCCTCATTAAAATATGAAAACTAGGGATGTCAAACGATTAAACATTTTAATCGAGTTAATTACAGCTTAAAAATTAATTAATCGTAATTAATTGCAATTAATCGCAATTCAAACCATCTATAAAATATGCCATATTTTTCTGTAAATTATTGTTGGAATGGAAAGTTAAAACACAAGATGGATATATACATTCAACATACGGTACATAGGGACTGTATTTTTTTATTATAACAATAAATCAACAAGATGGCATTTACATTATTAACATTCTGTTAAAGCGATTCATGGAAAGACTTGTAGTTCTTAAAAGATAAATGTTAGTACAAGTTATAGAAATTTTATATTAAAACCCCTCTTCATGTTTTCGCTTTAATAAAATTTGTAAAATTTTCAATCCAAAAATAAACTAGTAGCCCGCCATTGTTAATGTCAATAATTACTTACACAATGCTCATGGGTGCTGAAACCTATAAAATCAGTCACACCCAAGCGCCAGCAGAGGGCGGCAAAACTCCAAAAAACACAACAAGTACAACTTTCAATGTGCTGTCATTTTAATATGTTTGAGCGGGGAATTTGTGTGTTAATTGCGTCAAATATTTTAACGGGATTAATTTAAAAAATTAATTACCGCTCGTTAACGCGATAATTTTGACAGCCGTAATGAAAACCTATCAATGTTTGAGTGGTTTTAGTTAAAGCAGACACTCTTTTTTTAGGGCTGCAGCTATCGAATATTTTAGTAATCGACTGAAAATTCTATCGATTAATCGAGTAATCGGATAAAACAAAGGTTTTTTTAGGTGAACAGCAATTATAAATATACATGAGAAAACAAGACATTTCATCTAATCTTGAACCATTTTCAGTCAATCAATGTCTTTATTTTCGATGTATATTGTTAAAAACAGCCAACAATTGCATCTCAGATGTAACTAGAATAAAAAAAAAGACTAATTCACTGCTTTCACTCAAAATACTTTTAGATCTTATTTAAAAAAAAAAAAAAAAAAAAAAAATTATATATATCTTACCTAAAAATTCCGTTACGCTTGATAGCACACATCACTTAAAAGTTAGGATTTTTTCCCACGTGTTTCAATTGAATTTCTATTTGCGTCAAGCCATTTTTAAGTTCTAGTTAAGTTTTAAGTTAGTCTAAACTGTATGTTCTGATAGGATTTTGAGTTTTTGCAGTGTTCAAAATAAATGTATGATACAGGCTGTATTGGAGCACATTAGGGAACAGTGCTACTTGGTGTTTTATCCAGCAATGACTACTGAGCTAAAATTGATAGTTAGCATTATTGAGTTTTTATTTTACACCCTCATCACTCCACAACGCTATGTTATGTTAAAGCCTGTATGTAAGACACGTTAGCCACGCATCGACAGTGGTCATAATTAATTGAAACCTAGCCCTCCGCAGGGCTAACGTTACGTGAGCTTGTGACAGTAACGTTAATCTTATTTATTAGCGCTTAGCGCTCTACTGCTTTAAGATGGCGGCAGTTTACTCACGCTGCCCAGACGCGGCCGAGCCTGTCATTTCGCATCTAGTTCAACATACATGTGATCTCTATGAGACGCATCAGACGCTACCTGCTACCAACTAGCATCAGTGCAGGCAAGTATTTAGCAACGACGGCGTCGTGTGTAGCGGCTGTCTGCTGCAGTAAATTGTTTTTTTTTGTTTTTTGTTTTTGCTTCGTCCTCTACGCACGTAACATCAGCGCGTTGTCCCGCAGTAAAAGTAGTCCGAGCAAAACGTGATGCTTAGAGCTGTCAAAATAAACGAATACTCGAGGTGAATAAAACTACTCGGATCAGTTTTTAAACTCGAGTTACTCGAGTTGCTCGAGTATTCGTTTCAGCTCTACTCTTTTTACATCTGTGTGATTTTGACAAAGATCAGATGACATTTGATGATGATTTTATGCTGAAATGTGACAAAATTCCAAAAGGTTCAGATACTTTTTCATACCACTATATGAGGTAATTAGTATCGTGACACATCGTTAAACTGCTTTGATTAAAAACACACAAGCGATCCCAAACCTTTGTCTCCACTGAAGGAAAACGAGATGTGTCATACTGCGACGTGACATTTAAATCCCGTTAAGTGCCATGTAATGAGGCCGTCGTAGAGAGCCCAGTGACTCAGGTGCTAAGAGTGGAGGCTCCATTTACAGGATGCATCTACTCCAAAAGCCACAGGAACACTCTGAATGACTCACAGGATGACATGGAGCCCCTTATTGGTATTGTTTAGTGGAACAAGCTAAGTGCAGGGACACTGCGTCAATTCACAGGGTTAACTGAAATGATGATGATTAGAAAATGGTAAACAAAAGAGCAGAAGCAAGCTCTTCAGCTGGACGGAACAACTCTTTACTCCTCGTGACTATGTGGGATACTCTGTACTCCTCCATTTATTTTTAGCCTTTCCTACTTTCCTTAGCCAACAGGAAGAGGACATAAGATAAGCAAATGTTCTATAATATTCTCCTATACAGTGGTAGCTGGGTTGAACTGATGGTTCACATGGACTCACACTGAGTTAACAAGAACGAAAACGATTAAAAATTTAGTTCAGATATGCCAATTGATCAACACAAGCCTCCATGCTGAAAGATCATAGACAGGCTGCACCCAGCAGCGTCCTAATGAGGCAGCAAAGGTAAGCCCGAGCGTACCGTTGCATCAGGCGATGCGAGCGACACTTGTGTTAGTGGACTAAATTTAGCTTGCGGATTTGCCATGTTGCAGAGGTAGGAAAGCTTTTCATCAGGAGTTGTGGAGAAGCTCCGGCACAGTCGCTTGTTTTGTTTAATCTTAATAGAGTTTATTGGCGGGCACCTTGACGTACAGTGGGGCAAATAAGTATTTAGTCAACCACTAATTGTGCAAGTTCTCCCCCTTGAAAATATTAGAGAGGCCTGTAATTGTCAACCATGAGAGACAGAATGTGGAAAAAAAAACAACCAGGAAATCACATTGTTTGATTTTTAAAGAATATTTTTGCAAATCATGGTGGAAAATAAGTAGTCAATACCAAAAGTTCATCTCAATACTTTATTATATACCCTTTTTTGGCAATAACAGAGGCCAAACGTTTTCTGTAACTCTGCATAAGCTTTTCACAAACTGTTGCTGGATTTTGGCCCATTCCTCCATTCAGATCTCCTCTAGAGCCGTGATGTTTTGGGGCTGTCGTTGGGCAACACAGACTTTCTACTCCATCCACTGATTTTCTATGGGGTTGAAATTAGAGCTGGGAATCTTTGGGCACCTAACGATTCGATTGCGATTATGATTCAGAGGCTCTGATTCGATTATAAAACGACTCGAGGAAACCGGGCAAGGGAGGATGATGGCTAATTTTCTGAAGCGGATACAGCAGACGTGAGCCTCCATGACACCCCCGGCCTTCCCTCCCTACACCTACTCGGACATCAACTGATACAATGAACCCACTCAAATTGACAATATGTGAAATTCCATGGCAATCAATGACTTTTGAACGATATGTGAATAACAAACAAACAAAAAAAACAAAAAAAAGATGATAACTGGACTTTAACGCAAATATGCTGTCCGTGCGTCACTGGCTGTTGGGGGACGGGTATCGATAAACATTTGCTTTTCCCGTCTTTCCTTTGTCTGTCATCGTCTTTTCTTTCAGGCAAAATTCCACACTCTGAAACTGTCAATGATTTTGATGATGATGACAATGACAATAAATTCATTCATTCATTCATTATTGATGCACCCCTCCTTTTTTTTAAAGAAATGTTTTGTACATTAGTTCCAAAATTGTTCAAAAATCCTCTCAGGCTAAATCAAACTACTATTTCAGTATCAACTTAACATATAACAGTAGACAAATACACAAAAATATCAGTAAATAAAAAAACTCCAGTCCCCATTCTGTATCAGCAGCTTTAAACTCCATTCAATTAATTTAATGTTGTGAATCAACTGTTACAGTTGTTAAAATTGCTGCCGTTATTCCATAATTTCCCTTCTGTCTACTTTTGTCAAAGTTTTAAAACTATTTCATCATTTAAAGATAGAGTCAAGACAAGATTCTGCTGATTTAGGAGTATTTTAGATAAAAAGTTCATTAGGTTCGCTACAACAGAGCCTTCTAGATAGGTCTACTGCTTTAAGATGGCGGCTGTTTACTTACGCTGGAAAGTCTGTCATTTCGCATCTCTGTTCAATAAACATGTTCTAACACTGACGTCGTCTGTTTCTCTGCATCTAGTTCTACATACATATGATATCTACTGTAGCCGTAGTATATTTGTAGCAACTAGCAACTGGGCGTTGTTCGTAGCGGCTGTCAGCCGCAGTCAGGTATGATTGTTTTTTTATTTAGCGGCATGTGTTGAACATGATATTTACTCTCGGTCCGATCCTCATTGCGTCCCAAAGACCGCACTGACTGTGTTTTACTCCCGCTTTACCTGGTATAATTCAATAATCGGAATTTGGATATTTGTGAATCGTTCTTGAATGTTCCAAGGCCGAATCACGAGTAATATAAGAATCGGAAATTTCGCACGCCTCTTGTTGAAATCTGGAGACTGGCTAGGCCACTCCAGGACCTTGAAATACTTCTTACAAAGCCACTCCTTTGTTGCCCTGGCTGTGTGTTTGGGATCATTGTCATGCTGAAAGACCCAGCCACGTCTCATCTTCAATGCCCTTGCTGATGGAAGGAGATTTTCACTCAAAATCTCTCGATACATGGCCCCATTCATTCTTTCCTTTACACAGATCAGTCGTCCTGGTTCTTTTGCAGAAAAACAGCCCCAAAGCATGCTGTTTCCACGCCCATGCTTCACAGTGGGTATGGTGTTCTTCGGATGCAATTCAGTATTCTTTCACCTCCAAACATGAGAACCTGTTTCTACCAAAACATTCTATTTTGGTTTCATCTGACCATAACCAGTGTTGTCACAGATTACTTAAAAAAAGTAATTTAATTACTGATTACTGATTACACCTAAACAAAGTAAACTAGTTACTTTGATAATAGAGTAATCGGTAAAGTAACTAGATTACTTTAAAAGTAACTTAGTTACTTTTTACCAATTTTTCTCCTTTTGCTGCCTCAACATAAAAATGACAACAAAAAATGTAAAATCGCATGTAATTGAATTTTTCACATAAGGCTTAATCTTTGAGTTAGCGGAGGTTTAATTAGTCGATGGAGTTGATTTCAACCCCCATTGACTCGCGCTAGCTTAGCGACCCCGGAGCCCTGAAGCTAACAAATAACTGAAAAACTGCACGGAATTTGTTCAAGTCAACTCCAACGACTAAATAAACCCCCGCTAACTCCAAGATAAAGCATAATGTCAAAAATTCTGAACTTCTTTAAAATAAAGACAGAGCTGTTAAAATATTGTCTATAAAAGTTGTAAAGCAATAAAACAAACAACAAAAATTATTGAAATGAACAAGAATCCTACAATGTATTTCATAATGGGTCAAAATCATTTTTCGAGCAGATCATGTGACTTGCACCTAAGACACTAGCTTTGGCTTTGCGAAGCCAAAACTACATCTGTGGAGGCAAGATGGGTATTTAAAATTTCTGTAAACCTTAGCTTTCAAACGCAACCAACAACAACTAAGCTTGAACAGTTTTATATATATGTATATATACAGTCCTGGCCAAAAGGTTGGCGACCCCTCAAAGGTGGACACTTTGAAGAATGTAGAATATAAAACCTGTTTTCAGTTATTTCACTTTTTTTGCCATTCCACACGTTCGTTCATAGTTTTTATGTATTCATAGAGGATTTACAATAGTAGGGAAAATATATAAAATGTAAAAATGTTTAGATGTGTCCAAACTTTTGACATTTGTTTCAGTCATCAACATGCTTTGCCCCCAGCCCCACAAAAGTAAAACTCCGCCTATGGTTACAAACACCGACAATAAAATGTGCATAAAGGCTGGTTACAAACTGTAGACGTGCTGGCTGTCTTGTCAGCTGTAGGTTTTTTCGAGTTTTGTCGCTTTGTCCTGTAATTCCAAGTGCTTCCTTGTTGAATTGTTTTTAGCGGCCGACAGTCTTTTTCAGCCAGCGTAAAGTTTGCAACGCACGGAGATATTTTTGTCATCTTTACTGGACAGAAATATGAAGTAATAGCTGTATTTCCATTGAGCAAAGGCATCCATTTGCGGTATATATCCTGCCTTTCACTGTTAGCCTCGCTGCCTCGTCAGAATGCTATGTTGTTGACCGCCGTGGCAGACAGCGCTCAGCCAGCACCGTAATAAACGGCCCGTTTTTTTTTCGCCCCGATGAGAAATGCTCTTCGTGCATGACTACAGTATTCTTCATTCTACATACATTATGAGGCAAAAACAAAATGGTAACACACAGGCACTAGGGAAACTAACTTTAATCGGATTACTGGCTTGGAAAAATGAACGCGTTAGATTACTCGTTACTAAAGAAAGTAATCAGATGACAACACTGACCATAACACATTCTCCCAGTCCTCTTCTGGATCATCCAAATGCTCTCTAGCGAACCGCAGACGGGCCTGGACGTGGACTGGCTTCAGCAGGGGACACATCTGGCAGTGCAGGAATTGAGTCCCTGGCGGCGCATTGTTTTACTGGTAGTAGCCGTTGTTACTGTGGTCCCAGCTCTCTGTAGGTCATTCACTAGGTCCCCCCGTTTGGTTCTGGGATTTTTGCTCATCTTGTTATCATTTTGACGCCACGGGGTGAGATCTTGCATGGAGCCCCAGATCGAGGGAGATTATCAGTGGTCTTGTATGTCTTCTATTTTCTAATAATTGCTCCCACAGTTGATTTCTTTACACCAAGCGTTTTACCTATTGCAGATTCCGTCTTCAATTCAGTCTACAATTTTGTCTCTGGTATCCTTCGACAGCTCTTTGGTCTTGGCCATAGTGGAGTTTGGAGTGTGACTGACTGAGTTGAGGACAGGTGTCTTTTATACCGATAATGAGTTAAAACAGGTGCCATTAATACAGGTAACGAGTGGAGCCTCGTTAGACCTCTTTGACAGCCAGAAATCCTGCTTGTTTGTAGGTGACCAAATACTTATTTTCCACTCTAATTTGGAAATAAATTATTTAATAATCAAACAATTTGATTTTCAGTTTTTTTTTTTTTTTTTTTTTACCACATTCTGTCTCTCATGGTTGAGGTTTACCCATGTTGACAATTACAGGCCTCTCTAATCTTTTCAAGTAGGAGAACTTGCACAGTTGGTGGTTGACTAAATACTTATTTGCCCCACTGTATTTCAAATTTAAGAGTACGTTCCAGTACCACATTAGGACAGGCACAATTTAAGGCAAATCCAGTAAATTACTGCTTTTAATTGTCAAGCAAGATCGATCCAGTCAATCACTGGGCTCCTATTAAACATTAACCCGGAGTAGTAAATGAGTGACACAGTCTCCGCTGATTGGTACCTCCACGACAATCAGCATGTTGAAATTCTCAAGTACAGCCATTTACGAAGCAGAAATGTCTCCAATCTCAAAGCGTCGTGCCCTGTAAGTGCGCCGTACTAGTGGAACAACTTATTCACAACCTAATTTCCACAGAATGATGGCAATTTGTCATCAGCTGTAGGGCCACAGTTTTTGCGACAAGACTGCTAACAAACTAAGGGGGAACCTCAAAGCTTTAAAGGATTATTCCATAAGAAAATTAAACTTGCGCAAATCCATTCTACACTCAACTAGGCAGTAAGTTAATTATTTTAGTATTAGCAAACTGTGTGTCCTTGAGTGTGCTGTACAGTCGATCATTACAAAAAGGCTGTTAGTGAAGAATTGATATTCAAGTGACATTCTCGAGTTAAGTCCATTTAGATTCAACAGAGATGCTCAAAGTCGGATAAACATCCTGTGAAGATGCAACCATGTTTCACTCTGGATAGCTGCAATTAGCATTTTGAATATTTGCAAATCCAGGGCTCCCTTGGCTTTGTCAAACACGGAAGAACACGGAGATGGCCAGTCGCCGTGTTCTACAATATGATTGACATGGCAGCACTGAATGCATATTTGTTGTATCAGGCATGCACCGGAAGGCAAGAGAGACGGGTAGACTTCTTGGTGGGTCTTGAAAAGGAATTGGCTCACTCTCATGTTGGCGCGGAAGGAAAAATTGCTTCGGCAACAACCTCCAACACCTAGCCCCGGGAAAAGGGCGAAGTGTCATTTCTCACCACATAAAAAATGTTATGTTTTGTTTTACACCGTCCCTTGATATTTAAGACTATTTATCTCTCACGGTGCAGACAATTAAAAAACCGTTTGGCATTTGCCAAGGCCCACAGCCTGTCAAAAGGATGGACTCTGGAAAAGTGGCAAAAGATGGATTTTTCAGATGAATCTTCCATTGAATTACCCCACAGTCGCCGCAAATATTGCAGGAGACCTACTGGAGCCCGCATGGATCCGAGATTCACTCAGAAAACAGTGGTTTGGTGGTGGCAAAATCATGGTCTGGGGTTACATCCAGTATGGGGGTGTGCGAGAGATCTGCAGAGCGGAAAGCAACATAAATAGTCTGAAATATCAACATATCTTAGCTGCCTCTTACATTCCTAGCCATAAAAAGGGACAGATTCTGCAGCAGGATGGTGCTCCATTGCATAATTCAATTTCTACCTCAAGGTTCCTCAGGCAAATATCAAGATCCTCCAGGACTGGCCAGCCCAGTCACCAGACATGAACATCATTGAGCATGTCTGGGGTAGGATGAGAGGGGAAGCATGGAAGACGAAATTCAAGAATGTTGATGAACTCTGGGAGGCATGCAGGACTGCTTTCTTTGATGTTCCTGATGAATTCATCAATAAATTGTCTGAATCCTTGCTGAAGACCATGGAAGTCATACAAAATATTACATTTGGATCTCACAGCACCACTACTTAATTCGCCTATTTTATGTCAAAGTCAAAGTATGTAAAAGTCAGGTTATTAGCAATTGTTTCTACAAAATCATTACGCAACAAGACTTTTGTCAGGGACTGTAGTTTCTTTTGTTGTCTTTTTCACATACGTTTCTTCATTGAATAAAAAGCTTTTTTGTTCAAAAATGACTTGCGTTGTGCATCATCAGTCATCCATCATCAGCAATATGACAATTATAGCTCCAGACATACAAGAAACACTGCAACTAAATATTCAGAGAGATTGAGACAGCTGTTCTCTCTCAATGCTGCAATGTCAGAAAGTCCTCCGCAACAAATCCCCACCAAAAAAAAAAGTGCTCTGATATCTTCCCAAATTTGTCAAATCGTGCACAATTCAATCACATTAGACAACCATATTGAGTAGTTACCAAACACTAAAACAATGATCAGGACATGAAGCTGTAGAGATAAGTTCATAATGTAAAATAAACTGAAAAATACAGTAAAGACAGGTGAGTTGTCGTGCTGATATGCACCAAGGTGTAGAAGGGAGCCAAGTCCAATACTGCAACTGTCTCATTCACTCTCTGTCTGAAAAAAAATAGCTACACTGTACCTTGTATAAAAAGGAGGTGTAGGCCAATTGCAGAATTTGGAATTTGTAAAAAGGTTGTCCGCCCGATTGCCTGCCTGAGCAGTCCACTGTCCGACAAAGCCAAGGCAACCCTGCCCTGCCCTGCCCTGCTAACGCTCATCTAATTGGAGCAATCCAACCCTGTGGTTTTGTGAGTGTGAATGGGAATGACTAATGAGGACTTCAATGCTCACAAAAGATATGCTGATTCGAGTCAGATGACACTTCTCTGGATGCAAAAGTGGTTTGTATCAACTGATTCACCCTTGGTAGTTCTATTGTTAACAGATACACATTATTCACAACAGGCACTCACTTAGCCATTACAGAACACAAATGACACATTTTATTGTCATTCACCCCAGTGAGTTTTAATTGCAGAATAAGGGCTGGCATGCCCTTCAGTGCGATTGGTCACTCAGGGTAATTTTCCTCATTTCAAGCATGCAGATAGTAGATTTAGATAGTAGATTTTTCGAAAAGATCATGTGACTAGCAACTTAGGCGGTCATTTGTTTTGCATATAATTTTCAAAAAGAAAAAATTAGGGCAGGGCAATTTTATTTTTCAAATGATTTTTTTCTTTGAACATTTTTCGGGGGATTGTATGATTTTGACACAAATGTCCGACCCATAATATGCAAAAAAGGATTTCTTCAATCAAAGGCAACTTTTTCAATGAAAAATGAAGTGTTCAATGCAAATTTTTCAATCTCAAATATTTTTTCGCATTCAAAAACTTTGATGATTGAATTTTTTGATTCTTTTTTGATTGAAGTGATTTTTCTTTTTGAAAAAAAATTTTTTTTTTGAAGCAACTAATTTTTGGATTGAATACGAAAGACAAAAATTTCCCTAGCCAAAATGTGGCCCAAATCAACATTATTTCAATAAAAAAAGTTGCTTCAAAAAAAAAAAAAAAAATACTTGAGTTCAATCAAAAACAAAACAACAAAAACAAACACAAACAAACAAACAAACAAAATTTTTAAAAAAAAATAGCTTTCACATGCATTTTTAAAATTTTTTTTAGTTTTTTGACTTTCAAATTTATTTTTGAATTCAAACACTTTTTTTTTTGATTGAAGCTACTTTTGGGGGGGTAAAAATATATATTTTGATTGAAGCAACTTTTTTTGATTGAATAATAAAGACACAAATATACCATATATGGCTCTGCCCAGGGGATATAATTTTTAACTGGGGTAACTACAATGGCATGACACCGGCGGGCGTACTATATATTCAATGGATGACGATCTTGGCGAAAAGTATTGCCTAAGCAGCCTGATTTAGAATTGATGGGAAACAAAAAACGCTCATTGTCAACTTATTAATATAAATATTCTTATAAGTTAATTTAATTGCTGACACTGCGTTTCGGGGTTATCAACATGTTGTGCCCCCCTGCCCCAAAAGTCAAACTCCGCCTATAGGAGTAGGCTCCGAATGTGTTGAAACAGCAGCACAGGCTTTTGTAAACATTTCTTTCCCCTTTTCGGTGATGTGTACTTGCAGGCAGCAAAAGTATGTCACCAGCCCATGTTTATCTACTCAGACGGACCGGTGCCTGAAGGCGCTGCGGGCCTCTTTGTTTCATTAGCATCATTTGATTACCAGCTTCTGAATGTATCACTGGCATCACATTCGCAGCTGAAGGCGCTGTCTGCGTTTGAGTGGGATGATATAGTGGAAGGAATGTGACTCAGAGGCAGGGACTCACGGCGCATCCTCACAACTATATTGGGAGGTAAAAAAAACAACATTTATTTGACAGTGAACCCCACAAAATGGCGAAGAAGCATGCATGCACAATGATAGTACACTAATCAATAGTTGAATTATTCAACACAAGCATGAGATAGCATCATACTATCTCAACTAACTTCATTGGCTCCTACTGAAGGAAGTGAATAACTTAAAACCATCCAAATCTCAATAGAAAAAACTCCAATCCCAATAGAGGTGACATCACAACTCTTTTTACATGATTTAATAAGTTCATTAAAAAAGATTATCTTTAAAAATTGAGTCTGTCCAATTATTCTGCCCTACTTTGTCCACTTAAGGAAGTGAATCAATGCAAGATAATAGTTTGAGGCAGAAATAAGAAACAACGCTGATTCAAAGGAGTGCCTTATTCTAGCTACTTATGAGTCACTTAAGGAAGCAAATTGATGAGATTTTTATACTATTAATCTGTAATTATACTTTAAAAAAATAGTTCCGAAAATTAAAAGATGGCATACATTCAAATCTAAGCATTGTCTGATAAGTCATCACAATCAGTCACAACCCCGATAGCAGGCGACTGCGTACCGGATCCGGCGTTAGCTCGCCAGATCCGCATAGCAATCACTCCCGCCGAACGTCAGTGCGCCAGATGCGGCCCGGATCAGCACTATGACAGTCCAAATGCAAAGACTTAATAACCCTTTGACATGACACGGGAAACGGGGCTGATCGGTAGGGGGCCTATTTTCAAAAACTTCAAATTCAAAATATTTTCAAAACCAAAGCTGCTATCCACCTAAAACCAAAATGGGCATCTAAATTAGCCATATATGAGTCTCCATGAGCAGCGACATAAAAAAAATTCAAAGTCGTTCCCAAATAAAATCCCGATTAATTATATATACATTAGGGCTGTCAAAATTATTGCGTTAATGGGCGGCAATTAATTCTTTTAATTAATCACGTTAAAATATTTGACACAATTAATGCATATCCCCCGCTCAAACAGATTAAAATGACAGTACAGTGTAATGTCCGCTTGTTACTTGTTTTTGGTGTTTGGCGCCCTCTGCTGGCGCTTGGGTCCAACTGATTTTATGGGTTAGTACTAGGGTTGTTCCGATCATGTTTTTTTGCTCCCGATCCGATCCCGATCGTTTTAGTTTGAGTATCCAGATATTTCCCGATCCGATTGCTTTTTTTTTTGCTCCCGATTCAATTCCAATCATTCCCGATAAATTTTCCAGGTCAGATACATTTTGGCAATGCATTAAGAAAAAAATGAATAAAACTCGGACAAATATATACATTCAAAATACAGTACATAAGTACTGTATTTGTTTATTATGACAATAAATCCTCAAGATGGCATTTACATTATTAACATTCTTTCTGTGAGAGGGACGGATAGAAAGACTTGTGACTTTGTATATTGTGACTAAATATTGCCATCTAGTGTATTTGTTGAGCTTTCAGTAAATGGTACTGTAGCCATGCCTAAATGCATGATGGGAAGTGGAACCATGACTGTGCGTAGTGCTACCAATTGATATATCTTCTCTGCGTTGGGAAATAACATAAGATGGTAAGTAAAAGATCATTTGCTACCTTGCTTCCCCACATTGCTTTCCATGATATTACTAATCGTGGGAAGAGGGATTGCAAGGCTTTAGCCAATTAAAAAAAGGCTCCAAAGGCTGCCAAAATTCACTCTACTCATTTTACGCTGCCTTTTATCTCTCTATACAGGTAAAACGGCGCCATTACAGATTGAGCGCGACAATGCGTGAGTGGTTCGTGCAGTGCATGCATTAATTGCATTAAATATTTTAACGTGATACATTTTTTTAAAAATTATTTACGGCCGTTATCGGGATAAATTTGATAACCCTACTTGAAGCCTAAACTAAAGACTCTGGATGAGTGTAACATATTATGTCTGTAACGTTAAGTACATTTAGGACACGATTTATTTAAAATATATATTAGGGCTGTCAAAATTATCGCGGTAATTAATTTTTTAAATTAATCACGTTAAAATATTTGACGCAATTAACGCACATGTCCCGCTCAGACAGTATTCTGCCTTTTGGTAAGTTTTAAAGCAAGGTTTTTTGTGCTGTCTAACAGCGAACTCTTGTGGTCGCTTTGCGACATGGTTTATTGCTTTCTTGCCAGTTCAATATGGCTGCACGACGTCTCGGGCTGATGCCTACGTTGTAATGTTGATATGATCCTTGGACAAGATTTGTCTTAATTCTTAAAGGATACTTAAAGGATATATGTGACTTTGTATATTGTGACTAAATATTGCCATCTGGTGTATTTGTTGAGCTTTCAGTAAATGATACTGTAGCCATTTAACTGTTCTGCCCAAATGCATGATGGGAAGTGCAACCATGACTGTGCGTAGTGGTACCAATTGATATATCTTCTCTGTGTTGGGAAATAACATATGGTGTTAAGAAAAAGATCAATTACTACCTTCCTTCCCCACTTTGCTTCCCACGATATATCTAATCGTATGGAGAGGGATTGTAAGGCTTTAGCCAATTAAAAAAAGGCTCCAAAGGCTGCCAAAATTCACTTTATTCATTTTACACTGCCTTTTAGCTCTATATTTAGGTAAAACGGCGCCATTACAGATTGAATTCGACACTGCGTGAGTGGGTCGTGCAGCGCATGCGTTAAATATTTTAACGTGATAAAAAAAAAAAAAAAAAATTAATTACCGCCGTTAACGGGATAAATTTGATAACCCTACCTGAAGCCTAAACTAAAGACTCTGGATGAGTGTAACATATTATGTCTGTAACGTTAAATACAATTAGAAAACAATTTAATTAAAATATATATATATTTTAAAAAAAGGCATGTCCGATTTTTTTGCCGATTAGATACTTTGAAAATGACGTGATCGGACCCTCTAGTTAGTACCATGAGTGAGCATGGTGTAATTATTGACATCAACAATGGCGAGCTACTATTTTATTTTTTGATTGAAAATTTCACAAATTTTATTAAAACGAAAACATTAAGAAGGGTTTTAATATAAAATTTCTATAACTTGTACTAACATTTATCTTTTAAGAACTACAAGTCTTTCTATCCATTGATCACTTTAAGAGAATGTTAATAATGTTAATGCCATCTTGTTGATTTATAGTTATAATAAACAAATACAGTACTTATGTACCGTACGTTGAATGTATATATCCGTCTTGTGTCTTTTCTTTCCATTCCAACAATAATTTACAGAAAAATATGGCAAATTTTATAGATGGTTTGAATTGCGATTAATTCATTTTTAAGCTGTAATTAACTCGATTAAAAATTTTAGTCGTTTGACAGCCGTAATATATATATATATATATATATTATATATAAAATTATGTATAACACAACTTAAAATGGCTATAAAATTCTCAGATTTTGCACTAGACGCACAAAAATCACCAAATGCAGAGATAATCACGTATATTTTCAGGATCAATAGCAATATTTAACATATCATATAAGTTTTTGCCCAAAATACCAACTTATTTTTCTTTTATTTACAGCATGTTTCCACAAGCTAATAAATCACTCAATTTTCACATCAGAAACTTAATACTTGAGGAAAGCATGCAGAATCACTTATAATATTTAAATTAGGGCTGTCAAACGATTAAATTTTTTTAATCGAGTTAATCACAGCTTAAAAATTAATTAATCATAATAAAATATGCCATATTTTTCTGTAAATTATTGTTGGAATGGAAAGACACAAGACATTCAACATACTGTACATAAGTACTAGATTTGTTTATCATAACAATAAATCAACAAGATGGCATTAACATTAACATTCAGTTAAAGCGATCCATGGATAGAAAGACTTGTAGTTCTTAAAAGATAAATGTTAGTACAAGTTATAGAAATGTTATATTAAAACCCCTCTTAATGTTTTCGTTTTGATAACATTTGTAAAATTTTCCAATCAAAAAATAAACTAGTAGCTCGCCAATGTTGATGTCAGTAAATACACAATGCTCATGGTGCATAAAATCAGTCGCACCCAAGCGCCAGCAGAGGGAGACAAAAAAACACAAGTAACAAGTGGACATGACACTGCTGTCATTTTAATCTGTTTAAGCGGGGCATGTGCGTTAATTACGTCAAATATTTTAACGTTATTAATTTTAAAAATTAATTACCGCCCATTAACGCGATAATTTTGACAGGCCTTATTTAAATTGATTACTAATAAATTCTATATAGAATCACAACTTTTTATAGAATAGAACGGCCCTTTATTGTCATTATACAGTTGTACAATGAAATTGTGGAGCATTTCCTTTTGCAGTGCATGATAAGTTAAAATCTCAAAAGTCACTTGCAAGTATAAAATCTGAATAAACAAATATAAAATGCGTATGAGATAGCCCTATGTTCAGGCAGTGCAAATAATCGAAGTAGCAGCAGTTTGACAGTTAAGGCTTTGAATATTGCAGGTGAGTAAGCATTGCACATAGAATATTGCATATATATTAATATTGGAGTATACCTTGGAGCATTTCCCTTTGCAATGCATGATAAGTTAAAATCCCAAAAGTGACTTGCAAGTATAAAATCTAAATAAACAAATATAAAATGCGTATGAGATAGCCCTATGTTCTGGCA